>NC_064931.1:341269881-341932024 GCF_023897955.1 Schistocerca gregaria | reverse complement strand
AACCACATTAATTCCCTGAAATACCATTCTACGGTACCTAAACACGCATGAGAAACAGTAGATGCTGCCACTACAATCACCACACCAACAGTTCAACATATGTGAAAAATATAATTGCTAAAGTTATACAGCACTGTATCCTGGAGTTAAGAAGCAATGTAAATGATTAGGAACGATTTCCTTTTACAGATCCCGGATGATGAGACACGGTCTTCTTCCGCAGCAACAAACATTAAAAGCGAGATTCAGTCTCACGAAGAATCAGTTTCTAATGAAAAATACGCGTATGAGATGCGAGCTTCACAGTATCTACATGGTCAGAAATTACAAGAGAAGCCACAACAGTCTACTGCTACGGAAAAGGAGTTGGCAGAAAAGGAGAAGAATGAGAAAAACTGTGAAATAGAGGCACAGTCTCAGCAAATGATTGCGAGCCTCCAAAATATGGCTATTACAGAGGGTCAGTACCAGAAACTAAGACCCACAGCGAACCAGAACCAGTTGGTAAGTGTTAACCAGGTCCAGTAATTAAATAGCACTTGCTTTCGTATTTTATGACCACAGATAACTTCCTCGTGTTAGTTCTTTCTTCAGCCTTGTTTTCTGTAAAGTATATTCTTCGCCACTGCAGTCCATGTACGAAGGCGTGCTGAGAAGTACTACCCCCAAATCGTTTTGGTTCAAATCTTAAACCTTTTTAAATAAAACAAAGTTTGTAGCGCATAACATGGCGGTGTGTAACGTAACTATGTCAGTGCGTGAGGAACAGTGGACTGTTGTCCCTCGGCAACCTGAAAACGCAAATTCGAAGAGTTCTTCCACACATGGAGCACCCTGTCCTTCAGCATGACAATGCCACACCACACACGAGCACTGCGGCATCTGCAACAATTCGACGCCTTGGGTTCACTGTCAGCGATCGTTCTCCATATAGTTCCCACTTGGCCACATCCGATTTTCACCTTTTTCCAAAGCTTAAAGAACACCTTCGAAGACTTCACTTCGACAGTTCAGTGCAAGCAGAGGTGAGGTTGTGACTCCGATAATAAACATTCTACATGGACAGTATTAAGAAAATAGTCTCTCGGGAGAAATGCGTTCTTCGCCAGGGTGGTGAGGTTGGGAAATAAATATGTAGACATGAAGAATAAAGATGCAGACTGCTAATAACGTTATTTCATTTAAAAATCCTTAACAGTTTTTACACACAAAATTCGGAGGCATTACTTTTCAGGACGTCCTCGTTGAAATTTATCTTTCGACCGTGCACTGCTTCGTACTCAAGTCACAGTGTCATTGTGCTCATTACAGAAATGTAATGACTATTGATGGCAGCTTACTAAATCTAATATTAGTCCATGAACGCAAATGTTAATAACATGCGCTCAGCCTTCCTATAAAATTTCCACTATCCACTGAATATAGATAATGGAAATGAGCATTAAGCGTCATTGGCCGGGAGAACCCTTACGAGGCAGGTCCGGCCGCCTTGGTGCACATCTTATTACATTCGACGCCACGTTAGGCAACCTGCGCGCCGGATAGGGATGAAATGATGATGAAGACAGCTCAACACCCAGTCCCGGATCCAGCCGGGAATCGAACCCGGGCCCCTAAAGTCGGCAGTCCGTCACGCTGACCATTTTTTAAAAATCTCATTTTGTTCTATATTGTTCGTTGAATTTGTTCGTGGCGGACTTCCGACGACACTCGTTCAGGTTGTTCGTTGATGCTTGGGTAGTTAAACCCTGTGACCAAACACGCTGAGCTACCGTTCCGGCCTTTTTTTTCGTTCGTTGCATCTGCTCGAGGTGGACGTCATAAGACACCCGTTTAAATTCGTTGTTGATCGATTAACTCAGTTTTTTTTTTTATTTATTACAGAGGGCAGCTAACCCTCTGACCGAACACACTGAGCTACCGTGCCGGCTATACGTAAGTTCTACTACGCTTACCTTATGAAGCGTGCTACGAGATATATCGTTTGTACTTATTCTTAGTACCGTAGCCATTTGTAAAGAAAGCGACTTATCTAGTTTCAGAACAAAGATGATCATCGGTTGTTTTAATTACGTGATCTGCTCACTTGCATCATTAGTGAAAATGTCCGGCCCTGGTAGCTGAGTGGTCTGCGCGACGGACTGTCAATCCTAAGGGGCCGGGTTCGATTCCCGGCTGGGTCGGAGATTTCTCCGCTCAGGGACTGGGTTTTGTGTTGTCCTAATCATCATCATTTCATCCCCATCGACGCGCAAGTCGCCGAAGTGGCTTCAAATCGAAAGAATTGCACCAGATGAGCTGTCTACCCGACGGGAGGCCCTCGTCACACGACGTTATTATTATTAGCGAAAACGTACAGAAATGGCACGACTGTGAATAATAACCACGGAAACTGCAAAGATATTCATGCTATTCATGTCCGAGATGAATTCGACGACGCAGTGTTACATGAAGGTCAGCTGCCATGCTGCAGTGGAACAGGTCGCATTCGAAATAAACCAGAGTACAAAGAGTCTCGCGTCTACCCGAAAATGGCGATACATATATTGCTCTGGAGCAGAGAAGTTCTGCTTGTATTCATGGTAGCAACCGTACACTAAAGCAAGGAAAAGTTAGCCGGCCAAGGTGGTTGAGCGGTTCTAGGTGCTACAGTCGAATCCTGCCTCGGGCATGGAAGTGTGTGATGTCCTTAGGTTAGTTAGGTTTAAGTATTTCTAAGTTCTAGGGGACTGATGACCTCAGATGTTAAGTCCCATAGTGCTCAGAGCCATTGGAACCATTTTTTGAAGAAACATTAACTTCATTGACAATTGAAAACATTCCTGCTAACTGAAGACATGTGACTTCTCAGTGAATCATCCTATTTGATTTATAGGAGGGCTGAATGTCGGCGAATCAGACGATAAAATTTGGAGAACAAAGACTGTCCAACAGTTTATGCAGGAACTGAAGGATTCGGGAGCAACGTATTTGTCTGAACATCTTTCTTTTCTGGCACTCTGTGGCACCATTAACACATATCAAATGGTTCAAATGGCTCTGAGCACTATGGGACTTAACATCTATGGTCATCAGTCCCCTAGAACTTAGAACTACTTAAACCTAACTAACTTAAGGACATCACACAACACCCTGTCATCACGAAGCAGACTTATTTACAAATACATGCCAGGATATCATGTTCAATAGATCGTGAAGAGTTTCTTTCATAGAAAGTACACTGTCTTTCAGAAAGTTTCTACGCCTTGCAACACAGCTAGAAGTCTTCCAAAGTGGCACTGGCAGCACAATCGACCTCGAAAGTTCTTCCTTGTCTCAGAAATTCAGCCCGGCCCGGGTGCCACCCCGAATTCTGTATTCACTGCGTCAGTCCTCCACCACGCACCTGTTGACAGGTATGGAAAGCACTGTAGACGGCATGGCGCTATGTGTTCGGGAAGTGATTCGTTTACAGCTAGTCTATCTGCTACGAGAATTGCAAGACCGGTTACTTTTGGTACTAGCGGGTATCATTGCCGTGTGACTCGACAGTGTGTGATCCAAGTAATCTATTTCTTTTAAAAATCGATTTGAGCTCAGTGACATGAAAAACTTCATTCGAGTAATTTAAGTGAAGACGAGCATTTGCAATCTGTAATGTGGCACAGCAAATTTGTAATTATAGCACAGATTTTGAATTACTGTTTGTCTGTAACGAGAGTGGTAGTAATGGTGTGTTTCGGAACTTATGGTATGAGTCATTAAGGATTGTTAAACAATCTGCAGTATTACAGTCCTTTGAGCATAAGTGGATGTACGTTGTAGTCATTACGTGTTGAATCTTCGAGGGCATTGCATTTCTAATAATAAGTCAGAGAACAATTAACAATTAAAATTGTATCTCTTTCCAGGTATCAGCAGAAAAGATCAATTACCAAAACGCGCTGCTGACAGATGAGCAGACTAATCTTAAAGAAAAAAATGACAAAGCTTTGGATACCCATACAGAGCTTGGATATGTCTCTATCACCCCACATGAGGCCAACTCTACAATGACTCCGGAAGAGGCCTACGCGTTACTTTTGGAAGACAGTCACTACGAACAATCAGTAGCTAACCAGAGACTAGACCTTCCGGTGAGTAGCTTTATTTCGGCAAGATGTTGTCTTTTCAAACGAGTCCCAGTTCTGCGTACAACACCAGTGCCGGCTGGTGTGGCCGTGCGGTTCTAGGCGCTTCAGTCTGGAACTGCGTGACCGCTACGGTCGCAGGTTCGGATCCTGCCTCGGGCATGGATGTGTGTGATATCCTTAGGTTGGTTAGGTTTAATTAGTTTTAAGTTCTAGGGGACTGATGACCACAGATGTTAAGTCCCATAGTGCTCAGAGCCATTTGAACCATTTGAACAACACCAGTATACACAGACAGAAAAATATCGCAACATTAAAAAATAATTACTGTAGAGTAATGCAATTTCGGGAATAAATTTGTATGAGTTTAAGTGACTAACATTGCAAGAGCACAGGGGAATGAAAGCGCAAGATAATCCATCGCAAATTCAAAATGATCTCACAGTTGTAACCGGTGTTGAATGCAAGCATGTAGACGTGCATGCATCAGGTGCCACTCGTCATTTTGTGGAATGGAGTATCAAGCCCGTTGCACTTTGTCGATCAACACAGAGTCGGTTAATGCTGTTTGTGGATGACACTGGAGTTGTGGTCCGATGATGTCCGATGTGTCTTACATTGGACACAGAACTGGTGATCGAGTAGGCCAAGGCAACATGTAGACACTCTGTAGAGCATATTTGGGTACAACAGCGGATGTGGAACAGCGGTATCCTGTTGGAAAACGTACCCTGGAATGTTTTTCATGAATGGCACCAAAACAAGTCTAATCACCAGATTGACGGACAAATTTGCAGTCAGGGTGCGTGCGATACCTACGAGAGTTCTCCTGCTGTCATACTGAATCGCATCCGAGATAATAACTCCAGGTGTAGCTCCAGTCTGCCTAGCATGCAGACAGGTTGGCTGCAAACCCTCAGCTGGTCTCCTTCTAACCAATACACGGCCATTACTGGCGCCAAGACGGAACCAGCTTTCATCAGAAAACACAGCAGACCTCCACCCTGCCTTCCAATGAGCTCTCATTTGACACCACTAAAGTCGCAGATTGCGGTGGTTTGGGATCAGAGGAATGCACGCTACAGGGCGTCTGGCTCGGAACTGTCCTTGAAGTAACCGATTTGTAAAAGTTCATTGCGTCACTATGGTGCCAACTGCTGCTCAAGTTGCTGCTGCAGTTGTAGTACGATGCACCAAAGCCATACATCGAACACGATGGTCTTCCATCTCGCTAGTGCCAAAAAAGGCCACCCAGAGCCCAGTCTTCTTGCGACCATACATTCTCGTGACAGAAACCATGTACCGTGGCTACGTTCCTGCCAAGCCTTACTGCAGTATCTAGCTTGTCGTTGTCCTATTACTCGACCTCGTTCAAACTCAGTGAGCTGTTGATATTGGCGTCTTAATTGCCTTAAAGGTATTCTTGACTAACATCAACTCATCATGTCCAGTCTCAAAGGTAACTGTCGTTCACGGCCGTTACAGCGTGTGTTTAACACAAACTTGATATGCATCCTCATAGTGGCGCTACTAGCGCCACTCTTAATCGACTGTGGCTAAATTTTAATAGACGTCAATTCGAGATGCAGAAACACACCTACCAACTTTCGCTTACATCGCACAGCTCCTTCTTGGTGTTGCGATTTTTTTTCCCAGCGGTGTAGATATTTCAATTTCTGGTGGCTCCGAGCAAAATGAATGTTGCCACAATGCATTTTCCATCGCCCTACGCCTCAGCACCTTGCATGATGCTATGGTTATGCCATTGTGCACTCAACATGATCACATCTCATTCACACAGTTGGGATTTGGACAGCTTCCGTTACTTACATTTCTAAGTCTGGTGGCTGTGCGCTAGTTTCGAGGTATTTGTGACGTTATCTTTTAACAAGTTACCTCAAGACCGCATGTTGCCTGTGCTGTGTTGACCTACATCGATATATATGGTGTTGGACTGTTGCCCTGGTCGGCACGATCTCCAAATCTCTCACCCACCCAAAATATCTGTTGCTGCGTTGCCGAGAGACAACTACCTAGCCATTACACTAGATGAACTCTGACATAGAGTTGAAGCAGCATGGAATAACGAACCTGTATCATCCAAGCTGATTCCATCTGGATGCCCAGCCCGTTGTAAGGGTATAGATGTCAACCCGGCATTCGACGGTTCGAATCTGCCCCTCCGGCTTCTTTGCTGCAGTGCAGCGTACCTCTTTGCTACGGCACAGCGGAATCGCTGGCGGGAACGCTCTGTAGTTCTGGAAGGTGTGAGTTGGCGCCTAAAGATCGGTTGGTGGGAGGCAGTCAGTCGCGCTTGAGCCATACCCGGGGCCATCACGTGAACAGAACGCGAATACAGGGTGTTCGGAAATCCCAGTTACAAATTTCTAGGATTTGTACAGGGGAGTGAGTATACAATATTTTGAATGGGAAACCATGTTCTACGACACTTTCAGTTCAGATGTGCAACACATCCACATTTGCTGAGGGAAGAGAAAAGTCTCAGAGTTGCTTGTTCTGATTTGCAATAGAGTAGACAGGATGACGTGTATTATGTCAGAGAATCACCTGATGTGAAGTCGTATTCAAAGTTTAATTTGCGAGATTCCTGTAGAGACAGAAGATCTGCTGGCACGAGTTCTGACCGCTGCACTAGAAATTGAAGAGCCACCAGGTGGAGTGGAGAATGTGTACCAGAACATGCTTCGTAGCGCAATGTCTGTAACAACGTTGGTGGTTGCCACATCGATCCACTGTTGTAATGCATCAATACTGTTCTGTACATAAAATATACTGGGTTCTTTTTTGTTTTGAAATACGGTAAATACGTAATGTTTAAGTGTCAATACCAACAAATGTGCTTAAGTAATAAATGGATTTTTTGTTATGTTCCCTTTCAAATTGTTACCTAATAATTGTACTGCGTCACGCCTAATTCAGTTCCTCAAGCAGAAGTGGATGAGTTAAACATCTAAATTGAAACCGTCGTAGTTTTTGGACATGGATTACTATTCAAAATATTATGTACTTGCTCCGCTCTACAAGTCCTAGAAGTTTGTAATGGGAATTTCCTAACACCCTGTATGTATAAAAGCGCGATAGCAGGAATTGTGTTAAAATATTAATTAGGAAACGTTTAATATTGAAAAGGCGACTGCACAGGAAAAGCATGGCAATGGCTAACTCATTTTATATCATGAATGTCAAGGAGATGCAAGTGTAGCGCAAGTGTGTTTAGAAACTGTGTTAAAGTGATTTCAAAGCGTAAATGTTTGTTAACTAATTTACAATCTAATTCAGTTTCACGGCTTTTGGATGGGATTGTTTTGTATTGGTGTGAAAGAAGTAAGTAGGGCATGTGTCGTGATACCCTAAATTACCGACACATGTACCTTAGGAGTAAGTTTGCCCCCTCAGGAAACTGGATAATCTAGATGTCCGATGTTTTTAAAACTATCAAACAGCCTGGCTGAAACATTTTTTATAAAACTGATAAAAAAAAGCTGCCATGAGTGGCAGTGATGTGTAGCAATCCACCCCGGTGGTTATGGCATCTTCCAGCAGGTTAAGTGTCCGTGCCACAAGGCCACAACTGTGCTATAAGTGGTTTGAGGAGCATGATAGTGAACTCATATTGATGTCTTTACCGCAGAATTCGCCTGATCTGAACCCGACTTATCGAGGTCCACAAGTCGAGGTCCCGTAATTTACGAGAACTTCTGGAAACATTCCAAAGACTTGTCGATTCCATGTGACGGAGAATCGCTGTTGTGTTGCCTACCAAATGTGGAACGACAAGCTACTAGTCAGACGGTCATATTTTGGCAGCTCGAATAATTTTATATCGAGGAATTCTTATGAGCGCATGCGTCGTAGGACGACGTGCGTGTCTGTGCAAACCTAGTACTAATATTGTTGTTGTTACTGTGGTCTTCAGTCCTGAGACTGTTTTGATGCAGCTCTCCATGCTACTCTATCCTGTACAAGCCTCTTCATCTCCCAGTACCTACCGCAACCTACATCCTTCTGAATCTGCTAAGTGTATTCATCTTTTGGTCTCCCTCTACGATTTTTACCCTCCACGCTGCCTTCCAATACTAAATTGGTGATCACTTGATGCTTCAGAACATGTCCTACCAACCGATCCCTTCTTCTAGTCAAGTTGTGCCACAAACCTCTCTTCTCCCCAATCCTATTCAATACTTCCTCATTAGTTATGTGATCTACCTATCTAATCTTCAGCATTCTTCTGTAGCATCACATTTCAAAAGCTTCTATTCTCTTCTTGTCCAAACTATTTATCGTCCATGTTTCACTTCCATACATGGCTACACTCCATACATATACTTTCAGAAATGACTTTCTGACATTTAAATCTATACTCGATGTTAACAAATTTCTCTTCTTCAGAAACGCTTTCCTTACCATTGCAAGTCTACATTTTATATCCTCTCTACTTCGACCAAAATATCAAAACTCCTTTACTACTTTAAGTGTCTCATTTCCTAATCTAATTCCCTCAGCATCACCCGACTTAATTCGCCTACATTCCATTATCCTCGTTTTGCTTTTGTTGATGTTCATCTTATATCCTACTTTCAAGTCACTATCCATTCGGTTCAACTGCTCTTCCAAGTCCTTTGCTGTCTCTGACAGAATTACAATGTCATCGGTGAACCTCAAAGTTTTTATTTCTTCTCCATTGATTTTAATACCTACTCCGAATTTTTCTGTTGTTTCCTTCACTGCTTGCTCAATATACAGATTGAATAACATCAGGGATAGGCTACAACCCCGTCTCACTCCCTTCCCAACCACTGCTTCCCTTTCATGCCCCTAATATTAGACACTGCAAATCCTCAAAAATCGTTGGCGTGATATTGGCCTGACGCCAGCATCGCCACAGCCTCGCACAAACAAATACGCCGACTCCAGATCGGTGACACGAGTATCCATGTGACGAAATATCAGATTCAAATTCTTTAGGAACACTCTTGTCAGCTTCTCACGATTCCCTGATTCGTTTGCTGGAGAGTTTATATCACTATACCAATGGATATATTGTGTACTAGTTCTATGTTCTCTTCGTATCGAACTTAGTGTGGTGTAGAATTGTGGAGAAAACTTAAAATCTCGAAAACAAAAAGCATTAATTTAATTTCTGTCATATTTAAAATATAGGAATAATAACAGTTCCATGTTATTCATTGATAGCAATTATGTGGTGTATAACAAACTTTCGAGATGCTAGGGACAGAGTGATCGACTGGGAGTGGAGGATGACGTTTTCAGCAGTTCTATAGCTTGGGTAGTATGACCCCACGACTAAAAATATAGTCTACCCAATAGGGTAGTACCACTCTCTTTTTTCTGTTAAGTCTTTATGGCGAAAGCGATGACTTTTTTAGCTCTAAGGTCGCCTTCTCCGAGTGGCATCAACTTGAAGATTCGGACATAAATGTCCTCTTCTCTGATCGCGTGGTCAGCGTTCAAATTTGAATGTAAATGACTTTTAATAACGGCCACCGCCATATTGGGAATTGTAACAAATGTTATTTATGGTAACCACATAATGATTCCGACATCACTGTCCAATAGTCCAACTCTTTCACAATACATTAGTTGTTTTCTAGCACTGCACGTAAGTGATTTTACTGGAGAAATTCGCACATTAACTTTACACACTTGCATAATGTACGTATAACCGACCCATGATTGCAGTCATTCGGTAGGTTCATTGGCTGTGAGAATCGTTGCTCCGAATGTAATTTTCTTGATCTGTAAAAGGCATTTTGTTTGTAAGGGTTGGATGTAATGGTTGTCTTGGCCTCGTCAATGTGAGCGTGAATCGCCCTGAGAAAGTCTGTGACCTACAGCATTTCTCTAACTACTATTACAATCCCATTGAATACACAGATCAAATTACACATATACGTATTAGTCACTAGTTCTAAGTTAATGTATATAATTAACTTTGTACTTTGATTTGAAGAACTGTTCAAATTAACTGTGGGAATGTTTTTTTCTCAGGATTTTTTGAGACTGGTCCCTTCATTTTACCAGAATGCTGGCACACAGATCCCAAATTTTGTAGGAGATAAAGAAGGAGGTGAAGCTACTGGCAACGTGCCACCAAAGGGCACAGATATCGAGGACGACTCTTCTTTGGATGAGCTGACTGATAGTTTTGATCTTGTTAAACAAGATATCAGCGTTATTCGGGAGGATATACTCCGTCGCGCACATCGATACGGGTACGTTCGGTGCCACCGACGCCGTGTGTCAGCACTGCGACACAGAAAGGCGCACACATCCGCCCATAAGCACCGTTCAAGTCACCCGGACGACAGAAAGGAGGCCACTCAACAGAAAACCGTGAGTTATCTTCCGTTATCAAATTTTCTGTTGTGTTAACAGCCGTGAGAACTATATCACAAGGTATTTAAAATAAACTCATCCGATTACACAATAAAAAGTGACGACAGAAATTTGAGGTAGGTTTTAACTTACAAAACTCAACTAAAAGGTTACCTTGGCGCCAGATGTGAGCAGTTGCTGATACAGACCTTCGTGATGCAGCCAGATAGTTCGTTGTTCACTTGTTCACTCATTCATTACATAATGTACATGGAGTCGACATCGCGATAAAACAGCAATTAAATGTTTCAACAGCGCGGAGCACCACCACACTGGCACCTCCTGTTCCTTACAGTGAGATCCTTCATCATTGGATTGGTCTTTAAGGATCGTACTGCTCTCGCATTACACCACTAGCAACCAAGGTGACCTGATCTCGAAGTATGCGATTTATTTTTGTTGTGGTTCATGAAAGACTCCATGTATGTACCTCCCCTTGCGACAACCTGTGGTCAACGAAGTTGCCTTATAGCAGCAGCGCTGAATGCAGTAACCCCAGACATGCTCGCGCTAGTATGGGATGGCCTACTATTATCTGGATGCTTGTCTCATGCCCAGAGTAGTGCACAATGAACATTTTGCCAACTTTCTTCGTTCGAGTAGAAGTTGCAGTATTGTGAAATCGGATGAATCTGTTTTGAAGCACCTTCTAAAATAAATTAAAATGTATTGAAATGCCAACATCTGCCCAGTGTCTGCAGAAGCAGTAGACGGCCGAAGTAGAGTATTATTACGTTATTCAGTAATACTGTCAGTATTGTTTTTCATTAAAGGCCTAAGCACGTTACGTAAATTTAATGGAGAGCATAGAAGGTCGTTTCAATCTGTTTCAAGCAAAGACTAAAACAGAAAAAGAATCCACTTCACAGGCGAAGACAGACGTGATTCGCCTCTGCAGTGGCTCAATTTATGGATGTTCTATAAAGCATGGTATTCCTTTAAAGAGGCTTTGGCGAAGCTTTACCTCAGTGAATCAATATTTGCAGAATAATCAGTGTACTAACTAATGTTGCAATATATAAGAAGTATCTTGTAAAAATGGAGATGTGAAAACAGATAAGACAACAGTCCCCTGCAGACATTAGTATACTGGTGTGAAAAACTTAAGGACGAAAGTAACTTTCGCTTGATGCATCAGTCCGCTTGGCAACTGCTGGGGGGCCGCTGGCGCACATGGATTTTCAGTCGGGGGATGGGGCAGGCCGGTCCATTCGCCGAACATCCTCTCGTTTCACGGACTCCGCCAATTGCGCTGTTCGGTAGGGTCGCGCATTTTTATCCACAAAAATGACATCAGGCCAGAATGCACCCCTGAAAAGCCGCACATGGGGAAGGAGTACAGTGTCATAAAAAAGTTGACTGATGAGTGTTCCGTGTTCAAAAACACAGAGAACAACCTTTACCACACTTTCGGGCGAACACGGACTTCGAAATTTTTCTGTCAGTGTGTTTGCCCATGCAACATTATGCCTCACCGCACCATAACACCTGGACCACATAATGTTAGACAATGTTCCTGGGTGTAATACATACTCCCACCCTCTAGCCGTATAAGATATGGTCCAGCATTGTCGAATGTGATCGTTTTGGTGATCCAAATGTTATAGCCTACATCTACATCTACATTTATACTCCGCAAGCCACCCAACGGTGTGTGGCGGAGAGCACTTTACGTGCCACTGTCATTACCTCCCTTGCATGTTCCAGTCGCATATGGTTCGCGGGAAGAACGACTGCCGGAAAGCCTCCGTGAGCGCTCGAATCTCTCTCATTTTACATTCGTGATCTCCTCGGGAGGTATAAGTAGGGGGAAGCAATGTATTCGATACCTCATCCAGAAACGCACCCTCTCCAAACCTGGGCAGCAAGCTACACGGCGATGCAGAGCGCCTCTCTTGCAGAGTCTGCCACTTGAGTTTGCTAAGCATCTCCGTAATGCTATCACACTTAACAAATAACCCTGTGACGAAACGCACCGCTCTTCTTTGGATCTTCTCTGTCTCCTCTGTCAACCCGACCTGGTGCGGATCCCACACTAATGAGCAATACTCAAGTATAGGTCAAATGAGTGTTTTGTAAGCCATCTCCTTTCTTGATGGACTACATTCTCTAAGGACTCTCCCAAGGAATCTCAACCTGTTAGCCGTCTAACCAACAATTAATTTTATATGATCATTCCACTTGAACTCGTTCCGCACGCATACTCCCAGATATTTTACAGAAGTAACTGCTACCAGAGTTTGTATATAATCATACAATAAAGGATCCTTCTTTCTATGTATTCGCAATACATTACATTTGTCTATGTTAAGGGTCAGTTGCCACTCCCTGCAACAAGTGCCTATCCGCTGAAGATCTTCCTGCATTTCGCTACAATTTTCTAATGCTGCAACTTCTCTGTATACTACAGCATCATCCGCGAAAAGCCGCAGGCTCATACTTTGTTTATCAGGCGACAGTGCGGAACTGTATCGAACGCCTTCCGGAAATCAAGGAAAATGGCATCTACCTGGGAGCCAGTATCTAATATTTTCTGGGTCTCATGAACAAATAAAGCGAGTTAGGTCTCACACAATAGCTGTTTCCATAATCCATGTTGATTCCTACAGAGTAGATTCTGGGTTTCCAGAAATGACATGATACGAGCAAAAAACATGTTCTAAAATTCTACAACAGATCGATGTCAGAGATATAGGTCTATAGTTTTGCGCATCTGCTCGACGTCCCTTCTTGAAAACTGGAGCTACCTGTGCTCTTTTCAAATCATTTGGAACCTTCCGCTCCTCTAGAGACTTGCGGTACACAGCTGTTAGAAGGGGGGCAAGACCTCCAAATATCTGAACACGGTATATTCACCGGTCAATGTTATTGTGACAACGTACTTCCTCTCCAAGTCCGTCTTTTCATAGATTCATTCGGTCCTGACTTCATTTTTACGGACAACAACATGCGACCACATCGAACAACAGAGCACATGGAGGAGCTCTTGGCACTCGAGGATATTGGGTGAAAGGAGTGACCTGTCTGGTCTCCCGACTTAAATCCCATCGGACACGTGTGTGGTGCATTGGGGAGCACGACTAGCCAGCAGCTTTCAACAGTGCTGTTGGAAAAATGGAATGCGCTGCCACAAGAACTCTTCACCAGCCTTGTGGCCAGCATGTGTGCGCTGCCACACACCCTAGTAAGAACTGTGTCACGCCTTTAGTAATGTCCAGAGCAACATCATGAATTTCCTTGACTTAAGTGTAATTATTTCCTTTGAACAAAAATGTTATTTCTGTTCCCCTCGTTGAGTATTTCTTTACCTTATGTGCTACTCTGTAGCAGTTCTTTCCATAAGTGTTCCAAGTTTCATCGAACTATATTACCCAGTAGGGACACATCAAGCGAAAGTTGCTTTCGTCCTTAAATTTTGCACACCAGTGTATTTTAACACTGAACAGAAAATCCTTGATAATACTATGTAGCTCCAGGAATGTGAGGGTGGACATAAAGCAAAACAGGTCACAGTTAACACCTTGCAATATTGATGTCAAGGGACAGAACTTTGAGAGGGGTGGATTATTTAAGGAACCATCATGGATTCGTCTGTAATGATTAAGAGAAACCACGGAACATCTAAAACCGGAATGGCCAGATGGGACTTCAGCTACTGTGTCACTAAGCTGGGTTTGGTGAACACAAATAAAACTATGCTTTGCATATAGTGGCTCCACATTCACTATGAGAAATTTTAGTTGTATATTCTCTGGAGAACTACAGCTATGCAATGTTATTCCTTTTCAGGCTTCTCTTCGAAGAGTTCCCTCAATGAGCTGGAAAGGGCAGCTACACAGCAGTGCTATGTATGACCGCATTCGCAATCAGGAGGCTAGGGACAAACGTTCAAGCAAAACGGCAGACGGCAGCACCCAAGTGGCTGAGTCCTCTGTTTCAGCGTGGCAGACGTTCGTACCCAGTGTTCCCACAAAACAGCCCAGATTTGTATGCTGTTGCAGCCGCCATGTTAACACAGACATGATTAACGACCAGCGCCCGCTTCCGCCGCAGATCCAAGATCCACCTGATCTGATTCAGCACAAAGACATAGATAAAGAAAAGCAAGATGCGGAGAAACAAAACGAAGTCTCTGACCAGCAACCTGTGAGTATTCCAATCCGACACTAATCTTACCGAATTCATTTCGATATCACTTTTTGTATTTGGGAGCATTTAGCAACCACATTCATTTTCTTACAAGTTATATAATCGATCTATCATCATATAGCTAACAGAATTAAGTCACCATTTTAATCATTGCTGATGAAACCTGTTTTCTTTATAGTGTCTCTTCTACTGTACTGACTTCGATTTGGACCAAGTTTCATTTACCTATGAATAGTGATTGCCACTGTTTCATGCATCGTAATGTCTGAATAACACAAGCACTGCAATATCGTATTTATCCGCCGACACCGGGCAAGCGGCTTTCAAATAAAATGTCTCCCTTGCACGGAAATATACACTGTTGAGTCAAACCATTATGAGCACCTGCTTTGTCCGCATTTGGAACGAAATACATCACTGATTCTGGGATCCGACAGTTTGTTGGTAGGTTTTTGGAGATATATGGCATTAGATGTCTACCCACAGGTCACGTACTTCGCGTAAATACGGGACCGCTGATTTGCGTGTGCGGTGAAGGCGCAAGACAGCGATCCAGACGGGTCCATAAGATTTACATCAGGTGGGTTTGGTGGCTGAGATATCAACGTGACTTCACTATAATGCTCTTCAAACCACCGTAGGATGGTTATGGCTCTGAGCCACGGACACTTATACTGAAGAAAGGTGACATCGCTGTCGAGGAAGACAACAAGCATGAAGGGATCCAGGTGGATCGAAGCTGTCATTGTGACTACAATTACTACTACAGACCCCATTTAAGCGCAGGAGAATGTCTCCCAGACCATAATACTGCTCCCATCAGCCTGCATCCATGGCGAGCTGGACGTTTCGAGCCGCCGTTCACCTTGGTAACTGCGTTTGTGGAGACGATAAGCGGTCTGGTGTAGCAATGATTCGCCCGAAAAGCCGACACATTTCCATTGATCGGCGGTCGAATCCCAATGATCCCGTGCCCACTACAATCGTAATTCACGATATCGGTGGGTCGACATGTGAACACGTAGGGTTGGTCTGCTGCGGAGCTCCATGTTCAACAACGTATGATGAACGGTGTGCTCCGAAACATTTGAGCGTACATCTGCATTGTGCTCTTTCGGCAGAGATGCCACAGATCAGCATCTATCTACTTTACAGAGCAGACAAGCCTCCGAACGCCTCGTTCTGTGAAAAGTCGTGGACGTCCAACCATTTAGCGCCTACTGGTAGTCTCACTGTCCTTCCAACTCTTTCCACACATGCTCACAATAGCAGCACGTGAACACTCGACCAGCTTTGCTTTTTTCGAGATACTCGTCCATGGCTCTGCGCAATAATAATCATCTGCCCTTTGTTAAAGTCTCATGTCTCAATGAATTTCCCAATTTCCAACCCATAGCTAAACTAGGGTGATTCCCTGTCCGTGTCTTCCCCGTTTACATACTTTTGTTACCGCGTCAGTACCCGCAACGTCACCAGGCAGCATCCAACGTCTTGGGGGTAGTGGTCATAGCGTTTGGCTCATCAGTGTACATAATGTATGCACAACTATAAGTTGTAGACACGTGGTTGACTACATATGGAAGTTTGGGTCTGGCCATGAGCCGAGCTCGGATAGCCAAATGTAAGGCTAGCTAACCTACGGACATCACACGCATCCATGCCCGAGGCAGGATTAGAACCTGCGACCATGCCGGTCGCGCGGTTCCACACTGTAGCTCCTAGAACCGCTCGGCCACCCCGGCCAGCGATTCGAGTCCCGGTCCGGTACAAATTGTCATTGTCGTCACTGAATTTCACAGCTGATAGTTGTCCATATTCTCAACAGCGAATACATTTCATGTATTATGGATAATAGGCTGTACAGGCAAAACTACTTTATTTCATTGGAGCAATATCCTTCACTGTTTGATTAATCTGATATGGATGTTACTTTTCTTATACAATAGTTAAAATGAACTTTCGTATTCATTTGTACTTACTTGCATACAGGTACTTGATAATATCAAGAAGATCGAAACGTGCACCCCAATGAAATAAAGAAGTTTTATGTTTACAAACTATGGTGTTTACCCGGAATGTGTTACATCAAAGTCCCCTGCTTCTCTTTCTCAATCCTTTCCTGTCAGTGTGTGTGCTCTCAGATGTGTTTGCCTTAACACCAGGCTAGTCACAACTACATATTGATGGCAGTAACAGGTAATACTATTGTAGACTGTTTCCTAACTAACTTGTACTCTCAGCACGTTTCGTAAGTATTTCAAGATAGCGACACAAAGTTTCTTATGAATGTGAGTATTCAAAGAATGAGCATTTTTTTACTATGTTAAATACACGTAAATTATAGCTGCTGAGGTTTTGAGCTACTACTGCTTTTTAAATGGAACAATGAGGTATTTTCAACACTAAACGATACCTAACAAAGGGTACAGAGATGTAGAACATACCAATGTTCGCAGTGAAATTTTTCGTAGAAATTAATGAGAAACCGCCGCCAGCTGATATCCTTATATTATCTCTGTCAGGCACCTCATACGCTCAAATCCTTGCTTCAGTACATGAAGATACCGTCCCACAAGCCCAGGCAAAGGAACATTGAATAATACATATCAGACATGCAGCCAACAACGTGTCCAAACACTGTGTCCTCTTGACAACTGGAGATAATGGCGTCTAGACATTCAAGGCGAGCAGTGTAACCTAAAGAGGTCTGGAGGTCACAATGTCTAGACATTCATGTTCAGCAGGCAGATGTACCAACTTCCGCCCCAACCCCCTCCTCTCTAGATTTCTTCTCCTATTGGCTGTAGAAATGGTGGTCTGTTACCCTATTGGATAGATGTATAGGATTTGACCCTGTCCTGTTGCAAATTATGAACTGTACTATAAATTTGGTTGCTAGTAATTATACATTGCTTAGCATCGCCCTTGCAAGCCAGCATTATCCTTAGAACACCATCTTCGAATGAGGTGACAGCACACAGTGCATAGCTACTGTAAGAGTACTGAAAAAGAATCAGGTGTTTAGCACATGCATTGTCCATTTTTCTCACATCCTGATCTAGAGTGGAATGATCGATATGGTTGTCAACGATATTGGTTTTTGGCTAGGGGTAACATATATCTGCTGCCACTTTGGTTGTGCAAATGCGCAAACTTGCTCCCATCTTAATTTCTCGTAGTGTGATGTGTGATCTACATTGTGCATACACTATCTGCTCAAAGGTACCTGGACACTTTCCAGAGGACATTAATATGGAATGTGTCTACCATTGAAATGAACGCCATACTTAAAAGGAAAATCGTAACAGGCAGTGGAAAAAGCTTATTTTGCCTCCCTGCCACTGATTGCTCTCCATAGAAAGAAGGTGATGTTGAGGTACTTTTTATAAAAAAAAACATGTCTCTGCCACTGCTACGTAGTCCTTACTTAATAAGAGGGTCGTGGCTTCAGTAGAAAAAAAAGCTTTTTTGATACCCTGCAAAGAAAGAGGGTGCCGCTGAAGTAATTTTTAAAAGTATCATGCATCTGCCATTGCTATGTAGTCGGTTTTTAAAAAAGAAAGTCTTGGCTGGCAGTAGAAAAAAAAAATTTCGTAGACAAATCCATTACTTAATTTCATTCCAGACATGAAACTTCTGCTATCTCTATTATTTAATCTCTGTCCCTGTTCCATTCGTGAATGGCACATGGAAAGAATTATTGCCGGTGAACCTTCATATTAGCTCTAACTTTTTCGATTTTCTGGTTGTGGTCATTTCGTGAGACGTATGTGGGGGATGTTGGGGGAAGTGTTATGTCATCAACTATTCCTGCACACACTCTCTCGGATTTTCAACAGTGAACCTCCCGTGATGAACAACACATGTCTTGTAGTGTCTTCCACTGGAGATTTTTCAGCTTCTCAATAACGCTCTCGTGCAGAGTCTGACGAGCAGTACTTAAAAATCGAGATAACAAGTGTTTTAAAAGCGACTTTCATGGAAGAATTATATTTCCTTAAGTTTTTCCATTGAATCTGGGCCTGACATTTGCTTCCCTGTACATTTAGTTTTATGTGGCGATCCACTTTAGGTCACTCCCGATGGTTAAGTCCAAGTATTTTACGATTTTTACTCTTTCTAGCGATCTGTTGTCAATAGCGCAATTTTACAGCACTGGGTTTATCGACTTATTTATGCACTTTACATTATTTTTACTTACATCCAGTGTCAACTCTTAGTCCTAGTACCAATCATCGATCATCTGTAGCTCTTCCTCCAATAACCAAGTGTAATTATGAAGCCGGCCGGAGTGGCCGTGCGGTTCTAGGCGCTACAGTCTGGAGCCGAGCGACCGCTCCGGTCTCAGGTTCGAATCCTGCCTCGGGCATGGATATGTGTGATGTCCTTAGGTTAGTTAGTTTTTATTAGTTCTAAGTTCTAGGTGACTGATGACCTCAGAAGTTAAGTCGCATAGTGCTCAGAGTCATTTGAACCATTTTGTAATTATGAAGTATTACAAAAGTTGTCTCCCACATATAGGAATAGTTGTCCGAATGGCGAAGTGTCCACCAGACAGTGCAGTCATTACAAAACGCGTGGTGTGTCATTACAAAACGCGTGGTGTGTAGAGTTTTCGCTCACAGATCCGAGTTCTGGTCTACGTTTGAAGAAGATTTTTCCTTACCAGAATCGAAATAAGCCACTCCATTTATTATTTACTGGGCATTGCCGCCCCAACTCCCTTAACACATCCGTGTCACTCTGTCTCTCCTGTTCCTCAATAATGCAAAACGATCTCCCCTTCTTTAGACTTTTTCGATGTCCTCCGTCAATCCTTTCTGGTAAGGATCTAATATCACAGAGCAGTACTCTAGCAGAGGATGGACAAGCGTATTGTAGGCAATCTCTTCAGTAGACACGTGCAACTTCTATGTGCTGTGCCAATAAAACGCAGTCTGGTTTGAGTTACCAACAACATTATCTACGTAATCGTTCCACTTTAAGTTGTTCGTAATTGTAATTCCTATGTATTTTCTTGCACTTACACTCTTTAAATTTGTGTGGTTCATCGTGTAACTGAAATTTAACGGATTTCATTTCTTACTCATGGGAATGACCTCACATTTTTTCTTGTTCAGAGACAATTTCCTCATTTCGCACCATAAAGTTAACGTTTCTAAGTCATTTTGCAATTGGTTTTGATCTTCTGATGAGTTTACTAGACAGTTAATGACAGCATCATCTGCAAACAATCTACGACGGCTGCTCAGATTGTCTCCTAAATCGTTTATATAGATTAGGAGCAGACGATGGCCTGTAGCACTTCCTTAGGGAACAGAAAATATCACTACTGATTTACTCGATGATTTTCCGTCAGTTACTACGTACGTGACCTATCTGACAGGAAATGACGAATCCTGTCACCCAACTGAAGCGATACTCCATGGGCATACAATTTGATTAACACAGTGCGTTATGAGCAACTAAGAGGGGAACAAATTCGCACAAGTGCACTGCCCATGCAGCAGGAGGTACATGCTACCCCTAGTCAAAAAAATATCAAAATCAGCCATATTGACCATTACACTCATGAAGAGCAGGTGGGAAAAACTTAAAATATACGTATTAAACATCTAAATTTTTCCGTAGTGTTAAAGTAGCTCTGCACATGCGTTGTCACATAATGGGAAGATGCTGTGTAAAGTAATGTTAGCCTGCAGATATAATACTAAGCAACGTATAATTCTTATTAACTTAGGTTAATATAAAATTCACAGTTGACGGCAACACAGGATCAAGTCCTGTGCATCAAACCACTAGGATAACAGCCCATTACTTTTCCAGCCAATAGGAGAAGTCACCTAGAGGGAAGCGGGAAGGCGGAAGGCGTTATGAGATCTGCATGACTGCCTTGAACGTGAAGACACTGTGACCTCCAGACATCTGAAGGGTATACTGATGGCTTTGAAAGTGCCGGCCGCGGTGGCCGAGCGGTTCTAGGCGCTTCAGTCCGGAACCGCCCGACTGCTACGGTCGCAGGTTCTAATCCTGCCTCGGGCATGGATGTGTGTGATGTCCTTAGGTTAGTTAGGTTTAAGTAGTTCTAAGTTCTAGGGGACTGATGAACTCAGATGTTTCGGAGCCATTTGAACCATTTGGCTTTGAAAGTCTAGACGCTATGACCGACAGATGCCTGGAGGACACGGTGACTAGACACATTAATGGCACTGGCAATATCTAGTGTGTGAACAGGAGTGTGTTTCAAGATTATACTTGTACAAACATGTCTGGAAGGATCCAGAAACCTGCCTAAATAAACTGACCATGCAATATGCATGCTATTTTACTTGGATTTTTTCGTTTCGTATCTTCCTAAATAGGCACAACCCAGATGGCCTAATGGGAGAAAAGGGAGGGGTGAGGGAAGGGGGAAGTTTCTAGACATCCGAGGTCAGTCGCCCAACCAACAGCACTACAGCCCACCTTTAATGCATTGCCAAACTGGATGAGAGGAAGGAGAGGTGGTGAGTGTGAAAGCTCATCCCACACACTTATGACATAGACGTAGAGAGAAGAAATTGCGCCGGTGATGGTACTGTCACCATACGTAGTTGTGTTATGCAACGGCAGATCAGTGCAGAAAAATCTTTATTGAATAAAAGCTACACAATCGCACAACTAAAATTAAACTAGGTGAAGCATGAAAAGTAGATCAAGGCAAAAAAATGAGAAGGGGGGGGGGGATATTATTTCGGTGAATCTTACCAAGTGGCTAGCGCCGTTGGTCTGCTGACTTTACTAGACGATAAAGGCAGCATCATCTGCAAACAACTTAAGACAGCTGCTCAGATTGTCTCCTAATTCGTTTATATATGTAAGTAACAGCAGAGGGCCTATAACACTACCTTGGCGAATGTCAGAAATCATTCCTGTCGTATTCGATGACCTTCCGTCAACTACTACGAACTGTGACCTTTCTGACAGGAAATCACGAATCCAGTCGCAAAATTGAGATGATATTCCATAAGCACGCAATTTGATTACAAGCCACTTGTGAGGTATAGTGTCAAAAGCCTTCTCGAAATCTAGAAACACAGAATCAATTTGAAATCCCTTGTCAAAAGCACTCAACACTTCGTGTGAATTAAGAGCTAGTTGCGCTTCACAAGAACGAAGTTTTCTAAATCCCTGTTGCAGGATTTTGTGCACGAACTAACCTTTCGATTATGTCCTATAAATGTTTGATAGGATTCATGTCAAGCGATCTAGGTGGCCAAATCATTTTCTGGAATTATTCAGAATGTTCTTCAAACCAGTCGCGAACAATTGTGGCCCGGCGACATGGCGCATTGCCATTCATAAAAATTAAGTCCATGAATGGCTGCAAATGGTCTCCAAGTAGCCGAGCAGAACTATTTCCAGTCACTGATCGGTTCAGTTGAATCAGAGGCCCCAGTCCATTCCATGTAAACACAGACCACACCACACCGTATTACTTGTCTGTTAGCACTGAGAATTGTACGCAAACACCGCTGCTCTAGGTCGTTAAGTGAAGCCGTGTTCTCGATACTATCTTGACACTGTGGATCTCCGAATATTGAATACCCTGATGATTTCCAAAGTGGAGAGTCCCATGCGCTTAGCTCCAGTTACCATTCCGCGTTCAAAGTCTGCTAATTCTCATCGTGTGGCCATAATCACGTCGGATACCTTTCCATATGAATTACCTGAGTACAAATGAGAGATCCCCCAAAGCACTATCCTTTTATACCTTGTGTACGAAATACTATCGGCGTAAACAGGTTTCTTGTCCACCGGCAACCACACCTTATAGTCAATAATCGATGAACAGCTCGCCTGGGATAGCCTACTGGTCTAACTTTAACTGAACTGATAATGGCCCCTTTTTCAGGTGGTACCAGTTGCAAACGGCATCTCTAACGGCGATGATTCTAATGGTGAGCCTGACAATGGTGAGCTTGAGAATGTTGTGGAAGACGATATTGATCCGGAAATTGACTTTGAAGTACCGCAGGAGCAAAGTAACATAATTCAAGCAGCCATCAAGAACTACCTCCGCACATTTGGAATTCCTGTCCATCGAGTGCTCAGCGTGGTATTTGTGGAAGACGATCCTTTAGTACCTGATGAAAACTCTGCCAATGGAGAACATGCCATTGGAGAACAACTCAGTAATGAGGATTCCTCTGAGCAGAAAGATAACCCAAGTCCTATGGATGATGGGGCACCACACAGCGATGAGGAAACGGACGAAGATCCTGAAGAAGATTTGGTGAGTAGCTTTCCATAGTACTCGCGAACTATTTGAGAAATGTTGAGCTCTGCAGAAGCCCTGTTTTTCTTTTCCTTTCCTAACATCTGAAACGTTTACTGAAACAGTCATGGTGTAATTTGGAGCAGTCACGTCTTATTAAAAATTTTGCAGATCTGTCTTGCACCGCCATTTTCCGTCAGTGTTGTATTGGGTTGGTGACTAAGTTCGTAGCGTTTTTCCATAATTTGATAAATACAACACATACACATAACAGAGACTTTATTCATAAGTAATATATTCTCCTTCACTATTTACAACATTCTGCCTACTTTGGGGCAACTTTTCGATTCCGTGACTATAGAAATCAAGTGGTTTTCAGACGCAGAACTTGTTGAGCCATATTCGGAACGCAGTTTCATGCTGGAAGGAAGAGTCTCGAAGGCTGTTCGACAGAGAGCAGAAAAGGTGAAAGTGTGAGGGCGCAAGATCAGGTTAATAAGATGGGTGCGGAATGACTTCCCAACCAATCTCCTGTACAGAGTTTTTAGTCAGTCAAGCAGAATGCGGGCGGGCGTTGTCGTGAAGCAGCATCACATCACACAGTCTTCCTGGTCATTGCGTCAGGAACATGTCTCAGTCGTTGACAATAAATGTCACCAGTGATGGTTACACCTCGGGGAAGCAAATGGTAGTAGATGCACAACATTATTTTTTGTGGATGCGCAAATGTCTTTGTATGTGCAGTTGCTGCTTTTTTTTTTTTTTTTTTTTTTTTTTTTTTTTTTTTTTTTTTTTTTTTTTTTTTTTTTTTTTTTTTTTTGTCTCAACCATTCCTTTCTTTTTCTTATGTTAGAGTAAAGACAGCATTTCTCGTCAACAGTAATGATACAGGATAGGAATGGTCGGTGTTGTTCACGAGCCAGTTGATGACAAACAAGCAGAGATGATGGACAGAAGGCCACCCACTGACTTTTGTGATTTTGGTTTAGAGCATGCGGCACCCGTATAACCAATTTTTGAACCTTAATCATCGCGGCGTATTTCGGCTATGAAATCTGAATATGATGGATACGCAATCCACTGAAACGTTGCGGCTAGAAGACGCCGCCACTCGGCTGATAACCCGTGAAGATTTCATAGCCAAAACAAATAATTAATTAATGATTAAACAATGAAATAAATGTTCGTAATTAAGTGCATACCTTCTGGAATAGCCTCCATTTTTTTTAAACAAATTGCGGTCTGATTTCGCTGAACAAAAATATTGAATCCGAACGAAATTCATCCGTTGGAAGAAACAGCCGGCCGCTTCTAAGACTGGGATTCAGCAGTCTGAACAATACTCTAGCCAACCTACTAAACGATACTTCTTAACTCAGAACTTTTTTCTATTAATGGCCACTTTTTCAGGATTCTGATCCAATGTGCGACGCCCACGTTGTTGCTCTGTACTTCGACTTCCGGAAGGCGTTTGTCACAGTTCTGTATAATCGCCTAATGAACACAATATGACCGCATGGTATATCACATCACCTTTGTGACTCGTTTACAAAGTTTGTAGCAAATAGAACACGTAATGACATTCTTACCAGAGAGAAATCTTCAGACGTAAAATTAAATTCCATATCTGATTGCTGATTGGAAGTGTGGGTAATATGCCTGTATTACTGTTTCTTTGTTACAGCTTGTGTTGAGTATCCATAACATATAACAGTTTGTAGACAGTTTGGCCATAAGCACTTTAACATGTATGTTCCATTTGTCACTCTGCAGATACACTCCTGGAAATTGAAATAAAAACACCGTGAATTCATTGTCCCAGGAAGGGGAAACTTTATTGACACATTCCTGGGGTCAGATACATCACATGATCACACTGACAGAACCACAGGCACATAGACACAGGTAACAGAGCATGCACAATGTCAGCACTAGTACAGTGTATATCCACCTTTCGCAGCAATGCAGGCTGCTATTCTCCCATGGAGATGATCGTAGAGATGCTGGATGTAGTCCTGTGGAACAGCTTGCCATGCCATTTCCACCTGGTGCCTCAGTTGGACCAGCATTCGTGCTGGACGTGCAGACCGCGTGAGACGACGCTTCATCCAGTCCCAAACATGCTCAATGGGGGACAGATCCGGAGATCTTGCTGGCCAGGGTAGTTGACTTACACCTTCTAGAGCACGTTGGGTGGCACGGGATACATGCGGACGTGCATTGTCCTGTTGGAACAGCAAGTTCCCTTGCCGGTCTAGGTATGGTAGAACGATGGGTTCGATGACGGTTTGGATGTACCGTGCAATATTCAGTGTCCCCTCGATGATCACCAGAGGTGTACGGCCAGTGTAGGAGATCGCTCCCCACACCATGATGCCGGGTGTTGGCCCTGTGTGCCTCGGTCATATGCAGTCCTGATTGTGGCGCTCACCTGCACGGCGCCAAACACGCATACGACCATCATTGGCACCAAGGCAGAAGCGACTCTCATCGCTGAAGACGACACGTCTCCATTCGTCCCTCCATTCACGCCTGTCGCGACACCACTGGAGGCGGGCTGCATGATGTTGGGGCGTGAACGGAAGACGGCCTAACGGTGTGCGGGACTGTAGCCCAGCTTCATGGAGACGGTTGCGAATGGTCCTCGCCGATACCCCAGGAGCAACAGTGTCCCTAATTTGCTGGGAAGTGGCGGTGCGGTCCCCTACGGCACTGCGTAGGATCCTACGGTCTTGGCGTGCATCCGTGCGTCGCTGCGGTCCGGTCCCAGGTCGACGGGCACGTGCACCTTCCGCCGACCACTGGCGACAACATCGATGTACTGTGGAGACCTCACGCCCCACGTGTTGAGCAATTCGGCGGTACGTCCACCCGGCCTCCCGCATGCCCACTATATTCCCATCCTTCAAAGTCCGTCAACTGCACATACGGTTCACGTCCACGCTGTCGAGGCATGCTACCAGTGTTAAAGACTGCGATGGAGCTCCGTATGCCACGGCAAACTGGCTGACATTGACGGCGGCGGTGCACAAATGCTGCACAGCTAGCGCCATTCGACGGCCAACACCGCGGTTCCTGGTGTGTCCGCTGTGCCGTGCGTGTGATCATTGCTTGTACAGCCCTCTCGCAGTGTCCAGAGCAAGTATGGTGGGTCTGACACACCTGTGTCAATGTGTTCTTTTTTCCATTTCCAGGAGTGTATATTTCTTGGAATTTCACATCATCCACCAGTTTTAAACTTTTGTTATTTATTTTCAGTGAGTGGTCATTTTTTTGCTTAGGGTGGGATATATGAAAGTTTATGGCTACCGTTTTTCAGTGTTTTTGATAATTTTATTTCTTTCAAACCAGTAATGATGTGTCTGTAGATGTTTGAATGTCTTTTTGGACAACCCTGAATTCAAAATACTGGTGTCATCAGCAAATAAAGTTTTCTGTTTGACATGGACAGTTTCATTCAGATCATCTGCATACAAAAGAAACAGCATTGGACCTAATGTCAACCCTTGTGCACACCATATTTCATTGTAGCTTTTACTAATGCATATGTTGTTTTCTTATAATGTTTCTAGTAATTTTATACTATTGAAGAACAACTTTTTGCTGTCAGTAATATACAGGGTGTTACAAAATGGTACGGTCAAACTTTCAGGAAATATTCCTCACACACAAATAAAGAAAAGATCTTATGTGGACGTGTCCGGAAACTCTTAATTCCCATGTTACAGCTCATTTTAGTTTCGTCAGTATGTACTGTACTTGCTCGATTCACCACCAGTTGGCCCAATTGAAGGAAGGTAATGTTGACTTATCATGATTTCATACGGGATACTCTACCTGTGCTGCTAGAATTTGTGCCTTTACAAGTACGACACAACATGTGGATCATGCATGATGGAGCTCCTGCACATTTCAGTTGAAGTTTCGTTCGCTTCTCAACAACAGATTCAGTGACCGATGGATTGGTAGAGGCAGACCAATTCCATGGCCTCCACACTCTCCTGACCTCAACCCTTTTCACTGTCATTTATGGGGGCGTTTGAAAGCTCTTGTCTATGCAACCCCGGTACCAAATGTAGAGACTCTTCATGCTCGTACTGTGGACGGCTGTGATACAGTACCCCACTCTCCAGGGCTGCATCAGCGCATCAGGGATTCCATGCGACGGAGGGTGGATGCATGTATCCTCACTAACGGAGGACATTTTCAACACTACCTGTAACAAAGTGTTTGAAGTCACGCTGGGACGTTCTGTTGCTGTGTGCTTCCATTCCATGATTAATGTGATTTGAAGAGAAGTAATAAAATGAGCTCTAATATGGAAAGCAAGCGTTTCCGGACACATGTCCACATAACATATTTTCTTTCTTTGTGTGTGAGGAACGTTTCCTGAAAGTTTGGCCGTACCTTTTTGTAACACCCTGTATAAGCTTACCCACTTATTTGGAATACCTCTAATTCCCTTTCTTTCCAGTTTATATAATAAAATAGTGTGATCTATAATATCAAATGCTTTGGATAGGTCCAAAAAATTCCAGTAGCCATTTCCTTTTCATCTATAGCTTCTAGAATTGCATGCAGGCATTCATTGACTGCTGCGGTTGTGGATCTTGATTGCCTGAAACCATGCTGATGATTTGACAGCGAACAGTTTTTGTTGATAAACTCTAGCAATCTATTGTAAAAGAGCTTCTCAAAGATTTTTGAGAAGCCACTAAGCTGCGTCACAGGTCTGTAATTGTTTACATTGTCTGTATTTTGTCTTTTGTGCAAGGAGGTTACCTTTGCAACCTTACGGAGATTTGAAAATGTGCCAGTGAAGAAGGAGTGATTAATAACATGTTTCAGTGATTCTACAATATAATGTCCTGTTTGGTTTATAACACAGTCCAGAATGTCAACAAAACCACATGAAGGTTTCTTTAACGATCTAACTGCCAGTATGAGCTCACTGCGTGTGATCTGTGGTTTTCAGTATGGTGCATATTAAGAGATTGAACGTTACGTTGGATCAGATCATTTTCTAGTTTCTGCTACAGTACTTATTGAAGGTATTAGCTAATATAGTGGCAATCTGTGCTCGCACATTTTCCAGCATTAGGCTAATACTTTTTGCCACTGGTGTGAAGCCTGTTTCAGAATGGATGATGTTCAATGTCGCCCATGTTTTGTTTTTTGATTTGCATATGTATTTATCATTACCCATTTTTTGCATCTTTAGCAACTTTGTTGTAGCTCCTACTATACTCTTTAATATAATTTTTCATCTCTAATGAATCAGTATTTTGTTTTTATATGAAAGCAGGAATATTTTCTTTGCACTGGAGATCTTTGGATCTCTAGTGATCCAACTTTTGTTTGTAGTAGGTTTTAATTTACGTTGCTTAAAGGGGTAGGTCTGACGTGGAGCAGCAGGGCACCACAGGACATTTTAATTTCCACTGTCTATGCTTTTACAAAAAAAGCATGAAATTATGTTAGCATGACCAGGAAGGATTCAGGATTCACAGTCATAGCAGTGGCAGCTCAAAAACATAACAAAATAATTTTTTTTTACATGTGAAATGTCATCATTTTTTCACTTACTATTAGCTGCATTTGTTGCTATAGATACACTTTTCTTCATAAGTAAGAGAGATTCTTCAATGAATTTTGCACAGCATACAAAACATACTTACAGGTGTGCGATACTCCATAATTTATGAAAAATGGATGAGCTGTTACATTTTAAACTTCATGTTTAGAAAAAAACTCAAATTTTATAGTTAATTATCTCGTCCTTTACCACAGTTTTTGATAGATTGGGAATATTATAGAGTTTTGCATTAAGGAGTTTGTGTTTGATAAGCATACCAAGTTTGAACATAACAGGATATTTATTTTATATGTTACATGTACCTATATACAGAAATTTGTGTTTCGTGGAAAACGGCCATTAAAGTTTCTGCTTGTGTTTGGCATTCTTTTAGAACTATCCAGCACCATAATCAGTCTTCTTCCTTTTCACTTTCCTGTGATACACTCTTCTTGATTTTATCTCCTCCAAAAATGATTTATCTGATTTCACTACACGCTCTCTGTCTATTGCACACAAAGCTTTGATGCTGTTCACTGCAGGCTTAATTCCCAATTTCTCTAAAACACACTTCCTGCATTGCACACCATCATTAAAACATGAAACTGCATCATAAAAACCAATAGCAACTGCATTTATTCCCACAGAAATGGTTTTTGGCAGTCTTTCCTGTACACATTAGCTAAAACATTCATTGGGATTTTGGATACCACCATGAAGACACTTCTTCAATAAGTTTTCATTTGCAAGGTACATGAATATAGGTTTGATGGCTTCCATTACAGCAGTTGGTAGAGAATTCCTGTGATGATATTCTTCACCACCAGCAATTAACCTTTTGTAGCCACACCATGATTCACTTCCTTTTGGGCACAAGTTGTGGACAGAAATATTGTCTGTGACATTTTGTGAAAGCATAAGGCCCAAACTGCTTGCTTCATATTTTTCAAGTCCCCTGTGTTCATTCTTATTGCCAAGACATAATATGCATGTAGCTTGTCAATTTCTGCATCCAACAGTCGCCCTCTCTCTTTTATTCCCTCCCCATCAGATAACTTTTTTCCTGACTAATCTTGTCTCAGCAGCCTTCTAAGTCTAGTGCCAAGTCTTTTCTGTGCATATCCCACACATTCTAACTTCTGCACAATAGTCTCAGCTCCACATGGAGCACATTTGTGAACCCCAAGGAAAGCGTTACTATGGTGTGGCCCTGTGTCGTGGTGCACTTAAGACCAAATAAAATGCCTTATAATCTCTCAAATATATATGTTTTACACGTCAAAATATCCAGGAAGATGTGCACTACAAAACTAGCATATTTTTGAAAAATCGAATTTTTTAAAATTTTTTGCATCCTATCCCCCTTTAAGTAAGAGGGCTATGTCAATATATCTGTAGTATCGATATGTTCTGTGAAAGTTATTAAACGTTCTATTTACCGGGTGATCAAAAAGTCAGCATAAATTTGAAAACTGAATAAATTACAGAATAATTTAGATAGAGAGGTACAAATTGACACACATGGTTGAAATGACATGAGGTTTTATTAGGACCAGAAAAATACAAAAGTTCAAAAAATGTCTGACAAATGGCGCTTCATCTGATCAGAATAGCAATAATTAGCATAAGAAAGTAATGCAAAGCAAAGATGATGTTTTTGACAGGAAATGTTCAGTATATCCACCATCATTCCTCAACAATAGCTGTAGTCGAGGAATAATGTTGTAAACAGCACTGTAAAGCATGTCCGGAGTTATGGTGAGGCATTGGTGTTGGATGATGTCTTTCAGCATCCCTAGAGATGTCGGTCAATCACAATACACTTGTGACTTCAGGTAACCCCAAAGCCAATAATCGCACGGACTGAGGTCTGGGGACCGGGGAGGCCAAGCATGACGAAAGTGGCGGCTGGCCACACGATCATCACCAAACGACGCGCGCAAGAGATCTTTCACGGGTCTAGCAATACTTTTTTTTGTTTTGGTTCTAATAAAACCCCATGTCATTCCAAGCATGTGTGTCAATTTTTACCTCTCTATCTACATTATTCCGTGGTTTATTAAGTTTTCAAATTTATACAACTTTTTGATCACCTGGTACATCTGTTTCATTAAACACTTCATCCCATGTTTTCCAGCTTAATAGGTGGCAAAAACTTGTTAAATTGCAGTCACTGAGATGCTGCACTCATTCATTTTGATGGGTGATATTTTCTCTATATATAACTTCAATGTTAGCAGCAGAGCCTCATGATCACTGTAGCCCATACTTACTTCTTTATTATTGTAGGGAGAGGCACTATTGTGGTTGCATATGCCCATTGGGCACTGAATCTTGTAAACATCATTGACCTTTTGCAACCTTGCACTCAAGGGGATCCTTGCAAGATTCATTGGAAGACTCCTCAAGAAGCGTAGACCACCCACAGAAAGGTAGTTTACACAACCCGTGCTGGCCGTTGTTTGAACACTTTTATCCAGTTGGTAACTTTATCAGATTGGGTTGACAGAGAAGACAGAGTAGGTCCAAAGAAGAGTAGCATATTTTGTCACAGGTTAGTTTAGTAATCACAAAAGCATCACAGAGATGCTCATCCAGTTCCAGTCGCACACACTACAAGTGAGATGCTGTGTATAAGGGACTGATTTACAGTAAAGTTTCGGAGGGTGTAGACTACATTCCTAAACAAGTCAACCAATCTATTATTTCCTCCTACTTATGTTTCACACACAGACCATGAATGTAAAATTAGAGAGCTTTGATATCACACGAGACTTACCCACAATAATTGAAGACATGTGCAGAAAAACGGGCTAACCCTTAAATGTAAAAATGTAGAGGTAGAGATAAATCTCTGTATGTCCATCTTTTCATAGATGGTTGTGGGACTTGGCTGTTAAATACAGCATGTCAAATTAAACACTTTTCAGCCATCCAGTTTCCGAAGTTATTTTATTTGGCTACCAGCTTCAGTGATTTACTATGCCATCTGACCCTGACCAAAGTGAAGGAAGATTCTACGTCCGTCTGATCAAAACATGGGCCAGCAATTCTGGTAGTAGTAGATTTCTGCTTGCTATAGTGATACCTTCAACCATCATCTGCCAACTACAGATGATGGTTGAAGGTATCGCTATAGCAAACAGAAATCTACTCACACCAGTATTGGTGGCACCTGTTTTGATCAGAACTGAGGTGGAATCTTCCTACACGTCAGTCACGGACCTGAAGATGTGGTAGTAAATCACCAAAATTGGTAGCCAAATAAAATAAATTTGGAAACTGGATGGCGGAAAACTGTTTAATTTGACATCCTTTAGAGATAAATGTTGCCATCTGTTGCTAGATTGGGAACTATCAAAATTGACATTGGTCTCACCCCTAAATATCACTAAGGGGTGTGGCCAATGTCTATTTTGATAGTTCTCATACCCAGCAACAGATGGCAACACTTACCTGTAATTTTTTACATTAGAGGGTTAGGCCATTTTTCCACAACTGTCTTCAGTTCTTCCTGCGTGTGTTTCACAACCACAACTGGCAAGTGAAAGTGTTACAAAAAGGACCCTCTGCCACATACCATTAGATGCCTTGCAGGGTATAGATGTAGCTGTAGATCTAGATCATGGATATCATTCCGCTGTTTTATCGCAAAGAACTTGATGGCTTTTAGTGACCCTACTAGAAGTTTTCAGTAAGGTTACAGAGCCATATGCTAGATTCATAAATCAAGTTTATTCATTGCCTTAGGCTCACCATCGTTATTCAGGTTATCTTTTTTTCTAAATCGGAGTGAAGCAATATTACTCATTAAAGAACCATGTGCGGCTCCTTCTGCAGTTCTATACAAATGTAAAAATTTATCTGATACTCTGACCATGTCAATGCAATGTTAAGCCATAAAATATTAATGTATAATATTGGCTGCAGCTCATGCTTCCATTTATTCACATTGATTATTGCATAGTTCACATTTTTGTTGTTAAGACTATTGTTGAAATTCTGCAGTAGAAGCGTGCATTGTGTTTCAACACTTTAAAGAAAAGTGAAGGAATTTTCTTGTTTAATGCCTTGTCAATGTTGAGGCTTTGGAGACAGATGGTACTCTTCTTTTGGTAATAATTAACAATAAGAAAATAATTTAGCATGTTACAATGAACATTAGCAATATGCTTTGATCTACTCCGGTGATGGGTGGATAGTATTTAATAATGTAATAGGATTTCAGTTAAAAACCTCTATTACTCCATAACACTATGTAACTAATTGCAGGTCTTCTTTTTTGAGTCAATTACTTGAATTTCAGTTATGCAATACGTGCTATACTGTTTCCCGTCAGATCACCGAAGTTAAGTGCTGTCACGCTGGGCTGGCACTTCGATGGGTGACCAACCGGTTTGCCAAGTGTTGTTGGCAAGCGGGATGCACTCAGCCCTTGTGAGGCAAACTGAGGAGCTACATGATTGAGAAGTATCGGCTCAGGTATCGTAAACTGACATGTGGCTGGGAGAGTGCTGTGCTGACCACCTACCCCTCCAAATCCGCATCCAGTGACGCCTGTGGGCTGAGGATGACACGGCCACCAGTTGGTACCATTGGGCCTTCCAAGGCCTGTTCGGATGGAGTTTAGTTTAGTTGTATCATGTGCTACAGATTTTCATATTTTACTGTAGAGCTGATGATTACATCACACTGTAAGAATATAAAATTTCATTTTTACTTTGCAATCAATGTTTTTGTTTCAGGACAGATAGAAAATTAATAAGGAAACATCATGTTCAGTCAATGAATTACTATGGTTCAACTCAAACTGAAAAAGACATAACAAAAATATATTGTTTGAAACAGACTTCACTTTGTCCAGAAGTGTCTACTGTGTCTGTGGCTGTGAAGATTTGAGTTTTCAAAAGCTCTTTGTGGTGTCTAGTTCCTTTTTAAGTGTTAATTTTTACAAAAGTGACTATTTCATAGTTTTGTTAGTAATTTAAACAAGTATATCTCAGACCGACACAATAATAAACAGTCCACTGAAAGAGTAGGTTGTTTACTAGAATAAACTAAGCAGATTACCTGTATTACAGACAGCTTTACTCATGGCTCTCCAGCAGTTGCTGCGTAAAGCAGGGAAATGTGTCGCTAAATGACTATGTTTGTGGATTCTGTGATTCTTTAGTATTTACTTGTTGTATGTCTTGGGACATTTTTAACTATTTTCTTAAATTTTGAAGATTTATATAAAAATTGTTTTTATATTATCATCAGATGTTTTAAACAAATACATGTATTTCTACATTTATTTCTAAATTCCTCTTACAAACTCCTAGAATATTTGGAAGATGATGGGTAGATGGTGTTCATTGATACTTGTAGGAGCCCATGTTCAAAGACATACTGTGTCCATTTTACAGAAACTAACATGTAAGACAATGTCTTCACTTACCATGGCTACTAGGTGAAAAGACCATATAGTTATTAAGTACACCTCTGCTTCCCACATCAGTTAGACAGCTATGAATGTAATAATTAGGAGAATCACACTAAATTAACATTGCACTTCCTGTAGTAGATGTGTGAGAGAGGAACACATTGTCTTATGTTTTTGTTCCCACAGTATGGAGATAGTTTTCTATTCAGATAATTTCTACTTGGTGCCCTTGACAGGGTATAGGAGTTTGTGAGACTAATTTAGAATTGTATATTGTGTGTCTGACCAGTGCATTAAGATGACTGCAACCACATACTCACTTTTTATTAATACAGTTAAATTTATCCTTAAACAATTCACATTATGGACTCTGTGATTATTGAGTTTTTGCTTGTTTTGTGCATTGGACAGTTTGTACCTTTTTCCTCAGATATTGAAAGTTACTATTGTATTTTGTTAATATTTTCAACAAATATATATCAGAGGGGAAGTTATGTTTTTGTAGACAGCTTTGTTTGTGGCTCTCCAGGAACCACTGTGTAAGGTAGAGAAATGTGTTCATAAATGATTATCTTTGTGAATTCCGTGATTCTTCAGTATTTACTTGTTGCATGTCTAGGGAAATGTTAACTATTTTCTTAAATATTGAAGACTTATATAATAAACTGTTTTCTTATTATTATCAGATATTTTAAATAAATACAAGTATTTCTACATTTATTTCTAAATTCCTCTTAGAAACTCCTAGTATATGTGGAGGATGATGGGTAGATCATGTTCATTAATACTTGTAAGAGCTCATGTTCAGAGAAATATTGTGTCTGTGTTGCAGAAACTAATAGGTAGTACAATGTCTTCATTTGCCACAACTTCTAGGTGAAAGGCCATAGTAATTCAGAATAACTCTGCTTCCCACATGAGTTATACAGTTACAAATTTAATAATTAGCAGAATCACAGTATATTAACATTGCTCTTCTTCTAGTAGATGTGTGAGAGCAGAACACATCTTTTTCCCCCCTTTATTGTGGAGATGGTATGCTATCAGACCTGGTTTTCTATTCAGATAATTTCTACCTGGTGCACATTACATATTATAGGAATTTGTGGTCCGTAAATAATAAACATTGTGTAATCTTTTATTATTGAGTGTTTACTTGTAATAAGTTATTTTTCTGTTGTTGTCATATATCTCTAAACAAATACAGGTGTTTTCTACATTCCCCTCACAAACTTCTAGTTTGTGTGGAAGATAACAGGTAGATGATGACCGTTATTACTCATTGTTGAGAGACATACTATGTCAGTGCTGAAGAAAATAATGTACAAAACAATGTCTAGACATGCCACCACATTTGGTTGAGAGACATAGTAATCCAGTGCAATTCTGGCTCCAACATTATTTTGATGATTGTAAATTCAATAATTAACAGAGTCATGGTAAATTAATATCGCTCTTCAGTTAATAACATGAGACAGCAGAACACATTTTTTTACTCTATAGTTCCTGCAGTGTGGAAACACTATGAGTACGTCTTTGGACCTGAATTCTCAATCAAGTAATGATCTACCCAAAGTCCTCTAAATGTCCTAGGAATTTGTGAGAACAACTTAGAATCAGAACATATGTTTCAGATACTCACTTGTGAGATGATTGATTTCTTAGACTCATTTTATTACTGGCAGCCATTAATGTAAGTGCCTCTTAGAATTAATGCCATGTATTGTGAAAAAACAACAATGAATTTTAATGTATGTGCCTGATGTTGTTAATAAACAATTACTAAATCAGTGAGGAGCAGTGGGAGTTCCTCTTTACATAAATATTTAGTCATTGTAATTACCTTGGATTAAGTAGGTTCTTGCATGACTTTTAGCTCACACATACAGTATTACTTTACAAAACCATGAAGCATTCACCAGAAACATATTAAATTTAGTTCACTTGCAATCTATAGTTGTGAAATAATAACAAATGTTCAAAATCAGTCTTTGGTAAATGTGCCATTCACAATTTAAAAAAAGAACTTGGGTTGTACTATGAGAAATGGAACAATGTGAACTCAGATTTGCCAGTTTAATTGAATGAAATAATTTTCTTCTTAGTATTCGTGTCCACTATTTCTGTGGTTCTCTTCATTTCAAATTTTTTTGTCATAGTTCAACCCTTCCAATGCATCATCCCAGTGCTGAGTAATCATTACCATTCTTACAATATGTTCCTGCTACTTTTCCACATTCTAGAAGAAAAAAATTTATATGCATTTGTCACAGCACAATTTATTTTGTATTTTTCTAAATCCCATTTTGGTCTAGTTGTCTTCTTTCACCCATATGTAAAGATCGCAACCTGTATGTTACCGAAGAAACTCTTTCATATGCAAGTAATTGCGCAACTATCAAGGACATCCCCAAAATACACAAACAATGACCCCTCCCCTCTCTCTCTCTCTCTCTCTCTCTCTCTCTCTCTCTCACACACACACACACACACACACACACACACACACACACATATTTATATATTGTACTGGGTGTTCAAAAAGTCTCTCCACAGTGCCATTTGATTGTTAGCCGCGCATGCCGTATGCCGCAGGGAATATTCCTAAATGAAACTCAGTTAAATACAAGTTATTAATTTATTGAATATTCATTTTTACTTACAAATTTTCACATTAAATGTTGAAATTGTCCCGCCTGTTGATGAATACACAAGTCAATTCATCTAATCATGGTTCAAAACACAATCTGTAACATTTCTCCTGTAACAGAAGCAGTGAAAGTGGATATTGCAGTTTTCAATTCATTGATGGATTTTGGATGGTTTTTATAGACAGTTGCTTTTGCTGCACCCCAAAAGAAAAAGTCAGATGGTATTAGGTCTGGCGATCATGGAGGCCAAAGTCCCTGTGAAATTACGTGATCACCAAACACATCAGCAAGCACTGACATTGAAATGTGAGCTGTATGCATGGTTTCACGATCTTGCTGAACATAACCATTCAGTATTTCACTTAACACAAGTTCTCCAATGAATGGGTACAGAATATCACTGTAATATTGTTGTGCATTCACTGTTTTGTTGAAAAATATGGGACCCACAATCCGACGTCTAGCAATTGCAATCCAAACTCCTGTTTTCACAGAATGAAGTGGTTCCTAATGAATATTGCAAGTTCATGTACCCAGATAAATGAAATCACACCTCATCAATGAAAAAAGTTTCATTAAGAATATACCTTCCATTTTGTTGAATGAAATTTTTGAAATATTGACAGTAATGCAGTCTCTTGTCATGATCAGTATTTTTCAGTTCTTGCACAACTGTCACTTTGTATTGGAAAAGTTCTAATTTTTTACTTACAGCTGTGTGGGCCGTTCCGACCCTAACATTGGTTTCCTGGACAAGTTTTCTTACTGACTTGTTTGGACTCATGGACATTTTATAGGAAATATTGAGTAGTTTATCCTCAGACAAAATGCTAGGATGACCACTTCTTGATGACTCTGTCACCGAACCCGTACTTCGAAATTTGTTAATCAAATCTCGCACAATATCGCGATGTGGGAGTGTTGTCTCAGGAAAAACTCAATTAAATCTTTGACAAACTGAAACTGTGTATTTACCACCAGCTTTGAAAACTTGTTCAACTAAAAACACACATTCTTCAATGGTTAGCATTTTAATAGTGACAATAACGAAACAAATGAACAAAGGAGCTAAACTTAAATTTTCACATCTACACGTAATGACACACACCAATGATACTACTGATGTTGGCTGAGATAAACAAAACAGTAAAATGTTGGGAGAGTCCACTTGAAGGGAAGTAACCCAGGCAGGTGAACAATCATACGGCACGTGTGGCTAACAATCATACGGCAGTGCTGAGAGCCGTTTTGAACCCCCTGTAGTTTCACAGACTTTGCAATACACTATAACAATAATCATAAAAGTAATATTTAAATGATCAGAACTAAAACTGAAAATTGCTATTTGCAAAAGAAGCCTCAGAATTCTTCTAATGTTCAAAACTATCAGAAATTATACTTCATATTTTTGTAAACCCTCCTTGTCTCATTGTAATTGAATGGCAGTCTTTCAAGTTCTTTCAGTATAGTGACATTTTATATAATGATAAATTTCTTAACTTTTCACTGAATGCATATTGATGTCGTGTGAGTGTCAATTAAATCTTACATCTATCAGAAAAGGAAAATGTTTGCCACTCTTAAACATCCAACATCACCCGAGAAGAGAAGGGGGAATGTTGTACCTTGGAACACTTTCCAACCTTGTAATAGAATTTTAATATATTTTCTTATTCTAATTTGGAATGATTGCAGTGCTAAATTCAAGAAAATTGTGTCAGTACTGTATTTAATACTCTGTGTATTACATTATTAATCAACTACTCACCAATAATCAGTAAGTGAAATGGGATCAAGAAGTAGTGTTATCAAAAACAAGTTACAATTTAAAAACATTTTCAAACAGAAGCTGTAAGCAACTAACACAAATTTTCATTTGCAAAATGAGTGAAATTTATAAGGCATTAAAGAGACTTGGTTCATTGGCAAATATCCTGTATACTATGGTAGAAGACCTCCCTGTCCAAAAGTTATACACGGGTGATTCCGTGATGATGTCACAAACTTTCTGCATTGATGGAGAAGGTTAAATGTATCAATCTAAGGTAAGGTATTCTGGTCCAGAAATGACCTAGTTGAAGGTTACAAGCAAAAATCATTCTTGGACCTCTGCCAGTAGAATATATGCACCAGAACTGTTGTTGCTACGATTTTAGGATAGGAAACTTTCTGAGGTGGTAGTATGGACCAAAACAAGAAAAAAAGTCTAGTAAACATGGGCTCTAGATTGAATACCTTCAAAGCTATGAGCACATGTTTGGTAGAAGAGATGTGTTCCACAGTAGCGGAGATAGCTCAAAAGGAATGCATTTTAGAGTCCATATTTACTAGACTTCTTTTCCCCTTTTTTGCACATACTACCTCCTCCAAAAATATGGAAATCAAAATGCTTGCTATAGGAGACATATGTTTCACAGTATCTGAGTAAAAGTACTCATAGCTCTTATGACATGCATTTTAGAGTCCATGTTTACTAGACTTTTTTTCTTAATTTGAAAGTTGCCTACCCTATGATCTTAGCAACAACCCTATCAGTGTATGTGTCCCATTGGCAAAGGATCAGAATGATTTTTGTCTACAACTTTCCACTTGATCATTTCCAGACAGGATCCTTTACCTCAAATTGAGACATTTACTATTCTCCATCACCTCTGAATGTTTGTAATATCATCACAGATTCACTCTATATACTGGATTTTGCTGTCATAAAACCCTGTATTTGAACTAACAGTATCATCCAAATGGCTTTAATATACACACATTAGCAATATACACACATCATGCAAGTTTTTTTCTATTGTAACTATTCCTGTACTGACTGGAATGTCACTGTTGATGTTGTCTGTCAGCATACACACAGTTACCATAAGTGCTATCTATGGGTACAATGTCATCCTGTAATAGATTCCAGGTTTTTGCTTGAAAGTAAAGCACCAGTATGAATGCATTAGAGATGTGGAACATTAGAGTGAACATCCATCATGCCACGAAAGACAATCATGACCAATGACTGGATCTGCATTATCACATTATGCACAGGATGTTTGCCAACCAGGGAAGTTGCTCAAAGTGTGCACCGGACTCAAAGTGACGAGGCGCGACATTGATTGGTTCCAGTTGACAGCTATTGTTGAGTACTCACACAACACAGGCTGTACATGTTGAACAGCTGCACATAATGATAGATACATCTGACTTTTAAGTCAAAGGAACAATGGGCTGAGAGCTCCAGAACTGAATTCAGCATTAAAAGAGACTACAGAATGTTGTATATCATATCTAACTATTAGGAAACAATTTCATGATGAGACTTTCCCAATGACCATGGGAAGTACCATCTCTTACACCACTACACCATGGACTCCACTACAGATGAACAAGAAATCATGCACAATGGAAGCCTCAGGATTGGGATCAAGAGTTGTTTCAAGAGTTGTTTAAGGATGTAATTCAGATCTGTTTGCACCCTGATAATGGCAGACAGCATGTTTGGGGACAACCCAGTAATGTCAAATATGTGTAGAAAGGTGGTGGTGTTGAAGACAATCTCTCTGCTTTGTGGTAGAGGGACAATATTCTGCAACCAATAGTGGGACTCTATTGCCAACATTTTAGTGACAATTTCGTCCCAATGGGTGATAACTCACGTTTTCATCATGTTGTTGTCATGAACATGTTTCTTCAGCATCACCAGAATGAATCGAACTGAACATGTGTGGAATCAAATGAGATGAGCTGTTTTTGAAGATCAACAGTGATCATATGCTCCATCACATATTGACATTGCTAAGTAGAGATATGAAAAGACCCTCGTGGAAAACAGACAACTTTGTCATTACACAAGTATTTGTTTTTTGAGTTGGTGATCTGGACACATTGCAGATGAACATACAGGGTGATTCAGCTACCCCTGCCTCTGGGTTTTATGCAGCTTCAAATACCATGCTGAAGATTTTCATATCCTCTCACCCACTACTCACAAACTTTTAGTCCTACAGAAAAAATGAACAAGACTTTTTGTACAAAATTTGATGTAATTAAATTTTGTTCTGGGATGCATTTTCACAAGAGACTGTAGTTTTCAAATTATTAAAAAAAATATACAAAAGTGATCTTTAAATGTCTTTTCCTTCAATAAATCAAAAGCTGTGGCCTTGAGTGAAAATGATTCTAGTACAAAATTTAAGTACATTAAATTTCCTACAAAAAGGACCTGCTCATTTTTGTCTGTATGACTAATAGTTTGTGTCTAGTGAGCAAGAGAATAAGAAAATTTTGCAAGTGGCATCTGAAGGCCCTGTGGGCTACAGCAATAGGTGCAGCTGACTCACCCTATATACACATTCCTGTAAAGCGTACCCATACAGTAAATAGTTTTCTGTCTACACTGGCTCAAGCAGTGAAAGTTTAATCATAACTACACTGTATAATGACACAGTATTCTTCTTGCTCTGTGTACTAATGGCATAAGGTGAGGAAACTGCTTCATTGGCAGAAGATATGTGCCGCACATACCAATTATGGACAACACTTCCCTTATTTATAATTTTATTTTTCCTTTTCAATGAAATCATTGCTACCACATGTCTGTAAATTTTACTACTTATTTCACTATCACAACTTTCATTGAACAGCAATTTTCAAGTGCAATGGTAAAACTGAAACTAGTAAAACATATGGATAGCATAGTGCAAGGCATAGTGTGAGTACATCTGATAACACAATTTCATAATCTTATTTTACAAAGTCAATAAATATTAGACATGTCTGAATGAAATGTTGCAGTCAAAACATTACAATACATGTGTGAACGTATATACCAGTCGTCTCCTCTTATGATCTAGTTGCAAATTAAAAACAGGGATTACACCTAATATTACTCATGGCAGATACACTTTAACATACTGTGCCATAATAATTCTGGACAACAGAGTTCTGATAAGCACTAACCATTTATAAACAAGAATTAACATTGATATTTGTCTGTACCATTTCATAGATTTTTATTTAGATAACAATCGCTGTATGATCTACAAAATCTTGGGAGAAGAAAACGTCTTCCGAGATTGTCCTAAATGCTTTCTCCGAAAATTATTTCGAGCAGTTAGTCCACGAACCCACGCAAATTGTAAATCGTTGCGAAAACACACTTGACCTCTTAGCCACAAACAATCCAGAGCTGATAGAGAGCATCATGACTGATACAGGGATTAGTGATCACAAGGTCGTTGTAGCTAGGCTCAATACCATTTCTTCCAAATCCATCAGAAACAAACGCAAAATAATTTTATTTAAAAAAGCAGATAAAGTGTCACTAGAAGCCTTCCTAAAAGACAATTTCCATTCCTTCCGAACTGACTATGCGAATGTAGACGAGATGTGGCTCAAATTCAAAGATATAGTAGCAACAGCAATTGAGATATTCATACCTCATAAATTGGTAAGAGATGGAACGGATCCCCCGTGGTACACAAAAAAGGTCCGAACGCTGTTGCAGAGGCACCGGAAAAAGCATGCGAAGTTCAGAAGAACGCGAAATCCCGAAGATGGGCTAAAATTTACAGACGCGCGAAATTTGGCACGTACTTCAATGCGAGATGCCTTTAATAGGTTCCACAATGAAACATTGTCTCGAAATTTGGTAGAAAATCCAAAGAAATTCTGGTTGTATGTAAAGTACACAAGCGGCAAGATGCAGTCAATACCTTCGCTGCGCAGTGCCGATGGTACTGTTACCGACGACTGTGCCGCTAAAGCGGAGTTATTGAACGCAGTTTTCCGAAATTCCTTCACCAGGGAAGATGAATGGAATATTCCAGAATTTGAAACACGAACATCTGATAGCATGAGTTTCTTAGAAGTAGATACCTTAGGGGTTGCGAAGCAACTCAAATCGCTTGATACGGGCAAGTCTTCAGGTCCAGATTGTATACCGATTAGGTTCCTTTCAGATTACGCTGATACTATAGCTCCCTACTTAGCACTCATATACAACGGCTCGCTCACCGATAGATCTGTACCTACATATTGGAAAATTGCGCAGGTTGCACCAGTGTTCAAGAAGGGTAGTAGGAGTAATCCATTTAACTACAGACCTATATCATTGACGTCAGTTTGCAGTAGGGTTTGGAGCATATACTGTATTCAAACATTATGAATCACCTCGAAGGGAACGATCTATTGACACGTAATCAGCATGGCTTCAGAAAACATCGCTCTTGTGCAACGCAGCTAGCTCTTTATTCGCACGAAGTAATGGCCACTATCGACAGGGGATCTCAAGTTGATTCCGTATTTCTAGATTTCCGGAAAGCTTTTGACACCGTTCCTCACAAGCGACTTCTAATCAAGCTGCGGAGCTATGGGGTATCGTCTCAGTTGTGCGACTGGATTCGTGATTTCCTGTCAGGAAGGTCGCAGTTCGTAGTAATAGATGGCAAATCATCGAGTAAAACTGAAGTGATATCAGTTGTTCCCCAGGGAAGCGTCCTGGGACCTCTGCTGTTCCTGATCTATATAAATGTCATGGGTGACAATCTGAGCAGTTCTCTTAGATTGTTCGCAGATGATGCTGTAATTTACCGTCTAGTAAGGTCATCCGAAGACCAGTATCAGTTGCAAAGCGATTTAGAAAAGATTGCTGTATGGTGTGTCAGGTGGCAGTTGACGCTAAATAACGAAAAGTGTGAGATGATCCACATGAGTTCCAAAAGAAATCCGTTGGAATTCGATTACTCGATAAATAGTACAATTCTCAAGGCTGTCAATTCAACTAAGTATCTGGGTGTTAAAATTACGAACAACTTCAGTTGGAAGGACCACATAGATAATACTGTCGGGAAGGCGAGCCAAAGGTTGCGTTTCATTGGCAGGACGCTTAGAAGATGCAACAAGTCCACTAAAGAGACAGCTTACACTACACTCGTTCGTCCTCTGTTAGAATATTGCTGCGCGGTGTGGGATCCTTGCCAGGTGGGATTGACGGAGGACATCGAAAGGGTGCAAAGAAGGGCAGCTCGTTTTGTATTATCACGTTATAGGGGAGAGAGTGTGGCAGATATGATACACGAGTTGGGATGGAAGTCATTACAGCATAGACGTTTTTCATCGCGGCGAGGCCTTTTTATGAAATTTCAGTCACCAACTTTCTCTTCCGAATGTGAAAATATTTTGTTGAGCCCAACCTACATAGGTAGGAATGATCATCAAAATAAAATAAGAGAAATCAGAGCTCGAACAGAAAGGTTTAGGTGTTCATTTTTCCCGCTTGCTGTTCGGGAGTGGAATAGTAGAGAGATAGTATGATTGTGGTTCGATGAACCCTCTGCCAAGCACTTAAATGTGAATTGCAGAGTAGTCATGTAGATGTAGATGCTAGTGACATATTAAGGAAGAGGAACAGGTTGTTTGTTCTGCCTGGTGTTCAATACACCCTTATAAATTCATAATCATACCACATCAAACAAATCTGAATTCATAAAAGACGTCTGTAACATATAGACATTATCTTCCTGAAATAAACAAATCATAGTCCAAAATAGTATGCATACATCTCATGGTATAAAAACACAATCAATGCTGCACTGGTTAACAAAAATACCAGAAAGGATATACACATCCAGAAAAAAAGCAAAATATAAAGTGGTGTCACAGTCACTGCCACCCAGCATCAGTGCTGATATTGAAACTGAGACTACACAATGCCAGCTTGCACGCACCTATTACAAATAAGCAGCCTACATAGCAATTAAAGTAACTAACAGTTATATACGATATCTGACCTAAGAAGGGGGGGGGGGGGGAGGGAGGGGGAGGGGGAGAGGATAAAGGTGAAGGGGCATGAAAGTGTGGGAGAGGGGGAGGAAGGAGTTTGCGAACGGTATAGGGTATAGGCATTTCCCAACATGTCCTTACTTACAGCAGTTGTAATGCATTATTATGCTGTACTAAAATATATGTTCAAGTGCTGTGCATATGTACAGAACAGTTAACTGTGGTACCCCAGGAAAATCTACCTCCATAGTGATGCAAATCTGTAACACCAAGGTCTCGGTACAGTTCAATAATATCAAGATCCGAACATACACAAAATGTGGGCCACGCACAATCTTAAAATAATACAGCAATACATTCATTTATACATTGTGATTACACGATTATGTTGTAAACTTTCAGGGACAATGGAGAGTAGTAAATGTATTGATCTGTAAGAGTGCCTGACCTGGAAATGACAAAGTTGAAAATTATAAGCAAAAATTGTTCTGATACCTCTGATAGTGTAAAACATGTACCAGTACTGTTGTTGTTGAGCTTTTAGGGTATGCAACTTTCAGAGATGTTAGTATGGACCAAATAAAAAAAATGTCCAGTAAACAAGGGCTCTAAAGTGCATACCTTTAAGAGTTACGAGCACTTGCTTATCTTCACTACTGTGCAACATACCTCTTCTACTAAAAAAGTGTACATATGGCTGCAGGTATGATTTTAGACATCATATTTACTGGACTTTTCTTTGTTATGGTCCACACTAGTTACTCCAAAATTATAGAAACCAAAGTGCTTGTTGTAGAAGAGACGTGTTCCACAGTAGCATAGACAAACAAGTGCTCATAGCTCTTAAGGTATTCAGTTTAGAGCCCATGTTTACTAGACATTTCTTTCTTGTTTTGACCCATACTACCATCTCTGGCATTTTCCTGTCCTACAGTCTTCGTAACAGTACCAGTACATGTATTCCACTGTCAGAAGTATCAGAACGATTTCCACTTATAGCTTTTGACTCAGTTCTTTCTGGACCAGGGTCCCTTAGCCCAGATTGGTACATTTATCCTTTTCCATTATCCCTGAAAGTTTGTACCATCATCACTGAATTACTCTGTAGTATGTAAGTATTGAAAGTCCTATATGAAATTGGCTCATAGCATGGAGGGTGCATTATTATGCCATACTCATATGTGCATGTGTGCTGTGAATACATACATAACAAATAGATATTGCAGTTCCTCATGGAAATTTAAATAGCCATATATTTCCAAATTTCCACACTTTTGTCATTTTTATGTATTTTTCCACATTTTTGCCATTTTTCACATTTTGCCATATTTATCTACATAGCCATGTAATTCTGTAACACCAGGATCTGAATACAATTACATAACATACAGAACATACATAAAAATTGATCCGTACAGCCTACATTCTTAAAAAAAAGGCAGTATACCAATAAATTCATTTATTTAATTAATGAAAAGTTCTACACAGCATTAGCTAATAGTATTGATGGCTGGGGATAGGAATATGTTGGCACTGCGTAGATGTATATGGGTATGCTAAATTCAGGCAACAGAATTATAAGTTTAGTAATACCACTACTTAAATAACGTTGACCACTGCTGTGATAATAACAGCCACAACCTACATGACACTGTTTGCTACCTGTACAGTGACTGACATTCACAGAACTTTTCCAAAACACTCCAGGACCACCCACATGCCACTGGCTGCCCACCAAACAGCACAATCACCACCAGCAATCGCAACATCATCCTCAACATGGCCATCACCATTATCAGCTGCAGCATCACCAGCAATATCAGGAGTCAAACTATCACCAGGATGCTACCAGCAACAGCACCAACTACAATGCACACAGCTGTACCTGCAGGTAAATGTTTCCCACTCCATTGATCTCTCAACTACCTTTTGACACCCGATCTAAAGCTACCACAAAAACCAACAAAAAGCCTAGTACAAGTGAGTGCCAGAGTAAAACCAAAGGCACCCAGTTAACTCTATTAGACACTGACAATATGTATGCCAAAATCGTTCCAGTTCCTTCCTGTTCCTCTTTATTAAGCAGATGTAACCCCTGACCCATAAACCCTGAGACATTCCCCAATCATATTCCACAATACATACCAGCAAATCCAGCAACTCATCCTCAGAAGAGACTTGGCCATCATCAAAATCAACAACACATATTCTCATTTGTATCTGCTCAGAATTATTCCCTCTTCTGGAAATGCATCCTTAACTACCCTCAAAAACCCTCCATCAAAACAACTATAGCATCCATGCCTACACCAACATTCACAGTAATACCACAATAAAGAAAAATTGATACAGCATACACAGACAAAGAAATTGAAAGAGAACTGAACTTACAAGCAGGAGTTAATGTGCAGAAGGCCCCATGCATTTGGAATAAAAATGGACCTCACTGTTTAGTAAGAGTGTTTCCAGAATCACTTGGTGCCATAGACAGACTTATAAATAATAGGGCCTTGATTTACTGTTGGAAGATTCCTGTCAAATGGTTCAAATGGCTCTGAGCACTATGGGACTCAACTGCTGTGGTCATCAGTCCCCTAGAACTTAGAACTACTTAAACCTAACTAACCTAAGGACATCACTCACATCCATGCCCGAGGCAGGATTCGAACCTGCGACCGTAGCAGTCGCACGCTTCCGGACTGCATGCCTAGAACTGCGAGGCCACCGCGGCTGGCAATTCCTGTCAAAGCATCCAGAAACAACCACACAAGCAGATAAATGTTAGCAATGCCACCAATATAATGATCATCTGAGTGAAAATTGCCAAAATCTTCCCTGCTAGCAAGCTGCACATCAAGCAACACTACCTTCACAAACAATGCACAAACCTACAATTCCCATATCTGTAACCAGTTTCACTCTACCTACTCCCATAAGTGCAAATCCAAAGTCTTCCCCAAAACCCAAATTTCACCATACCCATGTGCACTGTTGACAAACCGTACAGTACAAACAACTTCCTCTGTCCTCTGCCCACCAGGTGTGGGGAGGAGGAGGGGAGGTAAAGCTTGCTGCAACTGTAGTATTTTTGATAAAGCCCCACATTCCCCTAGAGTCATTCTAAATGGGAAGCATCTCAGAAAGTTCATCTTTCATTTGCTGGCTACAACTGAGCTCGTGTACAAGACATGAAGGTACTAGTACTTTGGAGTGGGCATCCAGCAAGACTATTTCAAATAATAAGAGAGCAGTGTGCAGAAAAGAAAACTTGTATTCCACGATACAGGTTACATGGGGCTCATCCTCAGGAGGAAGTTACGGGCTGAAGGCTGTCTACTAGATCTGAACCAAAAAAAAAAAAGGAAGAGGAAGAGGTGTCAGTTAACATCAAGTTCTGTAGGTGGTAGGCCATGGAGTGCAAAGTCACAGGCTCTGTCTCCTAAAAGAGATATCTGCTCTTCTGTCTTCTGAAAGCTGGATACTAAGAGTGTATGCTCTCTATAATGACTGGCCCACACAACAGAGACCTCACTGTCCTCTGCTCCCCAGGACATAACCAGTAGCAACCACATGACTTCTTTCTCATGTCTCTCTATTGGCTAGTCTGTGGTGTGGGTAGTTAAGTGCATTCAGCAGAAGGCTGAAAACATACCCTGTCAGCAGCTTTTACTGGGGAAACAACTTCTGTCCTGAAGGGAATGGCCAGTTGGTCATGTAGGTATTGAAAGAACTTGTGCTGGGACCTAAGCCTGTAATTTTGTTACAGCAACATGCATGAAATAAAATTAAAATTCTCAATAAAGAAGCAATGGATTACTCTGATAACCCAAACTGGGCAAGTGCCCTTTACAATCCTTCCCCCTTTCATAAGGTCCATGTTAGTTGTTCATTTCATTTCAAAGAATCTGTTACAACTGTTTTCATTAAGTGTAAATGGGAGGGGAATTACATTTACAATTTAAATTTGCTTAACCTTTCAAGTTACAGTTGTGCTACAATTCAAATCTAACAATCAATGAAGCTAAAACCATCCAGGGGATTGCAAAAATTAAATGAATTATGATGAGTCCTGCTTAGTTACAAAAAGAAGTTTCTATTAATGATTTGCTATTGCAAAACTAAACTCAATGTGATAATAGAGCAGAGAATGGCTAAACTGAATCTGTACTGACCTCTTAATGTTTTACAGGTGCTACTAGAAATATGTAGTTGTTTGAGTTGTCGAGAAAATGTTAATCTCATTACCACATAGTGGAATCAATATGGCACCAAGAACATTAAAATAAAATAATGTAGAAGGATTCATAAAACAAAACTACAAACAAAATCCAAGATAAAGGACTGAAAGGATTACATATAGCTCTCAACAGTCCAAACCACGAATGATAGTGGATTGCATATGTCAAGGCACAGACGGGCATTGCATTGTTGACAATTTTAAGCAACAATTGCACTATGCACATGTGAGCTCTTTCTGCTTGAAGAAAGCATATAGCCTCCAAATTATGTCTCTGTCTTGCTTATACAGAATGCATCACTTACCACCATCATCAGCGATGAGAACCCGCAACAAATGGAATAAGAATTCACTAAACAATTCCCTATGATCACGTTTAATGCTCACATTAGCTGAGTTATTAAGAGCAGAGCACTCAGTTCACATAAAGAAACTACCTCAACAATGGACTAAAATTTCAATATTAGATAAATGCACAAAAGAACATAATTGTAGAAAGCAAATCCATGACAAAGGGATGATACCTATCACATGAAAATCACTTATAATCAGCCATCATCAGCAGGAAGCATTGTCCATTAATTCAATACTACTCTATGTTGCTTACACAGAAAAACACATGAAACATTACTTATTCCAATTTATTTAATGATGTAAAATTCAGTTAAAAACTTACTGAGCTTACTTACTATTGCAGTGGATGACTGCTACCTATTGATTATGGCTCAGAGGAACACTGACAGCAATGCCACCATGTTGAATAATGCTTTTTGTGCAGCCACAGGACATTGTGTTATAACTCAAACTGATCGCAATAGGCTGCATGATGCGCAACTTCACTCCTGATGTCCATGGTGAGGTCCATCTTTGTAACCACCACACCCTGAAGTGCAGTACAAATAGGCCCAACAACATGCCAAATCGACTACTCAGGATTGGCATCATGTTCTCTTCATGGAAGAGTGTCACATATGCATTCAACCAGACAATCATCGGAGACGTGTTTGAAAGTAACATGGTCAGGCTGAACACCTTAGACACTGCTCAATGAGAGCAGCAAGGTAGAGGTTCCCTGTTGTTTTGGAGTGGCATTATGTGGGGTCAACATATGCTGCTGGTGGTCATGGAAGGTGCCATGATGGCTGTATGATATGCGAATGCCATCCTCCAACAGATAGTGCAATCATATTGGCAAAGCATTTGTCTTCATGGATGACAATTCACGTCCCCCTTGTGGACATCTTGTGAATGGCTTTCTTCAGAATAATAACATCGCTCATCTAGAGTGGCCAGCTTGTTCTCCAGACATGAATCCTGTCAAACATGCCTGGGAAGGATTGAAAAGAGCTGTTTATGGGTGACGTGACCAACCAATCACTCTGAGAGATCTACGCCGAATCGACATTGAGGAGTTGGACAAGCTGGATCAACAGTGCCTTGATGAACTTGTGTATAGTATGCCATGGTGAATGAAGGCATGCATCAATACAAGAGGACATGGTACTGGGTATTAGAGGTACAGGTGTGTATGGCATTCTGGACCACCACCTCTGAAGGTCTTGCTGTATGGTGGTACAAAATGCAATGTGCGGCTTTCATTAGAAATAAAAAGGGCAGAAATGATGTATATGTTGATCTCTAATCCAATTTTCTGTACAGGTTCTGGAACTCTCTGAATGGAGGTGATGCAAAACTTTTTTTGATAAGTGTATATGTCAAACATGGAAGTTCTAAGATATGCTACAGAATATTAGAACTTGGCTTCAAAATCTTTTTTTGGGGGGTGGGGGGGGTGGGGAGGGAGATGAAGAAGAAGAAGAAAAAAAAGTATGTGTTTCTAAACAGGGGACAGATGTAACTCTACTGCAAAGTAATGTAACATTAGTTACAAAGTATGTGACTTTATCAACAGCTCTCAGTCCTTTATCTTGGATTTTATTTAGTTTTGTGCAACAGTCCACACAAAGTCTTGGAAATCAAAGCAAACACAGTAGGTCAGCAAAGGAGTGAAAAGTTTGTCAACAAGATGAAACACTTAAAAATTAAAATTGTAGGCAATAGGTCTTACACATTCTTCCAAATTCCAGGAACTACTTAAAACATACACAAAATCTAATGACTTTCAGCTAAAAAAGTCTGACCAGTACATCATTCAATGATTTGATGGTTTCTGAGGATTTTCAGTAATGAAATATTTGAGAAATAATTGTCTCCCTACACATTAAATCCTCAACATTTAATTAAGAAGCCCCCCACTAGAAAAGACAAAGTATTGTCCAACCCATCTACTAATTCACAATGTTCACAGTACTACACAAAATAGTCAAAAATAACAATTACTACTTCTCAAAATTCAACTTCTAAACTATTTCTCTTCATTGGCGTTATGGGTTGCAGTTCTGCACATAACTGTATGATTTAAACTGCTTGATATAGTAAAAAGGGTTCTGTGTTGTCAGGTACTTGTCATTTAACCCATACAATAAATGTGTGATGGTATGTCTCATCACTAAAAAGCTTGATGAATTGGTCTGTCATCACACAAAATCATTAATGTTTACAACCATTTAAAAACTGTAAAATATGACCTCAGACTACATAAGTTCAGTGACCATTTCCATTCATTAACATAAGATACCTGCAATAATATAATCAAATCAAGAAGAGTAGAGCAAAATCATTCAGTTTGTTAAGTGGATACCTGCATTAGTTAACATACCATCAGTCCATGAGGTTGTTCAGATATGTGCTGCCTTAATGTATGTGATACAACAGAGATTAAACTCATGTTGTACTGGAAACTCACTATGCAGAACTGACATGTTTACCAACTGACTTTCATTATCCTCTGTAGGTAACAGTGGTAAATAATTCAATTAATAATATTCAGTACAAGTGCACTTACATCTCTCATAGGTTATACGAGGTGCAGTCAAGTTCTAAGGCCTCCAATTTTTTTTTCTCTGGACCAGAAAGAGATAGAAACATGCACATTGTTTTAAAATGAGGCCGCGTTCATTGTCAATACATCCCAGAGATGGCAGCACCGTAGGGCAGATGGAATTTTACCGCCAGTGGCGAGAATGAGAACTGTTTTAAATACTTAAAATGGCGACTTTTCATTACTTGAACAGCGTGCAATCATTCGTTTTCTGAATTTGCATGTTGTGAAACCAACAGAAATTCATCGACAGTTGAAGGAGACGTGGTGATGGAGTTATGGATGTGTCAAAAGTGCATTCGTGGGTGCGACAGTTTAATGAAGGCAGAACATCGTGTGACAACAAACCGAAACAACCTCGGGCTCGCACAAGCCGGTCTGACGACATGATTGAGAAAGTGGAGAGAATTGTTTTGGAGGATCGCTGAATGACTGTTGAACAGATCGCCTCCAGATTTGGAATTTCTGTGGGTTCTGTGCACACAGTCCTGCATGACGACCTGGATTGGATTGGATTGGATTGGATTGTTTGGGGGAAGAGACCAAACAGCAAGGTCATCAGTCTCATCGGAGTAGGGAAGGACAGGGAAGGAAGTCAGCCATGCCATTTCAGAGGAACCATCCCGGCATTTGCCTGGAGCAATTTAGGGAAATCATGGAAAACCTGAATCAGGATGGCCGGACATGGGATTGAACTGTCGTCCTCCCGAATATGAGTCCAGTGTGCTAACCACTGCGCCACCTCGCTCAGTTCAGGGCGACCTGAAAATCCGAAAAGTGCCATCCAGGTGGGTGCCACGAATGCTGACGGATGACCACATGGCTGCCCGTGTGGCATGTTGCCAAGCAATGTTGACGCGCAACGGCAGCATGAATGGGACATTCTTTTCGTCGGTTGTGACAATGGATGAGATGTGGATGCCATTTTTCAATCCAGAAACAAAGCGCCAGTCAGCTCAATGGAAGCACACAGATTCACTGCCACCAAAAAAATTTCGGGTAACCGCCAGTGCTGAAAAAATGATGGTGCCCATGTTCTGGGACAGCAAGGGTGTAATCCTTACCCATTGCATTTCAAAGGGCACTACGGTAACAGGTGCACCCTACAAAAATGTTTTGAAGAACCTTCCTGCACTGCAACAAAAACGTCCGGGAAGGGCTGCGCGTGTGCTGTTTCACCAAGACAACACACCCGCACATTGAGCCAACGTTACGCAACAGTTTCTTCATGATAACAACTTTGAAGTGATTCCTCATGCTCCCTACTCACCTGACCTGGCTCATAGTGACTTTTGGCTTTTTCCTACAATGAAAGACACTCTCCGTGGCTGCACATTCACCAGCCGTGTTGCTATTAACTGAGCGATTTTCCAGTGGTCAAAACAGATGCCTAAAGAAGCCTTTGCCGCTGCCATGGAATCATGGCATCAGCATTGTGAAAAATGTGTACGTCTGCAGGGTGATTACGTTGAGAAGTAACGCCAGTTTCATCGATTTTGGGTGAGTAGTTAATTAGAAAAAAATCGGAGGCCTTAGAACTTGAATGCACCTTAATTTATTACAGTGGAGGCATGCTCCTTAGCAAATGTTGTGTTCCAACTATGCATACATTTCTCTGTAACATTCAGAGTTGCTTTTTTGCTTCAGAAACTTAGCGTTAAACTCTTATGTGACTGAGATAGATATCAGCACAAAACTGGCTTTTATGCATGAAAATAGTACTCCAATTAGACATGTAGAAACTTGGACTTTTGCCTACGTCAACATCAGTGTACATCACATGTTAACCTTTCATATAACTGTAAACATAGAGTATACCTGTTAAAAACAAAACCCATCACCATTTCTCAATCATGTTTCAACAGGTATGTGAATATTATGATGCAGAAAGAAATACCAGAACAGCAGGAACCTGTATCATATTTCACATTCTATTTCATTCATTACAAGGTCACTTCATTCTCATCGTGTGCATTTAGTTAACCAGTTTGCAGGCAACAACCACTTAGCAATAAAAGTTATAGACAGAAAAAGGCAAGGAAAGAAAATGTAGCAAGAAGCAGAAAGAATAGTAAGGACAGGTGGCAAAAGTTTAATGCTTTCATCTTACAATCAGATCATCTCACAGCATTCTAACGGTTTCAGTGGCAGCAGATTTTGATCACCATTTAGCAGCTGCATGCAACATACAAGCCCAAAGCTGTTCAATCCCATTATTATATCGATAGACACAACCTAGAATGGAAAACTTAATGGTTTGTGGCTTTTCTCTCAAACCCTAGATGCTAATGTCAGTCGTGTGTATGGTCTTGAAAGAAAAAAAAAACACTCCCACCAAAGTTTAAAGTTTCAAGCCACTCGCTGGTGCGCGAATGTTTTTGATTCTCTGCTAGACATGGTTAAGTGGGAAAATAAGGAGGCACAACACTTCACTTCCTCACATCTGTAGGGGCAGCAACCTGCTTTCATCAGGCACAAAATGGGCTGTTGAAAGGAAATATGAAAGAAATAACGTAGATCACGATGCAAGAAATGAAACTGAAAGCGTCTCACAATCAGCCAGGACTTTTTGTAGGTTCTACTCCATAACTTGTACATCAAAAGGTCCTGAAGATGGGTCAAAAATCTACTTAAGAATCATAAAGATGAAATTTTATGTACTACTAATAAATTGAAATATTTCCTTCAATTATTCTTCATACTGCCTTTGAAATTACAGTGCCCATAAACATCTGTTTAAAATCAAGGCATTGTAGAAGATGGGGCTCTCCTGGTGGGAACCAATGGGTCAGATCATTTTAGCAGTTTTTGTTGACATTGTGGAAAACCCTGATTCATCAATGTTGTTGATATTCTGGGCTTTCAACAAATACTTCAGTCTAAACTCTTTAAGTGGTTCATAAAATTTACCTACATGAACTCAATTGAAGGTAATGATTTGAGTTCCCAACATTGTTGCTGGCTTTCTCAGAGATAGTTTGCAGATGTTTCAGAAGTTTATTACAAAGTATTCGCTCGCCGACCGCTTCTGGGTTCTCCATGTGTGTTGACTTGTGATTCGTCCTTGTTGTTCCAAAGTCACAGGTTTAAGTATTGTTCGAGTTGCTTGTGAAAGTGGTTTCATGAAATCATGTGTAGGTTGTGTGGTTTTGACTGAACAGCTATTTAATGCTGTCTGCATGCTGCATGTAGTCGGTCGGTTGGGACAGAGCAGAGAGGAAGTCTCCGTGGTGCAGGGTTAGGGCAGGACTGCTGACGGTGTGCACGCATGGTTGGATTTTGAGGCACTAGCCACAAGAGCTACAAAGTTCGTTGCCCACCAAACCTGGACACTGAAGTTGAGTGATCAGTTAAACTGTTATGAAACCTCACTTGCTGTGACATCTCTTCGTTCATTGTCGGTTGTTGCTTGCTGGGCCATTCCAGCTAGCAGCAACGTATGGTGTGTTGGATTCGGCAAAACTTTGCAGCCGCCTTCCTGTGTGGTCTTTAACTATTAAATTGATTGTTACTTATCAGTGAAGTGCACCAGTGGTATTTTCTGCCTTGTGGACATTAATGCACCAGTTACCTGCCCTAGTCGTTAGGGTAGTTTTCCAGCAATGTGTTTTTCTTTGCCGTGTTGATGCTATCTGGCATGGCGTGTAGTTCGATAGCCTTTTAGTTGTTTGTTCATATTTTTTTCTTAAGAAAGGTTATTTTGGCCAATTTTGAAGACATAGTGTGGCTGGTATCTTCATCCTCAGCTGATATTTTCTGCTGTCTTACCATTGGTCGGTTGGAAGGGAATTGATTAGGTTGTTGTCAGTCCTTCAGCTGTGCCTGGGTGGGGTTGCCATGCAATTATTTAACCTTACTCTTGGCTGCCTGTCTGTCTCACCTCACCTTATGTTGGAGCTACCTCCTCAGGCCGACCCTTGGAACACTTCTGAGCATCACTGTTCTGTTGGTTTTAGATTGTGATTTTCATTTTAGTCTGATGTACTGTGCAAGGCCTTCAGCCGTCTATTAATACAGTTTGTTTTCATTTTAAAATAAGGCCTTCTGTTAACTTAAATTAAAATTTGAAGATTGATTTGTTTTAAAAACTTTTCTTTTTTTTCCTCTCTATCTGAAATTCTTGTTATCCAGGCCCTAAACTCTGAATTATCGTGAATATCAAGAATTTTACTCACCGTAGATCATTTTACAATGATATTGGCTTCGTCATACAAGATGTACTAGTACATACAGAATAATAAAATAAACTTCTGTCAATACATTATAGAATACATTTGAAGCATGGCAGTGTACCAAATTAAAAAGGATAGCTTTTAAAAGTTAACTCAACAAGCTATCTCATAATCTAATATAATATGGTATTTTATTGTTTATAGTATAAACTTTGTAATTACACATGATTAACCACAGCAAAAAATAATATATTTAACTACAGACAACTTTTAAATGCTTATATTCTCCTCAGGCATATCAAAGAATTCTTTAATGTCATAGAATGGATGATCTGACAGCCATTCTTACAACTTAATTTTAAAAGAATTTGTATCCATAGACTGAACATTAACTGGCAGTTTATTGAACATTTTGAGTGGGTTAACTTTGTGGGAATTTCCTGTTCTCGCTAATCTATGGCACGGTATGTCTAAATTACCGTTAGCCCTGGCGTTGTGTTAGTGTATTTCCCTTCTGGCAATAAATTCTGAAATATTATTTTTAATATAGAGTACAGACACATAGATGTATAAATTTACAATTGTAAGTATTCTGAGTCTTGAAAAAAGAGGACGACAGTGCTCCCTATGACCTCTTTTACATATTATACGTATGACTTTTTTTTGTAATTTCAATATGTTTTTGATGTGAGAGGAGTGTCCCCATATAATCAGACCATATGAAATATGTGACTGGAATAGCCCAAAGTATGTCACCCTGAGGTACTCCAAGCTCACTACCTCCCTTAGTTTTAAGAGAAGGTATGCCACCCGAGATATTTTTTCACATACATGATTGACATGTTCCTCCCAATATAGTTTTGAGTCAATGTCAATACCTAAGAGTTTTACCGACTTATTGCCTACTTCATTTGATGTTCCCATTAAAAGTTGTGTTTTGTTAGGGTTGCATAGGAGCTTATTGGCTGCAAACCAGTCCAGGGCCTTGTCTAGTGTTTCTTTTGTTAGGTTATTCAGATCTGAAATGTTCTGATGTGTGGTGAGTAGTGTTGTATCGTCAGCATAACACACAACAGGGTGAGCTATATTTTTAGGTAAATCATTAATAGCAACAATGAAGAAGAAGGGTCCAATGATAGACCCTAGTGGTACACCTGTGCTGATTTCCATGATGGAAGAATTTAAATTTCTGACTGAAACGAATTGTTTTCGGTTACTTAAATAAGAATTTATCACACATAAAGTGTTCCCTCTCACCCCATAAAACTCTAGTTTCCCCAGTAGTATTTCAACAGGAATGCAATCGAAAGCTTTGCTTAGGTCACATAATACCAGAGATACCATGCTATTATTTTCAAAAGCTGTTAAGGTTTGGTCAATGATTTCCAAGATGGCCCCTGTTGTGTTCTTCCCCTTTCGAAAGCCAAACTGATTGTTACATAGGATATTGTGTTTTTCAAAGAAGTTGCTTATTTGTGTGTGTATCAGCACCTCAAATACCTTTGAGAATATTGGAACAATGGAGACTGGTATGAAGGTTTGGGGAGATGTTTGTCTCCTTTTTTAAAAACTGGGACAACTTTTGATACCTTGAGTGCATCCGGAAAAACTCCAGATTCTACATATTTATTAAAAATATATGCTAATGGTTTGGCAACTGAGTGTATTGTCTTTTTAATTATCTTATTTTATAACCAATAACAGTCCATACTTTTAGAACCTGAAAATTTGGATACAGCTTTTATAACATCAGCAGGTGTGACAGCCCTCCATTGAAATGCCAGGTTAACAGGCAGTGGTGTTCCAACAAGGTTCATTGCGGATGAATTTGTTGCTTTGATACTGTTCTTATTTCTTTAACTGAGTTTCAAAAGTATTCATTTAATTCTTCAGGATCAAGCAGAGCTGTTTCTGTGCTTTTCGGTGTATTCTCTTGTTTTATTATTTGCCAGGCTGCCTTGCATTTATTGGAAGCTCTTTCTATATAGTTCTCCACTGCTTGCTTTTTTGCCAGAAGAAGTTTAGCTTTATAGTATTTTTTGCATTTCAGATGTGACCTATGAATGTTCACACTCTGTTCTGCCCCTTGGTCAGAGGCTTGTTTATGCATCTGGTACAGCATATGCAAGTTTTCTCTAATTTCTACTAGCTCTTATGTGAACCAGTTCAGACTTTTCTTTTTCATTTCATTTGGATATCCAATTTTTTTTACTGGTGAGCAAGAATACCATAAATCTGTGTACTTTTTAAAGAAGTTACCAAAGCTAATTTCAGCTTCCCTTTTTCCAGATCGACAATTATATATAAAGTCCCAATCTGCACTTCCTAATCTATCAACAAACATATTTATGTACTCTTCCTTCTGTCTTCGTACCACTACTACTTTAGATTCTTCAGTTTTAACTGGCTGCCTCTTACAGAGTGTAAGGAGTAGTGGCTCATGATCTGCAAGTCCACTTCCTGCAAGTCTAACTGTAAAATCCTCCCTATGGAAATTCACAGTAATATTGTCTATACAGGCATTCTTATGTGTGGCACAGTTATTTGTACAATAGAGATCCAATGATCTTAGCATATTCAAAAATGTCCTAGCAACTGGTCTCTGTGTGTTTACCATTTCTATGTTGAAATCACCACATATAGCAATTCTCGTTTAAGTCTTCAATATTTTTTAAATTATTAATTCACATTTTTCAATAAACAAATTTACATCACCATCTGGCGACCTATATAGACTAACTACCACTATATTTTCATTCATTAGTTTTAATTTTCATTCATTAGTTTTACACAACTAAACTCCCCATCTAGTTCTGAGGAGTATTTAGATACATCAATTCTGGAAAACATTATTCCTTCTTTGACAAAAATTCCCGCCCCACCATTCTTTGTCTGTTTTCTACATATCATGTCTCCCACAACATACCCTTGGGGAATGAAGATATTTACTTGTTCTTGTGTTAATCAGTGCTCAGATACACATATAACATGTCTTGTGTGTGGCCTTCAGCTGAGTATTTACATGGAATATTTTTTTTCAAATAAGGCTTTCAGCCACATGTATTCTTTAAAGCAATTTTCATAGTTTGTATTCAGGCCTTCTGCCTTTCTTGTTTTTGGTGTGGTTTTGGACCTTCAGCCCAGGAGGTATCACAAGTTTTCTTAAATAGGTCTTCAGCTGTATTGTTTTAATTTTAAGGCAATGTGTAATTAAGTGGTTCTCAGGAAAATAAAATGTTGTGTGTTTTGTGCAACTAACCGTAAGTGATTACAGAGCCCTCCACAACCATAACCTGATCCGCTCTATTCTGTGAAACTAGATTTCAGTAAATTTAAAGATGTATTATTTTTTAGGTGTATCTTTAAACATTTTTTACTAAAACAGCCTACTTATGACTACCCCATTGAGACAACATCTATGTTTCAAATATCACTTGAGTGTTGGATCTGACATGTTATGTTCCTTTGCTGCTCCATTTACACTTGAAATTTCATCTCATACTTCAGCAACCGCTGCATTCATTGCCTATCTATCCCACTTTCCAAGTCACTGTTCCTGCTATAATTTCATGGCATTATATTCATAAATTCTAAAACAGTAATAGAAAAACAAACATAACTTATTATTTAAAATTAAGAAAAATAACTACAACCAAAATTCAGTTTCAAGCCCAACACTTAAATAATGTCAGTAGCTATTAGTTAAAAATGACTACTTCAAAATATGTCAGATAAGATGATGAACTTTTCATCATCTTATCCACTCTGCCCTTTGTCACCTTACCCCATGACACCATCTTGATTTTAAAATTATTTACAATTACCGTATTTAATGGTCAGCTATCTACAACATACATTGGTTTTAAATTATGAGTTATATTCTGAGAATATATTATGAAAGATGAAAGAGCAAAAACAGCTTATGACAGATGAGTAATCCTTTCATTATGAAGTCTAAAAATTACAAGTTCATGTAAACAATATGCACATTTATTGCTACTCCTCACATAACAATCTGTCCAGACATCCCTTTTGGTGGACTTCTTTACTTATCGCCTGAGTCTCAGAAACTGCTTGGACACGTGGTGATATCTATGAATGTGTCAGAGAAATACCATGTTCATCATTTTATCTACTTTGTCATCTTACTCCACATAACCCCAAGCTTAGACTACAGTCACTGGTGGCCAATTTACAGTGATTTACATAGTAACATGAGTCTGAATATGTGTGTAATTATCAGAAAGTGGATCTGGTGGTTTACTGAATACAATATTGGTCACTTCAATACAGTCTTTCTTGGTCTACCACTTTTTTATAGACCAAGATAAGTTTAAGGACATAAATGCTTATCCTGTTGAGAATGGTCTTTCAGATCATGGTGCACAGCTAGTTACAGTACATGACATAGCTCCATGCAGTATATCAAATCAGACTTTCAAAGCAGTGTGTTCAATTAACAATATAAATATTGCAAACTTTAGGGAAAGCCTACAGCAACTAGACTGGGATGAAGTGTATAAGGAACCTGATGCAAACTTGAAATATAACTTATTTCATGATACATTTTAAGGGTATTTGAAAATTGTTTTCCCAAGTAAATAGTTAAACATAATTCCAAGAAAACATATAATAAACCATGGTTAACTAAAGGAATAAGAATATCTTGCAACCGTAAAAGAGAACTGTATCTAACAGCAAGAGGGAGTACTGACCTCAAAATTGTTCAATATTATAAAAATTATTGTGTGGTACTAAGAAAAGTTATTAAAAAGTCCAGAAGCATGTGTATCATGTATGAGATCAGTAACTCTGATAATAAAATTAAAGCAATTTGGAATATTATTGAAAGGGAAACAGGGCAACAAAAAGCACAGGAAGACTTTAGTGCCGTAAACTGAATGACAAGTGTGCTAACAAACAATCAGAAATTGAAAATATTTTCAATAGTCATTTTTTAAATGTTGTGGAGAAAATAGGATCTAGATCTTCACTAGAAGAGGCAAGGCTACTAATAGAAGAGGCCTTACCTCTGCAGTTTGAAACAACTGTAATTCCACCAACCTCTCCCTCTGAAATCAGTAAAATAATAAACTTACTGAAAAGTAAAAGCTCTTACGGAATTGATGGCATTTCCAGCAAGATACTTAAAGCTTGTTCCCCACAGATAAGTAGGATTCTCAGCCACGTATGTAATAGCTCTTTGGAGCAGGGTGTTTTCCCCGATAGACTGAAATATGCCATTGTAAAACAATTGCATAAAAAGGGGGATACGTCGGATGTCAACAACTACCACCCAATCTCTCTTCTGACAGCTCTATCAAACATTTTTGAGAAAGTAATGTATTCAAGAGTAGCCTCCCATCTTTGTAAAAATAAAGTACTAACAAAATGTCAGTTCGGTTTTCAGAAAGGCTTTTCAACAGAAAATGCTATATACGCTTTCACTGATCAAATACTAAATGCTCTGAATAACCGGACATCACCCATTGGTATTTTTTGTGATCTCTCAAAGGCCTTTGATTGTGTAAATCGTGGAATTCTTTTAAATAAGCGAAATCATTATGGTTTGAGGGGGACAGTGCACAAATGGTTTAATTCATACTTAACTGGAAGAATGCAGAAAGTTGAAATAAGTGGTTCATGTAATGTTAAAACAACAGCTGGTTCCTCAAACTTTGGGCCTATCAAGTACGGCGTCCCACAGGGTTCGGTCTTAGGTCCTTTACTGTTCTTGATATACATTAATGACTTACCATTCCACATTGATGAAGGTGCAAAGTTGGTTCTTTTTGCTGATGATACAAGTATAGTAATAACATCTAAATACCAAAAACTAAGTGATGTAATTGTAAATGATGTTTTTCACAAAATTATTCAGTGGTTCTCAGCAAATGGACTCTCTTTAATTTTTGATAAAACACAGTATATACCGTTCCGTACAGTAAATGACACAACTCCAGTAATAAATATAGACTTTGAACAGAAGTCTGTAGCTAAGGTAGAATTTTCAAAATTTTTAGTTGTGTCCATTGATGAGAGGTTAAACTGGAAGCAACAGATTGATGGTCTGCTGAAACGTCTGAGTTCAGCTACGTATTCTATTAGGGTTATTGCAAATTTTGGTGATAAGAATCTCAGTAAACTAGCTTACTATGCCTAATTTCATTCACTGCTTTCATATGGCATCATATTCTGGGGTAATTCATCATTGAGTAGAAAAGTATTCATTGCTCAAAAACGTGTAATCAGAATAATTGCTGGAGCCCACCCACAGTCATTCTGCAGACATCTACACTCCTGGAAATTGAAATAAGAACACCGTGAATTCATTGTCCCAGGAAGGGGAAACTTTATTGACACATTCCTAGGGTCAGATACATCACATGATCACACTGACAGACCCACAGGCACATAGACACAGGCAACAGAGCATGCACAATGTCGGCACTAGTACAGTGTATATCCACCTTTCACAGCAATGCAGGCTGCTATTCTCCCATGGAGACGATCGTAGAGATGCTGGATGTGGTCCTGTGGAATGGCTTGCCATGCCATTTCCACCTGGCACCTCAGTTGGACCAGCGTTTGTGCTGGACGTGCAGACCGCGTGAGACGACGCTTCATCCAGTCCCAAACATGCTCAATGGGGGACAGATCCGGAGATCTTGCTGGCCAGGGTAGTTGACTTACACCTTCCTGTTGGAACAGCAAGTTCCCTTGCCGGTCTAGGAATGGTAGAACGATGGGTTCGATGACGGTTTGGATGTACCGTGCACTATTCAGTGTGCCCTCGACGATCACCAGAGGCGTATGGCCAGTATAGGAGGTCAGTCCCCACACCATGATGCCGGGTGTTGGCCCTGTGTGTCTCGGTCGTATGCAGTCCTGATTGTGGCACTCACCTGCACGGCGCCAAACACGCATACGACCATCATTGGAACCAAGGCAGAAGCGACTCTCATCGCTGAAGATGACACGTCTCCATTCGTCCCTCCATTCACGCCTGTCGCGACACCACTGGAGGCGGGCTGCACGATGTTGGGGCGTGAGCGGAAGATGGCCTAACAGTGTGCGGGACCGTAGCCCAGCTTCATGGAGACGGTTGCGAATGGTCCTCGCCGATACCCCAGGAGCAACAGTGTCCCTAATTTGCTGGGAAGTGGCGGTGCGGTCCCCTACGGCACTGCGTAGGATCCTACGGTCTTGGCGTGCATCCGTGCGTCGCTGCGGTCCGGTCCCAGGTCGACGGGCACGTGCAACCTTCCGCCGACCACTGGCAACAACATCGATGCACTGTGGAGACCTCACGCCCCACGTGTTGAGCAATTCAGCGGTATGTCCACCCGGCCTCCTGCATGCCCACTATACGCCCTCGCTCAAAGTCCGTCAACTGCACATACGGTTCACGTCCACGCTGTCGCGGCATGCTACCAGTGTTAAAGACTGCGATGGAGCTCCGTATGCCATGGCAAACTGGCTGACACTGACGGCGGCGGTGCACAAATGCTGCGCAGCTAGCGCCATTCGATGGCCAACACCGCGGTTCCTGGTGTGTCCGCTGTGCCGTGCATGTGGTCATTGCTTGTACAGCCCTCTCGCAGTGTCCGGAGCAAGTATGGTGGGTCTGACACACCGGTGTCAATGTGTTCTTTTTTCCATTTCCAGGAATGTATTTAAGAGTTATGGATCCTCACAGTAACCTCACAGTATATATATTCACTTATGAAATTTGTTGTTAATAATCCAGCCCAGTTCAAAAGTAATAGCAGTGTGCATAGCTATAACGCCAGGAGAAAGGATGATCTTCACTATGCAGGGTTAAATCTGACTTTGGCACAGAATGGGGTAAATTATGCTGGCACAAAAGTCTTTGGTCACCTACCAAACAGCATCAAAAGCCTCACAGATAGCCAACTAACATTTAAAAATAAGTTAAAAGAATTTCTAGATGACAACTCCTTCTACTCATTGGCTGAATTTTTAGATATAAATTAAGGGTCAGGGGGGGGGGGGGGGGACACAACAACAACATCAACTTAAACATTAGTGTCATGCAATATTTTGTGTAATGTAATATCTTTTACAGACATCTTTTATTAACCGACACATTCCACATTGTTACAAAGTGTCATATTCATGATCTATGGAACAAGTATTAATCTAATCTAGTCTAATCTAATCTACAAAATCTAGAAACTACTATTCTAGATTATACATCTATATATGACAAAGAACAATTAAATTACATGTGATTTGTTAACAAAGGATATTTGTATGATTTGTAGGAAAGTAATAGATTACTTAAGAATTGACTTGCACAGTGGCATTGTAATGGCTTTAATGATTTATTTAAGGTATTATGTCACTTAATATGGAATGTAAGGTCAGTAATGACTAGAAGAAATAGTTGATAAATACCAATGTCTAGTGGTAGGAGTCCAAGAAACAAGGCTTCTTTATGGAGTTATGAGGATTGGAGATATTCACATGCTCTTCAACAGCAGCAAGCTAAGTCAAGCCTGGACTTCAGAATTTAGATTAGCTGTCCACTAAACAATGTCAGAAATCTGTAGAGACTAAATCAGCAAAAAGGCCAAAATGGCTAGAACAATGTCTGGAAGATGCAAGGATAGCTGTCAAAGAATCAAAGTCATCACACTCCTTTTTATGGGCCACAAAATTTTCCAGTGGTATCTACTAACAACATACACTGATTCTAATGAATGAGACTGGTGAAGTGGTATCACAATAATAACACACATTTTGAGAACTTATTGAATTATGGCAATCCAACATTGGTGACAACACTGATGCAAGACAGTTTGATAGAGTGAAAATCCATGAATCATCAGAGGAAGAAACCCATATTGCATTGAAAGCTCTGAGGAACAGCAATGCTCCATAGACTACTGGTATGACAGCTGAGATGCTCCAATTGGAAAGTGAAACACTGATAGATGCTTTGAAACTGTTGATATAAATTGGTTGTAGTGTATTTACAATGCTGTGGCTATTCCGAATAGAACTACTGGCTGAAGGAACTGTAGGCCCTTATCAATGTGGCTTCATCCCTGGTTGATTGATTCTTGACCACATATTTACCTTGAGGCAACTGACAGAAAAATGTTATGAGTTCAGTCAGGAATTAGACCTCATTTTCACTGATTTTTGACAAGCTTATGACAGCATTGACTGCTCCATGTTATGGAAAATGTTAGAGGAATTTGACATCTCATCAAAATGCAGCTTGCTATTCTCAATCAATTTGTCGGGTACATTTTGGCAACTAACTATCAACACCATTTAATATTTGAAGTGTATTGTGACAAGAAGATCCATTGGCATCAATACAGTTAAACTTAGCCTTGGAAGTGAGAGCAGGCACAATCGCGGTATTTGCTAATTATATGATTTCAGTGAGACTCTAGAGCAAGTATGTGCTGATACTTACTGATTTCTCCACAATGTGAAGAAAATTTGGCTAGTGGTGATGGGCATACCTTTGTAAAAGTATAAGAATTCAAGTAGCTGGGATCCATATTGACTAATATAAGTGAAGTGATGAAAGAAGTGTATCATAGAATAATAAACATTGATGACATGTTCTTTAGTCTAATCAATTTAGTCAAGTCTTCACCAATATCACAGAAGAATAAGATAAAAACTGTACATGACTCAAGGATGGCAAGTACTTTCACATGGCTGTGAAGCCTGGGATACATCAGCAACAACTGAAGAAGCAGTCTGTGCCTCCGAGAGGAAGGTACTTCAAAAGTTCTACGGGCCTGTCTACAATACCATGTAAAGTAAATGGAAATTAAGAACAAAAGAAGACCTCTACCAGCAGTCTGGACAGCCACACATTGGCCCAATATTAGGGCAGAAGAGGCTACAGTGGTTTGGCCATATCATTTGAGCTGATGGATCCCTCCCATACCAGGTCCTCTACGCTCAACCCTTTGGAAAACACCCAAGGGGACATTCAAGGATGTGATGGAAAGATCGAGTGTTAACAATCCTCAAACAAATGGACCTGACAGTGGTATAAGATGAAATTATAGTCGCAGCAATGGACCATCATCTGCAGTAAATATCTCCTCTGTTGTTACTGGCTGACTTCCTTTTTTTATAGTGCTTTTATAACTTTTTTACAGTGTGCTGATTTTTTTTCTTGTAGTGTGTGTGTCTGTGTGTGTGTGTGTGTGTGTGTGTGTGTGTGTGTGTGTGTTTCTGTAGGCCTGTTAATTCAATAAATGCTGATTATGTCATTTATGCTCTGATGCTAATTGATACAATTTTTCTGTTTCATGCAACTCTGTGTACCTGTAAAGTATGATTATATGGAAATGCAAAGAGAGGCAAAATATTCCACTCCAGGTGCAACTCTGAGAAGGCTGACAACATGCTATTCCATGTCACATAACTGATGGTAGGATTAAGTCCAGATGCTGATCACCTATCTGCATGACACTTCACTTACTCTGAACAGTTTAAGGTAATCATTTGTCTCCACATTTCAGAAAGGTATTTGTGTCATGTGCTTCATTATGTGGAAGAATACCAAAGTGACCAAAATAAATTGTGATTAAATAACTGGGTGACACTTTGATGACACTTCATCAGGAGAATAAGACAATGTAACGACAAAATCATGACATTATTTTTAAAATTTCTTCTTTAAAATTAGGATTGGCTGATGGATAATTAGTCTAAATGGTATTATAAATTGATGATTAAATGTTACAACAAAATATTAGTTACTTTTGGTTGGCTGATGATTTATTGTGAGAACTTGATAGGTGTATGTAGGCTTATGGAACATTCTGGAATACAGGTTGTTACTTTCTCTGAAGGAATGTGTTTATGATATATAGGTAGCATGCCTATGGACTATTGGCTTCATTATTTAGATGAGATAAGACCTTCAACAATATCAAATGAAGACACTAGGTTAGAGGAACAGTTAGAGCTTTAATGTTTTGCTGTACTGTGGATACAACTAAGCATTTTACAAGTCTTGCTACTCCAGTTCAAATGGGAGCAGTTACAGGCTATCTGCAGTAACACTGAGAAGAGAATAACTCACTGACACTTTAACCATGTACCATAGTTAGTTTTACGTCCTATGGACCATTTGCATGATAAAACATAATGATGTGGAACAAGTTATTTCAAGTAACAATTTAATTTGTAAATATGGCTACATGCTGATCATTTTTTAACATACACATCTCAATTAGTAATTGCTACCCACAACCTTTACACATTACAGTACAAGAATATCTTCTATGGGGTAGAAGAAGATGTCAAGGAGAAAGTTTTTCAGTTTCTCACCTTGCTGTCTGTCAGACATTTTATATCATTGGGTAGGTGATCACAAATATTGGTTACAACATTGTGTGCCTCTTTTTGTGCTAAATACGAGCTTAATATTGAGTAATAAATGGCATTTTTTCTTCTGGTATTGTAATTATGTACATCATAGTCCCTTTTGAGCTACAGTGGATTAGTTACAATCACAGCATCTACACTACATTTGCAGTGTACAAATTGTGTTCATTTCCAAGCATGTCAATTGCCCCACAGCATAGCATTTGTATCTTACAAAATAAAATTTTAAATGCAGACAAAATGTATGATACAATCCATTTTTATAATACTGATATGAAATGGACATTCCAGTATAATGAGAAGCTTACAGGCTGAATATTGTCAACATTATGTAAATATTTTTAAAAAATGGAAAGAAATACATATTCACAATAAATAATTAATAAATTAAATCTGTCATAGAATATAAAATCAGACATCACACTAGCATTACATGGACTCATAGAATGTTCTGAAAGGTTGAAAAAAATAGCATGCCTTATATTATTGTGCCCCAACACTAATTTCATCAGACCAATTTTGATAGCAGACTGATCAGACTGATTATGGAGTTGATATCTTAAAGATGTGTGAAGCTCTATGAATATGGGACACTGTAAATGGTCTTAAATTGTATGTATTATGCTTGTGTCTTGTATTTGTGAAAGTGAATGTGGATAAACTCTTAAGTGGTTGTGAAGACAGCCACTATTTTGCATAATAATGATAATGTATGTGGCTAAGTCAGGAGCCTCTATGAATCTGATGTGATTAAATGGTTAATATTAGCTGTGGTGTTGTTTTATGCTTAAACTTTTACAAATTTTTAAGTCAATTGATCTCTAAATGGACTTAAGTGCATGTAGTGGCTCTACAGCCTAAAGACGTTTAGCACTTCTGCTGTAGAAGCTGATGGCATCTTGACATCAAGTGAAACTTTTAATATACTGTGTAATGTTGCCTTCCTTAAAGATGGAAATACAGTGCTATAAAGATGATCTACTTTATTTTGCAATGATGTGAAGTAAAACAACAGTTTTCGAATTGCTGTATTAAGGGAGGGGTATTAAAACTGTCTGTTCATCACAAGCAAATCAGCATGGGATAGAATACTTTCCCATAGAGGTTGGTTTTTTCCCTTATGTCAATAACATGGAAAATTGCATTGACAGTAAAAAATGAGAATGCAAAAACAGATATCCATCTCTAGAGGACCTGACTGTCTTACTGGCAAGTATATAGAAAAAAATTATGCCATACTGATATGTAAAGGTGGCAATGTGTGTCATGTAGACTTAGACCATTACTCATTAGCATTTGGTATATGTATCCCTAAGGTTATTCTGAAATATTGGCTATTGGGATGAAAGACTACCTTATATAGTGTTGACCATGTGATCATGATATCTTTTATGGTTATGACTTCTAAATTTAGAATACGTAAGTGTTATATTTTACAGGTGGATGTCTACATCTTGTGGAAGACTGTAGTTTCACTGTATTATTTGGTAATGCTAGGTTGTAATACCATACCTCAACACTCTACTTAAGAAATGGTAATGAGGACCTATAATGATTTATAAAACTATGTGCTATATGCCTATAATTTTAATGTGGAAATTGATTACCTTAAACAGTGATACAGGCAGCTGTTTTGTAGACAATCTAATGGTGGAATTCAGACTTAGCCATATTACTGCAGTCAACTACTTCCTATAGAATGAAGACTTGGAAACATGCATTATTAAGTACCCGCAACTATGGCTGTCAGAAACATTAATTCCCCAAAGGTGTTATGGTATCACCACCCAGTGCTAATGTCAGCACAGTTTTGTAAATAAATACCTATGATTGCCCACTGATCTATAATTATTTATAATTACAAAATGTTTAGGATTTTTGTACTGCGTTATGAAAAAATATGGACTTTACTCATCAATCTGAGACACCAGCTTGGAGTAGTAGATGTGGACTGTAATTATTGTGAGAACTATATTGTAACTCTTTCATAGAAGCCTATTTTATTGTCAACTGAGTGTTTACATACACACATTGAGGTGACCATGTTTTGCCTGTCGTGGTGCAGCAACTCAGTGTGGTGTGGGATTACAGGTCAATGGAAGTCCTCTGCAGAAATATTGAGCTATTCTGCATCTATAACTGTTCAATATTGAAAAAGTGTTGTCAGTGCAGGATTTTGTGCATGAACCGACCTCCTGATTATGTTCAATAAATATTCGATGGCATTCATGTCAGGCAATCTGGGTAGCCAAACTATTTTCTCAAAATGTCCAGAATGTTCTTCAAATCAATTGTGAACAACTTTGGCCAGTGACATGTTGCATTGTCATCAATAAAATTTTATCATTGTTTGGAAACATGATGTCAATGAGTGGCTGCAAGTGGTCACAAGTGGCCGAACATTCAAAGGACACAGTCCATTGCATATAAACACAGCCCACACCATTATGGGACCACTACCAGCTTGTGCAGTGCCTTGGGTCCATGACTTCATGGAGCCTGTGCCACACACTAACCATACCATCATCTCCTACCAACTGAAGTTGGGACTCATCTGACTGGGCCATAGTTTTCCTGCCATCTCGGTCAAACCTCAAACCATTACGGTCAAGAGCCCTGAGAGGCACTGCAGGTGATGTCATGCTGTTAGCAATGGCACTCACATCAGTCACCTGTGGCCATAGCCCATTAACACAGAATTTTACCACACTGTCCTAACAGATATGTTTGTTGTACATCCCATATTTATTTCTATGGTTATTGCACATAGTGGTGCTTGTCTGTTAGTGCTGACAACTCTATATAAATGCCACTGCTCTTGATCATTAAGTGAAGGCCTTCAGCCATTGTGTTGTCTGTGGTGAGAGTTTATACCTGAAATATATATACTCTTGACACTGTGGATCTCATAATATTGAATTCCCTAATGATTTCCACAATGCATCCATGCATCTAGCCCCAATTACTATTCCACATTCAGAGTCTGTCAATTCCTGTTGTGCAGCCATAATGTTGGAACATAAATCAACTGAGTACAAATGAAAGCTCCACCAATGCACTGCCATTTATACCTTGTGTATCTGATGCTAACGCCATCTGTAAAAGTCAATATCACGTCCCATAACTTTTGTCATCTTACTGTATATTTCTAAATGAATATTAGAGACATGCTTGCATACAGATTCAAGGTGTTTTTTTAATGCTTGTCCAAATTCTAGGTGCCTTATCGCTTATAAGAGGATCATGACATATCCTTCTATTTTTTTAGAACACCCCTATACCCCATATGGTACCTTGTGCTGTTCACAAAAATGTAGCTATCTATACAAGTCCTATTTTCTCTTATCTTATGTGAAACATATGAATTTGAGTTCATGTAATACTAGCATGTTAACTGAACCTAGTGGTAACAAGTCCAGCATTATGTTACTGCTTTTGTTAGAAGTCTTTTACATAGTAAGGGGTGTGTTACAGCATATCTGCAAGTGATGAAAGATTCACTGGTCTGAAGTGTGGCCAGTAACTTTATAAAACACATGGACTGATCACAACTGCTTTTCTCAAGCATTGTTTTTTCTTCCTCATATGGAGCAATGTGTAGAGCTATCTTGTGACACATAGATCATAATTTAACACTGAATATGTAACCAAAAAGCATATTTAATGACCCTGTTATGATAAACATTACACAAGTTACTGCATATTTGTCCCAGAACATTTTTTTCCTTAGTATAATTAACTTGCTGTGCAGGCAAACTCTGCTAGCATTATTAGTATGCCATTACTGAAACTAGTCTCAGTATTTAGAGAGATTTATAATTAGAAAAAATTTTAGAACATTCTACGACTGCCTATGTCTGCTGGCTGCCTTATGTCTTCAACAGGTGACATACACTGCCCATCTTATCAATGAGCTTTCTGCAATGCTGGCAATATAGGGGTAACTAAGCAGACTCTGGATACTGTGGTGGAGATTTGCAGCCAAAGGGAAGGAAATTCTTTAGTGTTAATGCTAGTGACACATACAGAGCAGGGCTACTTTGATGCATAGAAAGATTTTCCATGGTTACTTGGAGCCATGAGCTGATGGTACTTTCCAGTGGGCTAGCAGCTGCATATGTTCCAAGTGCAGATGTGCTGTTTTTCTTAGAGTGATAGGAGTGTTCTCTCAAGGCAGTTGCAGGAATCAAGAAGTAATGGTGGTGATTCTACTGTTATCAGGTATGTACAGACCCTTTTTCCAGCAGTCATTGCACATGTGTTGTTCATAAGCTAATACCTGTTGATAGATGTTATGGGTGCATCTTTGGAGAACTGAGCTATCAACAGATGATGCATGATCTTGGCAGCTTTCTAACATAATATTTTACCATATAATGAGAGACGTGCTGTGACCTCTGTGAGTCGTTGACTTCATACTTAATCTTTTGCTGCACTTTGGCCCCACAGTTTCATTTAGGTGTGTCTGGGGGGGGGGGGGGGGGGGGGGCACATGTATATGTACTCTGTATCTATTGACAAGTCCTGTAGTGAGATCATACACTAATAATTAGTTTACAATTTTCTTGTAATATCATTGATGTAATATATTGTACTGGATATGTAATTGACATGCAAGTAACAATTTTTTCTTAAAAAGTAAAAAACTTTTAAAAATTAACAGTCCTAAGTACTTGCTGCTTCCTGATTAAATTTTCAGGATGTCCTTCGTGAATTCTTCTACTGAATATTAACATTTCTGCACTAGTTTCTCATATAAGGTTTTTTCAGTGTTTCTAAATTTATACTGAACAGTTCTCTTCATTTCACTTTGTTATATATTTTCATATTCATATACTGTGGAGTCTGACCATAAAGTTTTAAATGGTGGATGGGCAGCACAAAATTATTTTGATTTCCGGTGTTGTAATCATGCTCAAAATGATTGCTACAAATAAATTGGGGTTACTATGTACAAAGATGAACAGCTCATAGATGTATGGTGACAGAATACTTAATACACTTAGATTTTTTAGGAGCGGGCAACATGATTTTTTTTTGTCCTACATTGTGCATATTTCTACTGATGGTTTTCTGAAGTTTTAATATTCAACATAAAATACTATTCTGTGCCTTATTACAGATTCAAAGTAGATGTGATAAACTACTTTTCTTATATCTATCCTGATAGTACTTTACAATACCCTCATTGCAAATGCTAAGCTATTTAATTTATTTGCGAGGTACTGAATATGAGAGCCCCATGATACATTTTTATCTAGTTGCTTTCCTAGGAATTTCACACAGTTAGTTTCCTGTACATCCCAGTTTTTGTGAGTGATTTGAATATCATTTAATTTTGCTTGTTTTGTTTTAAACTGCATTAACTGAGTCTTTTCCATGCATAATTTTAAACCATTTAAATCAAACCAGGTACCTAATTTTTCTACATCTGCAAATAAAACTGAGTGGCACTCAGTGATAGTTATATATCTCTTTTTATTCTGCCTAGGAGCACTGGTGGATCTCGCCCTTTATCATTGTGCTTGCAAGATTGTATTTTGTCTCTAAATTTTTCCCTGTATGTCCCATATGGTCCACATGTCGGGGGAAATATAGCAGTTGTGCCACTCCTACCTGTATTTGAAGGAAATTCCACACTAATGTTGCCAGTAAGATGGACATAGAAAGAGTGGTAACTCTCCTACTCAGTTTTTTTACATGCCTTCTATCAATGCCACACACTCTCTAATAAATACTGCAGTAGTTTATATAATGTTATACATGGTATTAGAAAATGTGTAACAGAAGGACAAATTTATTTGTTATACATGTTAGAAACTCAGTAATTCTTTGGTTCTCATAAATATTTGCTGTGGGCATTGCCTTGCAGCCCAATATCATTTTATATATATTTTTAATGTATTCAATCATTCTGAATGTGGTGTGCATAACTGTGTATCAAATAAAATCCTAGTTCATCATGTGCAATGTATTATTTGCTAACTCAAAAAAAATGAATTGCAACTGGTTGTGGGTCCAGGAATACAAGACAAATAACATTTTTTGAAAAATTAGTACTGGATGTGAAACAGTAATTCAAATATTGAGAATGTCATGTGAGGTTAGTTTTCTAGCCACAGGTGAAGAGAAAAATAACTTAACCTCAAAATGAGAAGTGAGATCATCTGCATAAATGAACTCAAAGATATGAAAAATTGGACTGCTTGGAAGTTTCAAGTGCACATGGTGTTAAAATGACACAATGCTTGTACTGTTCCTGATTATTTGTATAATCTTCCTGAAGAAAAACCTGATAACAGTGCATACAGCAAGTTGGTTGCAGACTGGATGAAGTGGGAAATAACAGCTCTATGAATTATTGCTACATAAGTTGAAAAAGCTATGCTGCATTTTTATTAAGTGCAACACATCAAAAGAAAGAAATGCGATGCTAGTGTCTATTTACAAACAAAAATCTGGAACCAGTGTTTACATGTTACTCTAGCAGTAGTATAGTTTGCAAAAGGAACCAGCTGATGACAAAGTGACACACATTACTGGAATGGAAGATATTGCACATCAATTGCAGATTCTAGGTGAGCAAATACCTGAGCAAGTTGTCAATACTAAAAGTTTCATAACTCTGCCAGTATCATACAAATATCTTGTCAGTGCATGGGAATCTGTGCAGACAAGTGAATGAACACTTAGCAATCTGATACATAGACTTACCACTGAAGAAATTGGAATGAACGCAAATGATGAAGGTGAAAGTGAAAATTTAGTGTATGCAGCAAACAACAGCTCTCATAAAAATTATGGTAAGAAAAAACATTTTGCAAAATCAGGCATTTGACACTATCATCATAACCAAGATCACTGCATCTGTGACTGAAAAATGTGAAAAGCAGTAAATGCAAGCCAGTCTCCACTCAGTGGAGAAGCTCTCATTGGAGAAGCAATGTTCGGTGCCAGTGATTCAGATACAACTGGAGAAGCATGAAATATGGATTCAGGAGCAACTGATCACATGTCCAGTCAGCTTTCTTTGTTAACCACCTATGTAGAATTTCCAGGTGCAAGACCTGTTCATACTGGTGATGGAAAATACATTCCTGTTATTGGGTGTGGAGACATTAATATTCTGGCAGGGTGCATATGGCCCAGGACAACTGGAAAACCTGGGAAAAACATGTAAATGCTTTCAACTGGCGAAAATCTGGGAAAAATCCAGAAATATATTAGAATTCATTTTTCATTGCTTTAATTTTCAATAAAATTTTTGTAATTTGGATTGATAAGAATTGATACTCTAACAAAGAACTTTACTTTAGTTCACTACCTCAGAACAATACTGCAGCAATAAAACATAAAAAAGAGAATAACACCAAAATAAAACTTTAGATGCAAAGAAAATGTACCATTACAACAAAAAACACAGTGCACACATAAGCATCTGCCAACAGAAAAATGAGTTAGAGGCTTTAGGATGAAGACTATGCAATACTTCATAACAACAACCATAGGGTACATCTTCATTATTGAACTCACATTTCCAGAAAGTAGTGTAAAATTTAAATTGTTGTTTCAGAAACTCAAATTTTTGGAATCATATTTTCATGTTTATCTGTAATTTAACTGACTTATTCTTAATAAACTATTACTTTTATCATGTGTGGAAAGTGCTTGACTTGCCATAGAATTGTTATGTTGGGTCTTTGGTGTGACAGGTGCTGTAGTTTTTTCCATGTGGGTGACTGTGGTGGCGTGGGAGTATGGGAAGTAAATGAGACTCATCAGTGGCTTTGTAGAATATATAGTAGAGATAGGAAGACACTAGAATAGGAGGGGAAAATTGCCGCCCTTCAGGCTGAGTTAGACAAGGCCAGGGGAGATCTTGATAGGTTAAGGAGGGAGCAGGGCAAAGAGAGGTGGAAAGTGGCAACAGGCAACAGGAGGAACTGGCCTAGAACTTTGTCTGACAGCTTCATGGTGACTGTGGTAAATTGATTTGACATGTTGCTTTAGTTAGAAGCTGGTGAGTCTCAAGCAGTTGCAGGTGTAGACAGGGTACAACAAACTTTCAGCAGCAAATTGAAAAGTAAGAATGTAGGGAAGTCAGTAAAGAGTAAGAAAGTGTTGTTATTAGGTAGTTCCGATGGAAAAGGTGTTGACCAATTTTTGCAGGATAAATTATGATCATAATACCGGGTCACCAATTTTTTTTTTAAAACTAGTGCTGTTCCGGAGCAGGTGATAGAGGATTTAGGATCAAACTTCCTGTCAGATTAAAACTGTGTGCTGGACCGAGCCTTGAACTCGGGACCTTTGCCTTTCGTGGACAAATGCTCTACCAGGAGAGCTTCTGTAAAGTTTGGAAGGTAGGAGACGAGGTACTGGTGGAAGTAAAGCTGTGAGGACGGGGCATGAGTTTCATATCAGTGTACACTCCGCTGCAGAGTGAAAATCGCATTCTGGATTTAGGATCACTTTGCAAAGATTTCACACCTTGCTTATAGTGGGTGGGCCAGGTAATAGTATTGACAGAGGTCATGGGTAGAGTATAGAGTTTGACCTGGCAAAGACTGCCTTAGCATCAAAGCATACTAATGTTGTTCTTGGGTGCCATGAACTCTTCTGTCAGGAGAATTAATTTGGACTTGGAACGGCTGCTTATGTCAGGTGCAGGGTCACACATTGGTGTAGTTCCTGTTGATTCTCTCAATAGGTGGGATTATACTAGGCATGGCCTTCACCTCAACAGGAAAGGGAAGGGTAAACTGTCTGGGAAAATAGCAGGAAAGTTAAAGGTGTGAGGCACTGTCATGAATGGTAAAATACCAGTGGTTATAGGGTTCAGAAAAGAGCCTTTTTTTAGGGTAGGGAGGACAGAAAGAAACCAAGTTTTGAGGGGGGTTAGGATTGAGACAAACCTTCAGTTTGGGAAAGAAACCAAGAAACAAAATTCTAGCTTATTACATCAGCATAAACAGTTGTTGGTTAAGAATTTTCAACAATCAGCAGAAATTTCAACTCTACCCAATTTTAACTCAGTCAATGTGAAATGTCAGATATCTTTATTACATCAAAATATTCAAGGACTGAGAAATAAAATTAATGAATTAATTATCTGCATAGATGAATTAGAGCCTCGAACCCAGCTGACATAATCTGCCCCTCTGAACATCACGTGACCACTGGTATAGAATTTTTAAGTGTTACAGGATTTAGATTAGCATCTCACTTTTGTAGAGTAGAAATGGAGAAAGGAGGAGTTGCCACATTCATCATGAACTGTCATAAATTTAAAAAGTTGCCTAGAATAGCATATGGAATCATGTGCAACAGAAGTATAATTTCACAAAAAATCCTTCATAATATCATGCGTATATTGAGCACCTGCAGGTAACTTTAATTTGTTCATAAACCACCTTGAAGCTGTATTGGCCTATTTAACAACCAAAAACAAAGCCTTAAAGACTCTCCCAATAAGAACTTATTTCAGTTAGTAACATTATCATTCAACTTAATTCCCACTGTGAAGTTCTCAGGTATGGTAGCAAATTGTTTACAAACAGCCATTGATAATATATTTATTTAAAAAAATCCAATGAACAAAATTATATTACAAAACCAATAGTCAGTGGCCTGTCTGACCATGACATGCAGTTCCTTCTATTAAATGTTAATACTGAACAGGATATAAAATCTGTTAAATCTTAACTCAATAGGGTAATCAATGAGCCAAAAATTGATTATTTTAGGACATTCCTCAGAGACATTCACTGTAGTGATGTTTACAGTGCTTATGGCACAAATGTAAAATATAATACTTTTACTAATAAAGATCTTACCTTATTTGAACACTGTTTCCCCCCAAAACTAACCAAGGTTAGAGCAAAGTCTACAAAGAAGCCATGGATTACCCAAGGAATAGGGGTGTCTTGTAAACCAAAAAAAAATTGTATCTGTCAATTTGAAACAGTTCTGATGTTAATGCTATAGCACATTACAAGAAATACTGCAAAATATTAAAGACTGTAATACAGACATCAAACAAATGTATTACAAGAAAAAGATAGTCATATCAGATAACAAAATAAAGACAATATGGGATATAGTGAAGGAGGAGACCAGTAGAAACATACATGAAGAGGGGCAAATAGCATTAAGAGTAAATGATACATTGGTGACAGATGTGTACAGTGTTGCATAACATTTTAACAAATATTTTATAACTGTTACTGAAAAGATGGGGTTGCCAGGTTCTGTAGGTGCTGCCATGGCATACCTCCAACCAGATATTTCAAGTAACTTCCATAATATCAATTTGACCATCCCTACCCCAGCTGAAGTAATGTCCATTCTAAAATCTTTAAAATCAAAAACATCTAGTGGGTATGATGAAATATCAACAAAGTTAATTAAAGAATGTGATTCTGAGTTAAGTAACATATTAAGCTATCTGTGGAACCAGTCATTTATCAGTGGAATATTTCCGGAATGGTTGAAATATGCTTAAGTTAAGCCACTGTTTAAGGGAGATAAAGAAATAGCATCAAATTTCCATCCAATTTCACTTTTGTCAGCATTCTCAAAAATTTTAGAACAGGTAATGTACAATCAACTATATAACCATCTGATCACAAATAATATACTGTCAAAGTTGCAGTTTGGGTTTCTAAAGGATTCTGATATTGAGAAGGCTACGTACACTTACAGTGGAAATGTACTTAATTCATTAGACAAAAAATTGCAGGCAGCTGGTATATTTTGCGAACTTTCAAAGGCATTTGACTGTGTAAATCACAATATCCTTTTAAGTAAATTAGAATATTATGGTATAACAGGAAATGCTGCAAAATGGTTCAAATCTTATATCTCCAGCAGGAAACAAAGGGTGTTATTGGGAAAGAGACATGTACTAATCTACCAGGCATCATCCAACTGGGAACTAATTACATGTGGGATCCCACAAAGTTCCATCTTAGGGCCCTTACTTTTTCTCATGCATATCAATGACCTCTCATCAGTAACATCACCAGATGCCAAGTTTGTTTTGTTTGCTGATGATACAAACATTGAAATAAATAGCAAATCAAGTGTAGTCTTAGAAATATTGGCTAATAAAATATTTGTGGACATTAATCACTGGTTCCTAGCCAATTCTTTGTCATTAAACTTTGAAAAAACGCACTACATGCAGTTCCAAACTTGTAAGGTGTGTCATGCGAGTATATGCCTAACGTATGATGACAAGCAGATAGAAGAAGTGGACAGTGTTAAATTCTTGGTAGTACAGCTTGATAATAAATTCAACTGGGAGGAGCACACCACAAAACTTCTGAAGTGTCTAAACAAATCTCTATTTGCAGTGCAAATTCTGTCAGACATAGGAGATATAAAAATGAAAAAGTTGCTATGCTTACTTTCACTCCAATATGTCATATGGGATTATTTCTTGCGGCAATTCATCAAGCCAAGTTAAAGATTTCTGGGCACAAAAATCTGCAATAAGAGTTATATGTTGTGTGAACTCAAGAACATCCTGCAGAAGCCTGTTTAGGAAACTAGGGCTACTAACTACAGCTTCCCAATATATTTATTCCTTAATGAAATTTGCCATTAAAAATATATCAATTTTTCAGCTAAGCTCATGGAATCAATACTAATCTTCCCAAGGATTTAAAGTCACTTACTCTTGTACAAAATGGTGGGCATTATTCAGGAACACACATTTTCAATAACTTGCCAGCAGCCATAAAAAGCTTAACAACCAATGAAATTCAGTTTAAGAGAAGTCTAAAGGATTTATTGGTGGCCAACTCCTTCTACTCCATTGATGAATTTCTCAGTAGAACCAAGTGATTTATATGTATATAAAAAATAATCTAGCTTCTCCACCATTTCAGTGCAGTAATGTGTTCATTGCAAATAAGTGTTGTAGTAGTTTTATTATATGTTTATTACCTTACAAATAAATGAAACATGTTTTTAAAAATTTTAAATTCAGTGCGCATATAGTGTTCATTAAAAAAACTGATTATCATTCCACTTGGGACCTGTGGGAGGTACATTAGCTTATTTGATTTTATTTGATTTAGTTGTAGATTTTTCTGACATGTTCTACATCCTGGAGGACTTCCTCACTACAGATCGATTGGAAAAAAAAAAAAAAAAAAAAAAAAAAAACCTTCTTTCAATGAACATGATGTTACAATTGTTTATATTGTGAATGGTGGTTTGAGAAGCATTACTTTCACAATAAAATTGCTTTTATGCAACACAAAGTATGTTACTTGTGAGAATGTGGGATGAATTTCTTAAGTCAAGGAGTGTTTTACTCTCATTCAAAAGTTAACATTTTGAGGATCAGCCACCTGAAAAATGTCAGGCCCAGGAGACAAAACATTTATGCAGTTATATAAAATTTTTGTAGTGTATTTGTGTTCGATACACTTTAAAGGGTAACACCACTAAGAAAGACCAAGCTCGAAGGTTAGTTTTTCGTATTTATTATAGTACTTTCATACATCACGTATTATGCAATAACAATTGAAAAAAGTATAATTATTCTTTAAAAAATACAAGATGAGTTCTTGAGTAATTTTACACATAAATGGCTTTTCTACCTCTACATCTACATCCATACTCCGCAAGCCACCTGACGGTGTGTAGCGGAGGGTACCCTGAGTATCTCTATCGGTTCTCCGTTCTATTCCAGTCTCGTATTGTTCGTGGAAAGAAGGATTGTTGGTATGCTTCTGTGTGGGCTCTAATCTCTCTGATTTCATCATCATGGTCTCTTCGGGAGATATACGTAGGAGGGAACAATATATTGCTTGACTCTTCGGTGAAGGTATGTTCTCGAAACTTTAACAAAAGCCCTTACCGAACTACAGAGTGTCTCTCCTGCAGAGTCTTCCACTGGAGTTTATCTATCATCACCGTGACACGTTCGGGATTACTAAATGATCCTGTAATGAAGCTAGCTGCTCTCTGTTGGATCTTCTCTATCTCTTCTATCAACCCTATCTGGTACGGATCCCACACTGCTGAGCAGTATTCAAGCAGTGGGTGAACAAGCGTACTGTAACTTACTTCCTTTGTTTTCGGATTGCATTTGCTTAGGAATCTTCCAATGAATCTCAGTCTGGCATCTGCTTTACCGACGATCAACTTTATATGATCATTCCATTTTAAATCACACCTAATGCGTACTCCCAGATAATTTATGGAATTAACAGCTTCCAGTTGCTGACCTGCTATTTTGTAGCTAAATAATAAGGGATCTATCTTTCTATGTATTCACAGCACATTACACTTTTCTACATTGAGACTGAATTGAAATTCCCTGCACCATGCGTCAATTCGCTGCAGATCCTCCCACATTTCAGTACAGTTTTCCATTGTTACAACCTCTCGATACACCACAGCATCATCTGCAAAAAGCCTCAGTGAACTTCTGATGTCATCCAAAAGGTCATTTATGTATATTGTGAATAGCAACGGTCCTATGACACTCCCCTGCAGCACACCTGAAATCACTCTTACTTCGGAAGAATTTTCTCCATTGAGAATGACATGCTGCATTCTGTTATCTAGGAACTTTTCACTTCAATCACATAATTGGTCTGATAGTCAATATTCTCTTACTTTGTTCATTAAATGACTGTGGGGAACTGTATCGAATGCCTTGCGGAAGTCAAGAAACACAGCATCTACCTGTGAACCCGTGTCTATGGCCCTCTGAGTCTCGTGGACGAATAGCGCGAGCTGGGTTTCACACAACCGTCTTTTTCAAAATCCATGCTGATTCCTAAAGAGTAGGTTTCTAGTCTCCATAAAAGTCATTATACTCGACCATAATATGTGTTCCAAAATTCTACAACTGATCAACGTTAGAGATATAGGTCTATAGTTCAGCACATCTGTTCAACGTCCCTTCTTGAAAACAGGGATGACCTGTGCTCTTTTCCAATCCCTTGGAATGCTATGCTCTTCTAGAGACCTATGGTACACCGCTGCAAGAGGGGGGCAAGTTCCTGTGTAAAATTGAACTGGTACCCCATCAGGTCCAGCGGCCTTTCCTCTTTTGAGCGGTTTTAATTGTTTCTCTATCCCTCTGTCGTCTATTTCAATATCTACCATTTTGTCATCTGTGCGACAATCTAGAGAAGGGACTACAGTGTGGTCTTCCTCTGTGAAACAGCTTTGGAAAAAGACATTTAGCATTTTGGCATTTAGTCTGTCATCCTCTGTTTCAGTACCATTTTGATCACAGAGTGTCTGGACATTTTGTTTTGATCCACCTACCACTTTGACATAAGACCAAAATTTCTTAGGATTTTCTGCCAAGTCAGTACATAGAACTTTACTTTTGAATTCATTGAAAGACTCTTGCATAACCCTCCTGACACTACATTTCACTTTGCGTAATTTTTGTTTGTCTGCAAGGCTTTGGCTATGGTGATGTTTGCTGTGAAGTTCCCTTTGCTTCCGCAGCAGTTTTCTAACTCACTTGTTGTGCCACGGTGGCTCTTTCCCATCTCATACGATCTTGCTTGGCACATACTCATCTAACGCATATTGTACGATGGTTGTGAACTTTGTCCACTGATCCTCAACACTATCTGTACTTGAGACAAAACTTTTGAGTTGCTGTCAGGTACTCTGTAATCTGCTTTTTGTCACTTTTGCTAAATAGAAAAATCTTCCTAGCTTTTTTAACATTTCTATTTATGATCGCTGATTCCCTGTTCTGCGTTAACTGTTTCAAATAGTTGTTTGTCACCAGAAGGTGTAATATGTTATCACCACAAGTCAGTTCTCTGTTTAACTGCTCAAGGTAGTTTTCAGATAATGCACTTAAAAAAAATTTCACTGGATTCTTTGTCCCTGCCACCCGTTATGCACATTTGAGTCACCCAGTCTATATCTGGCAAATTAAAATCTCCACCTAGAACTATAACATGGGGAAATCTACTAGAAATATTTTCCAAATAATCCTTCAGGTGTTCAGCCACAACAGCTGCTGAGCCAGGGGGCCTATAGAGACATCCAATTACCATGTCTCAGCCTGCTTTAACAGTGACCTTCACCCAAATTATTTCACATTTCAGATCTACGTCAATTTCCTTTGATACTATTGCACTTCTTATTGCTATAAACATACCTCCCCCTTCACTGTCCAGCCTGTCTCTGCAGTATAATTCCAATCTGAGTTTAGAATTTCATTACTGTTTACATCTGGTTTCAGCCAACTTTCTGTCCCTAGTACTATATGGGTGTTGTGACCGTTTATTAATGAGAGCAGTTCTGGGACCTTTCTATAGACGCTCCTGCAGTTTACTATTAGCACATTAATATTGTTATTCCCTGTTGCATTTTGCCTACTCCTACAGTGCCACATCTCAGGAGGCGTCTTGTCGGGCCTAGGGAGGGAATTCTCTAACCTAAAAAACTCCCATGCGCACTCCACACGTACTCCGCTACCCTTTTAGCCGCTTCCGGCATGTAGTGCACGCCTGACCTATTCAGAGGGACCCTACATTTCTCCACCCAATAGTGGAGGTCGAGAAATTTGCACCCCAGATCTCCGCAGAATCATCTGAGCCTCTGGTTTATGCTTTCCACTCAGCTCCAAACTAGAGGACAGCGATCAGTTCTGGGAACGATACTACAGATAGTTAGCTCAGATTTCACCCTTCGAGTGAGGCTTTCCACCTTCACCAACTCCGCCAACCGCCTGTATGAACTGAGGATGACTTCTGAACCCAGACGGCAGGAGTCATTGGTTCCGACATGAGCAACAATTTGCAGTCAAGTGCACCCAGTGCTCTCTATCGTCGCCGGCACTGCCTCCTCCACATTTTGGATGAAGCCCCCTGGCAAGCAGAGAGAGTGAACACTGGCCTTCTTCCCCAACCTTTCCGCTATTTCCCTAAGGGGCTCCATCACCCGCCTAACGTTGGAGCTCCCAATAACTAATAAACCCCTCCCCCCGTGTGCCTGATCGGACCTTGCTGAAGGAGCAGCCACATGTCCACTCACAGGCAGAGTGGGTGATGCCACATGGCCAGCCTCCACATTTACCCTCCTCCTCGTGCGCCGCGAACGCCGCTGAACCTGCCACTCCCCTTGGGGAGAGGGTGGCCCAGCCTCGCCCGGTACCCGCGAAGATGTCTCAACAGCAGGGACAGTGGGTGAAGCATGTAACACCTGGGGTATACCATGCGATGCAACAAACTCCCCACTGCCGCTACACTCCGAGGCAGGAGCCTGAAGATGGCTGACCGCGGCCATCAACACGTTCAGCTGTTCGCGAACAGTGGCCAGCTTCCCCTGTGTCCGTACACAGCAGTCACACATCCTATCCATCCTAAGAACTCAATTTACTGTAGAGAGTTAATCAACTTTTAACTAGATTGCTAATTCACTAAAGGTGGCTGATTGTTGACTAAACCGAGGTTGCTAGCCACTTCTTGTAGAAAACAATGAAAATAGCACTACCTGTCTCTTGACTGTATTCAAAACAAACCCTTTTCTATGGAAAAGTCGAAGTACTAAATGGAACATGTATTCAGGCAGTTAACCCATGAAATGTTGAGTGCACAGTAGTGAAATTTATTTATAATCATGCTTGTCAGAAATATCAGTTGCTGCAATTTAAGCTGTGCTCTTAGGATCCTGCCTAACCATACCTTCAGATAAAATAGCAAAAAACTTTTTGAAGATCAGTATTATACATTATAGCTACACTGTATGTATATTAATTTAAACCATTAACTTTTCGTGTTTGTGCCTTTGGACTACTTAGTAGGGATGCTGCTATCGGCTGATTATATCATGTGTCATATGCTCAGAATATCAGCTGTCATTGGCTGGTGAGACCACGTGACATGAGATAGAATTGGGTGAAAAAAGGGCATTGCACAGCACATTCTTGATTTCAGTGCTTCAGAAGCTACCTTGATGTATTTGGTTGAATTCATATTTACACTTTCTTAATATGAAAATATGCAGTGTACATGTTGCCACACATAAAAGATCTTTCCAAAATGCATTGTTTTTTGCTGGGTTTCATTTCCTAAAGTGCCGGGAAGTGTACATCACTGTATAAAATGTTTGTCATTCAAAGGATAGATAAGTTTCACGTTCCTGAGGGAAAGTATGTTGTCACTTAACATGGAAAGAATGTACATTCACCCAGAAAAAATTGTATTTTCACACAGCAAAAAGGGTATTTTTAACCAAGAGACCTCAGAAAAATTGTGAACATTTTTATTTTTATTTACTTATTTATTATTGTCTGTGTATACACCCTGTCTGGCCTATATTGGAAAGGAATGGAATGAGAAGCACATCAGCAAGTTTTTGTAAGTCCTACAGTTAACCTAAAATCTTTTCTCTTTGGGTGCAGCTCTCAATAAAGGTACGACACATCAGTCTCACAATAAAATGTATAAATTCTTACAGGCTGAAAGTATTGTTGCAGTGGGAGAGAGATATGACAAAGTTTTAAAATGAAATTTAAGGATATGTGAACTCATGAGTATTGTGCAAATGTTGCTGTTTGTGAACCTCTTTCCATATGGCACAAGAGGATGGCACACCAGAATACCATGCAAGTTAAACAACTTTTGTCAAGTGCCAAGGTCAGAAGTTTTAGTGTGAAGACTATATTACTGGTAAAATGTGTAAACTGCCATTTCAATCCAATGGTACCAAATCAAAACAAATATGTGAGCTTGTACATGCAGATTTGTATCGTAAAATGCAAGAATACTCTGTGAGTGGTGAAAAATATTTCTTGATGTTAAGAGATTACTGCAGTCACTGAGGAATAGTGTATTTCATCGAGAATAAATCAGACACAGCTTAATGTCTGAGAATTTTTTTTAAAGTGAGTGAGAATCATTTTGCAGAGACATAAAGACATTAAGAACAGATAATGGATTAAAGTTTTGTAATCAAGAGAATAACAATTTGACTAACCAGCATTGCATTTTGTATCAGAAAACAGTACCATACAGTTCACAACAAAATGCAGTCATTGAAAGGGACCGGCCGATGTGGCCGAGCGGTTCTAGTCACTTCAGTCTGGAGCCGCACAATTGCTACGGTTGCAGGTTCAAATCCTGCCTCGGGCATGGATGTGTCTGATGTCCTTAGGTTAGTTAGGTTTAAGTAGTTCTAAGTTCTAGGGGACTGATGACCTCAGATGCTAAGTCCCATAGTGCTCAGAGCCATTTGAAACATTGAAAGGGAAAACAGAACTGTCGTCAAGTTAGCCAGGACTCACATGCGTGCAAGTAGACTACCAACAGAAATTTGGCAGAAGCTGCAAATTATACAGTATTCATATTCCACTGGACTTGAATAAGTAAAGAAAGGGGAGTTGTGCCATGTGAGCTATAGCCAGAAAAGAAACAAAGCTTAAAAATTCTTACAAATTTTGGTGAAGAAATTTATGTCCATGTTCCTAAAGAAAAGAGACAAGAATGGGAAGGAAAGACAGAAAAGGGTATTTTGTTTGTTACAGCTAAAACACAAAAGATTTTCATGTGTGGTTTCAAGACTGGCAACAAGTAAGACTCCACAAAAGTGTTAGTTTTACAAGAGAAGTGTTTAAGCATAATTGCAGCACATGTGAAATATCAACATCAAAGACACATTTTTCTACCTGAATCCTTAGACTATTCACATGACACAGGATCCTACATAAGTTTGTGAAGATAGAGACAATGATGCACCTTTTGATGCTATCACTGAACAGGAATCAGTGACTGATGAAGCCATTCAGTCTGATATGAAATATCAAGAAATTGTAGGCCATTAAGACTGCCAGCAAGATATGAGAATCACATATCCATTTTAGATGTTGTTGAACCAGAAACATATGATGTTGCAGTTACATGTGATCATACAGAAATATAGAAAGACGCAATGAATGCTGAAATTAATTCCCTAGAAGTTAACCAAAGTTCTTACAATGCAAAACATATAGTAAAAACATCATACATCATAAGAACAAACAAGTCTCAATAGAGTGCTACATGTGTAACATGCCCATTTGCACAGCATGCTTTTTACTTGTATATGGTTTTAATTTTTACAGACCTATGTATAATGCACTTTATGTTCTCCACCATAATGATGACATGGTACAAGTGATAAACTCATAATGGAAAGCAATTTATAACCAAAAATTTTGCGACATTTGGAAGATGACTGTTTCAACTGTCAAAACCATTCATCAATAATAAACATAAATTAATGTGATATTGGTCATAAAAAGTTTTTTCACATTAAATTGTTCTTAACAAATAGACCTTGAGTGATGTGGCTTAACATAATTTGTTATTAACAAATAGACACAGTGTGATCCTCTCCCTATGCTACACAGCTCCAGAATGAACATCACCACTCAAGTACGCCATTTATAAAAAATGAAAATAGGAAGAGGGAGCTTCAGTCTCATTGGTCCAGGAAGGTAGGAGGAGGGGGAGATGAGGGCACAAGCAGTGAGGAGTGGGGTAGTGGAGGAGGAGAGGGGGAGCTGGAGTTTCCTTGTATGATCTTGTTCAATTCCCACTGGTTCCCTATGGGGAGCGGAATGGGAAGTGACCATGAATACATCACCTCAGTGTATAACCTGCCACTGGAAGTGTAACCTGATACCCTCTTATCTTATCAGTGAGCTTGGGATAAGAAACCAGTTATTAGCAATCCTGGGCTTGAATGCCCACTGATAACCTACTATTTATGACTGGAAGTGTCTCCCTTTGAATCACAATATTGGTCCCTTTAAATCATGTTATCTTGATATAAGTGCCCCTTGAAATCTAGAACGAACCCTGCTATCCTACTAATGGCTATGGGAGCAGACCAGTCAGATATAGCAAATGAAATAAATGTTGGAACAAAGAATATAGTTGTGCACGGTTGGGTTACTCCAGAGCATGCAGAGCAGAGGCAGAAAGAGTTTGATGTGTGGTTCACTAAAAACAAGCACCAGTATCGTTCTCTGGTAATAAGGAATATGAGGCTTTTGCAAGCACTTGAAAGAAGGGAAACAGATAGCACCTGGATGGAATCAGAAAGTAAGGAGACAGAAGTACTAATGTTGTAGAAGTTAAGAAGAGTAATGTAGAATTATCATTTCCAAGAACTTGTGAAAATGCTGTTTCTGAATAATCTATAGTGATAGAAGAAGCAAATGTGTGCTGTAATGAAGTGTGCAAGCAGCAACATGGGTGATATTGATTTAGGTGCAGCAGTACCGACTCCATTTTGTGATGATGAGTGTTCTTAAAAGGGATGGAGCCTGGGCCATACGTACAGGGAATTAGATGTGCTGATGATTTTTGCGTCATACAGAGAGGAAAAGTAATTTTTTGTAGATACTGCAGAGGATAGACAGAAAGCCATTGATAATGTTAATAGTGTTGCAGATGTTGTGAGTAATGATGTGGTACAGATGCACTTATTTCTGAAGGATGCGGGTTCATCGCCACCTTTAGTGGCACTGCCTCCTCAGAAGCAGGAAGTGGATATGAGGGAAAGGAGAAAGAGTGGTTTTAAGACTACTTATTGGGTTGACAAGGATAAATTCTTTCAGGAGCGAGTGCCTGAGGATTGGAAAGTTCACAAAAGTGATGACACATGAAATGTAATCTGTACTGAAGGTAAGAGGGAGCATCACACAAACATTGACATTGACCTCTGGTGACACATGGTGGAGCTCGGGGGAAGATTCTTCCAACTAGGGGACACTGTCAGAAGTTAAGAACTGTCACAAGGTTCATCAGTTATGAAGGACCAAGGAATTAAACTGCATACTAAATCACTTTGCCTCAAATTGCTTGATGTAATACTGCAAGCCACAAGGAAATGTAACATTGCAAGAAGGATTCAGTCCATAATTAGAATTACAGTGAGTGAAATAAATGAATCTACCTGTCATCATATTGTGTTTGGTAATACTGTATGCGGTTTATGTGTGAGCATAGTTTTTGGGGTGTGGTAGGAGAAAATTTTGTTGCATAAACAAAGTTCCAAGAGATGTATGCAAGCAATGGGAAAGAATTTCCAAGTATTATTTTTAAATTTTTGTGTGGTGGATCAACTTCGTAACATTTCTCTATGAAAGGTAAGGTACATCAAGCAAAATTATAGCTACAAGAGATGGATTTGGTTACCCATAGCAAACAGGAACAGTAAAGCAAGAAGTAGATACACGCTGACTGATAAGCAGGACGAATTTATTGAGTAAATCTAATTATGATTAAGTTGATATAAGGGGTTAGTTAAAAGTAAATAGTCTGATAATACTGCTTTGCTAGTTTGTAAGTGGTAATTCAATAGAGAAATGGTCATGTGTGAACAGGAGAAAAGCTAGTGGGCTATCATGGGAATCCCATTTAGGTTAAGTATGCAATAAATAAATTTTGTGGTTTAACCTGACTAATATAAGGGAATTATCGATTTGTAGAATGTATGTCAAGGCTCTGCAAAATTACTGTGAGCTGAGACCTGGAGGCCAGATCTACTGAAGGGGCAAGTATGTAGTACAACTATTATTTTTTGGCACGACCAATTAAATGCCACTGCCACAGCGAAAACAAGAGCCCATGGTAGCAAATCAGATCAGAGCTGGCCAGATTCAATTACAATATGGGCTAGCTGCTGATATGGCAAGTCCTGGCTCCAAGGCACTGGCTCAATTACCACATGCTACAACTAATCTGAGGCACCAGAGCCATAATGGTACTGACACAGCAGAAAGGCAGAGCCACTGCAGCCTGAGTGACCTAGCTACTTCACATCTAAACCATGGTTTGTTGTGGCTTCTTTCACACAGACCAGTGCCGAAACAAAATAATGAGAGGCCAAGTCCATACAAATACTTATCAGCTTTAGTCAAAGGTATCCCAATCTGCCAGCCAACATCATGGAGGAAGGATCTGTGAAGACCAACGAGCCTACAAATCTACATCAAAAAGTCACCACCTGCATACTCTGCTGACAGCCCTGCTGTCTGTGCCAAGTCTGACACTGTGGACATTATGCCTTCCAACTGGCAGGCCACCAGGTGCTTACTCCAACTGCTGCCAGCCCCTACCATGGAGGTTCACTGTTTGAGCCCAGGGATGATCAGCCACTCAGCTGCCACTGTTTGGATGGGCAAACTCCTTGTGCCTGCCTCTGCTCATGGGGGTCGACACTAATGCTGCAGTGAGTCATCTTGTCCACTCTGTGACTGCCGCAAATTCAGTGTGCCTCAGCACACCTCATCCAGTGCTGCTAGGCACCCCTGAGTCTTCAGTGTGGGCAAACTGCTTGCAGCCAACATATTTGTGTGTTTGCTGCCTCATCAGTCTGCTGGCCATGTGATGCTGCTAATGGACACACCCCTTCACAGGCCACCTACATCCTGGGGGTATTGACTTCCCACATATTATCACAACTGCAGAAGTTTATTGAATAATGAATGAATGTAATAACACTGATGTTTTGATGTTATGTTGGTTGAGTACCAGATATCCATGCACAGTCCCACTGTAACCCTACCAAGAGTAGTGTATTAGCAGCAACCTGACTCAGTTCTATCAACAACCGTAGTGGCCATCCACTCCCTGCCAGTACAAGTTGCAGATTTCAGAAAATATTTATATAGCTCTGTAGGTATCCAATGTCTTTCAATTTTTCTGGTAAAATTATTCTTCTAAACTTCCTGGGTCATAGAGAGTGCAATGAATTTTTACAAATAAGTGACAGATTCCAACATGAAATGAATTATCAATTAAGGTGCTGATATTCCGCTGGTTTTCCCTCTATGATTTTCAAAGTAATAATGGTTCACATTTTACATTCATACATTTTTTCACGTTATGAATAAGAATATTAATGGTTACAGTAGTTGAAGAATATTTATATGATTATTCACTTTGTTCACGCCCCCAAATGAACACCACATGTTTCTATACAATCCACCATTATGAAGCTTTTAATTGACCAAGAAAATTTTTATATCTGTCACAGAAGATTATAAACAAACAAGTTATGCAAACTTTGTGACAATTTCATCAATAAACACACTCCAAGATGCAGGTTGGTGAACCTAAAAATTTAAGAAGATACACTCTAATGTGACACACCAGTAACTAGTCAAGATTCAACATTTGCCAGTAAATCCAACCAGGTGATGCTCACCACCATTAGGTTATCTGAGATCGAAAGTGTGCTGATTACCCAACATTTGTGATGTCATAAGGAACGCATTTGAATCTGTAACTAACACCATCTAGTGATCTCCATCTGTAACTTATGTTTGATGCAACTGATGTCACTCACTTATTGGCCAAAGCTTTCTAAATTGTTGGAAGAACTATCAATACAGTGATGCATGTAGCATCAGCTATGCGCAATTAAAAAGTTTTAAGAAACAAGGTTTGAGTGTGATAAATCTCAAATGTGGTGACAGACTGACCTGTAGTGTAGTTATAGACTGGACTGTAAGGTAATAATCTGAAGTCAATGAACATAATTGTAAATTATTGGTCTAATGACAGACTGATACACTATGTGATCAAAAGTATCCGGACACCCCCAGAAATGTACGTTTTTCATATTAGGTACATTCTGCTGCCACCTACTGCCAGGTATTCCATATCAGCAACCTCAGTAGTCATTAGACATCTTGAGAGAGCAAAGTGGGGTGCTCCACAGAACTCGTGGACTTCGAATGTGGTTAGATGATTGTGTGTCACTTGTGTTATACATCTGTACATGAGATTTCCACACTCCTAAACAGCCCTAGGTCCACTGTTTCCTATGTGGTAGTGAAATGGAAAAAATGAAAGGACAAGTACAGCACAAATGTGTACAGGTCGACCTCATCTGCCGTAATGTGTAATAGGCAGACATCTATCCAGATTATCACACAGAATATCCAAACTGCATCAGGATCCACTGCAAGTACTATGACAGTTAGGAGGAGGTAAGAAAACTTGGATTTCATAGTTGAGTGACTGCTCATAAGCCACAAATGATGGCAGTAAATGCCAAACAATGCCTTGCTTGGTATAAGGAGCATAAACATTGGATGGCCGAACAGTAGAACAACGTAGTGCAGAGTGACAAACCATGTACACAATGTGGCCATCTGATGGCATGTTGTGGGTGTGGTGAATGCTCAGTGAACGTCATCTGCCAGCGTGTGTGGTGCCAACAGTAAAAATTGCAGGCAGTGGTGTTAAGGTGTGGTCATGTTTTTCATGGAGGGGGCTTGCAACCCTTGTTGTTTTCCTTTGAACTATCACAGCATAGGCCTATACTGATGTTTTAAGCACCTTCTCGCTTCCCACTGTTGAAGAGCAATTCAGAGATGGGGATTGCATCTTTCAACATGATCGAGCACCCGTTCATAAAGCACAGCCTGTGGTGGAGTGGTTACATGACAATAATATCCCTGTAATGGACTGGCCTGCACAGAGTCCTGACCTGAATCCTATAGAACACCTTTGGGATGTTTTGGAACATCGACTTCATGCCAGGACTCACCGGCCAACATCGATACCTCTCCTCAGTGCAGCACTCCGTGAAGAATTGGCTGTCATTCCCCAAGAAACCTTAAAATGCCTGATTGAGTGTATGCCTGCAAGAGTGGAAGCTGTCATCAAGGCTAATGGTGGGACATCACATTGAATTCCAGAATTACCAATGGAGGGTGCCTCGAACTTGTAAGTCATTTTCAGTCAGGTGTCTGGAGACTTTTGATCACATAGTGTGTATACCCTGTGCTGTGGTCTACATTATCAGTGGAATCAGAAAACGTATTGTTATTGCAATACCTCTGCCAGTGACCACTTTCATTGCCTCTCAAAACCAGTGGCCCAGGATGAGGAGAAAGTTGGAAATGGACAATACAAGGCCATACATTCATAAGAATTAGCTCACTTGATATACACACAGTGGCTCCATATTTTTTAACACATTGTATTTTCCATCATTAGAACAGAAATTAAATTAACTAAAGCCTTTGGTACTACTTAACAACACTCAATCAAACTATCACCCTTCAATCTAACCTAGGCCTTGGTTACACTGCAGAAAAGTGTGCCACAACAACTAAGATGTTGTATTCACATTTACTGGTTTTGTTAGCACACAATCAAATTGTCATCTTTCAACCTAATCCATACCTTGAGCTACACTAGAGATCAGTCTGTTGCCACAAGATATGCCCCAAAAAATAATACAGAAACAAGGAAATATTGTCAGTTTTCTCTTCTCTTTCTGTTTGCTAAGGTATTGCGTCTCATGTCACATCACTATGTCACAGGCTGTAGCAAAGTAGACCCACCTCATTATGTGTGCTTACCATCATACATGTTAAAATACACACATTGCCTGAAAAAAAGTGAAGCACCCAGAATGGAAGGAGGAAACGAAATTAAACTTCATTAGTCAGGACGGTATGTGGTATTAATACAATTACAGCAAAATCGTCAAAGTTATGAGGAACTTGGCAGTATGAACCCACTTATCAGTACGACATTGCACACCCTCTGGCCTGGATGTAGACACTGATTCAGTAGGGAAGAATGTCATAACACCATTGTATTTACTTCTGAGGCAAGATGGCCAGTAACTGTTGTAACTAGTCCTTGGTATCCTGGATACAGACACTGTGTTGGAGTTGTCCAAGCTGGTTTTACACATGTTCTATTCAGAATAAATCTTGGACTCTTACCAGCTATGGGAGTGTCTGAACATCATGCAGACAGTACATAGAGACATATACGCCACATCTAGATAAGCATTTTCCAGTTGAAAAATGACACCATAATACTGTCATTTAGAGGTAACACATGAGGATGAAGGAGCCCATGATGGCAGCCTGTATATACTAGAACTATGCAAATTTGTAAAAAGTAATATTACAAAACTTAATAAAAATGTAAATGTCCATGACTATGGTACTAGACAGAAAATGAAACTCCATGTTAAAGAAATGTGCACCTCTGCCTTTAAAAACTCTCCCTTCAACAAAGGCATTAAAATATACAATAGCCTGCCATCAGAAATAAAAAAAACAGTAAGTCCCTGACTGTATTTAATAAAAAATTAAAATCATTCCTACTTGATCACTGTTTCTACAGTGCAAGGGAATTTCTGCTCCACATTGGTGGAAAGAAACACAAAACAATTTGCAGCAAAGAATTTTGTAAAGAGTAAAACATTAATGCAAGTATGTGCAAAAACCTTGCGTCTGTATCATCTGCTACTAAGCAAATTAAGTGCAGAAAGAATATTCAACCAGGTACTGTTGTGTATATGTGTTAGAGGAATACAGCACTAAAATACAAATGTGTAACTGAGTATGTAATTTGTGAGTTCATAAATTTGTATGTTCATAACTTCTCAGAAAATATGAATGTAAGCTCATGTTTGTGTAAACTTTTGGCCTATTAATTCATGCCAGCAAATTATCATAATGTCCAACATCATATGTATGTATGTGCATCACCATGTGCATGTCATGTACAGTATTGATTCAGAGGTCAATAAATAAATGTACCGTTATGCCATCAGAAGTACCTCAGTCATTACCAGCATTAACCTGAAGTCGTATCTAATGGTTCCCTACACCATGACACCAATATTAACACCTCAGTGTCTCTCCAAAACACTGGAAGAATGGAACCTTTTCCCAGGTTGCCTCCATACTTGTCAACAATGGTCATCCATGGTAGTGCAGAACTGCGAATCATCACTGAACACTGTGTAATGCCACTCATCAGAATTTCATGCTCCCCAGGCATGACACTATTCCAAATGCCATCATCTGTATTATGGTGTTAATGGAAACCTACAAACGGGACAGTAACTGCCTAGTCCGGCTGCTGCTTGTGTCTGACCAATGGTGCGAGATGGCACGGAATGTTGCAGGAAGTCCATCACTTGTACTCAGATGGCAGGGTTATGATGTTCTTGATGCACAGACGTGGTCAACCAGAATCTTAACAGGTACACTTGCCCTCACATTTCCATGCCCTCCAACACTGGGCCATTGTCGAATCTGAAGAGTGCAAAAATCTGGATACTGCATGGTTAAACCAGCCAGCCAAATGCAGACCTACAATGAGATCCCTTCCACACTGCTGGGTGCTAATAACTCTGTCCCACATGAGTATTTGGCATCCCCATGTCCTTCACATTGATTACTCAGTATCTATCTAATATATACGCTGCCAGGCCTGGTACCAACTCTAAACGTGAACAACACTAATGCACCCAGATGACCATTTCACCTATCACAGATAACTGCAACTCTAATTGTTTACAAACCTGTCAATGGTGTCTATGCATATGTAGTTACATTGACATCTGACCATTTCTTCTGTGACTTCACTCTATTTTCTCTGATAGTTTATATACATTATGAAGAAGATATGGCGAGATACAATGTTTGTGGTACAGGAGTTACCAGCAGACATCAGTAGTAGCACAGTGTAAAACTATGTTTTATGTTACAAGATATTTTGCGAAAATTGTGTATGATAAAAAGAACGTTGTACAATAGGTACCAATCAAATGAGGCAGCACAGTTGTTAAAACACTTGACTTCATATTCAAGATGATGGAGTGTGTTCTTTCCAGCCATCCTGACATATGACTTATGTGATTTCCTAAATCATTCCAGGCAAATGTGAGAATGATTCCTTCTACAATACCATAGCTGACCACCTGTCCTATCCTTACAAAACATTACTTACGTGAAATAAAAAAGTATAAAATTAGAAAAGAAGCTTGTAAACTGTCAGAATTTAGCCACATTCATACATTAATTTGTAATGTGAATGTAAAATGACTTGTTCAGTGACATTAATGTTAATTTTACAAATGATATGTGAAACATGAAACTAACTTTTGAACAGCAGTGGATTATTTACAAAAAAACTTCATGAGGGAATAAATATTCTGTGAAACAGCAGTGAGAATGCTTAATTCCTTTAACAGATGTCTACAACAAGATTACGGGTGAACACCACATATTACTCTTACAGCACGTTTTTGAGCAATCAAGGATTTCTTTCATAAAGATTAGTTACTCCAAAGCATTATTCCATATGATTTTACTGAATCAAAATACACAAAATATGAAAACTTCATAATTCTGTTCTCTACATCTACGTCTACATCTACATCCATACTCCGCAAGCCACACGATGATGCGTGGTGGAGGGTACTTTGAGTACCTCTAACAGCTCTCCCTTCCATTCCAGTCTCGTATTGTTTGTGGAAAGAAAGATTGTCGGTATGCCTCTGAGTGGGCTCTACTCTCTCTGATTTTATCCTCATGGTCTCTTCATGAGATATACGTAGGAGGGAGCAATATACTGCTTGACTCCTTGGTGAAGGTATGTTCTCGAAACTTTAACAAAAGCCCGTACCAAACTACAGAGCGTCTCTCTTGCAGAGTCTTCCACTGGAGTTTATCTATCATCTCCGTAATGCTTTCGTGATTACTAAATGATCCTGTAACGAAGTGCGCTGCTCTCTGTTGGATCTTCTTCATCTCTTCTATCAACCCTATCTGATACGGATCCCACACCCGTGAGCAGTATTCAAGCAGTGGGCTAACAAGTGTACTGTAACCTACTTCCTTTGTTTTCAGATTGCATTTCCTTAGGATTCTTCCAATGAATCTCAGTCTGGCATCTGCTTTACTTATGATTAATTTTATATGGTCATTCCATTTTAAATCACTCCTAATGCATACTCCCAGATAATTTATGGAATTAACTGCTTCCAGTTGCTGACCTGCTATATTGTGTCTAAATGATAAGGGATCTTTCTTTTTATGTATTTGCAGCACATTACACTTGTCTACATTGAGATTCAATAGCCATTCCTTGCACCATGCGTCAAATCGCTGCAGATCCTCCTGCATTTCAGTGCAATTTTCCATTGTTACAATCTCTCAATATACCACAGCCTCAGAGAACTTCTGATGTTATCCACAAGGTCATTTATGTATATTATGAATAGCAATGGTCCTACGACACTCCCCTGTGGCACACCTGAAATCACTCTTACTTCAGACAACTACTCTCCATTGAGAATGACATGCTGCGTTCTGTTGTCGAGGAACACGTCAATCCAGTCACATGCATCTGCCTGGGAACCCATGTCTATGGTCCTCTGAGTCTTGTAGAAGAATAGCGTGAGCTAGGTTTCACACGATCATCTTTTTTGAAACCCATGCTGATTCCTACAGAGTAAATTTCTAGTCTCCAAAAAAGTCATTATACTCAAAAATTATACGTGTTCCAAAACCCTATAACTGATCAACATTAGAGATATAGGTCTATAGTTCTGCACATCTGTTCAACGTCCCTTCTTGAAAATGGGGATGACCTGTGCCCTTTTCCAATCATATGGAACGCTACGCTCTTCTAGAGACCTACGGTACACTGTTGTAAACAGGGGGGCAAGTTCCTTCACATACTCTGTGTAAAATTGAACTGGTATCCCAACAGGTCCAGTGGCCTTTCCTCTCTATCCCTCTGTCATCTATTTCAATATCTACCATTTTGTCATCTGTGTGACAATCTAGAGAGAGAACTACAGTGTGGTCTTCCTCTGTGAAACAGCTTTGGAAAAAGACATTTAGTATTTCTGCCTTTAGTCTGTCATCCTCTGTTTCAGTACCATTTTGATCACAGAGTGTCTGGACATTTTGTTTTGATCCACCTACCACTTTGACATAAGACCAAAATTTCTTAGGATTTTCTGCCAAGTCAGTACATAGAACTTTACTTTTGAATTCATTGAAAGACTCTTGCATAGCCCTCCTCACACTACATTTCACTTTGCGTAATTTTTGTTTGTCTGCAAGGCTTTGGCTATGGTGATGTTTGCTGTGAAGTTCCCTTTGTTTCCGCAGCAGTTTTCTAACTCACTTGTTGTGCCACGGTGGCTCTTTCCCATCTCTTACGATCTTGCTTGGCACATACTCATCTACGAGGTCCATTCAAGTTCTTAGGCCTCCAATTTTTTTTCTAATTATCTAGTCACCCGCAATCGATGAAACTGACGTTACTTCTCGACGTAATCGCCCTGCAGATGTACACATTTTTCACAACGCTGACACCATGATTCCATGGCAGCGGCAAAGGATTCTTTAGGCGTCTGTTTTGACCACTGGAAAATTGCTGAGGCAATAGCAACACGGCTGGTGAATGTCCGGCCACGGAGAGTGTCTTTCATTGTTGGAAAAAGCCAAAAGTCACTAGGAGCCAAGTCAGGTGAGTAGGGAGCATGAGGAATCACTTCAAATTTGTTATCACAAAGAAACTGCTGCGTAACGTTAGCTCGATGTGCGGGTGCGTTGTCTTGGTGAAACAGCACACGTGTAGCCTTTCCCAGACGTTTTTGTTGCAGTGCAGGAAGGAATTTGTTCTTCAAAACATTTTCGTAGGATGCACCTGTTACTGTAGTGCCCTTTGGAACACAATGGGTAAGGATTACGCCCTCGCTGTCCCAGAACATGGACACCATCACTTTTTCAGCACTGGCAGTTACCCGAAATTTTTTTGGTGGCAGTGAATCTGTGTGCTTCCATTGAGCTGACTGGCAATTTGTTTCTGGATTGAAAAATGGCATCCATGTCTCATCCATTGTCACAACCGACGAAAAGAAAGTCCCATTCGTGCTGTCGTTGCGCATCAACATCGCTTGGCAACATGCCACACAGGCAGCCATGTGGTTGTCCGTCATTATTTGTGGCACCCGCCTGGATGATGCTTTTCGCATTTTCAAGTCGTCATGCAGGATTGTGTGCACAGAACCCACAGAAATGCCAACTCTGGAGGCGATCTGTTCAGCAGTCATTCAGGGATCCCCCCAAAACAATTCCCTCCACTTTCTCGATCATGTCGTCAGACCGGCTTGTGCGAGCCCGAGGTTGTTTCGGTTTGTTGTCACACGATGTTCTGCCTTCATTAAACTGTCGCACCCACGAACACACTTTTGACACATCCATAACTCCATCGCCACATGTCTCCTTCAACTGTCGATGAATTTCAATTGGTTTCACACCGCGCAAATTTAGAAAACGAATGATTGCATGCTGTTCAAGTAAGGAAAACGTCGTCATTTAAAGTATTTAAAACAGTTCTCATTCTCGCCGCTCGCAGTAAAATTCCATCTGCCATACGGTTCTGCCATCTCTGGGACATATTGACAATAAACGCGGCCTCATTTTAAAACAATGCGTATGTTTCTATCTCTTTCCAGTCCGGAGAAAAAAAATCGGAGGCCTTAGAACTTGAATGCACCTCGTAATGCAAACTGTACAATGGTTTTGAACTTTGTCCACTGATCCTCAACACTATCCGTACTTGAGACAAAACTTTTGTGCTGAGCCATCAAGTACTCTGAAATCTGCTTTTTGACACTTCTGCTAAATAGAAAAATCTTCCTACCTTTTTTAATATTTCTATTTACAGCTGAAATCATCGATGCAGTAACCGCTTTATGATCACTGATTCCCTGTTCTGCATTAACTGTTTCAAATAGTTTGGGTCTATTTGTCACAAGAAGGTCTAATATGTTATTGCCATGAGTTGGTTCTCTGTTTAACTGATCAGGTTGTTTTCAGATAATGCACTTAAAAAAATTTTACTGGATTCTTTGTCCCTGCCACCCGTTGTAAATGTTTGAGTCTCCCAGTCTATATCCGGCAAATTAAAATCTCCACTTAGAACTGTAACATGGTTGGGAAATCTGCTCGAAATATTTTCCAAATTTTCCTTCAGGTGCTCTGCTGAGCCAGGGGGCCTATACAGACATCCAATTACTATGTTTGAGCCTGCTTTAACCGTGACCTTCACCCAAATTATTTCACATTTCGGATCTCTGTCAATTTCCTTCAATACTATTGTACTTTTGATCGCTATAAATACACCTCCCCCTTCACTGTCCAGCCTGTCTCTGCGGTATAATTCCAATCTGAGTTTAGAATTTCATTACTGTTTACATCTGGTTTCAGCCAACTTTCTGTCCCTAGTACTATATGGGTGTTGTGACCGTTTATTAATGAGAGCAGTTCTGGGACCTTTCTATAGACGCTCCTGCAGTTTACTATTAGCACATTAATATTGTTATTCCCTGTTGCATTTTGCCTACTCCTACAGTGCCACGTCTCAGGAGGCGTCTTGTCGGGCCTAGGGAGGGAATTCTCTAACCTAAAAATCTCCCATGCGCACTCCACACGTACTCCACTACCCTTGTAGCTGCTTCCTGCATGTAGTGCACATCTGACTTATTCAGGAGGACCCTACATTTCTCCACCCAAAGGTGGAGGTTGAGAAATTTGCACCCCAGATCTCCGCAGAATCATCTGAGTCTCTGGTTTATGCTTTCCACTCAGCTTCAAACCAGAGGACAGCGATCAGTTCTGGGAACCATACTACAGATAGATAGCTCAGATTTCACCCTTCGAGTGAGGCTTTCCACCTTCACCAACTCCGCCAACCACCTGTATGAACTGAGGATGACCTCTGAACCCAGACGGCAGGAGTCATTGGTGCCGACAAGAGCAACAATTAGCAGTCGGGTGCACCCAGTGCCCTTTATCGCTGCTGGCAGGGCCTCCTCCACATCTTGGATGAGACCCCCCAGTAAGCAGACAGAGTGAACACTGGCCTTCTTCCCCAACCTTTCCGCTATTTCCCTAAGGGGCTCCATCACACACCTCCCTCAAGATTAGCATTGATTTGAAGTACAAACAGGCTAAATTAAATTGTTTTAGGAGTTCTAATGTTTTTTTGCAGATCAATTTCTCAACAATATGGACACCTGAAAATTTTGAAATTTCCAGCTTAGTTTAGTTCCTTACCATGTGCTATACTTATTATCGGCATAGTATCTGAAAATGTGCAGAATTGAATATGTTGTGTCTTTCTGAAAATGAGAGTGAGGCCATTTGCAGAAAACCACTCAGTAATACTTTATGTATATTGATGCTGTTTACTTTATCTGTATTATGATGACAAATTCTATATCACTGCAAGATGATTGCTGGATGAACAAATAAAGAAATTATGATCACGATATAAGTTGTTTGTCAAACAATACATTACATAGATGGGGCACATATTAAATTCTTCTACACATTAAAATGCCTCTGGTGTAAGCCAGTTTCATATGGTGTGCCTAAATATATTAATGTCATATGTTATGCCTGTAATGGTATTGTTAGATACTGGTAATTATAAACACAACTGTGCATAACTGGCAGAGATCTTTTTGTCTGGTGGCTGGAATATCCATCTACTGTTTTCTGTTTACATTTGATAAACAGACTGTCACAGTTTATTCTTCTATTGCATTTTCTTTGTGTGTAGCAAACAATTTGGAATAAAAAGTGATATAACTGCTGGTATTTTCAATTTTTTAAATATATGGTCTACATGACTCGTCAATTTTGATTCTACAAGTTCATATGATTGCCTTTTTCTGCTTATTGAGACTTCTTTGTTTAATCAAGAGGAATTGCCTTATATGATCTCCATATATCAGATGGTTGTAGAAAAAGACATAGTAGTCATTGAACAATAGATTAGCACTTACATATTACCTAAGTTTATTTAATAAATACATAATGCATTCTAACTTCGCACACCAATATTCCATGTGACATTTCCACATTAACTTTGAATCAAGATGAGCCCTGAGAAGTTTAGCAGAACCACAATCATTGTCATATTTCACATAAATATGTAAATAATAACTGTTTACAATGTACCACAGTCGTGTAGGTGAAGTCGAGATGAACAAATTGATATGAGACACTCATGGTCTGTCAAGCTGGGAAATGCCTTCAGATTGGCCCATAAAAGCCACCTAAGCTACAGTGCATGTGCACTTGAATGAGATTTTGACTGATGTAATCCACAAATTTTAAAAACCCATTGTTCTTGCTCCTATAAAATGTAAAACTGGCATTTCTGTAAATTTTACCTCAATATAGTGTGAATTTTAACAGCATAAAATTAACAATTAAATCATTTTTTGTCTAAGACTTCCAACTGTGATATTACTGTGCTTGTAAGAGCTAAATTTAGATTGAATTGTAAATGTAATTAGTTATTGCATAGTATATACAGAAGTTTTTTTATGTGAATGTGTGTGTCTGTTCTTTCAGACATGTCCAAAAGAACAGACATCACACAGAATCTGCCGCTGTGATCTCCTGCTTACTAGGCAGTTGTGTCAACCACTGCACCACCCAGACACAGTGTTTATCAAAACTGCATGGATTATCTCAGTATATCTCCTGGTCAACCCACAGTTGTGACAAACACTGTGCGCAGGTGATGCAGTGGTTAACACAACTGCCTAGTAAGCAGGAGATCCTGGATTCAAATCCCAGTCCAGTGCACATTTTCACTTGGTGTCACTGGTTCCACTTGAAGTCCCAATGCACCTGACATCAATATTTCCTTCTCTTTCCTTTTCTTTCCCTTCTCCCCCCTCCACCTTCAATTTACATAAAAAGTCTTTTTTCTTTCAATACTCCCACCAGAAAGTTAAAATCAATAATGTTAATCAAATAACTGATGGCATAAGAGAGTGAGAGGATATTCAAAATCTCACATGGCTCCTGTAGTGTACGTGGCTTTTGTAGGCCAATTTGCTGTTGTTTCCTGGCTTGATAGACTGCAAGTGTTTGATATCAATTTGTTCAAATCAACTTCCCCTACACTACTGTGGCACATTGTGAACAGTTATCATTTACACCCTGTATAAACTGAAGAGAATATTCACAGGTTAATCATGATTAACATACAAATCATTATTTTAAATGATATCCTGGCTGCATTTTCTTTGGTGCTTTAATGCTGTTAAGTCTTCTCCTGTTGTAACAAATGTGATGGCATCTGCATACAGCATAGATTTACACAATCAAATACTTGACAAGTCAGTTATTTATATTATGAATAATAAAAGTCCAAAGACAGAAGTTTGTGGCACATACCATGTGACATCCAGAACATTCATTCTTTTGTCGTTGAACTGTAGTATTTGTTTTCTATCACTCAAGTATGAGGTGATTAATAAGAGTTTTTTTATCAAAATTGTGTGGCTGACTGAGTCAGATGCCTTGCTGATATACAATAGCATTTCATTAATAGATAACCATGACAGAAGTCATTTTCATAAAAATGGAACAATTTCTTCAGCTGTTTACACTGTTGAGAAACTAGACCCGAAACCAAACAGTGAGGCACTGAGAACATTACTTATTGATTGATGCTTACGGATTTGGAGCTGTATGCAGTGCTCTAGTACTTTTGAAAGGGTGGGTGCTTGAGAGACTGGGTGGTAATAATTAGGATGTGACTGGTCATCATTTTTGAGGAGAGATGTAACAACTATAATGTTTAAGGATGATGGGTAACAAACACTACTAAATATTCAATGATCAGTGAAAATAGTGGGTGTATTATTATATCAATAACTTTTTAATCACAAAATTAGAGGGACCATAAATGTCCTCTAATTCTGAGCGACTTAGCTTCGCTATTTCTGTGGTAATTTACTTTAACCTCTTTATATATAAAAACAAGAAACATTAATTCAAAATATTCCAGAAAGTTTCAGTATTTTTGGACTTCTGATGTTGTCCAATTTAGTATTTTCATTTTCAGCACTGTTATTCAAATCACAACCATTAATTAAGAAAATATTGAAATCATCTGAAGTGATACCAACTTCAGTGGAAATATTTTTGCTATTCTTATTTCTGCCCAGTCAGGTGTTGATAACGTTTCATGCTGCTTCCATTGTTTTGAGAGCTAATTATGTACTCACTATTCTCCTTGCATTTGCCTAATCTGATTTCTGTCCTGTGTTTACTTTTTAACCTTATGTAGTTTACTTTCTGTGAATTACAATTATTTGGTTTTTCGTGAGAAATTATGACCAAAATTCTAGGTCATTTTCTATCAAGTGTGAATCATTTATGCACAGGTATGAGATACTGTTTCCTGGCAATTTCCTTAGTTCTTTTTTAATTCCTCAGGGCAACATATTTTTAACGTATCTGAGTGTGTGGTGATAAATAATGAAAATACACACACAAAATCAAATTTTTTAAGGATATGATTGCATTTTCTCATCCTTAACCAAGACCTGTAATTTTCAGTGATTTTGTCATTCAGAGGTCTAATATATTTCATTTCATTCCAATGTGATGTATGGATTTTAGTTTTTAATTTTAATCATATACCTTTATGGGTAAAAGTTATAGCAATGGAGCTCTGTTGCACTTGTCACAACCAAAATGATCACCTCCCATTCACACCTAGCCCTTGAGATATGCTACTCAGCCTCTCACCAAAACCTAGATATCTGGGGGGCAGAAAAGGGGGGAGGTAGATGGGAGGGCAGACCGAATTAGTCGACTGTCACACTGTAGTGACCTTTATGATCTGATAAAAAAAGATATATATGGAACAACCCAACTTCATACAGAGTTCTCTGAACACTGGTAATTACATTAACAAGACAGGAAAATTGTCTACTTGAGTTATCATTAATGGAATACATATTGTGATATCCTAGCATAACAAAAAAATTAAAATTCTTTATTTTTATTGGTGTCTGATGTCGACTGTTACTTCTGCACCACTTTATTGAAGTCTTATATTAATCTCACATTGCTCCTGTAGCTTACGTGGCTTTTGTAGGCCAATTTGCAGTTGTTTCCTGGCTTGATAGACTGCAAGTGTTTGATATCAATTTGTTCATTAACTGTGAATGGCTTACTGGTATCCTTGTTCATTCTAATTAATGTGACCCATGATCTGGAATGAACACAGATTGGTTCTTCTTTCAGTCAGAGCATGCACTGAGTCACCTTCATGCTGAGAGTGCCCCTGTTCTAGAGATCAATGTGTGATTTATACTGCATAATTAAGAGACGCAATGACAAACCCAGAAAAAGGCATCTGCTCCTATGTTGCCTTCCATGACTATATGAGTAAAGTTTGAATGTTTTGCCACCTTTACCATCTTGTATCTGTCAGAAATGGTAAATACCGCTGTCTGTTTCATTTGGACCACAACAGGAAACAGCCTCGTGCCAAACACAGAACTGTCCTTTGTTTTCCTTGTCATATACTGTGTAAGTGTTTGTAGTAATAAAGAGGCATGTCAGACTGAGGAGCAGCAGATACTTTCTGCAGATCAAAACATGCATTGACAATGGGTTTGGTTGACACTGAAATGATTTTCTCTCTTTCTTTCAGTTTCCTGACAATAGCATTCTTTGTAATGTGAGAGGCATACTTGTCAGCCAAATTTGCTTTCTCCCACCAAGAAGAACTAGTGTCAAGTTCACATTGCTTACACCTATTCTTTTAAGACTGAAAGAATTACCAATTATAATCTTGGTTAAATATATCAGTGTACTGCCTTAATGTGCCAGGCTTCAAGGAAACATATTTACTTTCCTAGATCCAATACTGGTTCATTCTGTACATCTTCGCAATGCTCAGTTCAGCACCAAAGTATTTTCTGTTTGTCTTTTTCCTTGTGTGATGTGACTCTACTCAAGGAAAGCTGTTTATATGCTCTTGCGCTGATGCCTTTATTTCTGGTTGCATTGTATTCCTACATTTTTAAACGATTTTCTCTCATATCAGGTTACAATAATCCATCTGCTCCCAGTTTTTTTATTGCAGTCCTCACCCAAATATCTGCAATATAGGGGGTGGGCAGACACATTTCAGATCGGTTTTCTGCTAACATTTTTCAGATGATGACAGATAAATACTCACTGTTTGCTATGATATCCCATGTGCCAAATCTGTTCAAAAATATCCTGCCTGTTTTCTTGGGTTAAGTTATCATGACATTTCAGTTGGGATCACTTCCAGGCTTCATTAATCTATTTCAGTACTCTTTTGGCTTTTGTGTGCAAACCCCTTTTTGAGGGATTCCTCTATTTACTATCCATGAGGATGGATTCCTACTCCTTTTACAGGTCCTCTTTTCATTAGGCTTGGCGCAAACTGAGACGCGTATAGCACGTGTGACGTGACACTACACTACAGCGCGACACGTACGTGCCGCATGGATTGCGCGGGTGCAGCGCATATTGCAACTCTTACACCATACTTCGCACGCGCCGACTGGCCACGCTCTGCGCTGACTGAACCGAAGCGCGCGCAATCTGTTATCTTTCTCAAACGATTTTACAGAAATTATTCTCTGAAAATATATGATTTTTGGCTTACTTGTAGCGTTATATGTCAGCTTCGTGACGAAGTGCCCATCACCTCGCTAATGACCATTCTTATTGTGTGTACACATTTTAGTAAGCCACTACGCAAAACTCAAAAAGTTTGGAACGAAAATTAGGCGCAGGATTTTGCGTTTGGTGCGTATTACACCATATGTTGCTGCGAATGAAATTTAGCTAACATTTTGAATTTTTGTTTAGACTTGGGAGGAGATCTCTATATGCCTCCGATCTCGAAAAACCGGATCCCATGTAGCGCGCTCACTTCCGATCTCACGCCCGCGAGAATGAAATACTCGCAGCATCTCTCATATCTCCTAAACCGCTCGAGACATGGAAACGAAAGTTTGGCGAATGATAGCACACAAGGAGGAGAGTGTTTTGCCAATTATTGAACACAAGGAACTTTCTTATCTATGGCGATATATCACTACTTATACTTCTTTTTTTTTATTTATTTCATTCCAGAGACTGTAATTTTTTTAAGAGTTACCCACAGATAGCGAAACAAGAGCTTCGCAGTATGAAAAAAACATGAAATTTCTTCTTTTATGTTACTGCTAACCGATACTATGAGGTTTTTCCTAAGCTATTGAGCTCTGTGATTGCCAATTACTTGTTTAATGAGGCCCTCTGTTTCGGAATTCTGTCTCAATAGCTGCTGTGAGATGAGTTTGGCAAATTACATTGTGATAAAGGAAGTTCAATTAAACCAATCACCAAGAGAAATGTGACCTTTACTCATAAATGCTGATGCTTCTTCGGACGAGAAAAGTTAACAAATCACACAAAAACAGATGGCAATTATGTTGGAATCCCCGTAACCCATCGTATTCTTAACACTGAGCGACTGGAATGGAAGCTTACCAAAGGATTTTATCCTTCTCTTGATCTGAGCAGTATTAAAATAATGACGAGCGTTCCTTAAGGCGGAATGATAGGCACATGCCAGATACTGGTTACTTACCTAAGGCTTGCCAAACTGACAATGCGTGATCGCGAATGAAATAGTTGTTATTGAGAAAAATAAACAATTGATCTGTCGCACAACACAATGGTCAGTGTATTGTCAGCAGCGAAGGATAATGCGCGCGACAGGAATGCACAAGCTAGCCGTGTGTGCCTTGTGAGTTGGAGATCGAAAAATATTGTCATGAAAGTAGATCTGCCTTTGTCAGCAGCACATTTCAACAAATTAAATATATCTAATCATAACACTCTTTTAGGATATTCCTACTTTCGTAATAATACCGACCATCGGCGGGGTCAGGGATTTTCTCTGCCTCATGATGACTGGGTGTTGTGTGATGTCCGTAGGTTAGTTAGGTTTAAGCAGTTCTAAGTTCTAGGGGACTGAGGACCATAGCTGTTAAGTCCCATAGTGCTCAGAGCCAATTTTTTGAATACCGACCATTTTCTTCAGTCATGTAGCCTGTTGTATAATTAGTTTATTAATGCTGATAATGTTCATGCAACAATTGAAATGATTTTCTCATCACGGCGAACCAATTAAAACATTGTTATTTGTGACTGCTTTTCGACTGTTTCTAGCTTGCAGTGGAAATATGATGTTCACATGCATGTAGTAAAGTGTGTCGTATTATTACATCCATATCAGAGTAATAACAGTGAAACTTCTATACTTCAGAACTTGGACGCTTTTTACCAGAAGCACAAAGGGATCACACCTGTGGAGATTATCCCTTTCTAAATTTTTGTAACGCATCGTACAGATACGCTAGCTTACTAGGCAGCGAGAAGATAACCTTGTTTTACTTTCCTGCCTTGATTCTTAATCACATGATTTGATAATATTCCTTGCTTCCTTATTCACTACTCTCTGTCCCTTTTTGCGATCTGAAAACATCGAGGAGGCATATGATGCAATTCCAGCGGCCAATGGCTCATCAGTTATTGAAGTATGCATTTTTCTTGACAGAAGAAAAACAAAACAAAACTATACAGATATAAATAACAAAAAAGTATAACGTACTAACGAAGAAAGCTGGAGCGTTTAAATGGCGTAAAACGAAACACTACCCAAAGGCAATAAAATTTAGTACACAGTAAGGCAAAATTTATCGTATTGGCAATATTACCACTGCTGATATGCACCGTTCCGATGTGAGCATATGGCCGGGCTACTTTTCCGCTCCCCGCCTCAAATTTCCCAAGGTGCTAGCGAAGCACGCGCGACGCGTGGCGCGAGAAGCTGTGCCTCAGCCACAACGCCGCGCGACCTGGCGCAGGCGCGTGTCGCGTCCCAGTCGCGTCGCGTCGCAATTTGCGCGGTCCCATTTGAACCTGTGATGTTACAAAAACGCGCGCCGCGCTGGGTCGCGCTATACGCGTCTCAATTTGCCCCTAGCGTCATTGTGTACCAACAGTGTCTGGTGAGGAGCATGTTGCATTATGTTCCATTGTGGAGATTTGCATTCACTGGGTTTAGAATCATGCTCATTATTTTTAATGTTTGACTTGAGCACAGTTCATCAAGAACTTAATTACTGATACCAATTATTAAAAAAATCTAACTCAGAACCCATTCACACAGCTGTTTATCATTTATTATTCTACATGAAATCACTGGTTATAGTCATACTGATGACATGTCTACAATGACCTTTTCAGGATGAAGTGGTACTGGTTGAATCGTATGTGGATTTTCTGTTGCCCATATTTGACAATTCTGTGTATTGACATATCCTGTCAGATGGAAGTGGGCTTCGTCTGTCCACAAAATCTTCCATGGCCAATCATTGTCCACTTCCATGTGAGCAAGAAATTCTAAATCAAAGGTCTCTCTTGCTGGCAGGTCAACAGGAAGCAACTTGTGCACATGGGAAATTTTGAATGGATAGCAAAGAAGGACATTTCGTAGGATTTTACACACCATGTTCAGTCGTATGTCCAATGTTTGGGTAATTCTCCATGCACTACATGTTTGTACACGACCACTCACCTCCTCCTGCATTGCTATGGCCACTGCTTCCACTGACATTGAATCAATTCTTTTCCTCCTTCTACTAGGTTCCACATACCAAAAGAACCTGTCTTTTTGATATTCCAAATCATTTTCTCCAGACTCACGGCAATCATTGGACCAATGCCTTTTTCCAAACCTTCAGTGTACTGAATTTCTGCAGTGCAATTTGTACACAGTCATCATTCTTGTAATACAGCTTTACAAGCAGAGCACGAGCCTGCATTGAGGCTGTCATGGCGAACATCGCAGATGCAAAAGGAGGAAATGTTTATAACAACTTCAATAGATTGTGTGCATCACATTTGCTTTCATTTACATACAGCACCATCTATTGATAAATTTTCACATTATTTTTTTTTTTCTCCTGCCATCTGTTTGCCCCTTCTCCAACAATATTCCATTGCAATTTAATGGAATTCTGACCAGTGTTGTTATTTCTACAGCATTTTGAAAGTTTAACTTTAATTATAATCACCCTGTATATGTGGTTTTCTTTACAGATGAACCACACTTTCCTAGAATTTTCCAATAAACCAAAGCCAATCATTCACTTTTCCTACTACTGCCATTATGCACTTGTTCCATTTCATGTCACTTTGTAACGTTAGGACTAGATATTTAATCACTGTGACAATTACACTACTAATGCTGTAGTCAGATATTGTGGGATTATTTTTCCTACTGATCTGTATTAACTTACACTTTTCTTCGCTCATAGAAAACTGCCATTTGTCACATCAACCAGAAATTTTGTCTAAGTTATCTTGTATCCCTCTACAGTTGCTCAACAGTATCACCTTTCCATACACAACAGTGACATCAGCACAAAGCCACAGATTGTTGCTCGTCACATCATCAGATGATTTATGCATGCATAGAATAAGAGCAGTCTCATTACACTTCCCTTGGGCACTCCTGATGATACCCTTGCATCTGACGAACACTCACCACTGGGGACAATGTACTGAGTGAAATTACTCAAGAAGTTTTTGAACCCCTTACATATCTGAAAAACCTATTCAGTATGTTTGTATTTTCATTAATAGCCTGCAGTGGAGCACCATGTGAAAAGCTTTCCAGCAATTTAACCATGTGGACTCTGCTTGTTGCCCTTCATCTGTGGTCCACAGGATATCATTTGACAAACAGGCAAGCAGAGTTTCAGTCAGGTGATGTTTGCTAAATCCATGTCAATTTGTGGGCAAGAGCTATTCCATTTCAAGGAAATTTGTAATTTTTGAACTGAGAATATGTTTAAGAATTTTGCAGTAAATTGATGTTAAGGATATTCGTCTATAATTTTCCAGATCCATTCTTTTATTTTTTATTATTTTGAGCTTTTCCTCATTACAGAGGCTTATCTCCAACATAATAATTTACTTGGAAATTACAATACAAACAATAAACGTTCTTAAACTATATTCTCAAAATATTACTCCAGGTGTTCTGATCTTGTGTGTCTTCTTCCTCTGCGCCCATTTTCCTCATTGTGTGCTGTACATTTTGGAGCCAGGTGGTCATAGGTCATCCTCTCCCTCTTCTCCCCTCTGGTTTCCACTCCATTATCAATTTTGGTATTCTGGTTTTCTCCATTCGTTGTCCATGTCTGTACCACTGTAATTTCTTCCTATCCATTACGTCATATATTTTTCTTTTATTTCCATTCTCCTTATTACTTTAGTGTTCCTTATCTTTTCTTTCCTGGAGATTCTTGCCGATCTTCTCCAAAAGTCCATCTCTAGAGCTTGTAATTTTTTAATGTGCTTCATGTTAATTGTCTGGGTCTCCATTCCATACAGAACCACACTCTCTAATATGGATTTGTATATTAATTTTTTAGTTCTGCTCATTACATTCCTGCTCCATAAGACTGAGCTAAGCATCCCAATGACCCTCCATCTGCTACTAATTCTTTTATTGACTTCTGACTCTGATTTTCCCTATATTTCTAAAATGGATCCCAAATAACAGAAAGTGTTTATTATTTGGATTTTCTTTCCATCAATATATAGCTCATCTGAATCATTAGTCAAGTATTCTGTTTTTTGGTAATTAGTCTTCAAACCCCAAGTTTCGTATGCTACTGCTAGTTGATTGCACATATAGTTAGCATCCTCCCCATCTTGTGCTACGACTACTTGATCATCAGCAAACAATAAATGATGTAGGTAAACTCCATCTCTTATTTCTAATCCCATACTATTACATTTATGAGACCATGTTCTAAGGCTAATCTCTATATAGATTTTAAATAATGATGGTGACATGGGACAGCCCTGTAAAAGGCCTTTGCTTGCTCTGAATTTCTGTGAAAGTTTATTACCAACTTTCACTTGGCAAATGTTATCTTTATACATCTGTTATATTATTTTAATCAAGGAAGCGTTTATGTTTGCCATATGTAGTGCTCTCCAAAGTAATTTTCTTGGAACAGTATCATACGCTTTTTCTAAATCTATGAAAATTAATCCTACATTTTTTGATTTTTCCCTATGTTTCTCCAAAATCTGCTGTAATGTGAAAATATGGTCTACACATGATCTCCCAGCCATGAATCCACATTGTTCTTCTTGGGTTCTAAAATTTTTTTCCAGTTTGTTTTTAATTACTTTCGCAAAAATTCTCATTAATGTGTTAGTAACACAAATTCCTCGATAGTTTGAACAAATTTTGCGATCCCCTTTCTTAAATATTGTATTAATGTAACCTAGCTTCATCTCATTGGGTATTGAATCTCCATGTATCATTTTGTTGAAGAGCTGTGTTATCAGTTTCACAATTTTGTCACCACCATATTTCAGACACTCCAGATTGATATTGCCTGGTCCCAGTTATTTACCATTCTTTCTTGTTCTCAATGCCTGAAGTACTTCACTTTCTAAAATCTGGATCTCATTATCTTCAAGTCCTTTATCTTCCCCTGTTCCTTCTTCTAGATGTTCTTCTCTGTCCTCATTTAATAATTTTTGGAAATACTCTTCCCATTCCTTTTGTGTTATCATTAGAGATTAGTTTTGCTTTTTGTATCCTGTCGAAGCCCTTTCAATACTAACCATGCTTCTTTTGCTCTCCCAAATCCTAATTTGCTATTCACCTTGGCATATGTTCTTTCCCATGCTTCATTTTTTGCCATCCTTATTTATTTCATTACTTCATTCTTCTTTTCCTTGTATACTGATCTTGTTTCTTCTGATTTATCATTCAACCACTGAAGGAACGTATTTCCTTTTTCTCTAACGAGGACTTCCAGTTCCTCTGACCATCACTCTGCTGCACGGTTGTGGTTGCTATCTTTTTACCCAACACCTCTGTTGCTATGATTTTCACATTAGCTTTTATATAGTCATATATTTCCTCTGTACTTCCTTCAAATGATTCAACCAGTTTCCTTTCCATCCTGGCCGCAAAGAGTGTTCTGATACTTTCGTCTTGTAGGCTGTCAATATTAAAAGGTAAATTTTCATCTTTCTCAGTCTGGTTCGTTTTATTTATGTTACTTGTATCACTCCTTGCATTCTTCCATGGCCAGAAAGATTTCATTTTAACTAGATAGTGGTCTGATCCACACTGGGCTCGTCTATAAGATCTGATGTCTACTGCTTTGAAACTACTACTTGCCTAGTGATAATATAATCTATTATAGAAAGAAGTTCTTTGGTGTTCTGTTGCCAAGTATATTTATGAATGTCCTTATCTTTGAAAAATGTGTTGATAATTTTTAGATCAAATTGTTCACAAATTGCAATCAATCATTCCCCTTTGTCATTATGTTCGTCCTCTCCATGTTTTCCTACTATTCTACAAGATTCTCTAATTCCTACCCTTCCATTCAGATCTTCCATGATAATCAGTTCCTTTCTTCTTGGGATTTTTTCAATAGTCTCCCTGAGGGTGTTCCAAAATGTATCTTTCTCCTTATCTTTTGTGTCGTTCGTGGGTGCATATATGCCAATAATCACAACTTCCCTAGCAAATAATGTCATTTCAACAGTTATAATACGTTGATTGATGAATGTCCAATTTGTGAGTTTTTCTTTCCGTGATTTCTTTATCATAATGGAGACTCCTGCTTTGGCTCTTACTGCTTTTGATACCCCACTCCGGATATGTACATAATTATCCAGTTCTGCTTCTCCTTGGTCTTTCTTCTTTGTTTCAGAGAGTATGACGACATCCATGTTGAACATGTCAAGTTCCACAGGTAGTAAATTTGTTTTAGTAGAAATACCTTGCACATTCCAGCATTCAAACATAATTCTCCATTTCTCATCGCCAGTTTGTCGTCCAAAGTTCCAATTTTTCTGAGACATATTATTAGGTTTTTTAGTATTTTTATGTTTTTATGTGAGTGAGGAGCTGACACGCTGCACATCCCCCCACCCAGAGGACCAGGTAATTTTTACTCAAGGTTTTCTTCCTTTAGGCTTTGATAAGCCAATATCATACTACAAGGCAGCAGTTGCTAATTTTAGTGAACCCCGGGTATTTTATTACCGCGGTACCCACCATATCTGGTGAGTCTTCCCCTATCCGCCACCTGGGGAAGGCGCCCAATGGGAGACCAGCAAACTCCACACGGGAGATCCATTCTTTTACCCTTCTTATATAAAGTAGTCATCTGTGCTTTTTTCTGGTTTCTTAGAACTTTGCACTGGGCAGGATATTTGCAACACATAAGAGGCCAATGCCATAGAGTACTCTCTGTAAAACCAAATTGCATTTCCATCGGGATCTGGTGACTTATTTTTTTTAACTCTTTCAGTTGCTTCTCTATGCTGGAGTTGCCTATAATTATGTCCTCCATATAGGAGTCTATATGATGGTCAAACAAGTGGTATGTTTGTATGATCCTCCCGTGTGAATTATTTCTTAAATGTGAAATTTAAAACTCCTTTCACTGTCTTCTGTTGCCAACTCAGACTGATCAATGAGTGACTGGATAGAAGCCCCCACCTGCTTAGCAATTTTACATAAGAACGCAATTTTCTTTGGTTCTTAGCAAGATATTTTGCTAAGATACAATTTTGACAGCTATCATATGCTTCACACATTGAAATTTTTACAGAAGCACAAATTACTACTAATTTTTCCCTGTCATTATTTGTGCATTCTTTTTTGAACCAAGAGTGCAACAGTCTCTGCTTCCTTAGCAGTTTCCAAATTTTGTTATTAAATCATGGTAGGTCTTTTTCATACTTAATCCACTTATTCAACACATACTTCTCGAGGGTGCGATTTTCAATCTGTTTAATCTTTACCAATGAATCTTCTATGATTCCATCATATCTAAGTGGAATGCCAACAACTGTTTTCTGCTCTTTATAGCAAAAATATTCTCCTAGCCCTCTTGATGGACTTATTGACTGTAGTAACCATTGTCACTATGATGACTACATGATCACTAATTCCTGTCTCCATACTGACACCACCAAATTATAAGATCTAAAATATTTCCATTGTGTGTGAGCTGTTGAACTAGCTGCTCAAGACAGTTTTCAGATAACATTTTCAAAATTACTTCACAAGACTGCCTGTCCATATTACTTGCAATGAATCTGTCTGTCCCAGTCCTTACTCAGTAGGTTAAAGTTAATGTCAATTAATATTGCCAGATCTGTGTATTTCTGTGCTACTCTGCAGAGACACTCTTTGAATGATTCTAAAAATGTCATGCCAGAATCAGTTGGCCAGTAAAACATTTGATAATGAACCTGAGTTCACCTAAATGTGTTACACACATCTAGATAAATTGACACTCAGACTCAATTTTGACTTTGACAGATACAATATTTTTGTCAGCGGCAACAAACACTCATCGTCCTGTGGTATCTAAGCTGTCTTTTTGATATATGTTCCATGTCTTGCTAAATATTTCAGAGCTTTCTACTTTGGGTGTCAGCCAGCTTTTGGTTCTGAGCATAATTTTAGCGTGACAACCTTCCCGGAGGACCGTAAACTCAGGAACTTTGTTACAAATATTCTGAAAATTTAATGTTAAAATTTTGACAGTTAAGGTGTCTTTATCTTATTATCTTGAAGTTGAAGCTCTTCTGTCTGTGTCTGCTTGCAAATAAATTTTTTGTTAGAGGAGGTCTGTCTGGAGCAAAACAAAGTATTTTTCTTTTCCTTTATTACGCAGACATCAGTGGGCTTTTATTTTCTTTTTATTAATCAACAGGAAAAATGCTCTTTACTGCTTGTACACACATAAATTAGAGTTTTCAAGAAACTATTTACAAATTTGAAAAACCAGACAAAGTTTTGTATATATACCTTGTTATGATAGGTTGAACTGCAAAGCAAAACAAAAAACCAGAAAAACCAAGCTATGCAGTATATATATATATGGTACATATAAAACATTGTATGTATTTCAAATTTGTAAATACTTTCTTAAAGACTCAAATTTATATGTGTACAAGTAGTAAAGAGCATCTTCCTGTTGTTTGGTAGAAAGAGAATAAAAGTGCACTGAGGATGCTGAAGCTTCAGAGAAGCATGTCTGTGTAATAGAAGAAGGAAAAAACTGTGTTTTGCTTCCAAAAACAAATTTATGTCTTTACTTTGTATGTGGTCTTATATCACTCTCTGTGTAATGACCGTCACATGTTTCTCAGGGGACCTCAAGCTACCACCTAGCCTAAAAAAAGACCATATACTCTCCTCATGTATTCTGCTACCCAAGCAGCTGCTTCCTTTGTGTAGTTAACTCCTGACCTATCAAGGTAAGTCTTACAATTCTCCAGCTCATAACACAGGGTCAAAACTCTGCAGCCAAGACTTTCACATAATTGATGTAGCCTTTGGTTGAAACATTCCACTTACTTCCAAGCCATAGGATCCCAGTTGAGCTACGTGGATGTCTGAAAAAAAGTCACAGAGGTTGTAAAGACATTAGTTTAGTTATTCTGCATGTAAAGTGCAGCAGCTGTAATGTTGTCTTGCTGCAATCACTGTCCAGGGATGCAAACAAGCCCTAGAATGTGCATGTGTGCTGAACTCAGCACATGGCCTCCAACAGCATGACCAGATCACAGCCTCATGTGACGAGCAGGCAGCAGCAGTGTGGAGTTATTTTGTCAGCGTTCACATGGGTGCAACTTCAGGCCCCAAGCAGGAGGTCAACACATTGCAGTGATGGGCTTCACAGAAGGCAGTCACATTGGTTGCTCCAGATGCATGGCTCACCACAAGTAACTCTTGAGTATAGAGTCGAAGTGGGGACCCCAGTGAAGGATCTACTGACAGTGGCCTGCAGAGGCAAACCCACACAGGTGTAGCAGCATCTTGGTACCTGGTCAGGCTCAGGTGTGAACAATGGATCTTCAGATAGGCACCCTGAAGTTGGCAGCAGTAAGTCAATAGGTGGCCTTCCAGCTGGGAGGCACCAGCCCATCTCCCCCTTGGCATATGGACTTTGACACAGCCCATAGTCCTGCAGCTAGTGGAGGCAACATCTCATAACAGCAGGCTGGATGACCCACATCAGGTTGATGACTGTCATAAAGTGCCTCTCAGAGCTGGCTGCTGACAGTGACAGTGACTGACTGCATAGGTGAAACATGTAGTATTTATGATGGTTCATTGCCGACCACAGTGGCCTTGCGGTTCTAGGCGCTGCAGTCCGGAACCGCATGACTGCTACGGTCGCAGGTTTGAATCCTGCCTCGGGCATGGATGTTTGTGATGTCCTTAGGTTAGTTAGGTTTAAGTAGTTCTAAGTTCTAGGGGACTGATGGCCTAAGATATTAAGTCCCATAGTGCTCAGAGCCACGATGGTTCATTCCACCCCTCTTTTGACAGAGCATTATTCTTCATCGTGGAGGGCACAGTAGCAGTATGGTGCCAGGTAGATCATGTCGTAATGCAGAGTAAGAATAAGAATCTTTATTAGCCGTTTAGTATTTTCTTGTACAATGGGCTTCGTCAATAAGTTCAATTACAGTATAAAAATCATTATATTCCCATAAAAATGTATAAATAAATCATATGAAATTTAGTGTAGTACAAAAGCACACATTTGGAATTCTATATATTATTAATTTTACAATAAAAAGGAAAACATTATACAGATTTATATTAAGCAGGGAGTATTCATGTTGATGACACTATGTCATTATCAAATACATGTTGATAACACTATGTCACTATCCTAAGCTATTGTTACAAATTTAGGTCCTACTACAGGCATAGGTACCTTTCTCTATGTCAAAACAGCAAATCTGCCATATTACAGTCTTTAAATTCATCAACTGAGTAAAATGCTTTACTTTTGAGCCATTGACCCAATGTTGTTTTAAATTTACTTTTAGATACTGTTTGTACCATTTTAGGGAGCATATTAAACAGTTCGAGGCCTACATATTTAAAACTATTATGTATCTTAGACAGTCTAGAGTATGGCAGATCAATTGTGTGGTTTCGTCTTGTATTGTGAGTGTGGACAGATGACCTAAGGGGATATTGAGCTATGTTTTCTTTTACGTGTAGTAAGCAATAATAGATGTACAAACAAGGAACTGTCATGATGTTAAGTTTTGCATGTATCCCTAGGAGATAAACCCACTATACATCGAAGAGCTTTTTTTTGCCATCTGAAAATGGATATTGAATTGGGAGAATTTCCCCAGAGCAGAATACCATATGAAAGATGGGGGTGGATATAAGCAAAATATGAATGCAGCAGTAAGTTTTGGCTGACATTACTCCTAACCTTATAAAGTAGGAACATAGCACGTGCTAGTTTAGAACAGACGTATGTGATATGTTTATCCCAGCTAAGTTTCTGGTCAATCATCATTCCTAGCAGTTTAACAGACTTATTTTCTTTGTTTGATACCTTCAAATTAAAGAATATTTCCTCCGTTTTTGTTTCATTTATGAATAGGGAGTTTGCACTAAACCAATGAATCGATTTTTCAAATATTATATTATTTTTTTTCTCGTACAGATTCAAGAGTCTGTCCTGAATTGATAAGAGTTGTATCGTCTGCATAGAGGACTGTTTTACAGGGTAAATACTGTGGCATATCATTAGCATACACTACAAACAGGAAGGACCCAAGTATGGAGCCCTGTGGCACACCTCTTTTTATTGGTTGTGGGTTTGACAGCTGCCCGTTTACACTAACAAATTGTACTCTGTTGCTTAAGTAGGATTCCAATAATTTCAGGGTGTCCTCTTCCATGCCGTAGTGTCTTAATTTCATGATCAAAGTACTATGAGATACAGTGTCAAATGCTTTACTCAGGTCTAGGAGAGTAGCACAGGAGATTAATTTATTTTCAAAGCAATCATATATATCACTAACAATATTTTCAACTGCTTTAACTGTGGATAGTTTACACCTGAACCCATACTGTGAGTTACTTAACAAATTATTCCTCTCAAAATAGTGATTCATTTGTTGGTGAACACAGTCTTCGATTATTTTAGATATTATTGGGATTAATGAGATAGGGTGATAGTTACTTGGATTTGATTTATCTCCTTTCTTAATTATGGGAACAGTTACTGCTATTTTCAAACAGTTGGGGAATATCCCTTGCTGCAGTATATTGCTGCAGTATATGGTTAATGAGAGTGGTTAGAGGGGGCAGAAGATCACTTGATATCTTCTTTATGACAAAGTTTGATAGACCATAGAAGTCCTCTGCTCTGGAACTACTTAGTTTGCCTATTGCTTTGCTAACATCATTTTCAGTTACTGTTGCCCAGCAGAATTTATGGACTACATTCTTATTTGAACCTAGAAGAGTTTTAGCATCAAGCATGGCATTGAGGGGAGACAAATCTTGTTGTAAACTAAAGTTAACAAAGTGTGAGTTTAAGATATCTGGGGCTATGGGTATAGCTAGTTGTGTTGTTGGTCTATTTATTTCACTTTTAATTACTTCCCAGGCAGCTTTACAGCTGTTTCTGGATTTAAGAATATAGTTATCATTCGCCCTACATTTTGCCAAACTTATTTCAGATCTATAAATTTTTCTTATTCTAATGTACATCTCTTTGCACTCGTTGCTGTTATGAGATCTGTCCTTAAACATAAGAAGCATAATCCTGATGCTGTTGGGGTATGGTGTAAACCTATTATTTAGTCTCTGTGGTTTATGAGATTGGTTATTATTCTGTCTTTTTACTAATCTGGGACAACACTCATCAAATATTCTTGCAATTTCCTCTATAAATAATTTGCTTGTGTTATTCACACACATACCTTTGTATAAGATGTCATTCCAGTTAACTGATCTTAATCTAGTTCTAAACTCTCTTATGATGCATTTATTCATAGGTCTAACAGTTTTGTGTTGTTCATATGGAATGCTGACTGGAACTGTAATCCATAGGTCATCATGGTCAGCTAGGCCTAACTTGACTACTCCAATTTCAACATTATTTTCATGGATATTACTTATTATATTGTCTAAGCAGGCATTATATCTTGTAGGCTTATCATTTAGACAATAGCAATCAAAAGCTCTTAGACTATCCAAGAATTCCAATATGATATGACTCTGTACCCTGATATCGATATTAATATCACCAAAAATTAAGATTCTTTGGTATTTATATTTAGGCTTAGTTAGTAAGACTAACAGTTTTTTTAACAGGTCACCACTACTGCCACAGTTTGTTGTGTCAGCAATATAGGAGCCTTGCCATTGGTGCTGAAGCTGGACATGGGTAATTCATCCTGCTGTGAGATCCAGGTAGTGATTCTTGCTGTGTCAGCATAGCTCACCTGTAGATTCTTGTGAAAGAACACCTTGCTGGCTATCCATTTGCTTGGCCTCTCTAAAGCTCCTTGCATTAGCCCATGGTGACAGCTGTCTGCTTATTTGGTGATGGGTTACAAACATAAAGTTACATAGCAGTGGCACAACGTGTCTCTTCTCTTTGGAAGGTCTAGTCTGCCTGATCATAGTCTGGCATTGTGCTAAAAATAACTTGACAATACATCTTATATTTTTATGTTTATGTATGTTCCAATCAGGTTTCCCTTGTGCTAATCCAGCTTGAATTACAGTGTCCAGTGGGTGGTATACTTAATCACTAACAACTAACTTACTAAGGTGTATGCCCCCGGTAGCTGAGTGGTAGCCGGCATGGTAGCTCAGTATGTTCGGTCAGATGGCTGCGTGCCCTCTGTAATAAAAAAAAAAAAACTGAGTCAAGGAACCAACGATCAACTTGAACAAATGTCTTGTGACGGCCGCCTAGACCAAACACAACGAACTATATCGAACAAAATGAAAAGAAAAAAAAGTGTTCAGCACAACAGAATGTCAATCCTAAGGGCCTGGGCTCGACTAGGTCAGAAATTTACTCTGCTCAGGGACTGGGTGTTGTGTTGTCCTAATCATCATCATTTCATCCCCATTCTGTACCTGAGGCTGAAACACATATTGCCATGACCTTGTGGTGTTGACTATTAATGTGCTAAAGCACTTTTATGACACCAGTATGTCCATTTTGTCCTGCTATTAGGTCACTTAACTTCCTTCATTTTTCACCCATAGGCATTACTACATTGAATCATCTCATAATGAGATATTAGATAAAATTGCCAACTCTGTCCAGTGGTTTCTTTACTCACTGTTTTGGTACATCCCTTGGATTTGTCTTTGCAACACAGGTGGTTGCCTCATGTTTTCCCATAAAATCCACCCATTTTACTGTAATGATGCATTACCAGTATCCAACTAAAGCAGTCTCATTCACTTCTCCAACTTCCACACTAATTACAGGTTGAATCCTTTCTACACTGTCATGTTTTCCTGAGGGAGTCCGGTGGACCTATCATGACCAAGTGTCTCATTACCACCTCTTTACCCACAACATTTTCTATTTGCAGTGTAATTGATATCAGCTATAACCTCTAGTGCATCCTTCATAGTATCGACAATAAATTTGTCATCTACAGCATGTCACGAGAATCATTGGCATGTGACACATTCATTCAGAAATACACCTCCACAGGCTCCATTGTCTGCATACACACCCATCAACTTCCAATGGGACAGATACCACTCCACCTAAATCAGTACCAACCATTTGCTATTCATGCCATTCAGTACAGAACACATTTACTTCATTTGGCCCTACAGCTGATTTAGACTCTTAAATTCATGCCAGATATTAGGGTTATTAATACCACATTTTTTTTAAAAATTCCACAGCCTTGCTATCTTCATTTAATTTTTCCCTAGCACCATGGTTGAACCAACATTCCTATGCAGCATTTGATCATCCTTGCTTCATTATTTTTCCATACCCTATCTATAAAACTCTTGACAGGTTAAACTAGGTCAACAGTAGTTATACTTGGTGTTTGAGCAGCTATATTGGATGAGGCTCTGTCCCCTCTCACAGCATTTAACTGCCTACACAGTATAGTATTATCTGCTCCTAACTTAGCTATCTGCTCTAATAATGAGTGTGCAACTTCCTGGTGATAGCACCTGTGGTCCTGGCTCAGTCATTGTAAAGTCTTTATCCAGTACACAAGAGAAAAAATATGAGAAACAAAATATTGGAAGAATAGAAGCATAGCTAATCATAACACTGAAACATCACCCTCAGTCTTTGGGCATGATCATAAGCCATTGAGATTCATGACACTGTCTAAAATAAACTCCTGGAAATTGAAATAAGAACACCGTGAATTCATTGTCCCAGGAAGGGGAAACTTTATTGACACATTCCTGGGGTCAGATACATCACATGATCACACTGACAGACCCACAGGCACATAGACACAGGCAACAGAGCATGCACAATGTCGGCCAGTGTAGGAGATCGCTCCCCACACCATGATGCCGGGTGTTGGCCCTGTGTGCCTCAGTCGTATGCAGTCCTGATTGTGGCGCTCACCTGCACGGCGCCAAACACACATACGACCATCATTGGCACCAAGGCAGAAGCGACTCTCATCGCTGAAGACGACACGTCTCCATTCGTCCCTCCATTCACACCTGTCGCGACACCACTGGAGGCGGGCTGCATGATGTTGAGGCGTGAGCAGAAGACGGCCTAACAGTGTGCAGGACCGTAGCCCAGCTTCATGGAGACGGTTGCGAATGGTGCTCGCCGATACCCCAGGAGCAACAGTGTCCCTAATTTGCTGGGAAGTGGCGGTGTGGTCCCCTACGGCACTGGGTAGGATCCTATGGTCTTGGCGTGCATCCGTGCTTCGCTGCGGTCCGGTCCCAGGTCGACGGGCACGTGCACCTTCCGCCGACCACTGGTGACAACATCGATGTACTGTGGAGACCTCATGCCCCATGTGTTGAGCAATTCGGCGGTACGTCCACCCGGCCTCCCGCATGCCCACTATACGCCCTCGCTCAAAGTCCGTCAACTGCACATATGGTTCACATCCACGCTGTCGCGGCATGCTACCAGTGTTAAAGACTGCGATGGAGCTCCGTATGCCACGGCAAACTGGCTGACACTGACGGCGGCGGTGCACAAATGCTGCGCAGCTAGCGCCATTCGACAGCCAACACCGCGGTTCCTGGTGTGTCCGCTGTGCCGTGAGTGTGATCATTGCTTGTACAGCCCTCTCACAGTGTCCAGAGCAAGTATGGTGGGTCTGACACACCGGTGTCAATGTGTTCTTTTTTCCATTTCCAGGAGTGTAGTTACCCAATCTACAGCATGTAGAGCAGGTCATTGGAGCTGATTGCATACCAGGCACACTATGTCTTCATCTGACCTATCAAACTTAAGCCTAAAACTTATTCATCAGTCCACATTTTCTCCCATCACACCCACAAAAGCACAAAAAATAGTTACTGCACACATCCCATTTTCAGTGTCTGGAAATTTCATTGCTGGATGATGGTATAGACATTAAAGCACTAACAGTGCCTCATGCTCATTGTAAACAGTAACTACAGAACAATTATAGTAGATAAATGTAATGCAGTGCTTCATGAAATTTAAGGATGATCTCAATAGGCCAAAATGTCACTGGCACATCATGAAACTATTTACCTCATGCTGAAGAGGAATCTACGAAGAACTCCTAAAATAAAATTAAATGATACAAAATTAGAAGACGTGCAGTAACAAGATATCTAGGAATATTCCTGGATGAACACTGCATCTTTTGCACATCATATGGAAGAGGCATGCAAAAAAGGTACAACAAAATAATAACCATTGCATACCTCTATAAGAAACTTTCACTTCCCTTGAAAACATATACAATACAACACCACACCATACCACCAGTCTATATTAGCACCAGTTGTAGGATATAGTGTAATTTTTGGGCTTATAAATTGCATCTTGTGAAGCCAGTCTCATTAGTCAGAAAAGCTCACCGAGGAGTGCTTCTCAGATTAATGGGTGCCTATTGCACTATCCTGAATGATGCATTGTTAGTAATTCTAGGAACATGTCCAATTGAATTACAAATCAGAAACAGGGGAGCCCTTTATTGATTAAAGAAAGGCAATCAAATGGAAGTACAATGCAAAATTGGAACTGAGGCTAAAACAAAAAGTTAATACAAGATCACATATCGAAACCATGACAAAATGAACGGGACACTTCAGGCACAAGCAGGAGGATATACTAACTTTTCCCTAACATCAGGGAGAGACTAAAAATGAAGAGTAGAGTGGACTGGTACATTATCTGATTAGTCATGACCCAAGTGCTGCTGACAGTTGGGTGCTTGGTTAAGGGTTTTGTTGTACTTTTGTAGTGGTAGAGAGTTACCATAGGAGTGGCATTTTTATTAAGTACCGAGTACACTGAAGTGCCAAAGAAACTAATGCAGGCATGTGTATTCAAATACAGATATATGTAAACAGGCAGGATATGATGCTGCATTTGGCAACGCTTATATAAGTGCCTACTGCACCTGTTAGAATGGTTACTGCTGCTACAATGACAAGTTATCAAGATTTAAGTGAGTTTGAATGTAGTGTTATAGTCAGAGCATGAGTGATGGGACACAGCATCTTTGAGGTAGTGATGAGGTGAGGATTTTCCCATACAACCATTTCATGAATGTACTGTGAATATCTGGAATCCGAGAAAACATAAAATTTCCGACATCGCTGCGATTGGAAAAAGATCCTACAAGGACAGGACGAATGACGACTGAAAAGAATCATTCAACATGACAGAAGTGCAACCCTTTCGCAGATTGATGCAGATTTCAATGCTGGGCCATCAACAAGTATCAATGTGTGAACCATCCAACAAAACATCATCAATATGAGCTTTTGGAGCCGAAGGCCCATTCATTTACCCTTAATGTCTGCACAACACAAAGCTTTATGGCTCACCAGGGCCCATCAACATCAACATTGAACTGTTGATGACTGAAAACATATTGCCTGGTCAGACGAGTCTCATTTCAAATTGTATTGAGCAGATGGACATGTATGTGTATGGAGACAACCTCATAAGTCCATGGACCCTGCATGTCAATGGGGACTGTTCAACCTGGTGGAGGCCCTGTAATGGTGTGGAGCGTGTGCAGTTGGAGTGATATGGGACCCTTGATACATCTAGACAGGAAAAGAAACAGTAAAGGTTATGTACTGTATAATAAGTTGTTAACATAGTGTATAAATTGTATTGCAGGCAGCAAAATTACCATAAGTGTTATATATGCTTTTATCAATTGTTCATGTCTAGAATTTCAGAAATGCCTGTTTAAATACGTTAATTATTATAACCTTTTTAAAAGTAATTTGATGTGTCTCCAGTACAAAAACCTTTGATTTGTAACTGCACATTATTAGATGAATAAACTACATTCTACATTCCATATGAAGTTTTATCCCTAGCTTTCATAAAGGTTTTGACCAGATACAATTAATGTTCAGCATAATGTTCAGACACACATTACTGGGGCCAAAATGAAAAGAGTCCATCATATTCTTCTGTCCAGGCAGTTCATTCCCATCATGTCAAAGTGCAATGCATGAAGCATTTAGTGACTGCAGTAGCAAAATCTCATTGAAATATCTCCCACAACACTGAAAGAAATTCTGGTCATATGTTAAGTCTGACAGTGGCACCAAAGTCAGTGCCCAGACATTCATGGACAGCATGGGAACTAAAATTGAGGGTAGCAGAGCAAAAGTAGAAATACTGAACTCTGTATTCAGGGGTTCATTTACTAAGGAGAATACAAATGTACTGCCCAAGGTTACTTCTCACACCACTGAAAAGATAAGCAATCTAAATATTAATGTCAGTAACATTGAGAAACTTCTAAAATCACTATACTAAACAAGGCTCCAGGGTCCAGTAGGAGCTCAGTCATATTCTGTACAGAATTTGTAACAGAACTCCTGTTTTAAGCGTAACAAAAAAGTGTGCCTAGAGACTGGAAAAAAGTACAGGTCACAACTGTTTAAAAGTAAGTTAACAAGCCAATTTCACTACTGTCTTCATTCTCAAATATAACGGAATCAATCATGAAAGAGAGACTGGTGAGTTACATCAATACATACAAGCTCCTTAATTAAGCACAGTTTGGTTTCTGAAGTGGGAGAAGTACAATGTCATCCATTACAGAGTTCACAAATGTGGTACTTGAGACCCTTGACAATGATTATTGAATGAGATTTTCACTCTTCAGTGGAGTGTGGGCTGATATGGAACTTCCTGGCAGATTAAACTGTGTGCCAGACCGAGACTGGAACTCAGGACCTTTGTCTTTCACAGGCAAGTGTTCTACTGACTGAGCAACCCAAGAATGACTCACAACCCATCATTACAGCTTCAATTCGGCCAGTACCTCATCTCCTACCTTCCAAACTTCACAGCAGCTCTTCTGCGAACCTTGTGAGTTAATGATCATTTTGCTCTCATTTAAGTATATGGTTGAAAGAGTCAGCCTTCAGGAATTGTGAAACAAATCCTGTCTTCCAGGACCGTTTGACACGAAGAGAGCAGCTTCACCAAAAGATGGGGAAATTCACAGGTGTCTTTTGTGCTGAATGAGGCCTAAGTGCTGTAGTGTGCGAGTGAGACAGATGAGAACCTACAGTCTAGGGAAACCCAGTAGAAGCTGTTTGTGGCCAGGGAGATGTAGTAGTGTAAAATATAGCAGGCCTAATATCAGCCATAAAGGGAAACATTTATGACAACTATTTAATCCTTTAGCAATTCAGGGAATGAAGCCACAGTAATTTTAATCTACAGTCTATAAATTTTCATGGTGATCCCAATGAAACTTGAATATTTATCATATGTATAATAGCTTAGGATTTACTGTTAAAGAGAAATTAACAAGTTTTGTAACAAAGACCTGAATGCTAAAATATGAACACTTTGGGCAATCTTAACAATCAACATTTCATATATAAGCCCATCATTAAAATGACAAATGTTGTAAATATCAACTTTGTAACTTTTTTTTTGAAAGATATAGTAAAATTTAAATTATCAGTATTTTCAGTTAAGCATCAGATCATCATTTCCTCCACAAAAAATACAATGAACGATAACAGCATGACACCTTATTGAATCATTAGGTAATAGAATATTTGTTGTAAAGTTTAGTGCATAATAGTTACTTTTGTTCTTTATTTATTTATCAGAAAGCACATTGGTGCAAGGCTACTGGCTGCAACATTCAGAGCTAAGAAGGAAATTGTATTGGTTTTATGTAAAAGAAGTTAATGTTTATTACGTAATGGACATTATTGTTACTTTATTTAGAACATGAAAGTGGTAAAGCTTAGGTTATTTAAATATGTTAAAATGTAAAATAATGTAGAATAAGCCAAAGCCAATCAGATGGATGGCTTCAGGAAAGGGAACTGCCCTAGTCAGTCGAGCAAGGATGTTCGGCATGCAGGAAACACAGGTGTTGCAGTTTACTACTTGCACAAGGGTATCACGTGTCATGTGCATGATAGTAATGTCTAGTCATTCTCCCGAGTTCAATGTCTAATTCATAACTGGGGGATGCTGATTCAGTTTTACAGGTGGACTGAGGAGCATAGTTGAATATGTATGAGCATGAACTCAACTTGCTGAAGAGACTGGAGTTGGTGCAAAGGGCACACTAGCATCTTCACAGTCCAGAAGTCACCATCAGGGGTCATTAGTATGTGCAGCAGCAATGAAAAACAAAGCTGTGTTTTATACTAAAAGTTAACTGTGATAGGAACTATGACTATGTGTATTACAAGAAATGTTAAGAAAGGCAGGAAAATATTTTTGCTTAGCAAGAAAGATAGCATACAAACTGCAGAGTATCTGTGTAGTCTGCATCAAATATTCAGATCTGGGGATGAAGATGTAGAGGACAAATGTAAAAAATTAAAAAGCACTGATCAATACACCACAGAAAAGTACGTTCTGAGCTAGGTCTTAAAGAATGGGAAAGACCCACTCTGGTTTAATAGCAATGTTAGAAAACTGCTGTAGAAACAAAGAGAGCTTCATCACAGATTCAAAATAAGTCAAAACTTATTTGACAAATAAAATATGCGAAACAAGCAAAAACGAGCATACAGAGAGCAATGAGAGAAGTGTTCAGTGACTTTAAAAGTAAAGCTTTTTGGGCCAGTTTCAGTAAAAACCCATTCAATTGTTCAAAACCCTCCATTCAGTGACTCAATCACCATACTTGTACCAAAACGGAAGATAACAGTGAGACTGCCAAAATACTGAACTCAGTGTTCCGAAACTCTTCCACTATGGAAGATTGTAACACAGTTTCTACTTCCAGTCATTGTACAAATGCCACAATGGCAGTTATTGAGAAAACTGATCATGGACTAGAAAAGCAACTACAGTTGCTAAATAATGGAAAGGCATCAGGACCAAGTGAGATACCTGTAAGATTCTACATAGATAATGCAGAAGAACTTGCTCCCCTTCTAGCAAAAGTTTATCATAAATCACTGAAATAGCAAAGAGTACTGGAAAAAAGTGAAGGACATTCCCATTTTCAAGCATGGTCATGGAACAGATGTGCATAATTATAGGCCTATATTGCAGACATCAATCTGTTGTCAAACCATGTAACATCTTTTAGCTCAAGAACTATGAAGTTTTTGAAGAAAGGAAATCTACTCTATAAAAGTCAACCTGAAATCCACAAACAGAGATCTTGTGAAACTCGGATCTCTCTCTGTTCCTCCATAGGATCCATAACACTGTAGGCAATGGCACTCAGGAAGATCACGCATTTCTCAACTTCAGGAATTTAAAAAATATATAATTTTTTTTAAAAAAGAGCCTACTGAGAATTGGACCAGATTTGCGACTTGATTCAAGACTTCCTTGCTGATAGAACTCAACATGTTGCTCTTATGGAATAAAATTGACAGATGCAAAGGTCATTTCCAGAGTACTCCAAGGAAATGTGATAGGATTGTTACTGTTTACAATGTATATAAATTATTTATTAGAAAGTGTCAGTAGCTCTTTAAGACTGTCTGCAGATGATGTCATTGGCTATAAGAAAGTACAACACCAGAGGACAGTATAGATTTGCAGAATGATCTGCAGAGGATTGATTAATGGCACAGGCTATGGTAGTTGACCCTGAAAGCAAATAAATGTAACATATTGCTCATGAACAGGAAAAGATATCCACTACTGTACAACTAGCCTCATATTTGAGAGGATGGATTTTACTCTGTACAGCCATCCTAATTTAGGTTTTCATTCATGCAAATGCTGGGATGATTCCTTAATCAAGCCATCCTCATAAAGCATTTAATGTATTCTGTGCATAAACACATTTTTTGCTTTAGGTCTGCATTGTATTGCCTTAATAATTCTTATCCAGGAGACACAGCCTTATCAAAATACTGACCGGGTGGGCAGAGAGGCTTGTATGTTTGCATGAACCCAAGGGCTATAATGGCTGTAGTGCAGCTACTTCAAGGGTCTCCCATGCTGGAGAGGCCTCAGCAGATGGGCCAGATGAAAAGTGTCCCACAATGACCCACCTCTCCCATATTCAATCCCATAGTCATTCCCCAATTCCCCAGTTATCCAACCCAAGGTGTGATGCAGTCTGTATCAAGAGGTGCATGACACATGGGAACACATGCAATTAATGAAGTCTCAGGGATACTGGAAAAGCACCTTGAGTAATTGACCTTGTACCCTGGTGTCGAACAAATAAATTTGCAATTATCATGGGACCAGAATAGAGAACACGAAAGAAAGCAAGGCAAAAACTGTGGGACTTGATGGGACTTCAAACACCCAAGCATTGGGAATGGAACGGAAGGAAGCTGTTTCTGCAACTCGATTGGGCAGTAGACCAGACCAAGACATGGAAATTGTCAGTGATAAGTTGGACCATGTTAAGATCAAGTCCTTGTCTGGGGCTCAGAGGGGGAAATTTCTCAAAGAACAAAAAGAAAAGGTAGGTAATAATGGCTTCATAAACATAAATGGAGGGACCTGAAAAGTCTTGAACTAAAGACCACCAAAAAAAAGACTTGAAGTCAAGAGGGTAATCAGATGCCTTCTACCTCTAATACAAGGAACAAAAGAAATGGACAGGAAAAGTTTTTGAAAACATTATCAAGAAAAGCAGCATTAGATAACTTGAAATAGTAATCAGCCTTGATAGCAATTAGTTATTAAAAATTAAAAATCAAATTTCAATGGTAAATCGTCATCAGACCATGTCTCTGGAATGCAAAACATAATTCTCCTTAGAGGGTAACATGTACCAGTATTATACAATTTATCTAATTAATAAAATCAAGGAGATGGGACCTGGATAAACTGACTAAACCAGAGGTTGTACAGAGTTTCAGGGAGAGCATAAGGGAACAATTGACAGGAATGAGGGAAAGAAATACAGTAGAAGAAGAATATAAGAATGGGTAGCTTTGAGAAATGAAATAGTGAAGGCAGCAGAGGATCAAGTAGGTAAAAAGACAAGGGCTACTAGAAATCCTTGGGTAACAGAATAAATATTGAATTCAATTGATGAAAGGAGAAAGGAGAAAATAAAATATAAAAATGCAGTAAATGAAGCAGGCAAAATGGAATACAAACTTCTCAAAAATGTGATCGACAGGAAGTGCAAAATGGCTAAGCAAGGATGGCTATAGGACAAATGTAAGGATTTAGAGGCTGGGGGTAAAATAGATACTGCCTACAGGAAAATTAAAGAGACCTTTAGAGAAAAGAGAACCACTTGTATGAACATCAAGAGCTCAGATGAAAACCCAGTACTAAGCAAAGAAGGGAAAGCAGAAAGGTGGAAGGAGTATATAAGAGTCTATACAAGGGCGATGTTCTTGAGGACAATATTATGGAAGTGGAAGAGGATGTAGATGAAGATGAAATGGGAGATATGACACTGCGTCAAGAGTTTGACAGAGCACTGAAAGACCTAAGTCGATACAAGGCCCCTGGAGTAGACAAAATTACATTAGAACTACTGACAGCCTTGGGAGAGCCAGTCCTGACAAAACTCTGCCATCTGGTGAGCAAGATATATGAGACAGGCGAAATACCCTCAGACTTCAAGAAGAATATAATAATTCCAATTCCAAAGAAAGCAGGTGTTGACAGTTGTGAAAATTACTGAACTATCAGTTTAATAGGTCACGGCTGCAAAATACTAACACGAATTCTTTACAGATGAGTGGAAAAACTAGTAGAAGCTGACGTCGGGGATGATCAGTTTGGATTCCGTAGAAATATTGGAACACGTGAGGCAATACTGACCCTACGACTTATCTTAGAAGAGAGATTAAGGAAAGGCAAACCTACATTTCTATCATTGGTAGATTTAGAGAAAGCTTTGGACAATGTTGACTGGAATACTCTCTTTCAAATTCTGAAGGTGGCAGGGGTAAAATATATGGAGCAAAAGGCTTTTTACAATTTGTACAGAAACCAGATGGCAGTTATAAGAGTCGAGGGACACGAAAGGGAAGCAGCGGTTGGGAAGGGAGTGAGACAGGGTTGTAGCCTCTCCCCAATGTTATTCAATCTGTATATTGAGCAAGCAGTGAAGGAAACAAAAGAAAAATTTGGAGTAGGTATTAAAATCCATGGAGAAGAAATAAAAACTTTGAGGTTCGCCAATGACATTGTAATTCTGTCAGAGGCAGCAAAGGACTTGGAAGAGCAGTTGAACGGAATGGACAGTGTCTTGAAAGGAGGAGATAAGATGAACATCAACAAAAGCAAAATGAGGATAATGGAATGTAGTCAAGTTAAGTTGGGTGATGCTGAGGGAATTAGATTAGGAAATGAGACACTTAAAATAGTAAAGGAGTTTTGGTATTTGGGGAGCAAAGTAACTGATGATGGTCAAGGTAGAGAGGAAATAAAATGTAGACTGGCAATGGCAAGGAAAGCATTTCTGAAGAAGAGAAATTTGTTAACATCAAGTATAGGGAGTCGTTTCTCAAAGTATTTGTATGGAGTGTAGCCACGTATGGAAGTGAAACATGGACAATAAATAGTTTGGACAAGAATAGAATAGAAGCTTTCGAAATGTGGTGCTACAGAATAATGCTGAAGATTAGATGGGTAGATCACATAACTAATGAGGTGGTATTGAACAGAAATGGGGAGAAGAGGACTTTGCGGCACAACTTGACTAGAAGAAGGGATCGGTTGGTAGGACATGTTCTGAGGCATCAAGGGATCACCAATTTAGCATTGGAGGGCAGTGTGGAGGGTAAAAATCATAGAGGGAGACCAAGAGATGAATACACTAAGCAGATTCAAAAGGATGTAGGTTGCAGTAGGTACTGGGAGACGAAGAAGCTTGCACAGGATAGATTAGCATGTAGAGCTGCATCAAACCAGTCTCAAGACTGAAGACCACAACAGCAACAGAATATGGATACATGATAATAATAAAACAGAAAGCTTTTTATACCATTAGAGGGTGGGCAGAGATGGTCAGAGCACTGACAAGTATCTGAGGACACCTCCAGTGACTGCTAAATAGTGTAAAAATGCTGTGTGTTATAAGGGGCAATCTCCACCCCCACTTGCTGTATGACCTCACTGGGAGCCAATAGGGCTTAACAAATGATGATAATGTATGTCAAAATTTGAAATATCAATCTAGATACAAATAAAGTACAATGTCAAACAATAGAAAATCCAGGTTGGAATATCAACAATGTTAGGAAAAGATAGGTTGCTACTTGTCGTAAAGATGACACATTAAGTTGCAGACAGCCTCAATTATAAGACACTTACACATTATCTCTTGGCCTTAGACTTCATTGGAAAAAGAGAAATGAATACACACAGTCATTCACACAAGAAGCACACTTCAGACACACACAACTGCAGTCTCTAGAAGCTCACACTAGAATGCCAGAATTCTGAGCCTTTTCAGTAGCTGCAGGGGCAACAGTCTGGATGATTGACTGATCTGGCCTTGTAACCCTAACCAAAACAGCCTTGCTGTGCTGATGCTGTGAACAGCTGAAAGCAAGGGGAAACTACAGCCATAATTTTTCCTGAGGGCATGCAGCTTTACTGTATGGTTAAATGATGATGGCGTCCTCTTGGGTAAAGTAGTCCAGAGGTAAAATAGCCCCCATTCGGATCTCCGGGCGGGGACTACTCAGGAGGATGTTGTTATCAGGAGAAAGAAAACTGGCATTCTATGGATCAGAGTGTGGAATGTCAGATCCTTTAATTGGGCAGGTAGGTTAGAAAATTTAAAAAGGGAAATAGATAGGTTAAAGTTAGATATAGTGGGAATTAGTGAAGTTTGGTGGCAGGAGAAACAAGACTTCTGGTCAGGTGAATATATGGTTATAAATACAAAATCAAATAGGGGTAATGCAGGAGTAGGTTTAATAATGAATAGGAAAATAGTAATGCAGGTAAGCTACTACAAACAGCATAGTGAATACATTATTGTGGCCAAGATAGATACGAAGCCCATGCCTACCACAATAGTACAAGCTTATATGCCAACCAGCTCTGCAGATTATGAAGAGATTGATGAAATGTATGATGAGATAAAAGAAATTATTCAGATAGTGAAGGGAGATGAAAATTTAATAGTCATGGGTGACTGGAACTTGATAGTAGGAAAAGGAAGAGAAGAAAACGTAGTAAGTGGACGGGAGTAAGGAATGAAAGAGGAAGCCACCTGGTAGAATTTTGCACATAGCATAACTTAATCATAGCTGGTTCAAGAATCATGACAGAAGGTTGTATACATGGACAAAGCCTGGAGATACTTTAAGGTCCCAGATAAGATTATATACTGGTAAGACAGAGATTCAGGAACCAGGTTTTAAATTGTATGACATTTCCAGGGGAAGATGTGGACTCTGACCACAATCTATTGGTTATGAACTGTAGATTAAAACTGAAGAACCTGCAAAAAGGTGGGAATTTGAGGAGATGGGACCTGGATAGACTGAAAGAACCAGAGGTTGTAGAGAGTTTCAGGGAGAGCATAAGGGAACAATTGACAAGATTGGGGGAAAGAAAGACAGTAGAACAAGAATGGGTAGCTTTAAGAGATGAAATACTGAAGGCAGCGGAGGATCAAGTAGGTAAAAAGACAAGGACTAACAGAAATCCTTGGGTAACAGAAGAGATATTGAATTTAATTAATGAAAGGAGAAAATACAAAAATGCAGTAAATGAAGCAGGCAAAAAGGAATACAAACATCTCAAAAATGAGATCGACAGAAAGTGCAAAATGGCTAAGCTGGAATGGCTAGAGGACAAATGTAAGGATGTAGAGGCACATATCACAAGAGGTAAGATAGATACTGCCTACAGGAAAATTAAAGAGACCTTTGGAGAAAAGAGAACCACTTGCATGAATGTCAAGAGCTCAGATGGAAACCCAGTTCTAAGCAAAGAAGGGAAAGCAGAAAGGTGGAAGGAGTATATTGAGAGTCTATACAAGGGTGATGTTTTGAGGACAATATTATGGAAATGGAAGAGAATGTAGATGAAGATGAAATGGGAAATATGATACTGTGTGAAGAGTTCAACAGAGCACTGAAAGACCTAAGTTCAAACAAGGCCCTGGGAGTAGACAACATTCCATTAGAACTACTGACAGTCTTGGGAGAGCCAGGCCTAACAAAACTCTGCCATCTAGTGAGCAAGATATATGAGACAGGCGAAATACCCTCAGACTTCAAGAAGAATATAATAATTACAATTCCAAAGAAAGCAGGTGTTGACAGATGTGAAAATTACCAAATTATCAGTTTAATAAGTCTCGGCTGCAAAATATTAACACGAATTCTTTACAGATGAATGGAAAAACTGGCAGAAGCTGACCTCAGGGAAGATCAGTTTGGATTCAGTAGAAATGTTGGAATACGTGAGACAATACTGACCCTATGACTTATCTTAGAAAATAGATTAAGGAAAGGCAAACCTATGTTTCTAGCATTTGTAGATTTAGAGAAAGCTTTTGACAATGTTGACTGGAATACTCTCTTTCAAATTCTGAAGGTGGCAGGGGTAAAATACAAGGAGCGAAAGGCTATTTACAATTTGACCGTGACCTGGTCAAATATCTGAAGAAATAAGTGCAAATAAAAAACTACAAAGAACTAAAATTGTCTAGCTTGAAGGAGGAAACCAGATGGTGCTATGGTTGGCCTACTAGATGGTGCTGCCATAGGCCAAACGGATATCAACTTTGTTTTTATAAAATAGAAACCCCCATTTTTAATTACATATTCGTGTAGTACATAAAGAAATATGAATGTTTTAGTTGGACCACTTTTCTCGCTTTGTGATAGATGGTGCTATAATAGTCACAAACATATGGCTCACAATTTTATATGAACAGTTGGTGACAGGTAGGTTTTTTATATTAAAATACAGAACGTAGGTACGTTTGAACATTTTATTTTGGTTGTTCCAATGTAATACATGTACCTTTGTGAGCTTATCATTTCTGAGAATGCATGCTGTTACAACATGATTAACTGTATATACCACATTAATGCAATAAATGCTCAAAATTTCATCCATCAACCTCAATGCAATATGTGTAACAAAATTCCTCTCAACAACGAGTAGTTCACCTTTCGTAGTGTTCGCACACGCATTGACAATGTGCTGATGCATGTTGTCAGGCATTGTCAATGGACCACGATAGCAAATATCCTTCAACTTTCCCCACAGAAAGATATCCGAGGACATCAGATCCGATGAATGTGCGGGCCATGGTATGGTGCTTCAACGACCAATCCACCTGTCATGAAATATGCTATTCAATACCGCTTCAACCGCACTTGAGCTATGTGCCGAACATCCATCATGTTGGAAGTACATCACCATTCTGTCATGCAGTGAAACATCTTGTAGTAACATCAGTAGAACATTATGTAGGAAATCAGCATATATTGAAACATTTAGATTGCCATCAATAAAATGGGGGCCAATTATCCTTCCTCCCATAATGCCGCACCATACATTAACCTGCCATGGTCACTGACATTCCATTTGTCACAGCCATCATGGATTTTCTGTTGCGCAATAGTGCATATTATGCTGGCTTAGATTACCGCTGTTGGTGAATGACGCTTCATCGCTAAATAGAACGCGTTCAAAAAATCTGTCATCATCCCGTAATTTCTCTTGCGCCCAGTGGCAGAACCATGCAATTCCTGGTGCCTATAAATACGGTAGAGTGCAATCAATGTTGATGTAGCATTCTCAACACCAACATTTTTTAGATTCCCGATTCTCACACAATTTGTCTGCTACTGATGTGCGGATTAGCCACGACAGCAGCTAAAACACCTACTTGGGCATCATCATTTGTTGCTGGCCGTGGCTGACGTTTCACATGTGGCTGAACACTTCCTGTTTCCTTAAATAGCGTAACTATCTAGCAAATGGTCCGGATACTTGGATGATGTCATCCAGGACACTGAGCAGCATACACAGCACATCCCTATTGGGCATTTTGATCACAATAGCCACACATCAACACAATATTGATCTTTTCCGCAGTTGGTAAACGGTCCATTTTAACACAGGTAATGTATCATGAAGCAAATACCAACCGCACTGGTGGAATGTTATGTGATACCATGTACTTATACATTTGTGACTATTACAGCTCCATCTATCACAAAGCAAAAAAAGTGGTCGACGTAAAACATTCATATTTCTTTACCAACTACATGAATATGTAATTAAAAATGGGGGTTCCTATTTTAAAAAAACACAGTTGATATCCATTTGACCTATGGCAGCGCCATCTAGTGGGCCAACAATCTGGTTTCCTCCTTCAAGCTAGACGAGTTTCGTTCTTTGTAGTTTTTTCATAAAAATCAATGATAAAATTGTATGAGCATTGAAGAAGTGTCTGAACCCATGTCATAATTTTCTTACTTACTTCAAAGAGCATACAACTAATGTAGCCTGTACTAAATCTTTGGTCAGTATTTAATACATAATAAACATTCAGAAGGGCTTATTCAAGAGGATTTAAAATTTCTACACAGTATCTCCAAAGGGCACTTATTAAATGCTTTGGAAGATACTGAAATCTACAGAGTGGTCTAAATAAAAGTGGCCCAGACAACTGGATATGATTGGACATGAATGTATGCATACAACCACACCCCAATGGGAGGGAGCAACTGCCCACACACCCAGCTGAATCTTGTAGAACATTTACAAAATCTTCACACCTGACAGATTTGTTAGCAGAGGTCAGTCTCGTCATGGTCCTAGCCAGCCACCCAGGTCACCTGATCTGTCAGTGTGTGATTACTTAGTGTGGGGAGCACTCAAGCCTAAGGTGTATCACAACCACCCTCATAATTTCAAAAAACATTGCAGATAAGACTGCAGCATTTCCAGCAGTCCAGGTTCGATCCACATACAGCAGCTTGCTGATCAGTGCCCAAAAGTGCCAAGAGATCAGTGTGGTCACTTTCAACATCCGCTATAGTCAGGTTAGCACTGTATTACCTTTCCTCTGCTATGTTTCTTTGTGCCCTGGAACTCTGTTCTCTGAGCCACTTTTATTTGCCCCACCCTGTATATCAATCATTAAAAGCAACCACCTACCACACCGGTGAGCAACTGGATTTTAGGGAGAAACTTTCTTTGGTCTTTTTAACAATTTGCTGTAATGCATATCTGTTCTTTTGCTTTTCTTTTGTTCTGAAAAATATTTTTAAATTATCTTTGTTTTTCCATCCCAGCCCTCTGACTATATAACATACAATTCTTTGTACCTCAAACTTTTGTATTGCAGATATCAGGGTGTAATGATGGTAATAATGTCATTGTACTGTCATGACACTAAGTCATACATTTGTACAGTACATATAGTGTTTTCTAATTGTCAGAGTACTATCTTTGTGTTGTTTTGAGTGTGACCAATATGACATGCAGTCAGATATTTCTTCACCACTTATACAATTTATCATGAAGTTTTAGGCTTTATACTTCCAAAGCTATGGTACTGATCACCATTCATCGATCCCTATCTCCACGGTGACTGATGGCATGCTTCTTGTGTTATATCTCTGATGCACCATATTCTGTGCCACTTACACTACTCTTTGAGAAGTTCCACCCTACCACCTCCAAGGCAACAGCTGGTGTGTCTAAACTTATCTTTGCTTCCACATCTCTGATTGAACTTTCAGACAATGTGTGTAGATGACAGTTTAACATTCTTACAACTAACACTGTCAACAGATTGTTCATGCAAGTTTGTAATTATCTTTTGCAACTTACATTTATGTAATCTTTCATATCATATTTTATTTGTATTTAGATTGATATTTTAAGTTTTTACATACATTATCATCATGTTAAGCCCTACTGGCTCCTGATGAGATCATGCAGCATGCAAAGGGTGTAGATTCCACTTTGTAACATGTAGAATTTTTTTGCTATGTAACAGTGGCCTGGTGTGTTCCAGCACGTGTCATTGCTTCGGTCACAATATACGCTCACCTCCTAATGGTATAAAATCCTTTCTGTTTTATTATTATTATTATTATTATTATTATTATTATTATTATGTATCCAAATTTTATCATGTAGATAAATTCTATAATACTAGTACCTGTTATTTTAGGCATTCCAGAGACGTGGTTTGAAAATGATCTAGATATGATCAAAAACCTGTTACCACTGACATGATTCTTAATTTTTAGAAAAAAAAATTGTACTCAAGACCTAGTAATCCAACTTCTCAGGATAAACAGTTCCATAAAAAGCTGAGGCATAAAACAGGGAAACAGACTTACAGTACTGCATTCTCAGTTTTTAGGACAGCAGTTATCCAACATGGATATCTTCTGATCATCACCTCACAGCAGGTGGAGCTTGTTCAGATGGCTGTCTTTAAAAAGATTGGGGTGGACACATGTCCAGGCCCTAAATTCAGGAGGGTCTGTGTGGACAAGATTCCTCTATGGGAGGAGGTGAAGCTGCTGGTCAAGACCGCAAAGACATCAGTTTGGGTACAGAAACTTCTCAAGGATACTCCTCCTATGGCTGTTTGAGAAAGTACAGGTGCAAAACCCAAAGTTTTTGAATGGAGGATAATCAACCAAAATGTTATATTGGACATCCAAATGATTGTGTTATAATTCAGAACAAAATCTCTGGTGACAGTATTAGAATAGGACTTGCAGTGTTTACCACATATCATGACAAATGCTAATACATTCCACTGAGTGATGCCAGGCAAGTAGGAATATATGTAGGTTGGAACTTAAACAGTGGCAACACTGCTGTGGAGACACTGTGCAATGGAATCTACTATTGTCACTGATAGCACACATTGTTGACATACCTACCTTACCTCCAAGCAAATGGATTCGCCCATCCTACATCGCCAGCATGCACACAATCGAGGGAAACACAGTCACTTGTGAGTGAGGGGTCTAATGTAACAATGTCACTATGTTTTTGAAATAGGAACAACGGAGTTGAATGAAGATTGACTCTGTCAAAGGTTGTATGGAACGACAGTGTCATCAAGGTCTTCAAGAGGCATGCAGGGAATTGGCATTGCTGTACAGAACAGTGGAACATTGGGTAAAAGCCTTCAACAAAGGTTAGCAAACTGTGGCAGAAATGCATTGGGCAGGTCATCCTAGCGTCTCTGAAAAAGAAGTGCATGCTGTTGCCGCATTAGTGGACAGTGATCGACACCATAAGATTTGTGAGCTCGTCCATGAAACTGGATTAGTGCATTCGACTGTGCTTCGCATCCTGAAGGAATGCCTGGGTGTATGAAAAATTGCATCACAATGGGTTCCACATGAATTGATGGAAATGCAGAAACGGATGTGTTACGACGCTGCTCAGAAGCACCTGGATCTCTATGAGAGTGAAGGAGAGGCTTTCGTATACTGTATCGTAACACTGGATGAGACATGGGCCACATCGTATGAGCCAAAACGGAGACACCAATCCAACGAATGGTATGATTATGGGTAGCCACAAAAGCTGAAAGTGTTTCAGGGCCCCAGTATGGTGATAGTTATGGTGTTTCTCATGTACGACTGTGATGATGTTATCCTTACGCATTACATTCCTCCAAGGCAAGCTGTCAGTGCATAGTATTGCTGTTCATTTTTGAGCATCACCTGTGGCCAGCTTTGCAAAAGAAGCAGTGACACTTTCTGCACAACCCACCCATCATTTTTGACAACAATGTGTGGGTGCATGCAGTGCAAGCTGTGGCTGTTCTGTTCGGTCAATGGGACTGGCAAGTACTGTACCATCCACCATACTCCCCAGACTTTAGCTCTTATGACTTTCATTTGATTTTGAAGATGAAGGAACCACTTCATGACATTCGTTTCAGAACTGTTCCAGAGATTCAACAGGCAGTAGACCGCTCCATTTGTACCATCAGCAGAACAGGCCCTGCTAACGGTATACTACCATTTCCACATTGCTGACAATGGGTTCTACACAATGCTGGTGACTACTTTGCAGGGCAGTAAGAGATGCAAACATGTAATTCTTTTGTATCAATTGTAAATAAATAGTTGCCACTATTTAAGTTCCAATCCTCTTATGTTATAATTCTATATGATGGATTTTATATGAGTTAAGGTACTGAAAATGTGTGTTTTGTGTTTGTGTTGTGACTCACTGTCAAGTTCGGCTAGGTATTTCAGTGCTGTTCTGATGACATGACAGCCAGTGTACGAGGCACGACTGCGGTCCAACCATTGGCCAGCAGGTGGCAGAAGACATGAAAGACATTGTTGGGACTGAATTAAATTATTAAAAATACCTTGCTAATCAATGAATGTAAAGTTGTATTCACTTCTCTGTCTGATGTCTGACTGTTAACATTAAAAAGTTGTGATATATCACTTCTGCACATGTTGGCGATTGATTGCACATAAGAAGTTGTGAGAAGGCACATTAAGATAGTTCAGTTGTGAGAATTGGTTAATATGGCAATCTTCAGTTTTGAATCTTGCATGAGGGTTAGCCAAGCAGTCTTCAATTTTGGGTCTCTCTAGCTACCTGTGAAGATTAGCCAGGCTACTTTAAATGCCTATTCTTACCACTCAGTGAAAGTTATCATAACCTTAAATTGAGAGTTAAATGACAACAAGGGTTCTTACACACAGAATAGGATCGGAAGTGTAGAACTGTCTCTGATAGTTAATATTGTGAAGACTTAGACTGATTATTTTGCATTTCAGTATTTGACACATACTTAGCTTTAATAAAGTTTTATAAACTTTTATCAGTTTTAAAGGAGCTTTTCTAACCAGCTTAATAGTGATTTGATGATTAGAGGAAAATCAGTGGATGATATTAATATGATTGTGAATTCAGTGCATGTGAGTTACAGTGAGTGAACTGAATAGAATTATTAATGGCACTCAGGCATTGTTGAAGAGCTTGCACAACTTAAATGTGACTTTTGGTTGATTTCTGGTGCCTTGCAAGCCAGTTAGAACCAATAATGGAATGATATTTCAACATGCATTATTCCACTTGTCAACAATAGTGCTATCTTTGACTGTGTTTCATAACTGATGTGAATATTGATATTTAAACTGTAATGATTATATGTGCAGTTAATGTTATCATTTGAAGTGAGTTATTTAAATACTTACATTCTCAAGAAAAGGTGTATCATTAAATACTTTCATTACAGAAGTGTGTGAAAGAGGACACTGATACAAGAGATTATTGTGTTGCTGAAACGTCAATATGTATGGAGTCTTCCTTTGTTTCACAATATCGCAAACTTTTCCTGCAAACTTAATTCAACATTATTCATCTAAATTGTCCATGAGTCTATTCCTGGTTAGCGAAAGGATCTGTTACAGAAGAAAAATATTTAAATATAAGAAGATCTGACTTATATGAGTATACCTGTGGATTCATCAAAGTCCTGATTATACTAAAATTTGCACTTGCAGCATGGTGACACATAGTCACACCAGCAACTACATGAGAAATAAAAGACCTTAGCCATCAACTAACTTGTCACAGGCAGCCTGCAGCTGATGTTAGGAGAGGAGGGACAACAGAACCTGAAATTGTACATAAGGTTCTCACAGGTTACCAACAGAATAATGAATGACAGAAATGATGATAGTGGCAATTTAGAAACCACAACTATTTCAGATAAACCTGCAACACCATAAAGGGGCAACTATTGCCTTAAGTCATTTTCTGGGAAGACAGGATATGGACAAGTCCTTGATCCAGGAACCCTGTCAATATAGAGGGGGTGATCCAGGCCTCAGAGGAACTGGAGGGACATTGCTTTATACCAGAAATGTAAAGAACTCCAGAACATGCATGTGTGCAGGAAGTGAGGAGAATCCTAGACAGCTGCTCACATCAGAATGGGAAACTGTTGATTCACTATGATGCCAGTGCCCACAACCTGGTATGGGGAAACAACAACAACAACAGAGGTGAGCATTTACCTGAATATCTACTCAAGACTCTAGGGTTAGGGAACCTACCTTCCAGAATAGAAGAAAAGAAGAACTAGCTGACATAACTTTTGGGTCCATTCTAATGGGTAGTTATGTCAGACAATGGTATTTGATGTTGGAGTCATTCTTATCTGACCATGTGTATACTATGTTTGAGGTTAAAATAGATGCTAAACAGACAATGGCCTATAGGAATCCTACGGAAGCAGATTGGGACTCATATAGGTTCAAATGGCTCCAAGCACTATGGGCCTCAACATCTGAGGTCATCAGTCCCCTAGACTTGGAACTACTTAAACCTAACTAAGCTAAGGACATCACACACGTCCATGCCCGAGGCAGGATTCAAACCTGTGACCATAGCAGCAGCGTGGAAAGACCTAAACCTACACTTATCTTAGGTCAGAATTTTGATAAGGAACCCAGCAGATTTTAAGGTAATCACAGGCACAATGATATCTGCCATTATGACCTGATATTTAGAAAACTGTCCAATCACCAAGAAGCGCACAAAGAGGAATGTGCTTTCACCAACTGCGACATAGTCACATATACAAACAGTGATCCAATACTGTCAAATGTTTTTTATTCCAGTATTTGATCACAATATCAATTCTTTAGACGATGACCGGTTTCAGTCTGTCATGACCATCCTCAGATCTACGATATACAAATCTATACACCTAATGAGCACTGTGTCTTTCAACATAATACAGAAATACATATCACAATATACTATCATGCAACCAGGGAAAAGTACAAATAAACTACAGTAAAACGCACCTTTTTTACACCATGACCTAAAGTGATAAGGCCATAATGGCATCATCAAAACATACAAACATAATCAGCACAGCATCATCACACAGATCTAAAATAAGGTGTAGAATAGGCCACATGATCCACACAGTCATTATTGCAACTGGCTACTGAAGTACAGTAGCTATCAGAAATCTGTTTGCCTACTGTGGGCTTATATGTAGTTATAATTTATGCAAAAAACATAATCTGATAAAAATACATTAGGTAAAATACATGTAGCAGACTTTTAAAATTGATAACTATCATAGAAACCAATTGTGATACATTAAAAGATGAATACAGTTACCCATATAAAATTATTAAATGGAAATATATGAAGAGAATAGGTCCAACCCTTTTTTATGGCGAATTTATGGTCAACAATTAATATACATAATACATTGTCTGTAGCAACCTATAAACCTATAAACAGTAGAACTGTTCTGCAATCAGGCTCAAATGCTGGTTCTCTAAAAATTTTCATTAGTGCTCCTCAACAAGAATGTTGCCTTCCCTTCAGCGATTCCAAGTTCAGTTCTCAAAGCAGCTCTGTAGTACTTGTGTGTTGTTTGAACTTCCCAGTAACAAAGCCTAGCAGCCCATCCCTGAAGTGCTTCAGTGTCTTCCTTTAATCTGACCTGGTGCAGATCCGAAACACTCAAACAGTACTCAAGACTAGGTCACACTAGTGCCCTACATGTGGCTCCTTTGCAGATGAACCACACTTTCCTAAAATTCTCCCAATAAACCAAAGTCAACCATTTGCATTTCCTATTACAATCCTTACATGCTCATTCCATTTCGTATCACTTTGCAACATTATGCATGGATATTTAATTGATATGACTGTGTCAGGCTAAACACTAATATTACTGCAGTCAAACATTTTCCAACTCATCTGCATTAACTTACATTTTTCTACATTCAGAGCTAGCTGCCATTCATCACACCAACTACAAATTTTGTCTAAGTCATCTTGTATCATCCTAAGTCAGTCAATGATGACACCTGTGTATACACCACAGCATCATCAGCAGACTGCTGCTTACACTATCCACCAGATAATTTACCTATGCAGATAATAACAGTGGTCCTATCACACTTTGTTCTTAAGAAGACTTTGAGCCAGTCAACATATATGGCAAACCTATTCTGTATGTTTGCACCTTCCTTAAGAATCGGAAAATGACACAGGAGTCACCTGTGCTTTATGTTGAGTGAGATACTCACAAAACATGCAAACTAAGAAAGGGGCATAGAGTATTCTTTGAAAAACTACATTGGGATTCCGTACAGACCTGGTGACTTATTTGTTTTCAACTCTTTCACTTGTTTCTCTACACCATGGATGCTTATTACTGTGCCCCCATATGCTAATCTGTGCGATCGTCAAACAGTGGTATGTTCGTACACTTCCCGGCATGAAAGATTTCTTAAATAAAATATTTAAAACTTCAGCTTTACCTTTGTTATCTCCTACTGCCACACCAGACTGGACAACAAGTAACTGGATAGAAGCCTTAGTCCCACATAGCGATTTTAATTGTGAGCAGAACTTTCTTCAGTTCTCAGCAATATCTTCTACTAAGGTAAGACGATGGTAGTTACTGTGAGCTTCGGGCATCAATCTTTTTACAGGTGCATGAATTTGTATTAACTTTTGCCTTTTGACATTTGCACATTCTCTTTTGAACCAAGAGTGCAACAGCCTCTGCTTTCTCATCATTTTCTAAATTTCTTTGTTAAACTGCAGTGGGTATTTTCTGTCTTTAACCCACATACTTGGCATGTACTTCTCCAGAGTGCATTTACAATCCTTTTAAAATTTGCCCATAATTTCTCTATCTCCATCATACTGGAACTAAATGATGTCAGCTCATTTTCTAGGTGGGATGCTAACAACTATCTGCTCTTTCTAGTAGAAATACTCTCCTAGCCTTCTTGACTGATTTGCTAACTTTAGTAATCAAAGTCACTATGATGACATTGTACCATGTTACACATGCCCCCATTCCTCCTTTGGGTTACAATGGAGGCAGTGGCACAGAAAAACAGGTTAAAAACTGTAAATAGCTGAATACCTTTATGATATCCAGAATCACACACCAATACAGGTGCGTGTGGTGAGTATAGAAATGGATGGGCAAATGCTTGCTGACTGTACAATAACTTGCAGCTACTTCAATAATTTTTTCAGTGCAACAATTGGGAGAAGGGAGCAGTAGAAGAACGAATCACAATTTAGATCAGGAGACATAATCTGGTCTACTGGTGGTATAAAACAGACAAAAATGCTAGGACTGGGTTATAAGGGGCACAGCCTTGAGAGAGAGCAATCTCTCCAGGGAAACTGTCAATGGTACTCAAAATGGAAATACCTGCTATCAGAGTGTAGGCTGAGTAGATTTTGCATGGGTGCCACAAGGAGCATAGCATCTACATTTATTCAGACTGGCAAGCAGCTCTGAAATCTGTATCAACCTCTGCAATGAGATCAAAGATAGTTGCAGAATGCTGTGAAGACCTTATGCGACTAAAAGAAAGTAACAGGGTAAACATGCTGTGGGTCCCTGGTCACTCAGGAATTAGTGGCAATGAACAAGCTCAGAGGCTGGTCAAGGCAAGTGCAACAACTCTGTTTATCGGCCGGCAACCTGTTCCAACTACCACTAAGGCAACAGTAAACTCAAAAGTATGTAGCTGGATCAGAAAGCAGCATGTAGAATATTGAACCATGATCTAAAAACAAAAACATGACAAGCTAATGATGCTGAAGGCATTTTTCAAGAGAAGTTGTGTAATCCTGGATGTGAGTAGAAGACAGATAAACTCATGATAGGACTTATAACTGTCCATGCGAACTTCAAGAAATTCCTACACATGATGGGTACATAGGAAGGAGCCCTAAGTGTAGACAATGTGGTGAGGAGGATGAAACCACACCACACCTGATCTTCCAATGCAAAACATTGGTGGGGAAAAAGACAGAATATTCACATTATTAAGTCATGAAGAAATTGTGTCCAATAAGGAACTAGAAAAGAGTCTTCTACTACTATTAAAAGGTATCAGTTGGCTTTACTACAATCACAGGGAGTAAAACTGCACAACAAACTCAATTTCAGTGTGGACATCAGTAGGCTAATATCGTGTTGGTTTTTTTTCTCCCTGCACTTATCAAATTAAATCAAATCACATCAGATCAGATCAGATCGGAACAGAATAAAGATAAATATATAAGTGATCCAAACAACTAATGTCCAATCTCTTTGACATCTATCTACTGTGGAATCTTGTAACATATTTTGAACTAAAATATAATGATGTTCCTGGAACACAATGACCTTCTCTATGCCAACCAGCATTATTTATTGAAACATCAGTCACATGAAATCTAACTTGAATTTTTCTCAAATGACATCGTAAAAACCACAGACTGAGGAATTCAGGGGGATGTAGTATGTTTTGACTTACAAACAGAATTTGGCTTGGTACTAAATCTCTGTTTATTAACAACAGTACAATTATATATGGTACAAAAAAATTGCTACAAGATTGCCAAGAAAATCACAGTTCTGCCTTCCAAGTGGAATTCTCAAAACTGTTTTAATCACTTAAGTAGACCTCTGATATGAACAATTTGAGTTTTCCCCAATTTCTGAGTGGAGATTAAGTCGTCATGAAAAGAAAACTACCTAAAATTGAGAATTTTTCTAGCACCTGAAAATTATCCAGTTTGATGCAAAATCTAATAGGAAACACGTTTTAGAGCATCAAATGTTGAAATTTCAGAGAAGAAATCTAGTCCTACCTCTATAGCATATGACATCTAAAATCACAACACATGACAAGGTCACTCCTACCAGTGGTGAAACAATTTTTCATAAAATCATGTTCTACAGAAACTCCATTGAAGAGCATCAGCACTATTTTGAATACAAGCTGGCCGCACCTCCTCTATCTATGTTTGACGATGTAGGTCTTTGGAAAACACAAAAAACCATGTTTTACAAGTTGTTTGATGCCTTTAAAGACCCAACTGACTTCAGAAAGGCAGAGTTTGTTGTACAAGGAGGATTTCTGTTGTATAGAGTGGCATGGGAGACAGAACAACTATTTTCCTCCACAATTATAAGGGGTGATCAAAAAGTTTCCTTTTCAAGACTGTACAATCCAGAACTGGTATGCCAATCACACAAAATAACCATGAGCATTGAGGCAATCATCCCACTTCTGCACCATGTTGATGATACCCTGATACCCGTTTGGTAAAACACCATGTCCTGCTGCATGAAGAATTCTGTAACTGCCTGCTGCACATCCTCATCCAACAGGAATTGTTGACCTTTTAAGGCCTTTTGTAATGGACTGACAGCATTATAATTGCATGGGGATAGGGTAGGTGTTCAAGTGTCTCCCAGTTGAGTTGGTGTAACTTTCGTGTCACATCATATGTGATATAGGGATGTGAATGTTATTGTGAAGCACCAGTACTCTCATCACACCATTCACAAAGATGGCTTCAACAGACTTGCTGCCCCATGCACATTTCTCATTCTCATATGAATCTCTACCAGTGTTTTGTCATTCAGCAGCCAAGAAAAGAATTAAGAGAACATTAGTACTGTTTGGATGCATTTGGTAATAACATTACCATTGTTACATTTCCATATTTACTGGAAGCATATTGGAAAGACACAAATGTCACACTAATCCTTCATGCTACCTCGCATATGTGCTGCAGCAATGCCCTCAAATGAAAAATCCAAAAGAATTTCACCAACTGTTATGTGTTATGTTTAGTAAACAATGTCAGTAACTACACAGTAACAAAAGATTTGTTGCTCTCAAATGAACAAAATAAACAGTGCCTAATTTCTTACTGACATTACAACTTGAAGGGGATCATTTTATTACTAAGTAAGCTGTTTGAGGAAACCTATGGTCTTAATTGTAGCTACTGCTGTTGCCATTGCTAAGGACTATGTACTGCGTGTTGTTGTTGTTGTTGTTGTTGTTGCTGCTCGGGAGGACACTGACCTTCTTGTGATTCTGACCACTTCAGTCCCACTGTCCCCCAAAATTTTCCTACTGAAGGCAGACAAGGAGAGAAGGCAAAGTACAGCCTCCTAAATTTCAAGTTGTCTCAAGTATCCAAATACAATGTTCTGCTCAGGGGCATTTTTCGGCAAACAAAAACTGAAACTCCTCAAGGCATTGGAGAAAAATAAACCAACTACAGAAAGTAGCACAGATGTTCTGCAATTCCAGTGCTAGTTCTGATGAGACTGGTCACAAATTCATAACAGCTATGTACTACAAACATGAAACCAAACCATTAAATGAGCTTTGTCATCAAATCTTTCAAAAATATATGTCAAAAATATCATTCAACCTCACCTCTTGCGTCCTGCAGAAGCCGCAGCTAAACAACATTCCCTGATTAGATTAGATTAATACTTGTTCCATAGATCATGAATACGACACTTCGTGATGATGTGGAATGTGTCAGGTTAATAAGAGATGTCTGTACAAGATATTACATTACACAAAATATTGCATAACACTAACGTTTAAGTTGTTGTTGTTGTTGTTGTTGTGTCCCCCCCCCTGCCCCTTAATTTATATCTAAAAATCTAAAAATTCAGCCAATGAGTAGAAGGAGTTGTCATCTAGAAATTCTTTTAATTTATTTTTAAATGTTAGTTGGCTATCTGTCAGGCTTTTGGTAGGTGACCAATGACTTTTGTGGCGGCATAATTTACCCCTTTCTGTGCCCAAGTCAGATTTAACCCTGCATAGTGAAGATCATCCTTTCTCCTGGTGTTATAGCTATGCACACTGCTATTGCTTTTGAACTGGGTTGGATTATTAACAACAAATTTCATAAGTGAATATATATACTGTGAGGTTACTGTGAGGATACCTAGATCCTTAAATAGATGTCTGCAGGATGACCGTGGGTGGGCTCCAGCAATTATTCTGATTACACATTTTTGAGCAATGAATACTTTTCTATTCAACAATGAATTACCCCAGTATATGATGCCATACGAAAGCAGTGAATGAAAGTAGGCATAGTAACATAATTTACTGAGATTCTTATCACCAAAATTTGCAATAACCCTAATAGCATACGTACCTGAACTCAGACATTTCAGCAGACCATCAATGTGTTGCTTCCAGTTTAACCTCTCATCAATGGACACACCTAAAAATTTTGAAAATTCTACCTTAGCTACAGACTTCTGTTCAAAGTGTATATTTATTACTGGAGTTGTGCCATTTACTGTACGGAACTGTATACAGGGTGTTACAAAAAGGTACAGATAAACTTTCAGGAAACATTCCTCACACACAAATAAAGAAAAGATGTTATGTGGACATGCGTCCGGAAACGCTTTATTTCCATGTTAGAGCTCATTTTAGTTTCCTCAGTATGTACTGTACTTCCTCGATTCACCACCAGTTGGCTCAATTGAAGGAAGGTAATGTTGACTTCAGTGCTTGTGTTGACATGCAACTCATTGTTCTACAGTACTAGCATCAAGCACATCAGTACGTAGCATCAACAGGTTAGTTTTCATCACGAATGTGGTTTTGCAGTCAGTGCAATGTTTACAAATGCGGAGTTGGCAGATGCCCATTTGATGTATGGATCAGCACGGGGCAATAGCTGTGGCGCGGTATGTTTGTATCGAGACAGATTTCCAGAACGAAGGTGTCCCAACAGGAAGATGTTCGAAACAATTGATTGGCGTCTTAGGGAGCCCGGAACATTCCAGCCTATGACTCGTGACTGGGGAAGACCTAAAACGATGAGGACACCTGCAATGGACGAGGTAATTCTTCATGCAGTTGACGATAACACTAATGTCAGCGTCAGAGAAGTTTCTGCTGTACAAGGTAACTTTGACCACATCACTGTATGGAGAGTGCTACGGGAGAATCAGTTGTGTCCGTACCATGTACAGCATGTGCAGGCACTATCAGCAGCTGATTGGCCTCCACGGGTACACTTCTGGGAATGGTTCATCCAACAACGTGTCAATCCTCATTTCAGTGCAAATGTTCTCTTTATGGCTGAGGCTTCATTCCAACGTGATCAAATTGTAAATTTTCACAATCAACATGTTTGGGCTGACGAGAATCCACACGCAATTCTGCAATCACGTTATCAACACAGATTTGCTGTGAACGTTTGGGCAGGCATTGTTGGTGATGTCTTGATTAGGCCCCATGTTCTTTCACCTACACTCAATGGAGAATGTTATCATGATTTCATACGGGATACTCTACCTGTGCTGCTAGAACATGTGCCTTTACAAGTACGACACAACATGAGTTTCATGCACGATGGAGCTCCTGCACGATGGAGCTCCTGCACATTTCAGTCGAAGTGTTCGTACGCTTCTCAACAACAGATTCGGTGACCGATGGCTTGGTAGAGGACCAATTCCATGGCCTCCATGCTCACCTGACCTCAACCCTCTTGACTTTCATTTATGGGGGCATTTGAAAGCTCTTGTCTACGCAACCCCAGTACCAAATGTAGGGACTTTTCGTGCTCGTATTGTGGACGGCTGTGATACAATACGCCATTCTCCAGGGCTGCATCAGCGCATCAGGGATTACATGCGATGGACGGTGGATGCATGTATCCTCGCTAATGGAGGACATTTTGAAGATTTCCTGTAACAAAGTGTTTGAAGTCACGCTGGTACATTTTGTTGCTGTGTGTTTCCATTCCATTATTAATGTGATTTGAAGAGAAGTAATAAAATGAGCTCTAACATGGAAAGTAAGTGTTTCCAGACACATGTCCACATAACATATTTTCTTTCTGTGTGTGTGAGGAATGTTTCCTGAAATTTTGGTTGTACCTTTTTGTAACACCCTGTATACTATGTTTTATCAAAATTTAAAGAGTCCGTTTGCTGAGAACCACTTCATAATTTTGCGCAAAACATCATTTACAATTACATCACTTAGTTCTTGGATGTTATTACTATGCTTGTATCACTAGCAAAAAGAACTAACTTTGCATCTTCATCAATGTGGAATGGTAAGTCATTAATGTATATCAAGAACAGTAAAGGACCTAAGACTGAACCCTGTGGGACCCTGTACTTGATAGGGGCCCCAGTTTGAGGAATCAGCTGTTGTTTTAACATTACATGAACCACTTATTTCAACTTTCTGCATTCTTCCAGTTAAGTATGAATTAAACCATCTGTGCACTGCCCCCTCAAACCGTAATGATTTCGCTTATTTAAAAGAATTCCACGATTTACACAATCAAAAGCCTTTGAGAGATCACAAAAAAAAATACCAATGGGTGATGTCTGGCTATTCAGAGCATTTAATATTTGATCAGTGAAAGCGTTTATAGTATTTCCTGTTGAAAAGCCTTTCTGAAAACCAAACTGCCATTTTGTTAGTACTTTATTTTTACAAATATGGTAGGCTACTCTTGAATACATTACTTTCTCAAAAATTTTTGATAGAGCTGTCAGAAGAGAGATTGGGCGGTAGTAGTTGTCATCCGATGTATCCCCCTTTTTATGCAATGGTTTTACAATGGCATATTTCAGTCTATCGGGGAAAACATCCTGCTCCAAAGAGCTATTACATACGTGGCTGAGAATCCTACTTATCTGTGGGGAACAAGCTTTAAGTACCTTGCTGGAAATGCCATCAATTCGGTAAGAGCTTTTACTTTTCAGTGAGTTTATTATTTTACTGATTTCAGAGGGAGAGGTTAGTGGAATTACAGTTGTTTCAAACTGCACAGGTAAGGCCTCTTCTATTAGTAGCCTTGCCTCTTCTAGTGAAGATCTAGATCCTATTTTCTCCACAACATTTAAAAAATGATTATTGAAAATATTTTCAATTTCTGATTGTTTGTTAGTACATGTGTCATTCAGTTTTATGGCACTAAAGTCTTCCTGTGCTCTTGGTTGCCCTGTTTCCATTTCAATAATATTCCAAATTGCTTTAATTTTATTATCAGAGTTACTGATCTCATACATGATACACATGCTTCTGGACTTTTTAATAACTTTTCTTAGTACCGCACAATAGTTTTTATAATATTGAACAATTTCGGGGTCAGTACTCCCTCTTGCTGTTAGATACAGTTCTCTTTTACGGTTGCAAGATATTCTTATTCCTTTAGTTTGCCAAGGTTTTTTATATGTTTTCTTGGATTCTTATGTTTAACTATTTTCTTGGGAAAACAATTATCAAATACCCTTAAAAATGTATCGTGAAATAAGTTATATTTCAAGTTTGCATCAGGTTCCTTATACACTTCATCCCAGTCTAGCTGCTGTCGGCTTTCCCTAAAGTTTGCAATATTTATATTGTTAATTGATGCACTGCTTTGAAAGTCTTATTTGATATACTGCATAGAGCTATGTCATGTACTGTAACTAGCTGTGCACCATGATCTGGAAGACCATTCTCAACAGGATAAGCATTTATGTCCTTAAACTTATCTAACAATATATTTGCACGTGCGAGGTCAGAAAAAAGCACTAGATCCATAGCAATGGGCCTAGAAGGTTTCAAAATTTGGTCTATTGCTAGCTCCCACTACTGAAGAAGCTGTACCTGTAGAACTGTTGAAAGCCATTTACTCCACACGCAGCAAATGGTGCCACGAGGATTGTTTCAGCAGAAAAATGGCATTCAGTGTATCAACATCTGCAAACTATGCAAAGGCCAATCCTGCACCAATGTTCCAACTGACATCTGTGTAATTGGCATTGATGACTATGACATAGATAATAATGTTTTGGAAGTAGTAAAAAGAGATTCCTCCAGGGATATGAATATAGAAGAAGTAAAAGAATTAGAGATAATAATGTTTTTACCTTCATACTCCAAGCAAGTAAAGAAGTGATACCATAAAATTAAGAAAAACAGATTGTGCGCAGCTAAACATTAATCTTTTACTCTAGCTGAAGATACTTCTTTTAATTGCATTACTTTAACACTATCTTGTATAATCATATGTAGCTCTGTTTATTGTTAATCGGATTAAGTTTCTTTACACCTAATAAAACAGTAATAAACCTAAGGTATTTCTTTCCATTCATACCGACCATTAACCCATCTTTTGTCTTCTATGTAACATTATTCTGATAATTCCATAGTTTCCAAAACTATCTTGATAATGTATATTTGTTTTGTTTTGTTTTAGTTTTAGTTTTAGGGTGCAAAAACAACTATGGTCATACACACCCACGTCAAAAATATAGAAACAAAAACAGAGAGGAGTTGAAAAATGACTACACATCAATAAAAATCAATATAAGAGAAGACAGGTAAAAACACGGACGTGGAGAAAGGTCTATAAAATACACCATAAAGAAACAGAGGTCCAGAACTAAAATTTAAATGGCCTTTGCCATATTGCTACAACAGATAAAAAGTACAACATAGTCTGCAGCCTGCGCATCGTTTGCAAAAACGGTCGATAGACAGCAAACCCAAGCGGGAACGTAAACGGTTAAAAAATGGGCTTCTATCAGGAAATGGCAGACAGTTAAAGCCTGGGTGCAATGTGTACAAATTGATGGGGTAGCACCACTGAACAAATGATGATGGCTAAAAAGGCAGTGCCCAATACACAACCTAGTTAAAATGACCTCCTCATGGCAGGAGGGCCAAGAGGTGGTCGTTCAAGATGCTGGGAGAGGCTTAATAACCTGGAGCTTATTCCTACGAAAGGAGGGCCAGTGGCAATGCCAAAGTGACACCACCCCCTGACAGACGACAACACAGAGATCATCCGAGGGAATATAAAAACTAGTGGGAAGGTACGAGGACTGCAGCCTTGGCAGCAGCAGCAGCAGCAGCAGCAGCAGCAGCAGCCGCCTTGTTTCCTGTCAGACCTAGATGAGCACGAACCCACATAAACAACACAGTGGCTCCATCAAGAGTGAGCAAGTGACAGTTTTCCAGGACCCATTGCACTAAGGGGTGGGTAGTGTATAGTGCACAGAGGCTTTGAAGGGCACTGAGAGTGTCTGAGCAGATGACACAATTGAAAATCCTTTGTCACCAGATGTACTCCATGACCTGATGAAGGGCAGAGAGCTCTGCTGGAAATACTGAGCAGTGTACTGGAAGCCGATACCAAAAAACATTAATGCCAATGACAAAGGCACACCCGACACCGTGGTCAGTCCAAGAGCCATCAGTGTACACAAAGGTACAGTCGCGATGTTCCATGCGAAGGTCACAAAACTGAAGGATAGAATGAGGTTGGAGTAGTGTCCTTAGGTGGCGAATGAAGGCTGAGGTGAACAGAGGCTGCCACATGAAGCCAAGGTGGTGAAGGGTTCAAGCCCGCTGGGAAAGTTCCATGGAATGAGAAGTTAAGCTGCCAGAGCAAGAGCCAAAAGCAAAAGCAAACTGAGGAAGGTAACAGAGAAGAGAAACGCGCTCCATGCTGGCAATCAAAGGTGTCATCGAAGAGGGAGGCATGGGATCGGTGGCCATGCAAGGCAAACAAATGGCACGCATACCTGCTGAGGAGAAAGTCACAGCAGTAGGACAGTAGTAGTTCAGCAGCTTCTGCATGCAGACTCTCAAGTGGGCTAGTGTAAAAGGCACCAGTGGCCCAATGGATGCCACAATGGTGGATAGAATTGAGACAGCATAAGAGGATGGACATTCAGATGCATAAACAAAGCACCCATAGACAAGTTTCGAATGGGCAAGGGACCAGTAAAAACAGAGGAAGGTGGTCCGATCTGCTCCCCAGGAAGTACCATTGAGGACATGTAAGCCACTGAGTGACCACGTACATTGGGCTGCCAGGTAAGACATGTGGGAGGACCAAGAGTTTTCTATCGAGCATGAGCCCCAGGAGTTTCATAATTTCAATGAATGGAAGAGCAACATGCCCATGATGTAAAGATGGTGGAAGAAACCAAGTGCACTGTCAGAAATTCATATAAACGGTTTTGTTAGTGGAAAAATGAAAGCCATTGTCGATGCTCCATGAGTAAAGATGATCGAGACATCAATGAAGACACTGCTCAATGAGACAGAGAACTGCAATAGATGGCAAAATCATCAATGAAAGGGGAGCTGGAGATGCCAGGTGGCAGACAGGCCATAATGGGGTCAATGGTGATAGCAAAGAGGACGACACTCAGGACGGAACCCTGAGGCACACTGTTTTCCTGGATAAACGTGTCCAACAAGGCAGAACCCAACAGACCTTGAAAAGTCAGTCTGTTATAAACTCCTCAAGGAAACTGAGTAGGCAGCCACGTAAGCCCCATGTGTAGAGTGTATGGAGGATACCAGTCCTGCAGCAGGTGTCATAAGTTATCTCCAAATTGATAAACATGGCCACAGTCTGTGATTTCTGCAGAAAACCATTCACGACATGGGTGGACAAAGCAACAAGATGGTCAACTGCAGAATGGTGCATTCGAAATCCACACTGTGCAGTAGTTAGTAAATTGCCAGACTTGAGCCACCGTACCAGCCGGGCATACACTCCATCACCTTGCAAACAAAGCTGGTGAAAGAAATGGGACAGTAGCTAGAAGGAAGGTGTTCATCCTTACCAGGCTGGTATGGGTATGACAGTGGCTTCACACCAGCATCTGAGAAATGTGCATTTGTACGTATTAAGCAGAAAGTGCTTGCCCGCAACAGAAAGGTGCTGCAACATCTGAACGTGATCATCATCTGGCCCTGGGTCAGAGGATTGGGATGAAGTGAGAGTACAATCTAGCTCCCTCACAGTAAAAGTGGCATTGTAGCACTCATGATTCTGAGAAGAGAAGGATATTGCCTGAGCCTCCTCCACTCATTTCCGATGGAGGAAGACAGGATGGTAGTGGGAAGAGCTCAAAGTTTCCACAAAATAGTGGCCCAAGGTGTTGGAGATAGCACGAGGGTCCACAATGACATCATCTGCTACTGTCAGGACGCAAATTGGGGAATGGATCTTGGTCACAGAGAGTCGTTCAAGATTGGCCCACATGACATAGAAGGGAGTGTAACTGTTAAAAGAAGTAGTGAATAAAATCCAGCTAGCTTTTTTGCTATCCAGAATAACATGACAACACTGTGAACGCATCTGTTTATAAGAATGCAGTTTATCATTGTAAAATGACTGTTAAAAACACAGCGAACATGTCTCCGCGTGTGAATTATGTTGCAGCATGCCTCAGTCCACCAAGGGACTTGGACATGGCATGGTGCAGAGGAAATGTGGGGAATGAAACATTCTGCAGTGGAAACAATAGTGTTTATAAGATAATTCGCCTGCTCATCGCAACTGGGGAAATTGTTGTGTGTCAAAGGTCGCCAGGGGCAGATTAAGCCGCCAGTTGCCCTTAGTAAGCTGCCCTTGGGTGTGCACACAGGTGGGGTAGGAGTCATCAAATGGATAGCACACAGGAAATGGTTGCTTGACTAGGTGTCAGAGAGGACAGACCACTCAAGACGATGGGCAAGCTGGGCAGTGCAGAAGGATAGGTCCAAATGGGAATATGTGTGCAAGGAGTCAGAAAGGACTGTCAGTGCTCCTGTGTGAAGGCAAAGAAGTTAAGTTGATTAAGGAGGTCAGCCAAGAGGGCACCTCTCTGATACATTCTGGGAGGAACCCAAAAGGAATGGTGCACATTAAAGTCATTGAGTAGCAGAAATGGGTGAGGTAGCTGCCCAATAAGCTGGAGGAATGACAGAAGGATATAAATGGTACAAAGGGAAAATGTCAGGTGAGGAAGGAAAAGGCAAACCACAACAGCTTGAAGTCAGGTAGTCAGGGAGACGGGTTGACTACGAATGTCATCCCATATGAGCAGCATGACTCCCCCATGAGATGGAATGCTGAGCTCAATTGATCATGTATAAGTTGGGGATTATGTATAGTAGCAAAAATAAAAAAGTGAATGTTGGACAAATTAACTGACTGGAATGTGGAAAGATGATGATGGTCATTAACCACTTGATTTAAATATGCTTGAATCATGGTGATATTTACTTACTAGTTAAGTTTTTTTTGTCACTTCTTTGACTTGTTGAAAAGACAATTTGATGCTGTACGTTTCTCCTAGAAAATTTTGCAACAAGTTGGTCAGTTCTCAGATGCTGCACAGTTTATAGCAATGAAACAAATGCATTTTCAGAAGTGTGAAAAATTAACACGTTTTCATGAAGATTTTCGATAGGAAAATTTAACCAAACAGCAAAGTTTTGATACTCAATAGACACAAAATTTAATTTTCTACATTTTTGGAAACCTTGGTTTTTTTTCACTTAAATGCTTAGTTCCAGTTTTTTTTTTGTTTTTTTTTTTTTTGTGGGGTGGAGGTGCACAGAAAAAGTCCGAAATTTTGGTGGTTTTATTTTCATCATATATGAAGCTTCACCCAGAAAGTGGAGCAAAATCAGATTATTCATATCAAAGGCTTACTGGAGTGATTACAACAGTTTCCAGAATTACACTGATTTTTGGAAAGCAACCCCATTTCGAAGCTAATTTTAATGGCCTATGAGGATTTCTTTGTCGATGGCATGCAGGATGTTATGTTGTATGAAGAGTCATGCATCCCATAGGGAAATGCGATGGGAGTCTTGTTGTTCATTTTGTACATTAATGAGCTGGTAGAAAATATTAATTGCAACCTCAGGCTTTACACAGATAACGCAGTTGTTTATAATGAAGTACCGTACTGTCTGAAAAACCTGCTGCAATATTCAACCGGATCTTGATAAGATTTCAAAGTGGTGCAAAAATTGGAAACTTGGTTTAAATGTATAGAAATGTGAAATTATGCACATCACAAAACAAAAATACTACAATATCGATTACTGACAATTAGAATAAGTCAGCTTGAACAAATACCTGTGTGTAACAATTTGTAGGGATATGAAGTGGATGTTCACATACGCTCAATTGAAGGTAAAGGAGGCAGCAGACTTTGATTCACTATAATCCTACAGTGAAACAAAATGCAGTCAATCTTCAAAAGGGATTTTTCACTGCTTGCATGTGCATCCAATCACAGAATATTGCTAAAGTGTGTGGGATCCACACCAAACAGGACTAACCAGGGCATTGGACATATACAAAGAAGGGTGGCACAAATTGTCAGAGATTTGTTTGACTCATCACATAAATGTTGAAAAATCTGATGGCAAAGTCTTGAAAATTGAAGTAAATTATTCTGCAAAAATTAACAAAGTTTCAAAAACTAATATTACGTGAAGAATCTACAGATCTTCTTCAACCCCTTATGTACTGCTCCCATAGTGCATAAAGACCAAATTAGACTTATTACAGCATGAACAGAAACATACAGTTAGTCATTTTTCCTGCACTCCATACATAAATGGAATCGAAAGAAAATCTAATGTTTGGCACCGTGTTAAGTACTCTCTGCTATGTACCTCACAGTAGTTTGTTGAGTATGTACGTATGCAGACATTATCATTTTAACTAGTACTGTCTCTGGCTGAGCCAGATGCAGCAGCCTGCCCTGTTTTAGAGGATGATTCTCAGCCTTCAAGGTCTAGGCAATCACAGAGGGTGGGCTTATTGGTAGTTGGGAGCTCCAATGTTAGGCGCGTAATGGGACCCCTTAGGGATATGGTGGCTAAGGAGGGGAAGAAATCCAGTGTGCACTCCGTGTGCATTCCGGGTGGAGTCATTCCTGATGTGGAAAGGGTCCTTCCGGATGCCATGAAGAGCACAGGGTGCAGTCAGCTGCAGGTGGTGGCACATGTCGGCACTAAAGACGTGTGTCACTTTGGATCTGAGGAAATTCTCTCTGGATTCCAGCGGCTATCTGATTTGGTGAAGGCTGCAGGTCTTGCTTGCGAGATGAAGGCAGAGCTCACCACCTGCAGCGTTGTTGACAGAACTGACTGCGGACCTTTGGTGCAGAGCCAGGTGGAGGGTCTGAATCAGAGGCTCAGATGGTTTTGTGACCGTGTTGGCCGCAGATTCCTTGACTTGCGTCATAGGGTGGTGGGGTTTCGGGTTCCGCTGAATAGGTCAGGAGTTCACTACACTCAGCTGGCGGCTACATGGGTAGCAGAGGCCGTGTTGCGTGGACTGGGTGGTTTTTTAGGTTAGAAGGCCTCGGGAAAGTACGGGGTGGGCTGCAATCTCAAAGGGTGCACGGCAAATACAGGACGTGCTTGTATCAAGGAACAGTCGGAATTGTAGTTGTAAATTGTTATAGTTGTGATGGGAAAGTCCCTGAGCTTCAAGCGCTAATAGAAAGCACAGCAGCTGATATCGTTGTAGGTACAGAAAGCTGGCTAAAGCCTGAAATAAGTTCTGCAGAAATTTTTACGAAGTCTCAGACGGTGTTCAGGAAAGATAGATTAGGCAGAATTGGTGGCGGAGTGTTTGTGTATGTCAGTAGTGGTTTATCTTGTAGTGAAGTCGAAGTAGATACTCCGTGCGAATTGGTATGGGCGGAGGTTATACTTAACAGCCGAACTAAGTTAATAATTGGCTCCTTCTACCGACCCCCAGACTCCGATGATATAGTTGCTGAACAGTTCAGAGAAAATTTGAGTCTCGTAACAAATAAATACCCCAGTCATACAGTTATAGTTGGTGGGGACTTCAACCTTCCCTTGATATGTTGGCAAAAATACTTGTTCAAAACCAGTGATAGGCAGAAAACATCTTCCGAGATTTTCCTAAATGCTTTCTCCAAAAAAATTTTCGAGCAGTTAGTCCACGAACCCACGCAAATTGTAAATGGTTGCGAAAACCTCTTAGCCACAAACAATCCAGAGCTGATAGAGAGCATCATGACTGATACAGGGATTAGGGATCACAAGGTCGTTGTAGCTAGGCTCAATACCTTTTCTTCCAAATCCACCAGAAACAAACGCAAAATAATTTTATTTAAAAAAACGGATAAAGTGTCACTCAGAAGCCTTCCTAAGAGACAATCTCCATTCCTTCCAAACTGACTATGCAAATGTAGACGAGATGTGGCTCAAATTCAAAGATATAGAAGCAACAGCAATTGAGAGGTTCATACCTCATAAATTGGTAAGAGATGGAACTGATCCCACATGGTACACAAAACAGGTCCGAATGCTGTTGCAGAGGCAACGGAAAAAGCATGCGAAGTTCAGAAGAACGCAAAATCCCGAAAATTGGCAAAAACTTACAGACATGCGAAAATTCTCATGGACCTATATGTGAGATGCCTTTAATAGGTTCCACAATGAAACGTGTCGAAATTTGCTAGAAAATCCGAAGAAATTCTGGTCGTATGTAAAGTACACAAACGGCAAAATGCAGTCAATACCTTCGCTGCGCAGTGCCGATGGTACTATTACCGACGACTGTGCTGCTAAAGCAGAGTTAATGAACACAGTTTTCTGAAATTCCTTCACCAGGGAAGACAAATGGAATATTCCAGAATTTGAAACACGAACAGCTGCCAGCATGAGTTTCTTAGAAGTAGATACCTTAGGGGTTGCGAAGCAACTCAAATCGCTTGATACAGGCAAGTCTTCAGGTCCAGATTGTATACCGATTGGGTTCCTTTCAGATTACGCTGATACAATAGCTCCCTACTTAGCAATCATATACAACCGCTCACTCACTGATAGATCTGTACCTGCAGATTGGAAAATTGCGCAGGTCGCGCCAGTGCTTAAGAAGGGTAGTAGGAGTAATCCATCGAACTACAGACAGGGCATCTCAAGTTGATTCCGTATTGCTGGATTTCCGGAAAGCTTTTGACACCGTTCCTCACAAGCAACTTCTAATCAAGCTGCAGGCCTATGGGGTATCGTCTCAGTTGTGCAACAGGATTCGTGATTTCCTGTCAGGAAGGTCGCAGTTCGTAGTAATAGACGGCAAATCATCGAGTAAAACTGAAGTGATATCAGGTGTTCCCCAGGGAAGCGTTCTGGGACCTCTGCTGTTCTTGATCTATATAAATGACCTGGGTGACAATATGAGCAGTTTTCTTAGGGTGTTCGCACATGATGCTGTAATTTACCGTCTAGTAAGGTCATCCAAAGACCAGTATCAGTTGCAAAGCAATTTAGAAAAGATTGCTGTGGCAGGTGGCAGTTGACGCTAAGTAACGACTAGTGTGAGGTGATCCCCATGAGTTCCAAAAGAAATCCGTTGGAATTTGATTACTCGATAAATAGTAAAATTCTCAAGGCTGTCAGTTCAACTAAGTACCTGGGTATTAAAATTACGAACAACTTCAGTTGGAAAGACCACATAGATAATATTGTGGGGAAGGTGAGCCAAAGGATGCGTTTCATTGGCAGGACACTTAGAAGATGCAACAAGTCCACTAAAGAGACAGCTTACACTACACTCGTTTGTCCTCTGTTAGAATATTGCTGCACGGTGTGGGATCCTTACCAGGTGGGATTGACGGAGGACATCAAAAGTGTGCAAAAGAGGGCAGCTCGTTTTGTATTATCATGTAATAGGGGAGAGTGTGTGGCAGATATGATACATGAGTTGGGATGGAAGTCATTAAAGCAAAGACTTTTTTCGTCGCGGCGAGATCTATTTACGAAATTTCAGTCACCAACTTTCTTTTCCGAATGCGAAAATATTTTGTTGAACCTAACTTACATAGGTAGGAATGATCATCAAAATAAAATAACAGAAATCAGAGCTTGAACAGAAAGGTTTAGGTTTTCATTTTTCCCGCTCACTGTTCGGGAGTGGAATGATAGAGAGATAGTATGATTGTGGGCCGATGAACCCTCTGCAAAGCACTTAAATGTGAATTGCAGAGTAATCATGTAGATGTAGATGTAGTCTGTCAAGAGTTTAGTACATGAAGAATAGCTTATGTGGGAGGCCCAATTCTTCTCCTGGCAACCTAAAACACAAAATAAAGGTTATAGCTCTTCCTTAAAATTGAATTTATTTTCTGTATTTGCATTTTCAGTGTTAACTCCCCACTGATATAACAAAAAGAGTTGACACTATTTACACAGGTACAAGGCATTTCTTCTTCTGAATTAACACAAACCTTCACAAACTTAGAACAATAAGTAATCATATTCAACAATATCAGAACTCTCAAATCTGAAATGTAAGTGGCAACACGTGCAACAAGGTTCTACATTTTCAAGCATGACTGATTTGCAGTTCTGTCGAACGACCTTCATTTCCTGGAGGAAGATTGTGTGGTAATTCCTTGTGCAAATTTCAATTATTCTTTAACAATTGCCTGCAAAATATGAAAGCTAGAAGAGAACAATCACTATGCAGCTTTTTCAAAGATTTTGATTGATAAACGGTAGCGTGTCACAAGAAAACTGAGACCAATAGCCAAAAACTGATAGTATTTTCTAATTCATCACCTGCAACTCTGTGAAGAACACTATTTAAACTCTTAATAATAACAATTTGTTGATCAGTGCAATTGGCAAGTACAGCAACACTTGGTACTCCAGTACCTCCTCGAACAATGGCAACAGTAAACCATCCGTTACCATGACCAAACGTATCGTTTATATCTAAACTAAAATTAAGTCTACAACCGACAAAAACAGCAGGACCATCCAGCAGAGCTTGTGCAGCGACAGACTTAACTGGAATACGATTCTTCTTGTCTCCAGCTGTTGTAGCAAATTCGACGTTCTCGATGGTCTTGTAGACTGTTTGTTTAGAACGTCGGCGATATCTTCTGTAGGGCATCTTGGCAGCGTTCAATGCAGTTGCCTGTGCAGCAGCAGCAGCGCGACATAGCCGCTGCGCGGCGCTCGCTCGCTTATATACATGTCCGAACACGCGTGACCTTGATTTGGACTTAGAATATTTCTGCCTGCTGGCGGAGCGTTATCCCGGACGCGAGCACTAGTAAATCTAGGTGCTCGCGTCCACTGTGCACCAGCCAGGCGCGCTGCCAAGATTTGGCAGAAATATTCTAAGTCCGAATCAAGGTCACGCGTGTTCGGACATGTATATAAGCGAGCGAGCGCCGCGCAGCGGCTATGTCGCGCTGCTGCTGCTGCTGCACAGGCAACTGCATTGAACGCTGCCAAGATGGCCTACAGAAGATATCGCCGACGTTCTAAACAAACAGTCTACAAGACCATCGAGAACATCGAATTTGCTACAACAGCTGGAGACAAGAAGAATCGTATTCCAGTTAAGAACGGTCGCTGCACAAGCTCTGCTGCATGGTCCTGCTGTTTTCGTCGGTTTATTTATGGAAATATACAGTACAATCACCAACAAATTTTACATATTCACATACACCTTTGCCTTTAACCCAAATGAATACAGATTCGTTAACAGATATTTTCCTCCTATTACGAGTATACAATGACAAGGAAGAAGGAGAAACATATGCAGATTTACCAAAATCCTTATTAGCCAATTCCGAAATATGGTAGGTGCGAAAGGCTATAATGTCTCTGTCAACAAAACTTTCAAGTCCAGCAACACTCGGTACTCCAGTACCTCCTCGAACAATGGCAACAGTAAACCATCCGTTACCATGACCAAACGTATCGTTTATATCTAAACTAAAATTAAGTCTACAACCGACGAAAACAAACAGTCTACAAGACCATCGAGAACATCGAATTTGCTACAACAGCTGGAGACAAGAAGAATCGTATTCCAGTTAAGTCTGTCGCTGCACAAGCTCTGCTGGATGGTCCTGCTGTTTTCGTCGGTTGTAGACTTAATTTTAGTTTAGATATAAACGATACGTTTGGTCATCTTTAATCAGTTACACAACACACAAAGATGCCATGGTCTGCCAACACTTAAGCATCCCAGCATCAGATCCTACAGCACACTGCTATGGGCCAATCAAAAATGGCTCTGAGCACTACAGGACTTAACAGCTGTGGTCATCAGTCCCCTAGAACTTAGAACTACTAACTAACCTAAGGACATCACACACATCCATGCCCGAGGCACGATTCGAACCTGCGACCGTAGCAGCCGTACGGTTCTGGACTGAGCACCTAGAACCACTCGGCCACTGTGGCCGGCTACGGGCCAATCGATCCATACTTCTCTGAATGCTGTTAGATGTTCCTTCATATTTGTTAGCAAAAGCTGCTGGCCCAGTTAATCGGTCTCCAGATGCCACATACACAACATGAAATTCAAAGTCTACTCAGATGCAATCACCAGTAATCTTTGTAGACTGCATGTGACCAAAGTCTCACCATCAGAGCAAGACTGCTGCCATTTTTCCTCAGTGGCTGGTATAAAACTGCCTCCATTACATATAGGTATCCTACAACCATACTATCACAGAAAAAATATTTACACACTATTGCCAAGTAATCACAAGATTGATTAATGAGCTTACAATATTGTTTTAATTTTCACTTAAAATTAAAAATTAGTTTGCAATTAATAAATGTAGTTTTCTACCAGCTGCTTACAAATCTCTCTCAGTGGAGTGCTGGCAGTGATGTGACATGACTCCAGAAATCTGGTGCACAGCACTCACAGCTAACTGAAACCGAGACATGAAGCCTGTAATGTATACTGCAATTCAGCGGAAGAGAATTGTTCAGAGAATTTTTATACACACTGGAGAACAGTTTTATTATTCTGAGCATTTTGAGAAATATTCAACAAAACCTGACATTTTAATTTTATAGAATGGGCATATGGTTAGTGAAACTGAATAGCTCAAATTTCTTGTTGTCCAGATAGATAGTAAGCTTTAGTGGAAAGCCCAAGTTCAGGATCTCGTTCAAAGACTTAATACTGCCATTTTTACTATTCGAACAGTATCTGAAGTGAGTGATTGTTCGACACAAAAATGAGTCTACTTTGCTTATTTTCCTTTGCTTCTTTCATATGGTATTATATTTTGGGTTAACTCTCCCTGTCCTAGGATCTGATGGTGTCAAGTTTGCGAACCTCTTGTCCACCCCTCTTCAATAGTTTGGGTATTCTGACACAGGCCTCTCAATACATTTATTCCTTACTGTCATTTCTTGTTAACAATATTAGCCTATTCCCAAGAATAAGCAGCTTTCACTCAGTTAATACTCGGCATAAATCTAACCTGCATTTGTGTCGGACTTCCTTAACTCTTGTGCAGTATACTGCTAGATCCATTTTCAATAAGCTACTACTCGAATTCAAAAATCTTAGCAGTAATCCACATGCTTTCAAATTGAAACTGAAGACTTTCCTCATAGGTCACTCCTCTTATTTTGTCAAGGAGTTCTTTAAAAATTAAACTGATTCTTGTTGTATTGTTGATTGTGTTTACTTAAACTTGTGGACTGACTTTTCTCGGATTCATAAACATTTATTTTTATCTGTTATTACCTTTATGTTGTACTTTCATGTACTGATACGTTCCAGGACTTTTGAGATTTGCTCCTCAATTTGGTCCTACAAAACTTGACATGTAAATAAATAGATATAGTATGGTAATATAATTGTCTTAATTTAGCTATAGTATAAAAGATAAAAGGATCTGCAAGTCTTTCTCTGGTTGAGAGAGACTTGTGCCTTCATATTATAAATATATATTTCCCAGTGAGGAAATAGGGGTTGGATGGGGAAGGACAAAAAGGAAGGGTGGGTCACATAGTGAGAACAATGAGAAGTATTTTCAGCACATTGCTGAAACATTTAGCCATCAGTCACAAGTTAAACCAACACTCTGTAGCTAAAGAAAATTATATTACTTTTTTATATCACTAAATACGGACATAAAATGATGGATATAGTGACTATAGTCTCTTTCAAATGTTTTCTGCCTGCATGTACATTCATTTAAAGAGCACTTTAATTTCATTACATTACATTAACAAGTAGCATTATCTCACAGCCTCATTTATAAATAATGAATCTGTAGAAAACTAATAACAGTGAAAACTTCGTGTGTGATGTGTCTCCAATCAGCTTTATTATGATGCCTGCATCATTTTCCATTCACTGATGTATTATGGTGTTACACTGGCATGATGCTGTAGAATTTAGTTCTCAATGCAGCTGTCTATAAACAACAAAGAACTCAAAAGAGTTCCTATTCCCCAAAAGAACACAGCAGAAATTTCCTCTAGTAATTTACTGTTCAGTGTTTGGCTTTCAGCAGCTGTGCAGCAACAGTCAAATAAAAATAAAATACCAGACTATTTCATGCCGACAGTAATGGCCACTGAAATAATTTTCTGTTGCGAAGAATGGTGTTCTTAAACTGACAGTTGGTTTGAACACTGCAATGCATTACTCGTGCCCTTGTCTTCCTTCTACATTTGAACCAATGTGCCTAGCCAGTTTAAGAGGACCTACATTTTAAAATAGAATCTGAAGCATTTTTCACAAATCATTGCCAGAGGTGAAAGGAGGGCAACTGGAAATACCATAGCATCCAAACTGATAAGATGGCAAACAGAGATTTGTTTATGATATTGCTCCTTTTGTATTTTGTGTGAGGTGAAATATTTATGAAGATGCCATCATGACTGAGTAGGTTGGGGTCAACTACCAGCCATCAGTCAGCAACCAGTTGCTATCCAGCAATAGCTGTAGACATTTGTCTGTAAAACCAGCTAGATTACATTCCTTAATTATTTTTTTTATAATGAATATAGTTTATGAAGATTAATGAAATTTGTTACTCTGGCCAAATTTATTGGTTACGAACTGCAGATTAAAACTGAAAAAGTTGCAGAAAAGTACTGAAATTATGAAGAAGTGTATAAACTGAAAGGTTCCAGTGGTTGTTAACACTTTCAAAGGGAACATTACACCAATGAGTGACAGAAACAGGGGAATGAAATAAAATAGAAGAATAGGTATGATGTTTGAGAGACAAACCAGTTTAGATAAATAACATAAAATAAGCAAAAAGACAACACTCAGTACAAATGCTTCAGTAAAATATGAGATATGGAGCATAACAAATGAAAAGAAAAAACAAAAATATGGTAAATAAAGCAGGCAAAAGGGAACAGACACAACGAAAAAAAGACTTTACAAAAAGTGCAAAACCACAAATACGGAATGGTTAGATAAGAAATACAAAGCTGTAGAACCATCCATCATTATAGGAAGAACAGATGATACCTACAGGAAAATTAAAGAAACCTGTGGAAGAAATGAAGCACCTGTCTGAATATTAAAAGCTCAGGTGACAAACCAGAACAAAAACAAAGGAAGGAAGGATGAAAGGGGGAAGGAATATATAGTTTTGTCAGAAACAGTCTAAAAAGCTTGTAAGGGCATTGCACAGTAGGTTGTGCTGAGAAACAATTGTTAAGGAAATACGGTAAGTTGCACCATTTCCTTGTTAACTGGAGTTGAAGTTAGCCAATCAGCCCATTGTGCGTGAAAATTCAAACAGCCTGCCAGGGACAGCGCTGCCAACCAAGTTCTTCATTTGTATTGGACATAGGGTGGTAGTAAGGATCAAACCCGAGCCAAAGGCTGAGCAGTCTATGAGAACAACTGACACTAACTGTATCAGGTACCATCTTTGTTTACAAAATGTGAAAGTGTATATGTGATGTGTTATGATAGAGAAAGGAGCCTGTGACCACTGGAGACACATGCCATATTAATACACTCAAATACACCTGATGAAAGTTTCAACTTTTGAAGCATGTTGTGGTAAAACACCAGTGTCTGGTAACAGTAAACTTGTTGCTTCATTCAACATCAATAAATCCTGGTAATGCTTAACCTGAAACACATTTGAAGTTAATGAGATAGGAGTCACCAAAACATTTAGGATTCTCCGTCACCTCAGACAGCTTTAAATACCTTCTACTTCCAACTACACATTAGAAAATTTGCCTAAACGTTCTTAATCAGGTGATTCCATGTATATGCATTAACATAGCATTGCATATTTTTACTGTTTATGCATATTTAGGTTATGCAACTGACATTATCAATTGCCGGCACATTCAATGTAATAGGCACTATACACCTTTACACATATCTGAACAAACACCCCTTGAAAACTAAAATTCTTAATGCTCAAGAAGTGAGACCTTTTTGGAAATTAGAAATCTTCACTGCAGGAATCAACATTGATTCCACAAACAGTGACCTAGAGAAATTCTGCTTATTCTTTTTGCCCATGACATCCCAAAAGCAGCAGATAGTGGCCATAGTTTGATGCCATGTTCTTTGGCTACTGCACTGTTGACTAGTAAACAAAATACAATCTTGCAGAATATCTACATCTACATGACTACTCTGCAATTCACATTTAAGTGCTTGGCAGAGGGTTCATCGAACCACAATCATACTATCTCTCTACTATTCCACTCCCGAACAGCGAGCGGGAAAAACGAACACCTAAACCTTTCTGTTCGAGCTCTGATTTCTCTTATTTTATTTTGATGATCATTCCTACCTATGTAGGTTGGGCTCAACAAAATATTTTCGCATTCGGAAGAGAAAGTTGGTGACTGAAATTTCGTAAAAAGGTCTCGCCGCGACGAAAAACGTCTATGCTGTAATGACTTCCATCCCAACTCGTGTATCATATCTGCCACACTCTCTCCCCTATAACGCGATAATACAAAACGAGCTGCCCTTCTTTGCACCCTCTCGATGTCCTCCGTCAATCCCACCTGGTAAGGATCCCACACCGCGCAGCAATATTCTAACAGAGGACGAACGAGTGTAGTGTAAGCTGTCTCTTTAGTGGACTTGCTGCATCTTCTAAGTGTCCTGCCAATGAAACGCAACCTTTGGCTCGCCTTCCCGACAATATTATCTATGTGGTCCTTCCAACTGAAGTTGTTTGTAATTTTAACACCCAGGTACTTAGTTGAATTGACAGCCTTGAGAATTGTACTATTTATCGAGTAATCGAATTCCATCGGATTTCTTTTGGAACTCATGTGGATCATCTCACACTTTTCGTTATTTAGCGTCAACTGCCACCTGACACACCATACAGCAATCTTTTCTAAATCGCTTTGCAGCTGATACTGGTCTTCGGATGACCTTACTAGACGGTAAATTACAGCATCATCAGCGAACAACCTAAGAGAACTGCTCAGATTGTCACCCAGGTCATTTATATAGATCAGGAACAGCAGAGGTCCCAGGACGCTTCCCTGGGGAACACCTGATATCACTTCAGTTTTACTCGATGATTTGCCGTCTATAACTACGAACTGCGACCTTCCTGACAGGAAATCACGAATCCAGTCGCACAACTGAGACGATACCCCATAGCTCCGCAGCTTGATTAGAAGTCGCTTGTGAGGAACGGTGTCAAAAGCTTTCCGGAAATCTAGAAATACGGAATCAACTTGAGATCCCCTGTCGATAGCGGCCATTACTTCGTGCGAATAAAGAGCTAGCTGCGTTGCACAAGAGCGATGTTTTCTGAAGCCATGCTGATTACGTGTCAATAGATCGTTCCCTTCGAGGTGATTCATAATGTTTGAATACAGTATATGCTCCAAAACCCTACTGCAAACCGACGTCAATGATATAGGTCTGTAGTTAAATGGATTACTCCTACTACCCTTCTTGAACACTGGTGCGACCTGCGCAATTTTCCAATCTGTAGGTACAGATCTATCGGTGAGCGAGCGGTTGTATATGAGTGCTAAGTAGGGAGCTATAGTATCAGCGTAATCTGAAAGGAACCTAATCGGTATACAATCTGGACCTGAAGACTTGCCCGTATCAAGCGATTTGAGTTGCTTCGCAACCCCTAAGGTATCTACTTCTAAGAAACTCATGCTAGCAGATGTTCGTGTTTCAAATTCTGGAATATTCCATTCGTCTTCCCTGGTGAAGGAATTTCGGAAAACTGCGTTCAATAACTCCGCTTTAGCGGCGCAGTCGTCGATAACAGTACCATCGGCACTGCGCAGCGAAGGTATTGACTGCGTCTTGCCGCTTGTGTACTTTACATACGACCAGAATTTCTTCGGATTTTCTACCAAATTTCGAGACAATGTTTCGTTGTGGAACCTATTAAAGGCATCTCGCATCGAAGTACGTGCCAAATTTCGCGCGTCTGTAAATTTTAGCCCATCTTCAGGATTTCGCGTTCTTCTGAACTTCGCATGCTTTTTCCGTTGCCTCTGCAACAGCGTTCGGACCTTTTTTGTGTACCACGGGGGATCCGTTCCATCTCTTACCAATTTATGAGGTATGAATATCTCAATTGCTGTTGCTACTATATCTTTGAATTTGAGCCACATCTCGTCTACATTCGCATAGTCAGTTCGGAAGGAATGGAAATTGTCTTTTAGGAAGGCTTCTAGTGGTACTTTATCCGCTTTTTTAAATAAAATTATTTTGCGTTTGTTTCTGATGGATTTGGAAGAAATGGTATTGAGCCTAGCTACAATGACCTTGTGATCACTAATCCCTGTATCAGTCATGATGCTCTCTATCAGCTCTGGATTGTTTGTGGCCAAGAGGTCAAGTGTGTTTTCGCAACCATTTACAATTCGCGTGGGTTCGTGGACTAACTGCTCTAAATAATTTTCGGAGAATGCATTTAGGACAATCTCGGAAGACGTTTTGTGCCTACCACCGGTTTTGAACAAGTATTTTTGCCAACATACCGAGGGTAGGTTGAAGTCCCCACCAACTATAACCGTATGAGTGGGGTATTTATTTGTTACGAGACTCAAACTTTCTCTGAACTGTTCCGCAACTGTATCATCGGAGTCTGGGGGTCGGTAGAAGGAGCCAATTATTAACTTAATTCGGCTGTTAAGTATAACCTCCACCCACACCAATTCGCACAGAGTATCTACTTCGACTTCACTACAAGATAAACCACTACTGACAGACACCAACACTCCACCACCAATTCTGCCTAATCTATCTTTCCTGAACACCGTCTGAGACTTCGTAAAAATTTCTGCAGAACTTATTTCAGGCTTTAGCCAGCTTTCTGTACCTATAACGATATCAGCTTCTGTGCTTTCTATTAGCGCTTGAAGCTCAGGGACTTTTCCAGCGCAACTACAACAGTTTACAACTATAATTCCGACTGTTCCTTGATCCAAGCACGTCCTGTAATTGCCAAGCACCCTTTGACATTGCAGCCCATCCCGCACTTTCCCGAGGCCTTCTAACCTAAAAAACCGCCCAGTCCACGCCACACAGCCTCCGCTACCCGTGTAGCCGCCAGCTGAGTGTAGTGAACTCCTGACCTATTCAGCGGAACCCGAAACCCCACCACCCTATGGCGCAAGTCAAGGAATCTGCAGCCAATAAGGTCGCAAAACCGTCTGAGCCTCTGATTCAGACCCTCCACCCGGCCAATTTTGTAGTTGGACTTCTACACCAACTTCTACACAGACATGCTGCAAGCCATCGTATAGTGCATACCACTACTAGGTATTTCCTTTACCGTTCCACTTGCCGAAGCACCTCCGTAACACTTACATGTTGTTCGAACCTACTCTTAACAGATCTAGCACCTCGCCTCTGAGTTGTTTCATTCAATCCAACCTGATACGGATCCCAAACACCCGAATAGTACTCAAGAACAGGTCACACCAGCGTCCTCCTTAACAGATGGCACTCAGTTTTTCACCCATATTTCACCCATACAGTGAGTGGAGAAATTGTCAGTTGTGAAAGCAGTTTCAGGCCCAAACCAAAGACATGCTGTAGGGTAGTTGGTAGTTACTATTCATATAACCTGAACAGGTATTCACAGATAATGCTGCTATATGTAGTGGGTTAAAATGACAGAAGATTGTAGCAGAATGCGGGCAAGACTTGCAGTAGTTCTACACTCACTGTAGCAACTGGATGTTAACCATGAGCTTGAACAAATGTATGTATTGTGCATAAATAGGCAGAAAGGTCTACCTGTGTTCAATTATCACACAACTGGAAATCCATCCCTGGAAACAGTCACAACTGAAAATATCTAGGATTGTGCATCGTAACTGACCTAAAGGGAAAACAACCACTTGAAGCTAGTTGTAGGAACAGCAGATGCCACACTGTGGTTCACTGGAAGAATTCTAAGGAAATATAATTCAACCATGAAATAGGTAGCTTACAAAAGTCTCAGTCAGCCAATTCCTGAGTACCGATTATCTGTCTGAGACCCTCACCAATTTGGATGGAGAAGGTCTAAGGAAAAACAGTGCACTACATTTCAGATTCACTTAGTAAGTGTGAAATCGTCAGATAGATGTATAGTTAACTTCAGTGGCAAATGCTACAAGAAATTTGTTCTCTCTTACAAGAAGTTCGCAATTATAATTCTGTGAAAAAGCATTTAAAAAGTAAAAAAAAAGGAAGAGTCAAGAAATGTATTACTTATTCCCAAATACACCTCATAAAATGAACATGACATAAAAATCAGATAAATTTCAGCTCATATGGAGGATTACAGACTGTAGTAGTTCTGATTTCAGAAAGTGAAGACTATTACTTAAATTTCAACATCTTGAGAAATCTATACAGCTTGCATTCTGAGTAACAAAAATAAACCATAAAACTTTCTAAAATCAGAACATTTTTATTAACTCTTATGTTTATCGATGCATCGGCAACTGTCCAGCTACATGTGTTTGCAGCCATTTTACATTTCTGGAGTTCCGCAAAAGTTCTTACAAATAGGACTACTGCAGAAAAACAGTAATGTTACTCACTTCCACTGAGAACAACACGAGTTGATAACTACTCTCATAAGTATATTGAGATAAATCACTTATTTCTGAGAACAAAATACTATGTGCATCTATGAAATGCTACCCGATATGTCAAGAAGAGAATTATGTGGAAAGGAAGATCAGTGTATTGACTTGTTGATGGTTGGACCTTCAGAGACATGTCCCGAGCTTGGCTTGGGCCACAGAGGAGGACATCATCTATGCCCTTTGCAAAGGAACAATTCCATTATCTGCCTAAGTCTTTAGGGACACCACAGAAAACCTATATCAGGATAGTTGGAGGGTTTTATGAACTCTGCTTCTCATGAATGTCAAACCAGTCTCTTACCACTTTTCCACCTTGCTCAGCATATATTGGTATTGCTGCATCACTTTCCATAACTATACGGCTTAGTGAGCATCATTTTCCTTAACTATAAGGCTTGCTCAGTTAGATATAGTAAATGACCATAATGTTATAATAACAGTAACCAACTTCAGTTTTAAACAATTAACAACAAAAATTTAATTAGCATTCATAATTAAATTTTAGAGTACAGAAATAATTAATAAATTAGTAAGAAATTTATCATGAACAAAGTATAGCAAACCAATAACTCAAACACAATTACTTCACATTGAGTATACAGAGCTGTAAACATTTCACACAATAAACCTGAACAAGTAAAAATTTAACATCATTATTTTAGATTACCAGGCAATCACACAAAAAATAAAATGAAACTTCGAAAAGTAATTTGGAAAAACTTCTAAATAAGAAAAAAATTATCATTAAAGTACTTATAATAACACAAAATCAATGCATATTAACTTCCAATTTTTATACTCTCAAAAGTATTAGAAGTAATTTAGTCATGTCTAGATGTACTTGTAAGTGTATAACACTACTTCATTTGTACAAATTATCACATGTTGTTTGTTTAACTTTTTTACATAAATGTGGACTTCCGTGAAATTTATTAGGGGCACCTGCTTCAATTCTCAATCAGTCACAGAGAAACTTACAACTCGCAACCAAATCTTGCGCATTTTAAGACCTATCATTGTACAGAAAAATCAACACAAGAATAGTACAATAATATAATGGCTTGCGTGTTTTCTGTAAAATATAAGCTTGTGTACACAATTCTTTACATGCTTTAAAAATTAAAATTAATTAAACCATTTTAAAACAGTGTTGATGCCTATAAAGGTTAGGTAGGTCCCACTGTACTTACTGTCTTTTTATGTTCCAGATTATTGCACTAACTCATGTCACATGTAGTACATGGAATACAATTATTAAACAATACATAGAACAGGAAATTAAAGAGAAACACATTAGCAACACCAGTTTGCAAAACTTAAATTTAATTTCTTGTATCTCATTTCTGATTACCAATTTGTCTTCTAACTGACAACTTTTAACACCCCCTCCCCCTCCTTTACACACACACACACACACACACACACACACACACACACACACACACACAGAAGGGGGAAAAAAACAATGATGCAAACTAATTTTATGTAAGACATGATAAACATTTTTAAACAAATGTAGGAGCAGTAGATATTACACACTGTTCTGCTTCAACAAGAAATTTTGTTTTTGCCATGAACAATTCTTTAGAATCATCATTGAAACAATGAGAAATGGAAGTCACTGACATCATCCTTCACTTTCAGAAAATGTCTTCTTTTCTACAAACCCATCAACTTCACACTTTGTTAATTATCGATATGCTGCCACGAAAGTATCAACAAAATTGTCACTGGTTAATTTAGTTATCTTTCTTATTCCACTGAAAACTCCTTACATGACTACAGACAATATGTAGCAAGAACTATTTAATCATTTCCTTCAGCAAGGTAGTCATAATTTTATTATAAAATTTTCTGTTTTGTGTAAACACGTAAGTAGGTACTGCGATCATATCTGACATGAAATACGAACTGCACTGCATGTTTTCAGAGAAAAATATAATAATAATAATAGTAATAATAATAATAATAATAAATAAAATACAGAAAAAGACCACTTAAATTCCACGTAAAACTACTTATTAGAAAATAGATCAATTCTGTAATCACTGTTTAATATTAACAACAAGTTTACTTATTGCTAGGTGCAAGGATTTTTCCATCACCATCACCATCATCTCATGAGGTGGTCGAATGAATATTACAAAGACAACCAGGTCATGTGGATATTGTAGAAGATTCTTGAATTAAGTATCAAATATGAGGTGTAGATCCCATTCGTTGCTGAGGAGAGATATGCAATATAGCTATGAAGTAATTTAGGCATTAGTTGATCTAAGTGTTCTACAAGTCTTAAACAGCGTAATAAATAATGGAATCAGTCTTATGATATTTCTCTGTAAACTTACCAAAGATTTAAAATAGTTTAAAATAGTTATTAAAAATTAACTATTTTGTAACATGGCAGTAGTTAAAACTTTCATGGTTACTTTGCATAAGAGAATGTGTATGTTTGAAGAGATCTGTGTTTATTAGCAAATTAACTGCTTTTAACAACAATCAACACAAGGATCTTAGAAACGTATTAAAAAGTCTATGACAGCAGGCTTTGTCTTCTCTTATTGCAACTCTGACTAATCATTTCTACTTTACACATGATGACTTTCACAGCTGAACTGCTGCTTCATCTGTACAGGACAGGAAATAAAATTCCATTCACAAATAATAATAATAAACATTTCAGATTTCAATAACACAGAGTTTTAAAAAATCCACTAATTGCTACATTATGTTATCTGCCAATTAAAGTGATTTGTCTTACTAAAAGCTTACTTTTTGAATCACAACATATGACTTCCTGCTTCAATCACAGATTTCATTATTTGAAGCAGCCTTAGGACTGACTAAAAGTATTTTTATAACTGAAATATTAATCTGTGAAATGCAAGGGAAGAAACAGAGTTTTATGAACATCTGACATCACTTATAAAACAGCAATATGAGACACCAAAGTTAAATAATGAAATTTAACTTACAAAAATATTCAGTCCTTTGTAAATAATTAAGTGCATATTAAATGAGGTTTCACACTTGATGACATCCGCATCTTGCCACAATATTTTGGCTGACAACCATTCAGCCATTTTCAGGTGAGTTTTTACATCATGATCATCACGGTAAAATGTCAATGTCATTTGGCTGCAAGCCTGAAACCTCATAGAATAGTCATTATGCTGGAAACTGCCCAAAATCAAAATTATCCCCATATATATACCTCAGCCCAACCTGCATCAACAGATGAAGTTTCCTTAGTCCTTCAATATGGGTATTAACATAAACTTTATGTAAGGGCACAAATGTACCAAAACAGCAAGGAATAAAGAAATTAAATGATTAGTGGTCATGTGCCAAACAGAGTATATAACAACATATATGCACATTTAATACACATATTATCACAGACATCTGTTTCACAATAATATGTACAATTAGTGTTACCAACACATTAACATTCTGTTCTGATGGAGGAAATCTAACAATTTGATATATGAAGCAAAAAATAAATACATTCACACACTGTATACTAGATATGCTGCCAGAAAGCAATAGAAAAATCTTGAAGCTCATTAAAATATAACATGAAGTCTTGGAAAGAAAGGAAGTGGATTTTATTTCAATGTCAACTAACGTCACTCAAGGCCTTTAGCTTGAAAATGTTACCATAGTATTTCTAGTCTTGGTTTTGTATTTATGCAAATTTTTCAGTTAAATCTTTTGTACATACTGCCACATTACAATAAAAATTCTGAAGTGTATTTCTCACTGTGCTATGTCTAAATTGTCATAAAGGCAATGATTTTCTTAATCACATTTTACAGTTTACAGTACAAACAAATTTTGATGTTTGCAGACAAAAGCAAGGGAAACAACACTTTTTCCCACATGATAAATGTGTGATAGATTGTACACAAGCTTTAAGTGATAGAGAAACTTGCACTTTGTATTCTTGTTTTTTTCACATGTTCCACATCTTGGTGACTCTCCTCACCATAAATGTAAAAAAACAAAGAGTATTTCTAATCTAATCAGCAGAACAAAAATTATGTTGTTGCTCAGATTTCTTGGTTTTAAGAACTTAAACATGTGGTAGATGGGAAACATTTATTACTTACAAACATTGACAAATTCAGCTCCATATTTACATTGAAAACAAAAAAGATAATACCAATGTACATACTACTGTCACAACAGGTACAAGAAGAATAAGATGGATGGATGGATGGCTGGATGAGAGAGAGAGAGAGAGAGAGAGAGAGAGAGAGAGAGAGAGAGAGAGAGAGAGATATTAAAATGTATTCAATGGGTTTCATGAATGTTAACTACCAAACTCAAGTTTTTTTTAATGTGAATAAAATTCTAACTAATTAGATTCTCAAATTTTTATAATTATCAATGCCCATTAGTGACAATTGTATATCTCCAGCTCCTCCTTCCTCCCACTCTGAAACTCACTCACACTTTTTTTTTCCTTCTTCTCCTCCTCCTCTCTCTCTCTCTCTCTCTCTCTCTCTCTCTCTCTCTCTCACACACACACACACACACACACACACTTATGAATCAATGAGATATATAACAAGATATATAACACATTCAAAAATAGCATTTAACACACAGGAGATATACTGTTGCTCTGCACTATAACTATATTTTATTTGGTGTTTATGACTGCCATGTGACAAAACCCGCAATTCAGGAATTATACATTCACACTTCACAAAAAAAGCACTTAAATAAACATTAGTGGTAATACCTCTCATAACCAATTTAAAGAAATTCCTTAATTTCAATAAATTTCTGTAGTGTAGGAAACCATTTCTTTTAGACACCATATCTATACATTTTACAAATTCATTTTTTTTTAAATTAGAATGATTAAATTTAAAGTTACTAGTGAGACTAAAACTAAAACTTTTAGAATGCGAAGATACATGTAAACCCTGAAAACAAACAGCAACAGTAACTAACAGTTTTGACATGTCTTTTAATCACAGCAATGCACAGCACATCCCATTCCACATTGAACATTACAATGGTCATTAAAATATCATCAATGCATGACAAACAAAAATTTCCACACACAAAAAGGGATGTGCTTCTCTAATCTTTTCCTGAACAACATAAAGGGAAAACATTATGATGCCTAACATTAGTACTTTTTCTACTGCAGTTCTGTTACTCTCCCACTTTACTTTGTAACAGCTAACTAGCAGTTTCAGTACTTACACACAAGGGCAATGGAATTTTTCTCATTTCATGAAAAGAAACAGGCATTAACCAATGAATTTCCAGTTCAGAGTGAACTTAAGGCACAACCCAAGGAACCTGACTGCAGAAAACTTATGTACTCAACCATTCCAAATTTACGATCCACTACATGAATCAGCAATTTCTGAGCATAATTCATCTTCAGAATATATTTAACAGCTCATTGCGATGATTAACAATTAGTTGGTGTAAGTGGTGGGAGGGTGAGCTTTAAGCAATGATATTCATGTTTGTAATTTAGCACTTGTAAGCTCATAAATAGAAAACAACTTCTGAATAAACAAACAGGCGTTATCAGGTTTTTCAGTCTTCCCATTCATCATCCCCATCATCATCGTCATCATCATCATCCCCGCTTGATCCACTACTTTCTGAATGAATTACACGAGCCCTTTCTGCTAGAGCTCGAGCCAATGCACCAGCTAAGCTATTCTGTGTCTCCTCAACTTGTGGACGTTGGTTTGGCTGTACCTGTAAAAAAGAATATTACGTAAAACATTGTGCCACGTGCTGCTTTAATTTTATGATAAACAATGCAGCAAGTGACTAACGTATAATGCATGTCCAAAACACTCCTAAAGAATATAGTTAATTCTACACTCAAAACTGGTAAGACCACAGCAGTTTGTCTTAGTACAAATTTAATAGTGTTTCTGGAGAACAGTTTTTAAAATTCTACATAATGAAGATAAAATATTGCCACTAAATGGGAGGAATATGCAAGATTTAAACAGCTCCTTATCTTATTAATGTTGTTAATGGTCACATTTATTCCTCACTAAAATTGTGCAAATCTAATGAGAGGAATGCCCATTTTCTAGGAACACAGACTGCAGATGTTCCCAAATCCTTCAAACAGCAAAGAGTACTAGTACTGTTCAGCTGCCAGTTTCAGCTGAAGATGGCTGCTGGTGGTCAGCCAAAATACCAAGGCAAAAGATGACATCATTTGGTTCCAATCAAGTTCATTTAACTAACATTGCAGTTTGTTATATTGGCCCATTCCTGGGCTATGAATATTTTTTTGAATACACCAAGCTGCTACAGGTTAAAACACTGTAGAACATAAGAGTGACAACATAAAAAGTATACAAGGGTGTTTTTTTTTTCGTTTTTTGCAGTGTAAATGACAGTGGGGATTATTCATATAATAGATAGCATCAATCAGCTTTTACACAGCATTCTGAATACGAAACTTCCAAATAAATATTTTATTTATATTCAGTCCTTGTAACTTAAAATATTTTGTTATAGTGACTACATCTTATGATAATAAAATTTTCCATGAGAGTTCAGTGCAAAAAATTTTACATGTGGTGTGCATTTTCCCAATTTAAGTGACAATATGTTTTCTGTCAGCCAGTGAACCAATGTTACTTACTATTATTTGCTAAATCATTTACTGTATATTCTGTTCCTTTGAGACAGTTGATAACTTTCTGATCCCAATTTGCCACATCTATACATCTATGTCTACACAATTACTCAGCAATTCACAATAAAGTTTTTGGCAGAGGGTTCAATGAACCACCACCAAGCTGTCTCTCTACTGTTCCACTCTCTAACAGCACATGGGAAAAACCTTGCCCTGATTTCTTTTATTTTATTATGATGATCATTTCTCCCTATGAAGGTGAGTGCCAACAGTGTGTTTTCACAATCGGAGGAGAAAACTGGTGATTGAAATTTCACGAGAAGGTCCCATCGCAACAAAAAACGCCTTTGTTTTAATGACTGCCACTCCAATTCACGTATCATGTCTGCGGTACTATCTCCACTATTTCATGATAATACAAAATGAGCTGCCCTTCTTTGTACCTTTTCGATGTCCTCTGTCATTCCCACCTGCTGCGGATCCCAAACTGCACAGCAATCTTCCAGAATAGTGCAGACAAGCATGGTGTAAGCAGTCTCTTTAGTAGACTTATTGCACCTTCTAAGTGCTCTGCCAATGAACTGCAGTCTTTGGTTTGCTCTACCAACAACATTATCTATGAAATCATTCCAATTTAGGTTATTGGTAATTGCAATCCCTAAGTATTTAGTTGAATTTACAGCCTTCAGATTTGTGTGACTTATCGCATAATCGAAATTTAGCAGACTTTTTTGAAATTAGTACTAATGTGAATAACTCCACACTTTTATTTATTCAGGGTCAACTGCCACTTTTTGCACCATACAGGTATCTTATCCAAATCATTTTGCAATTCACTTTGATCATCTGATGACTTTACAAGACGGTAAATGACAGCTCATCTGCAAACAATCTAAGAGGGCTACTCAGATTGTCTCCTATGTCGTTAATATAGATCAGGAACAATAGAGGACCTGTAACACTTCCTTGGGGAATGCCAGATATTACTTCTGTTTTACTCGATGACTTTCCATTTATTACTACAAACTGTGACCTTTCTGACAGGAAATCACAAATCCAGTTGCACAACTGAGGCAATGTTCCATAGGCATGCAGTTTGGTGAAAAGACATTTGTGAGGAATGGTGTCAAAAGCCTTCTGGAAATCTAAAAATATGGAATCAATTTGACATCCCCTGTCGATAGCACTCATTACTTCATGAGTATAAAGAGCTAGTTGTGTTTTGCAAGAACAATATTTTCTGAATCTGTGCTATGTACCAGTAAATCGTTTTCTTCGAGGCTCTTCATAATTTTCGAATACAGTATATGTACCAAAACCCTACTGCAAATCGCTAGATACAAAAGGTATCACTGACGAACTTTCCCACTAATTCTGCAATGTTTCACTTTGTGATAAAGTATAACTTGCTTGGTTCACACACTCAAATGTTGTTAGGGTATCTATTGAACTCGAGTTATCATTTTGCCCCAAAACTACTTCACACGCAAAAGAATGAATTGCCATCTCTGTTAATGTACCTCTTCTGAAGACAAATTCCCAATATGATGGCAAATTACATGTACTGAGTCGTGCTACTAGTCTCTTACGAAGACATCTCAAAAACCTCCTAAAACACTAGTACCACTGAAATTCGCTGTAATTGTCTGCCTTATTTGTTTCTACAATTTTAAACAGTGGGTATACTAATGAATTATCAGTCTGGTCAAGTCGCCGAACTGGCGTCAACTAAAAAGACTTGCACTAGGTGACCAGTCTATCCAATGGAAGGTCTTAGCCACACATACGTCAGTCTGAAAGCTAACCACTCCAGAAAAACATGACACAAGGAACAGAGTACATCAGTAATGTAAAATGAAAATGAACAGATGATCCTGAGCTTAACTGATTTTTCGTCATACCCACATAAGTCCTTATACTTCAGCTCTGGCAATAACTGTTTTTTTCCATCAGCATGAGTGAAGATATGTACAGAGTCCAGTCTTTTATGACTGTTTACTGATTGTAAGATACTGTATACAATTAAATACTGTGGGTAGTTGTTTGGGTAACGTATAACATATATGTACATGGATTTATCCACATGAAAATGGCTACATAACTGTATTGACCAATAGTGGTTTAAACAATTTTTTTTTTTCTGCATACAATAACGGTTCCCTGCTCTTGTAGCACTTATTATTGTAACATGTATTGGTCCCCCTTCAAACACTCATGTCTGTATGATCTTTTCGTGGTTATGGTAATCAACTTTCTAGGGTAAATGTGCCATTAAACCTGAAGATACTGTAAAAACTGTTGCTTTGGTGGGAGATGATCACAACATGCTGCAAAAGTATTCAGATCTACACCTTCCTATATGTCCATAAGTGTAAAAAGGTACAGTGAATCTGAAGGCTATGCAACGAAATCAGGATCAGGTCAAAGAAAAATAGCATCTGCAACTATTGGGAATAATGTAGTTGAAGTACCAGATGCAGATATTGATATTACAAGCAATATAAGCATTAGCGATTGTTGCACCTTGACCAGGCGGAATAAAGTGCTTCAAGAGCACACAGTGAAAATTGTGAAAGGTTTTAAATACTCTGTTGGCATACATATACATGGTATGGTATGTCATGTGCTATTCTGAAGGATACTGTATCTGATATTGCTGAACCTTTGACTGCTATCATTAACCAAAGGCTTGATGTTGGTATTTTTCCAGACTTCATAAATTGGCAAAGACAATACTAGTGTATATAAAAGGTGATCCTAACAGTCCATCCAGCTATAGAACAATTTCTATAACACCTATAGTAGCAAACATGATTGAAACTATAGTGAAGAACCAACTGTCATGTTATTTCAAAGGTGACAATCTCTTCCTGGATAACTATCACGGATTTAGAAGAGCGAACTCTATATTTACTGCAATGCTTGATGTAATAACAATAACTACATGGTTTTAATTCTTTGTACTTTACACAAGGCATCTGATTGCATCTCTAATATGATACTGCTGGAAAAATTAAAATTTTATGGTATAAAGGGTGTCATTTTTGGGACACTGCCATCTTACCTAAGAGACAGACGACAGAATGTTTGTATCCAGGGAGCAATGTGTCGTGAAATGGTGCTTGAACACTGCATACTGCAGGGCTCTGTACGTGGCCCTCTGCTCTCTTTAATATTTTTTCAATGACTTAAGATGTGATGGTTATATTCTGTTCTTCACAGATGATACAACATTAATGACTAAGAGTAGAAATTCAGATGAGGCACTAACGGGTGCTAATATTTTGTTTGAAGTAGCCAAAATGTAGTTCAAAGCAAACAAAATGGGATTAAATTAAGATAAAAGCCATAAAATATTATGCAGCCTTGGTGACTGTGGACCCATAGCAAATATTTACAGTGTCATACTCCTGGGAATGACAACTCACAATAAGCTGATGCGAACCAAACACACTACACGTGTATTCTAAGCTCTAAAGAGTAATTTACCTCCTCAGGAAGCTCAAATGTGTGATAATAGGTCAGTACTTAATCATAATATATTAGGCACTGCTCCACAGCCACTTCACATATGGACTGTTGCTGTGGGGACACACTACTGGAAGTAAACATAATGAGCCTACAAAGGAAGGCTGTAAGAATAATGTCTTCCAGCAAGAAGTTTGACCACTGTAGACCCATTTCCAAGCAGTTGAGAATAATGACAATATTTAACCAGTATGTTTTCAACTCTCTTTGATGTATCTTGCTACTAGTGTGTGTGAGTTTCAGTGAACTGAGCGTGGTGTTGTCGTGCATGTGTGGCTGATTCGGCTGCAAATTGTATCAGATTCCTGGAGGCACCTGTGGGAAGTGTGCACATGGCCCAGTCTTCATCAACTATCTGCTGCCAGCTTGTGAATATATATGCACGGGGCAGTGCTGACTGGCACTTTCTGTGTTCATCCAGTTGTGCCGTTCACACCAGATGTCTCATAATGGGTGGATTCCTGACTAGCTCATTTCTGCTATCACTCAGTGGCTTACGAATAAAGTCATATTTTTGTTACTTGGATCAGTTTTGTGTATTACTTGGTTATTACACAACTGGTGACGAGTTTGGAATTGTTTCCACGTGTGCAGTCTTTAAGTGCAGTTTCATAAAATTAGTCATTATGGACACCATGGTACTGACCCTTACTGAACAGCTAACTTTGGCAGTGACCATTTTGTCAGCTTCCATTAACACACAGGGTACCATTCCAATGATCCATCCATCCCCTTTTCCTCTGTATGATGATTTGGCTGATGATTGGGAAGCTTACAACTAAAGACGCACAGCATTTTTTCACTTAAGATGTGACAGACTCAAATTTGTGCAGAGCCTTCTTCCTCTTCTAGATTCTAAATAAAAAGTATCCATTACTGTGTCGGCTTGCCCCTTTACAAGAGCCAGCAGCTCTTACTTCTGATCACATGTACACTTTATAGTCCAACTACGATCACAAATGAAAGCCTGTCATAGCGGTGCGAGTTGATTTCTACCGATGCCACAAGAAACCATACTAGTCATACAGGACCTGGGCAGCTAAACTTCATGGGCTTAGCAGAAAGTGCCACATCATTACTGATGCCCATAATCATTCTTATGCATACTCTCCTGTGCATGTTGCAATTATCTGTTTAGCTCCGGACAACAAAGTGCACCACAAGACTTTACTCTGTGAACACCCCCCCCCCCCCCCCCCCCATTGGCAGTTGTTTCGCAAATAGCACAATCTTTTGAAGTTTCTGAGGCAGCAGGTGACCAAACTTCAGCATGGGATGACGAGGCAGTAGTGTTATAAGATGTGCCCACTATGATGACAGATAGCTTGCAAGAGAAACAGCAGTAGCAATGGTTAACATATGGACCCAGATCTGAGTGGATCAAGGCCGGCCCAAACAGCCGCGACCACCATAGCACCACCATCAGCATTCTGTTTCCATCTTGTCCTTTTTGTTTTGTCAAGCAGGAAAGTCAGCGTGCCGTAAGCGCTGGGCTAACTGTAACGCTTGTCAGAAGAAAGGCCCCATCGCCTCTGTGTGTCATTTGCCGAAGACTGCTCAGGATATGGACATGGGCATAAACAGTGAGACTCCAATATTTGTGACTGTCCCAGTTATTTACAGAGTTAAGTGTTTTTTGACAAGTACTCTGGCTACAGGTCAACATAGGTGCTGCAGTGATGTTATTGAATTCTCAATTAGAAACACTATGTAAGGAGTTTTTTGACTTTTTAGTTTTTGAAACTTACAGTATTTGCTACAAATTTTCTGCTCACATCCACAGTTCAGCCCCATTTCTGTCACACCTATTCTATTCTTGTTGCCCTGAAAGATCAAGTGAAAGCAGAATTGGACATACTTCAATCTCTAGGGGTGGTGTAACCTGTTATGGTTAGTGAATGGTCGTCATTGGTTTTAGTTCAGAAACCACTGGGGAAACTTCACCTCGGTGCCAACTTCAGTACGACTGTCAACGCACAGTCAAACATGGATATGTATCCTCTACCACATGAGGAGGAACTGTTGGCAAAAATACTGGGTGGTGAGTACTTTTCTAAAATTGATCTGTCTGAAGTTTATCTGTAGGTTACTGTGGGCAAACAGTCTCAGCGATTCTGGATTTGAGTACTCCTTTGGTCTCCTTTCGGAGTGGCTAGCACCACCGCTACTTTTCGAGGATTTTTAGAGCAACTTACTATGATATTGTTGTCATGATCACTTAAAAAAATTGCACATTTCGTTTTCTGTCTTACAGTCTGCAGGCTCACAGTGTAACCTTACGAAATCTCAGTTTTTTCAACCTTCTGTTGTTTATTTGGGGTTTGAGGTCTTGTGGGATTGGGTTCGTGCCCGCCAGACCACATCTCCACTGTTACGTCTATGCCTCACCACTTGTTCATAAAGGAGCTTCAGGTTTTCCTAGGGCAGATAATTTACTACCATAAATTCCTGCCAGGGGCAGCCACATTAGCCTACCCATCACATACCTTGTTATGCAAGAATGGACCTTTTCACAGGAGCCAAATTGCTAACGTGATTTTCAAATGAAATCCAAACTACTCTTGGCCCCTTGTTCAGCTATGTTCTCTCTGGACCAGCACACAGTTTTGGTGACTGATGCCTCACAGCAAAGCCACGGCATGGTCCTAGTGCACCAATATGCCAACAGCTATGAATGGCCTGTTGCTTCTGGCTCTAAATCTCTCACTCCACAGCAGCAGCCTTGCTTTCAGGTGCAAAAAGAGGCTCTTGCTGTAGTCTACGCTCTCTGGAAGTTTCGTATTTTTTTTATGTGGCTCCAAGTTTCACCTTATTACTGACCATAAACCCTTGGTTTCCTCATTTAATCCTCACACTAACTTGCTGACAAGGCAGCACTTCGCTAACAATGCTGGGCACTGTTCTTGTCTCATTACAATTATGAAATCCATTTTCGACCTATGTCAAAACGTGTCAATGCAGGCACCTTGTTCCACATTTCTGAATTTGATTGTGAAGAAATGTTCTGCTTCCAGCTTGATATTTAAACACAGGCCAACGTCGAAGGTTTCCCAATTATGAGTGCGTACATAGCAGCTGCCAATGCTGCCTACACGGTTCTCCACCACGTGGTTCTGTTTGTCAACAGGGGTGGCCTGATAAATTGCCGGGTCACGCTTCGGACTCACTGCGCAACTGTGTGTGTGTTTTTTTTTTTTTTTATCACCTCTCTGTTTTTGACATTGTTTTCCTCCAAGAGTAGTCATTCCCACTGCCTTATGGCACACACTTCTACACATCCTCCACCAGGGCCAATGTGGAAGCTTCGAACACTAAACTGTTACCTAGGAGACATGTTTTTTGGCCATAGATTGATGGCAAAATTGTCTGTTTTGTTGTGGCTTGTGAGCAGTGTGCCCGTCAACAGACAGCTTCCAGGGCATCCCTGTCCCCCTGACCTGCTCTCTGCCAGCCATGGGAATGTATTCATGTGGACTTTGCTGGTCCCTTCTTGAATTCCTATTGGCTCTTGGTTCTGGATGAATTTTCCCTGTTTCCTTGCATTCTGCAGTGTGCTTGGACATCAGCGGAGGTCACAATTCACACACTTTTAAAGGCTTTTTCTTTTCTACTTTCTGCTTGCCTTGTACCTTAGCTACTGATACTGTGCCCCAGTTCATTCCTCACATCTTTCAATTGTTTTGCTCCTATCACACCATTAGCCATGATATGGCTCCATCATTCCACTCTCAATCAAATGGCGAGGCAGAACAACTAATGCATACATTCAAGTCCCAAATGAAAAAGTTTGTTGTGGATTATTTACAGGATGATACCCAACTCCATTTTCTGAGCACCTATCGCTTCATGCCTATGGGAGAGTGGAGACTGGCGAGTTGCTTTTCGATTGGCAATCGAGCATGCTCCTCTATCTCCTGCAGCCTGCACCACACCTGCTGCAGTTGGGTTCGTCTGGCCATTTCACATTGGGATCACTGGTGTGGGCGTGAAGGGTTGGGTACCAGCCCAAATGGATACTGGCCACTATTGTCCACCGCTGGGGGTGCCATCTTTGTAACATCTGTACAGCCGATGGGCTGGTGGCACATCACTTTGATCAGTTGTACCATGCTCGTAACTGGAAGCTACTGGTTTGCAGGTGTGGCTCCATCACCACAACCTGCCCCGTTGCCCTCTGCCTTGAGACTGTAATCATTGCTGTGGAGGCGAACCCATCCCATTGGCTGCCTCCTCTGTGTGTGGCACCCTGGGGTTCCATCTTCCTGTCACGGGGTTCCAGCTTCCCGTCACCGGGTTCCAGTCCATCTCCGGACTTGGGTCCGATGCCATGGCCTGCTGTTCCAGTCAGGCCATCTCCAATGACCCCTTTGCTATCATCGCCTCAGCCACTGTCATCAGTGGGTCCAGCCCCACCTTTATTGCACTGTGACCTGTCTGCTTATGACAACACAGAAATATCAATGGCATCCTGCTCTCCAGTGCTGTCATAAGGTGTCACGCAGGTCCACCACCGCCGGGCGTGCCCACATCCCTGTACATTCCGACCCTATGCGCCAGTGACTGCCTGGCACATTGTTCCGCCCCCTCTGTCTGCATGGCTGCCGCCACTCTGGAGCTGTTGGATGCCTCTCTCGTCGGGTTGCTGCTGTCTCCTCCATTGCCTGGGTGCCCATTTCGCATGAGGGAGAAGTATGCTGTATCTTGCTACAACTGCATATGAGTGTGCCGAGTGTGGAGTTGCCACACGTGTGTGTGTGTGTGTGTGTGTGTGTGTGTGTGTGTGTGTGTGTGTGTGTGTGTGTGTGTGTGTGTGCCACCAACTGTATCAGGATGGGCTGGCCATTGGAAGCCGCCTGCTACAGGTGTGAGAGAGTCTTAGTCTCTGCCACACTGTCTGTTAGTACCGACTGATGCTCTGTGTGTTCATCCAGTTTTACCATTCACACCATTTGTTCTGAATATCATATTGCATGGATTCCCAACAGAGTTATTTCTGTTACTGTTCAGAGGCTTATGAATAAAGCCACAGTTGTAATACTTGGATCGGTTTCGTGTATTACAAAACCGGCATTGATTTTCCAAGCTGCCACCTAAGTAAGACATGGGACGGTTTTTCCACAGCAGCCATGATGACATTCAACTGACTACCACCGGATGTTCGAACATTGCCACAGAGGATGTTCAGAGCTAGACTGATGCATGTGCCCAAGCAACAGCCACTATCCTGTAAATAAATTTTCCTCTACAAGTGGAATTGTAGACTGGTCAGCATGTTACCATCACATGTGAAGCCACAAACTGGAAACATTTAAGAGCTGTAAAGTGTTGTTTATAACTAATGCTGATAACACCAACTGTTGTGTAATGCTTCTTGTCTGTTTTCTTAGTTTTAGTATTGGTTTTAATATGTAATTGCTAAAATGGGATGCAATCCAGGTGCATGGCCGGTGAACAATGTTGTAATAGTAATAGCAAGAGGTGACCACTTCTTGGAATTTCAAGTTCTCTGCCACTGTCACACCACACTGCTATTGAAGCATGAAATTGACTCTGCCAAGATAAAGAGGTCAATTTTAGCAACAGAACTGTCTAAACAAGACAGGAAGAAGCCAATCTTCAATCCAGAAGACCTGCCACAGTTCCAGAACTCACCAGACTCAACTGTTTTGCAAGAGAATATAGCGACTGGAGAGTACAACAACTGGGGCAAGTGTTGCTCACTGATGGGTCGCAATTTGACCTGCAATTACCTGGGAGTAAAAAGAGAGTATGGGGTTCTCCTTTGAACATTCTCATCCAGGACACCTTTTCAGGGTGGTTCTCTGATGGTGTAGGCAGGAATCATTATGACTGCTTGTACGGATCGCATCTTTGTGGAGCATGGGGACCTTAAAGCACATAGACATGGGGAAGAGTCCCTTTTGAAGCACATGGTGCCTTTCATTCCATTTAATGGTGATGGTTTTACACAAATACATGACAATGCATAAATGCATACCCACATGTTACAAGAATAGTACAACAGCTCTTGGATGAAAAAGAGATTTATGCTACGACTTGTCCTGCCCAAAGCCCTTATCTGAATTCTGGTGAGCACGTATCAAAGCAGCTGGGGAGAAGGTCCAGTTAGCACTATTGAGAGGGCCTATGGTATGCCCTCTTGAAAGAATGGCATGTGATTTCTCAAGAGGACACTGCAGCAGTAATGAGGAGTATGACTGAAAATGTTGGATGCCATGATAGGTGCAAGAGGTCATAATACATATTTTTGAAGATTTTAAGAGAGATCTGTGGAATGAAATGTAGAAAACCAAATGAGAGGTACACTACTGTTATGAGCTTCCTTAAATTTTGTTTTAAATGTGAATCCATTTGTGTTACTTCCACATCTCCAATTTAATTCATTCATAATTATCTTTTTTTTCATTGTTAGAAACCTAGATTGTACCACATGACAATATTTTATGATAAAATAATAGATTAGCGATATAAAAGTGACTGGAATTTAAAATAAAAATTTTAAATAGAAGTTTTTACAAAACTGAAGTGTTGCATTCTTTTGTGCTGGTCAGTGTATACAGTATTACTTATTTCTGTCTACATCCTGTCATAGTCCTGCTGTCAACTGAAATAATGTTTTGGCATTATCAGCTGATTTGTCTGTATGTACATGTAAATAAAGGACACTCATAAGGAGTTGGAGGGCTGAAGAGCACTATCATGATTACTTGCTTTTTTTCATGTAGCACAATCAAATAAAAGGACAAAATGCTCAAATTGCTGCAAAATTATACTGAATCATTCGGAAGTGAAATTAAATCTCTTAAGGAAACAAAGGCCAAGTTACTAAGTGAATCAGCACACAGTGTTTGTGGGAATCCAATGCCACGCACAAAAAAAAAACTGAAAATTCTCATGTGCAAACTATGAATACTGTGCCCAGTGCGAAAACAAACAGAAAAATTCTCATGGGCAAAATAGGACTGAAAAAGATGCAGAGTGTAAAAACCTGTAAGTAACTATAGTTGGAAAGCAGCGACATATAATAAAAGGAAGAAACATGAAACTGATTCACAAAAGCAGATAAACAAAAATGAATTCCCTCTTATTACCAATTTTATACTAAAATATGTAGTTTCACCAAACTGTGAAATCGATGTGTGCTCTGGTACCCGACCTCATCAGCTCAACAAACATTTTAAAAATCTCGTGCATAACAGTCCACAACTGAAAAAGGAAACACTATAAAGACCAATTCCATAGGTGTTTTTATTCATTCTGGGATGAACTGAGTGTGAAGCAGTAACGAGGAAGATATTTAAAGTAAGATCAGAAACATTATTCGCTCAGCCAAAGCATTGTACACAAAACTTAAGACTGTGGAATTCTGCAAAGAAGGTCAGTAAGTAGTTCTTACATAAACAAAATAAACAGCGGTATCAGGCACAGTGCACCAAATCCAGCACAATATTTGTTGATCCTAACTAATTTTTAAGTGACAAATGCCTGGGAAAGGATGATATGCATTTAAACAGACAAGGCTCAATGAATTATAGTAAAATGATTACAGACATCTGTAAAATCAATAAGAACAAAGGAAACTGATACCACGTGAAGAGGGGTAAAATTTCAAAAGTCACAATTGAAAATAAAAAATAACCCCCAGTCAGAAATTCCAATATAAATATAAGTACTAAGGGCATTAAGTTTCAGATCTTAGATTTACATCCAAACCTGATGGTATTTCATCACAATGTATAATCGGTATCCAACAAACAAATAAATTTCATAAGTAGGTTAGAACTTAAATAGTGGCAACACTGCTGTGGAGACACTATGCAATGGAATCTACTATTGTCGCTGATAGCACACGTTGTTGACATACCTACCTTACCTCCGAGCAAATGGACTCACCCGTCCCACATCACCGCCGTGCGCATAATCAAGGGAAACACAGTCACTTGTGAGTGAGGGGTCTAATGTAACAAAGTCACTATGTTTTTGAAACAGGAACAATGGAGTTGAATCAAGATTGACTCTGCCAAAGGTTGTACGGAACGACAGTGTCATCAAGGTCTTCAAGAGGCATGCAGGGAATTGGCATTGCCACACAGAAAAGTGGCACATTGGGTAAAAGCCTTCAATGTAGGTCGTCAAACTGTGGCACACATACATCATGCAGGTCGTCCTAGCACCTCTGAAAAAGAAGTGCACGCTGTTGCCGGGTTAGTGGACAGTGATAGACACCATACAATTTGTGAGCTCGCCCACAAAACTGGATTAGCGCATACGACTGTGCTTTGGATCCTAATGGAATGACTGGGCATGCGAAAAATTGGATCATGGTGGGTTCGGCATGAACTGACAGAAATGGATGCATTACGATGTTGCTCACGCGCTTGGAGTGCTACGAGCGTAAAGGAGAGGCTTCCTTATGCCACATTGTAACACTGGATGGGACCCATCATACGAGCCAAAATTGAAACGCCAATCCAACAAATGGCTTCATTATGGGTAGCCGCAAAAGTCGAAAGTGCATCAGAGCCCCAGTATAGTGAAAGTTATGGCGATTCTCGTGTATGACTTTGATGGTGTAATCCTAACGCATTACGTTCCTCCATGGCAGATCATCAATGCACAGTATTACAGTTCGTATTTGGAGCATCACCTGCAACCAGCTTTGTGAAAGAAGCAGCGACACATTTTGAGCAACTCACCCAACAAAACATCATTTTGCATGACAATGAGCAGGTGCTTACAGCTGTGGCTGCTCTGCTCAGTCAATGGGACTGGGAAGTACTGTACCATCCACCATACTCCCTGGACTTAAGTTCTTGTGACTTTGATTTGATTCTGAAGATGAAGGAACCACTTCGTGGCATTTGCTTCAGAACTGTTCCAGAGATTCAACAGGCAGTAGACTGCTCCATTCGCACAATCAACAGAACAGGCTCTGCTAATGGTATACTACGCCTTCCACATTGCTGGCAATGGGTTCTGCATAATGCTGGTGACTACTTTGAAGGACAGTAACAGGTGCAAACATGCAACTCTTTTGTACATGTTGTGAATAAATAGTTGCCACTATTTAAATTCCAACCCTCATATTTTTTTTAAAAATAATATGTAAAACACCTCCGTATTATGTTTTACTGAACATTGGCTTAATATGGTATCCATTCCAAATTTTGCACTGAGTAACTATTTTTGTAGGAAACTGAACAAATACGGTGGTAGTTGCATTTATGTCAAAAATAGCATAAATTTTAAATGTATACCTCACTTAGAAAAATTATCCAAAGAAAAAAATACTGAGGTAGTAAGTGAAACTGAAAACACTAATTAAAAATAGTTATAATTTGTCTATAAAGGGCACCAACTGGAATATACATCATTTTAAAAAACCTTGAAAATATTTTACACGAGACTGCAGAAAAAAGGTAATTATATGAGGGGACAAAAAACTGTTTTACTGACTCTCTTAGCAACTTTCAATTTAAAGGTTACTGTAGAAACACTAACACACATCACAAAAACCTCCGCCACAATTCTTGATAAAATATTTACGAATCTGCCCTTGAAATATTCAACACAGACCTTCAATACATGTTCTGGGGACCACACAGCCCAAGAAATCAATATATGATTAGGAAAATAGCTTTGTTTGATGAAATAGCTAACAACTACATCTACGAAGTATAATGACGAGAACATACAAAATTTCCTTCACTGCCTGGTTAAAAAACTCGGGAAGAGCTCTATGAATGTAAAAATACAAATGGTGAGTTCCACAAATTCTTAAGTAGCTATTGTTTTGAACTTTGCATTCCGCAATCACAAAAAAGGGATTTGAAAATAAAATGGGTTACAACAGGGATACAAATATAAGAAAGAAAAAAAAACAGATTACTTCATGACATATCTAGACAGCACACCACATCTCCAGAACTTGCCTCCTATTTTAATAATTACAAAAAGTTTTAACTAAAGTTGTAAATGAAGCAAAAAGAATGGCAAACAGTTCCTACATAGCAAATGCACCAAATAAAATGAAGGCCACATGGGACTATGTAAGACAAGAAACAGGTGTACAACAGAGAAAATAACATACAATTGAAAGAAAACTCATTAGAAATATTTGATCCCCATGAGATAACAAATAATTTCAACCCATATTTTGCCAAGGCAGCTGAGATTCTGGTGAAGCAAAACTTTGAATATGCTAACACTGCAAGTCAGATTAGAACTATCCCTAGTAATAAGTCTCCCTTCCTACACCCAACAGACGAATGGGAAATGCTAAAAACAATAGCGGAGATAAAATCAAAATCTTCCTTTGGTGCTTACAACATACCAGACTTAGTAGCTAAGCCCATGGTTGGCATATGCAACAGGTCACTTTCTGAGGGAATCTTCCCAGAAAAGCTAAAATAGCTCAAGTGATGCCACTGTACGAAAAAGGTGAAAAATCAGAAGAAACAAATTATAGGCCAGTCTCTCTACTATCACTCTTCTCTAAAGTAATTGAAAAAATCTTTTACAAAAGACTCATAGTTTTCATAGAAAAAAAATACTTTTCTCAGCCACACAGCATGGTTTCTGAAAATGTAACTCAACCGAGACAGGTATTACTGATTTCCTAAATGAAGCTTTGAACACATTATACAAAAACAAACACATAGCAGCAATATTCCTAGAACTTTCAAGAGCATTTGACAACATTAACCACAGTCTATTGCTTAGAAAGCTAGAAAATGTTGGTGTCAGAGGCCCAGCCTATGAGCGGGTAAAGCCATACCTACAAAATAGACAACAAATGGTTGAAGTCTTGTACAAAGAAGGCAAAAATTGAATTTCCTATCTTTCAGAAAAATACTGTGTGCCACAGGCTTCCGTACTGGGAGCAACCTTGTTCTTGCTGTTTATAAATGACTTGGAACCACCCAGCCCTAACTATAAGTACATTAAATATTCTCATGATACAAATATTCTTATCGAATGCAAGATCCCAGAAGAGCTCCAAAACAAAATAAAAAGATCACTTCCCGTATATCAGAATGGTTCATAATGAAAAACTTAATAAACACACAGGAAAGAAACACACAGACCAGAATAAACAGCCCCAACTGCAAACATAGAACTGTTGGGCAAAAGGCTTGAAACTGTAAACAGCACCAAATTTCTAGAAGTTTGGATCCAAGATGACCTAAGATGGCAGAACCATACAGAACACCTAAGTAGTAAACTAAATACCATTTGTTACAGTATTAAATTTCTTGCTGGATGCACATAAATACAAGTCATAAAAATGTGTACTATGCCCTAGCAGAGTCACTATTAAGATAGGGTTTAATTTGCTGGGGAAATCCAACACCCGGCAAAGGCTGTTTCATTGCACAAAAAGAATTAAAAGTGCAATGGCAGGCACAGCACCTCAACCTTCATGCACACTTTCATTTGAAAAGCTTCATATTCTTCCATTATCATACCTATATATCTTAGAAACAATAATGTTTATAAGGAAAATCATAGATGACAACAGCAAAATTGCTCCAAAAAATCAAAACATCAATTCATACAACAACAGGAATAACCAAGATTTACATGTGCAATTTGCATATACCACACTGAAACAGAAAGGACCTCAGCAAGCAGCAAAAAACTCTACAACACACTACTTAAAAGAATTAAGATAATAACTGGGTTGCATAAAATCAAAATAGCAGGGAGTGACTACTTGCTACAGAATTGCTGCTACAGGGCTCATGAATTTTTATCTACTATGTAAATATGTGAAAAAAATTAAATAGTTTATACAATTATGGCCAAAATAAGAAATGTGTATGTATAAATTTATTTGTGTATTCTATGTATGTGTGGGCTGTTATATACAAATGTGTGTATGTATAATCAAGGCCAAAAGTAAGAACTGCGTATGTGTAACATTATTTGTGTATTTGTGGGCTGTTTTCCCCATATCTTAGGCTTATATCGCTATATACTGTGCTATACAACAGCTTCTGTTCAGAATTTATTGCAATTATTTGACTTGTCCAACATCACTATGTATCCCTGTACAATGTGAGATTCACAGGACCAAGAAATATACCATACAATACAAAACAAAATACAATACAATACAATACAATACGTCAATAGTGGTGTAGATACAGAGAATAAATGAACTGTCAGTACAACTGCAAGGTTCAGCAGAAGGTTGACAGAAAATACTGGGTTCAGCGACCTGAAAGTGTTAATACATCAGCATAGCAGACTATCTGAATGCAAAATAATGTGTGTATCACTAACAGTTACATAGGAACAATTCCAGCATTCATCTGATCCATTGTTATGTGAGACTGCCAACTGGTCTGCTACTTGCATATTCCAACTGTACCAATAACCAACCAGAAAGAGCTGTGATAGTCTGGCAAATAATGGATATTACAGTATGTGTGTATGAACTTTTGAAGAAACATATGACCCATTTCCGGTATGACTATGTACTTGCAGAATGACTGTGATCAACCAACATTACATCTTTTTTTCCCCCCTCTAGTCTCAGAGTATTACAAGTTGACTACACAGTCATTACACATCTTACAACATACTGGAGGAGCTTTATCACATTGGACAGCTCCCAAATAAACCAGATCTGTACACTAGCTTGTAAAAGTAGTCCTTGTGGTACATGGTACATCATGTTAATCAGTACAGATAGAATGTCCATACAATCATGGGGAACAGTCAGAAAAGAACCTCTTTGAGAAGTTGTTTAACTTGCACAAAACATTGGCTTAATGTCAGTTATGTCATCAACAAGCACTTGCACTCCATGTATATTTCTGCACTCTGTCATTTTGTGGTAGGTTCCTACTGATAACATCAACTCTCGTCACATGTGATAACTTTTTCCAGAAAATAATTGTCCACATTTTGCATTTCAATCAAGTCGTGGCAGGGATCAAAACATATTTTCTTTTTTTTTTTCTCCCTCAGCCTCCTGAGTCAAGGTTTGCAGTACAAACTTTGTACATACTTTCCTCTTCTTCAAAACATTCTGTTGGAGATCTTGAACTCTTTATACAGAGATGTTGCCCCACTGCAACAATGCTTACACAAAATAGTCACACAACCACTAAACACTGGCTGCTCACAACTGAATGGTCAGATGCACATCTGTTGTTTACAATTGTTAGTTCAAGCAGCTGGCTTGTGGCTCTTGAAATAATCAGGAGACAAATCTGTCACTGACTACAAATGAGGGGCTGAGTTAGTCTCTTCTTCAGGCAACCCTGGAGAAAGTGTAACACAGTGACCAAATTGTAGCACCAGTACAATCAAGTTACACTGCTAGAACTGACTTACAGACCACTCATAAAATTAAGCCTGAATGCAACTATACTTGTCAAATGTTGTGAAAGCTATAGCTTTTTTTTTTTTTCAATCATGATCTTGAGATTAGGAAGTTTAATAACAATGTTTACAACATGTCTAACAAAATCATTCTATACACAGAAAAATAATCACACACATCAATCACAAAATGTATGTAAACTTTTGAACTCATCTAATGCCTTAGACCTAAAATTTGCTAATTTTTACTGGATTTACAATGAAAATTTTGTTAACCCACAAACTGAAAGAACAAGAAGAATAATTTCTAAGACAGCTGTTGAAGGAATGGTGCTTCTTGGGCTAGGATTCACAAAAATTGTACTGGTGTGCGTGGGGGGGGGGGGGGGGGGGGGCGGCACTCAGCTCCAGAGATGCCAGCAATTTATGATGCTTGAAATACTTTCAGAAGCTCATGCATGATATCATACAGAATGTTGAGTTTGGTTCGAGTTCTCAGGCATCTGATAACATCTTTCGCCTGTTGCCTAATGGGTGCCAAAACAATGCTTGTGGATCTCCTTACTTAATTCATCTTAGTGGACTCTGTCAAAGGTATCACCTTTTGTACCACTGCACTGCAAACTGAGCATCTATGACAGAGACAGTTCAGAAGCATATAAAAGTGGTATGTGCTTGGTATTAGACAGTGTTATATAATATATCACGTTTCCCTGATAATGAGATGAACTTCTAGAGACAGTGTAGAAATACAAGAAGCAAATTAAGATAAGGAACCTGTATGAGACTATTTAGTACAAAAGTTACACAGCAAAACAGTTGTAAGCAGGACAGCCACTAACAGGAACAACCCTATCTTGACTGCAATTACATACATACCATTGGGTCCCCTCCCCCTCCCCCTCCCCCCTCATGCTCAGCCACAGTTTCTATACAGGGAAACATTTTCTTTGTGTTGGGTTCCACAGCCACTAAGATTTAATTAAAACTGTGGTTCTACCAAGGTTGTAAGTTTTTGTCAACATTTTTAATTTTCAAGTAGTGAAACAAAGTATCATTAACTATATTCTCATCTTAAGGTGTTGGGGTTAATGCACAACTCTTTTGAAAACTGGGTCAGTGCGAAATGTTTTTTACACATACCTATATGCCAGTAAACTTCAATTTTGTTGCATGAAATTTATTTTGTGCTCTAAATATTTTTATGGTTGTGAAACTACAATTAATGATTTTTTATATCTGTGTAACTACACATATATTTCTCACATTATAAGCAGTACTTGATAATGTTAAAAGCTGAAACAAGGTTGTAGTGGATGTGAAAATTGTTAAATTTTGTCAAAAAATTATAGCCACTGTGGAACCAGCATTTTAATCCTCAACAAGAGCTACACAGATATTATAGTTTTAATATATCTATTCTAACCACCATGTCATTATTTGAACAAGACTACTAGCACGAATAGTTTTTGCCAGAGTTGCTCTTCACTGTGTATAAATAAAAATACACTGAGGAATAGGTGTCTATTATGTAAGTGTTCATCATGCATAGCCACATGTTCACTGCAACTCTTTGTTGTTGGTGCACCACAGCACTAGCAATGGGATCTACATGATGACTACTGTAACTATAACATATCAAATTTGCAAAGAAATATGCTTAATCTGTTGGCGGCCTCTAGAGATGGAAAGAAAGCAAGAGTTTAAAATCCTGTCAACATCAATGTCACCATAAACCTGGCTATAATAATGGCTTGAAAAGGATTGGCAAAGGAGATCACATGCGGCCTCATTAAAGGAATCACCCTGGAATTCACGTTGAATGATTTATGGAAACTTAAAACAAGATTTCTGGATGGGGTTTTTAATCCCGAATTAATTCAAATATGATTCAGACAGTGCTCCTATTGGATCATTTACCTTGTTGAAAAGTATGTAGACTTGACTGACTTTATTTGAGTGTTGTCATAGTAACCATTCCTAACATTACTGTGCCAACATTCAATTCTTGGGCAACTGATGATTGGTCAGTCACCCAATGAAGTAATTTTTCTTCAAAGTTACAAGATCTTGCAGCTGTTCTTGTCCACTCTCCTTCAAAGTGCTATTGCAGTTGCCCAGTTTCCCTCAAATATTGACAAAATCTGTGAACAACTGTAACTCTTCCACTCCCTTGTGGCATCTGTTAGCTTTTCTTTAAAAAGAATAGGGGGGGGGGGGGGGGGGGGATGAATATATATAATAAAACCGAGAAATTTCAGGGATGGATTCATGAATGGAAGTGGAAGAAAATATGAGAAAATATGATCATGTATACAGAAATGCATTGTTCCCATGGTAGATGGCACTGATTAATGACAGTTCCTCTGTCCACATGCTATGTGTTTCTTCCATGTTGTAGCTCTGTGATTGATGCAACATACTCTACGTAGCAGAATGGTCTGGTACTGATGTTAGGAACAAGCCGAGGTCGTGTTTGTGTATGGCCAAGCAAATGTAAATGGTCGAGAGGCAGCATGGCTATACCAAAACAAGTACCTACATACACACACACACACACACACACACACACACACACACACACATTTCAAGCTCTTTTTGTGAGTTCATGGGTACTTTTGGACAGATCCACGGAGGTGGCGGACTGTGTTTACACCAGATTTGGAGGATCAGGTTCTACAGGATATTTAGATGAACCCTAGTACAAGCTCCAGGCACGTGCCCCCCCCAACATGGTATAAACCAAAGTACAATTATGTGTATCCTGCATCACAACTGCTACTGTCCTTATCATCTGCAATCCCACGTAGGCCACTCTGAACGCCTGTAGTGAGGTGGATGCATTGCAGTTCTGGACTGTGTTCTGGAATGATTTCTTGTCATTGCACGCAGACCATCCATTTCTGGACACGTTCATAGAAGCTTTTTTAGAGAAAATGTTGGATCTTCAATATGCAAACATAAAGCACATGAAAACATATATTCCGATATTCCAAGCTCTTGCCTCCCACCCTGCCCCTGTTAATGAAACATAAGCAGCGCTGACAATGCATTTGGTGCTGCACATTTTCACTTGTTGTTCATTATGTTAGAGGGGTTGTTGCCTCGACTGATACCTTGAGGAGTGTTATCTATTGGCTGCATGTAACTATTTTGGCTGAGATCTATCAGTTGACATGTTTCCAGACCTATATCACTTAATATAACAGCAGAAAAACTACTGTTTAGAAAAATAAGACTGAGTTCTGCTTATATAAAAGAGCACCAGTAGATGAATTAATATTAGTGAAGAGAGGAAAAGCAGAAATGAAGCTGCTAAACAGACTGAAAGGACACATGGTTGGAGCCATCACAACACCAAGCAGTCGTAAAAAATGTCAAAATAATACTTCCAAATAATTGCAACTTCCAGGCAATTTGCCAAAAACTGACATTTTGCGATCATTGCTGAGTACAAAATATAAATTGATTCTTACAAAGAAGTAAACTGCAACCAGCCAATGTTACTATGCAAACAGTGCAGATATTGTTTTCTTCTTTGCAAGAATCAACATGTGCTTTGTACGTACTCAAGGACTCAAAACGCAAATTTTTGACAAAATAGTCTTAAGCTTACCAAACCAGGTGCTGAGAAATGTTTGTGCTTTTAATGTAATCTACATGTGAACAGCCATGTGAAGATGAACTTTTGGTTCAAAACCGGTAATGGCACTATTTGTGTATTTACAATGACTAGTTACTGGTTTTTTCTTTGCAAGAATCAACCAATATACTGCAACTTCCATTTTATAATTCACAAGTCTCAGGAAATTCAACTGACGTAATTTTTTTAAAGTGAAAAATTATTTCACTGAATGTAAATCTACTGTGTTAATGTGTATGATAAATAGCGTTAAACCCATTGCCCGTGGGTAGAATGGATTTACACTAGTGTAATGTTAGAAAATATTTAAACTTAAAACTTTACTTCATCTGGAAATCAAATACTGGAAGTAATAATGCGCAGTATCCTCTGTCACTTCCTGCATCAATGACGTACTGTATACATTTGAAAAGGTTGGATGGATTTCTATAAAAAAAAAAAAAAAAAAAAAAAAAAAAAAAAAAAAAAAAAAACCCTGGAAAATCCTACCATACTTTCTAGTTCATGTGCATTGCTAATTCAGAATAACAAAAGATATTTTGAACCTTTCAGAATAAATAAATCCAAGTTAATACATTACTACATTCACATGGATGGAAATGATTACGCAATTAATGCACCACTGAGTCACCTTGTGACAGCAGTTAGCCATGAAATTACACCTAAACTTTAAATGAGTGATTTTTGGTGATGGAACTTGGCATCAAAATGATATGATAAAGCCAGCAGTTTACAGAAATTAATCATGCATTCATTCATGTCAACTTTCATCACTTTTTTTAAAATACAGAAAATATTAATTGAAATATCTAATAAAATGTGAACAAACTTGTGAGAATGTTTGTTCAGTCTGTTCTGAACATTTGATAACTCGGTGAGAATCACTTCTACACAGACCATCTGGACTCTTGATGTAATTTATGACAACACATTACTTTTACATGACCCAATTCTCCCATCTTACTTTTACAAATGAATTATTACGTAATCTGCAAACGACTATGACACAGCTTTTGCCCTTCCATGCCATCAGTATCAATCTGTTTCTGTAAATCCTTCATGAAATCCTCCCCACTCCACCAAGAGTGTCTTTCCGCCGTCCACCTAACCTTCGTAACCTCTTGGTTCATCCCTATGAAATCCCCAAACCACCTTCCCTACCCTCTGGCTCCTACCCTTGCAACCGCCCCCGGTGTAAAACCTGTCCTATGCACCCTCCCACCACCACCTACTCCAGTCCTGTAACCCGGAAGGTGTACACGATCAAAGGGAGAGCCACGTGTGAAAGCACCCACGTGATTTACCAACTGACCTGCCTGCACTGTGACGTTTTCTATGTGGGAATGACCAGCAACAAACTGTCCATTCGCATGAATGGACACAGGAAGACAGTGTTTGTTGGTAATGAGGATCACCCTGTGGCTAAACATGCCTTGATGCACGGCCAGCACATCTTGGCACAGTGTTACACCGTCCGAGTTATCTGGATACTTCCCACCAACACCAACCTATCCGAACTCCGGAGATGGGAACTTGCCCTTCAGTATATCCTCTCTTCTCGATTTCCGCCAGGCCTCAACCTCCGCTAATTTCAAGTTGCCGCCGCTCATACCTCACCTGTCTTTCAACAACTTCTTTGCCTCTGTACTTCCGCCTCGACTGACATCTCTGCCCTTACTCTTTGCCTTTAAATATGTCTGCTTGTGTCTATGTATGTGCGGATGGATATGTGTGTGTGTGTGTGTGTGTGTGTGTGTGTGTGTGTGTGTGTGTGTGTGTGCGCGCGCGCGCGCGCGCGCGCGAGTGTACACCTGTCCTTTTTTTTTTTCCCCTAAGGGAAGTCTTTCCGCTCCCGGGATTGGAATGACTCCTTACCCTCTCCCTTAAAACCCACATCCTTTCGTCTTTCCCTCTCCTTCCTGAAGAAGCAACCATCGGTTGCGAAAGCTAGTAATTCTGTGTGTGTGTTTGTGTGTTTTGTTCATGTACCTGTCTGCCGGCGCTTTCCCGCTTGGGAAGTCTTGGAATCTTTGTTTTTAATATGTTTCTGTACTCTATTGTATATCAGTCTCATAAATTGACACACAGTTGGGAGAGTGGTGTGCTGATCACATGTCCCTCCATAAACCCATCCACTGACACCTGTGGGCTGAAGATGACATGGTGGCTGGCTGGTACAGTTAGGCCTTTGTGGTCTGTTTAGGTGGAGTTTAGTTTAGTTTAGTTTAGTTGTTTACTACAGTATACAGCCTCATCTTCTGGTTTCAATATCTCACGAAATTAATGCACTTCCTACTTTCTTTCTATCTTTCTTTCTTTCTTCGTTCCTTCCTTCCACATTGTTACAACAACATAAGTACCTGTACTTTTCCTAGCTTGTTTGTTGATCAAATTTATACTCTGTATTGCTGTATTTATCTGATTACACAATGAGGCTTTTTCCCTAATTTGCCATTAAAAAAATACAGGGCCATCTTATATTTGCAGATTAAACTATTGCTGCTGAGGTTAACATTTTTACATTGCTTTAGTAGACTATATAGGGGTCATCTTACATTTAGAAATGAAGTTCTGGCAATTGAGGTCATGTGCAGATTTATTCTAAATTCAGAAGGGCAGGCTGGGTAAATGATATTCCATTCAAAGATGCTCAACATTTCCCAGTATGTCTCAGTGCTCGATACAGTACTGAAGTTGCTCACTCGCATGACATTTGACTCACATGGCACTAGAGGAAGGATATGCAAGAAATAACGAACTAGCCACTACAACAACCTATTGCTCTGCTTAAAAACTGAAAATTTTGTGAAACGCAGACGAAAATAGCACTAAATTCTATCACGTTACAAACTCTTGTTGTACTCAAACAGGTTTGCAATAAAAGTTCTCATACAGGTATGAATACTGTGTACAAACATTTATCCTGCTTTTTAAGTAAAGGTAATATTAAAAGGCAGAAATGTTGTCCTTCAAAGAACATTATTTGATTCTGAACGGAGATCAATATTTTACTTGGCTATGAGAAACTGTAAGGATTTACTAAGCGTGTTGCAAATGAGAAATTCAGTTGCTGTTCACATAATAGAATACAAGGTAAAAATTTTATCAGCTTTTAATCAGCTTTAGAACATGATAGTGACATTCACATGAAACAAGGAGGAAAGTCAATCCAGAATTAAATGTCTAACACATGAAATTAATCATATTAATCTAACTATAATAATTGCTGCGAAAAAATTACAGCAGCAAGGCCATCATGGGGATAGTACCAACAGATGTCAGTAGATCAAGGGATGAGCGGAAGCTCAAGAATTGGACTGAATCGTGATTCAATCTTTTAGTTATTTATTAGTTACTGTTGTAATATATGACTTATACCTGAGAAAATATTGCAATCAGTGTTTCACAGTTGCTTAAGCACAGTATTATGGAAGAGTTGGAGGGGAAACAGTGATATTTGCTTGGCTGAGAACTTGACGATTGCAAGGAGGGGTGTAGTGAGCAAGCCAGCCGGGGTGATCTAGCGGTTCTAGGTGCTACAGTCAGGAACCGTATGACCGCTACGATCGCAGGTTCGAATCCTGCCTCGGGCATGGGTGTGTGTGATGCCCTTAGGTTAGTTAGGTTTAAGTAGTTATTAGTTCTAGGGGACTGATGACCTCAGAAGTTAAGTCCCATAGTGCTCAGACCCATTTGAACATTTTCTATTTAGTGAGCAGGCAGAAAATTACATCCTGTTGCCAACCATGGAAGTCTATACTGCACACTTTGGCTTCTTAGGAACTTCTGCCACATTTGGCTGCCATTTACCTGAATCCATTTGTATTCAGAATTGAATTACTTTAAAACTGGACAATTACTCAACAACTCTAGATAGGAGCCAGTGGCGTAACTTACGTGTTTCATGGTGCATCGTTGTTGAAACTCACCAAGATGTATGACAGGAATGAAAAGGGATGTGAAAGCTTCTGGTTCTACACAACCAATGAGATAGTGGTGGGCAAATTATGCATTTGTAAGCAAGAGACATTATAACATTCTCAATTCAGAATAAAATTGAAAGTCAATATGCATTTGGATTATAACAGCTACAGCATAACCCCACTTTTACATTCCCGGAATTAACATTTTCCCCCTGTTTATGACATTTTTTATTGTTCCCGTCAAATTTCCTATGTCCACAATGTTAATTTGCACCCTATACAATATTCGCACTTGACAATGAGAAAAAATTCTTGAAACACGCTGCAAAGCATGAAAAAATACATAACTAGTGCAGTATTTCATTATTTAAATATTGAATGACAGCAGCAGGCTTTCAAAACATCTATTATGACGTATGAAATTGAGTCAAATGTTCATACTTTCCAGAAAGTTATCAGTTCCAGTTACATCAGCGGTTTTTATTAGATAATAAACCTTTATTAGATAATAAACAAGTTCCTGACACAAGTCTTTTGAAGGCTGTTACGTATATATATCACACAAAGTGCGAAAATGCAAGCGCGTATCCTATACATAACTTTTACAGCTTAAAAACATTATTTCCCACATTTTACACCATTTTTAAGGCCCTTGATAAGTGTAAAAATGGGGTTTCACTGTTTTTCCTCTGGTCCCACGGTAACCACAGCCTCAAAAATTGAAACAATCAAATATTTGTGACAATGAATTTTGATCAAAAATAGTGACACCACAGACAACAGGGCTAGCAAGCAAAAAATGTAGAAAAGAAAATGGGCCACAATTTAATGTAAGCCATTCATTTTCATTTGTTTTATTTCTGCTTGTATTATCAAAGTGTAGACAATCAATAAACAACATAAATTTATAACATGTATAATGTTAGCTTTTTAGGCAGATACTGTATGTCAATAAAGCAGTTTGTAGTTTTGATTAGTCAGAATATGTTGAAAATAAATTTTTCTCGAGAAGCCTCTTGAAGAAAAGGGGACAGTCTTATAATCAGGGTCATCTTATACTCTGGCAAATACTGTGGTTGTTAACATATATATAGTAAACTTTTCCAAGTAAATCACATGCTTGTTCCAAAGTAGTTCAAGACGTTACTTTCTCTTCAGGATAGTCTGTGTGTTATAATTTGCATCGCCGACAGTACAAAAAATATCTGCCAAAGTTCTTAACATTCTGTACTTTCCTAAAGGTGGATTTGCATCTGTGCAGCTTGCTCCCAGTTGTCACGTGTTGGTCCTTGCCTCACACACAAAAAGAGGCACATATTGAGAACATGTCATGAGTATGCAACACTTCATTCACATGTTGACAAAAACATGCACAGTTAATTACAGAGTTCAAAATGACTGCTTTGTTAAAAACAATTTTGTGTGTGTGTGTGTGTGTGTGTGTGTGTGTGTGTGTGTGTGTGTGTGTGAATCAAGAAGTAGAGACTGCAAGATGTGTGCTTTATTAAAATTTTACTTCTAAATTGGTAACTGATATTGAGATAATACATCATACTTTCTAGTTTGAGGTATCTATTGCGTCAATATGTGGCTTTACCCTTTTAAATTCCTATAAACACTCTTGCAAAAGACTTGGCACATGCTTAACATTCACAAACTACAGTCAAAGAATATGTGAAAACTTTCTATTTTATGTCTGGACATCCAAGATTGTACAAGTACAGCAGAGCCTCGATTATCCAATCTTCAGTTATCTGACCTTCTGTGTTATCCGATCCTTTCACCGCACCGGCCGTGCACCAGCCAACAACAAGTCAGTGACTAACGCGTTGTTTGTTGATACTCAGTTCATTGTCGCCATCTGCTACTCCTCACTCCTCAGTGCTAACTTAGATCTGTAGTGGAGTGGACGTGTTGCACTTTGTTTATTGTAAAATTTTGTGGTGATGGCTTCAAAATGGAAAAAGGTGGTGGTTTCAATAGAAGAAAAACTCAAAGCTTTAAAAAGAATAGACAATGGTGAAACTTTATTAAAATTGGCGCAAGATTATAACATCAGGATAACAACAATTGGAGACTGGAAAAGGATGTGGTGCTCTCAGTGAGCAACCTCGACTGTTTTGGAATATTGGAAAACCATGAAAAAATGTGATTATGAAAAAGTAAGTGAAGCTTTGTTCCTATGGTTTACTCAACAGAGATAAAGGTTTACCCACATCAGGACCTATTCTGCAGGAAAAAGCCTTAAAGTTTCGTAACAAACTAAACGAAGGGGAACCTGATTTTACAGCTAGTGTAGGATGGCTCGATAGATGGAAGAAAAGATAAGGAATTCGGCAACTTAACGTCTGTGGTGAAAAGCTTTCAGCAAATGTTGAATCTGTTCAATTGTTTAGGAATAAACTTCACAAGGTATTGGACAAGGAAAACTTAACAGGTGATCAAATTTTGAACTGTGATGAGACTGGTCTCAATTACAAAATGTTACCGGAAAAAACATTAGCGTCGAAGGCCGAAAAGGCAGTGCCAGGCTACAAATATAGCAAAGAAAGAGTGACAATTCTTGCATGCAGTAACGCCACAGGAAATTTGAAAATGAAACTGTCTATGACAGGTAAGCCAAAAAAAACCGAGAGCATTAAAAAATTTATCCAAAAATGCTTTACTGGTGAAATATAAAAAAAAAAAGCTTGGATGAGCTCAGACATTTTTTAAAGAGTGGTTTTTTGATGAGCTCGTGGCACAAACGGAAAAGTTTTTGAAAGCCAACAACTTGCCCCGCAAAGCACTGTGGCTTCTAGACAATGCCACTTGTCATCCTAATGAAGATGAACTTCAAGATCAAGATATGAAGGCCATGTTTTTGCCTCCAAATGTCACATCCTTATGTCAGCCTATGGACCAACGGACCTTAGAGACACTGAAGACAAACTGTTGAAGAAACTTGCTTTCCTCTTTAATGTTATGGACAAGGGAGAAGATATGCTACAGCAGTTGCGCCTTATTAATTTGAAAGACGTAGCTTATGATGTGGCCCAATCTTGGGAGAGTGTTGGAGCAAACACAATTGCAACATGGTAAACGAAAAAGAAGAAGACGAAGAAGTGGATGTAGTGGAGGAAAGTGGGCCCAATATTTCTCACAACCATGGACACAAGGCCTCAGAAACTGCTTTAAAATATGTAAAGCAACTGGATGAAACATTGTCTACCGAGGTTTTACTTCTTAAGAGACTACGTGATTTAGCGGCAAAAAAAACGGCAAACAGCAGGCAAACAAAAGACAATCACTAACTTCTTCACACAATAAATATCTATTCAGTCTAATTTAATTTGTATTGTATTGTATTGGACTACTTAAATTTAATTTTTGTGTTTTTTTGTATTATTTTCTGTGTTATACAATCTTCCCGTTTATCTGACCTTGCCGCGGTCAGTTTAGGTCAGATAATCGAGACTCTACTGTATGGGGATTACAAGCAATTAAAGGCTTACAAATAGACGACAAAACTGTGTGTGTGTGTGTGTGTGTGTGTGTGTGTGTGTGTGTGTGTGTGTGCAGGAATTCTTGAAAGTGCTAGTTTGGACTGTGCCTAGTCTTGTAGTCACATATTCCATGTGGCTGATCCCAAAGCGATGACACCAGACTACCTAAATGTATCGTAATCGACACTCAACACCTTTTAGATGAACAACATTGCTCCTATGTCGCACAGACTATACTCCAAAAAGATAAGTGATGTAAGACATAAGACACATTTCTCAGCTTTAAAATGTATTCCAATGTTTCTCTTGTATCTGTCATCTGTATAATGGTACTCTATGATGCTTAATAATTTCTCTCATATTGACAGGAAAGAAACACAGAGAATAAGGTGTGTTACTTGCTCTGTGATGTCCACGTTTACTTTGTTGCCGTGCACTACACCTCACAAGGTCACATGCAGTGCAAACAGCCTCAACTGTTGTCTGCTACATGCTTCATATATATTTTCACGATGGCCTTACATGACGAAGAATGAGAGCTTTTATTGAACAATAGTGGTTCAGTGCTTGATCAACAAATTTTTAATTTTTAAAGCAGTGATGAAAAGCTTATTGTTCCATCACTTTTTTTTTCTGTAAATGTACATATTGTCTATCATACACCAGAAAGCTGACGACAAATCAAAAAATGACTGCATCCAATGTAACTGTCAGAACAAAATTAGGAGTGATATAGATGAGACCTGATTATATTTTTTATTATAACAAAAAAAGAGACTGTCACAGGCCACAGCAATAACCTATTGGGCTATACCTCTTTAGAGTGGAAGAAAGTGGTGGAAGAAAGTTTTTTCACATTTTCATGGTAGTGACTGTAAATTCATAGATTTTATATAAAAACCTGAGGGTAACTAGAAACATTTTGTTTAAATCATTGCAGTGCCATTTATGAACAAAGGAGGACTGGTTGTATCAACTTTTGAACCAAAATAGTTCACCTGTAAAAGGGCTCGGTGGAAGACATTTTCTGAAATTGGTTCCAGCCAAAGAAATGTCAAAATTTCATCATAAGAGAGGTAAGGTCTTGCCAGAGTGACAAGACAAGATCTGAGAAAGTGGCAACGAAAGATATCCGGCAATATTGTGATGAATGTGACGTAAGACTCTGTTTTCCAATATTCATACTAAGGCAAATGTGAAACATTAATTTTCGGTAAAAACCACATGGCAAAACATTTTAATTGTAGTACCGGTATCTTCAAACCCAATCTCCATTTATGAAATGAAAGACAAAAAAAGTGTTGTGAAAACAAGACATTCATTTCCATGTAAAAAAAGTTTTCACTGATGTAAGGTCATGTTTCTCTGTGATATTTCATATAAATAAAACCCTCTTTTAAGTGTAATAAACTGACTTTTCAATGGCCACTCTAGCTTCCCAGGCCTTTAAGTGCTGCTCTTTCCCAAGCATGAGTCTGCTATGTCTATGATCACATGGTCAGTCTCATCTCATGGTCTGCTCCGTCTTAGAATACACATTAACCTTAGGTTTTAAGTTGGATTCCTCTGCAGGTTAAGGATCTCAATTTTACCCTGCTCTACAAACCAGGACAACAGCTGTCGACTGGTATGTATGCGTGAGCAATCTAGAAGAAATTTGATCAGAACTTATGGATATCATTATATTCATTCTGGAAACATCACATGCTCCATGGTATGAAGACTCTGATTGGCACTGCGGGTACTACCAATACAATGACACACACATCAAGCACCTCTCTACTTCCCTAGATGTTATCCCAGCTGGTTCTTGGATCTTTGAAGAACTGTTCTAGTAAGGCCTCGCTTGAGATACAATATGAGTGTTCTATAGAAACATTCTGTGTACTGCTGATCAGTATACTGTAGATACTGGACTCTAAGAGGAAATATAAGGGAATTTCAAAATGTTTGTGATATTTCCCTAACTGTCAGAGCTCCAAGGTCAATGGAGACTTCGAGCCATACTAGATGAATACCACACTGTAAATTCCAGAAAAAAGTATAACTTTCTCATTCAGAAAGTGGTTTGCTTCTTAGCACCACCAAATTTGCATATCATCATCATCAGTAGTAAATCTACAAAAATATACCGCATCAGAGAAGAAGATTAATGTTTTATATATCATCAGTAATCTATTCTATCATGTCTTTGCACTATTCCACATACCATGAATTACACTTAGGTGTGAACAGTCTTAGCATGAAATTATAACAGCATTACAAATCACTGCATTCCTAATACCTTAAACATTGTCTGTGTGGTGCGAAAGTGCCAACTGACTCAAAATAATAAAAAGTGTGAGCCCATCAGAGAAGTACTAAAAGAATGCCATTAAATTTTGGTTACACAATAAATAATACATATTTAAAGGTTGTATATAAAACTGGCTACTGGCCCAACAGGTGAAGCATCCCATGCTGGCTTGGATGTTTTATCAACACTGGGTAGCACCTTACACCTGTAGCTAAGAGGTATGGGGCAGCCATATGACCAGTTCCCATTTCCGCCCTCTGCCTGGAGATACGTAAACCCATCATTATCCCTCATTCACCCTGAAGTGTAGACAGACCAATCACCTGTTACACACTGAATGATACAATGGCAATGGTGTTTCCGGGGGATTTCAAGAGAATCACAAAGATGCTGTAGCTTTTGCCAGTTGTGTCCCAATGTCGTTCCATCTTAGAGCAGTAGCCTGAAGTGTGATGACGGTTGCCAAGTAGCTGTTTCCAGACAGTGGTCATTTCACCTTGCAGCCACAAACATCAGGCATAGTCTTAATCCATTCCTTACTGTGAAATAACTGTATAACTGCATAACACAACCACATACTGGAAATACATCACAACTGGTATGCATTAGCTCAAGAAGAATAAAAATACTAATGGTGACAACTCCCCATGGGACTTTATGGTATTAGCCATAACAGTTTGTTAACATCCCAGACTTGTTAACCTGAGCACTCAATCTATCAGTGTCACATTGCCCACAGTGTGATGTGTTTGGCAGTCACTACGGTTGTATCTTTGTGAGAATGCATGCTAAAACTGGAAAAATAGCAGTAGCCCAGTGCGAGCTAAAAGTTCATTCTGAGTTGTCAGGTGTACGTATGCGTCAACTCATCAGTATGCTAGAGAAAAGTAGTTGACTTTCCTTAGTCTAATTCATTAAATTTTTATAAAACTTTTTTAACAACAATCTGTCCTCAATATCTTCATCCCTGGATGGAAAAAAGGAATATTAAGGAGTAACCTCCAATTACGAATGAGGTCATTAGAGCAGGAGTACAAGCTCGAATTTGGGGAAGGTATTGAAGAAAATAGATTATATCCTTTTAAATATAAATGTATCTATAACTGTCTTATGATATTTCAGGAAACCATGGAAATACAAAATCTGGATGGCCAAATAGGGATTTGAGTTTCCATTCTGCCAAATCCGAGTCCTGTAAAATTGCGTATTGCACCACCTCAACTGAGCCTCTCTCTCATTCTTTATCCAGAGAGACTACAATCAGCACCCCTCAAAACCTACAGTTATCAGTGGATTATTATTCCAATAAACATCTCTGATTTACAACAAAAAAAGGAAAGAAAGAATTTTAATTGGTGTAGTTGACTGATACTGATGCCTCCTTTGAAACAACCTACACTCTTTTCCACCAATAATCACTTAACACTTCTCCAACGATAACACTTTCACAACTTCTAACAACTAATCTTATTGGCCTTTCTTCAAATGCATAGACTCCTTTTGCTTATTTGCTTAATGTTCACAGAAATATAAAATGAAAGAACAAAACTTAAGATTAACTTTGTAATTGAAATAGAAATTGTCTTTTGCTATATCTTACTGGAAAATACTCATTTACTCACAGATTTTAGCTCAACGCCTTGTCTTATTTGGTCAAGCAGATCACCACGTGAATCTCCTCTGCCTCCTGACGATTTCTTCTGCTCAACTTCCACATGCTGCAATAAGAGATTTTTTGTTTTATTGTTTACAGTCTGTTGTGTAAACACAATTGTACAAATATTTGAATGCTTCTAAACTGATTGCATTATTTTAAAAAAAATATTAAAAAATTAGCAAAAATAATTATTATCAACATGATGCAGAGAGAATGAATCCAATTTACAACAAAATGAAATACATCCAGTTGGAAGCCACAAAATGGTTTGTGCAGTCAATTTCTTTACCAGTTATATCATGGTATCCAATGAACACAGCAGACAAATAAATGCCAATGACTGTTGAAGCATGAGAAACTGTTATATACACTATATTAGGATGGCTTGCATCAGAAGAGTATAACTGGGGTTTCATGTTCAAACAGCAAAAAATTCACTATAGATGGAGCACCAATCCAGTTCTACAAGGAGTGGAGAAGTATTAGGCCATTCCTTAATAAAGAATCCATCCTGACGGGTCTCCCACATCTGCACATCTGGTGACTATTTTCCATTGGCCTAATAGGGATTGTAATCCTGTTCCACACAGATCAGTTTTTTATGCTCTGTAGTTCCTCACTCAATTCAAATGCTGTACAAATGGAAGTTCAGAGTGAAATACAGTGGTGGTGTTTTCTCAAAACATTTCATGCCACAATATAACAATATTATTGCAGAAAAATATTACACTCACAAAAACCAGTAGAGATTTTTTTTCAAGTCAATCACCATAAAAAATCAAACCTATCATCTCAAAATTACACCCGCTACTGGCACAGGTTCATATTCATATGAAGCATGAGGGGTGAACTTCAAATCCATTAATATGTCACACACAAGAGGATGGTACAATGATCAATCACCATGTTGCTATGTAAGCAACACCCACAATCACCAAGATGAATACTATGGTGATTCAGTGTTCAATACAAATACATACAAGTCTTTTTCACTGGATTCAGAATGTTTTCCAACAACAAATGCCTTTAAAAGTGGGAACAGGTGGAGGTCACATTCTGCTAAATGTTGTGAATAGGGTGGGAGTTAATTATGTACACAGATAATTCATCTTAAGTTTTGATGATCAAGTTTCCAAGTATCAAACTAGGTGATATAAATGACTGTATCTTTTGATTGCACTGACTAAAAGCTTAAATTTTTTCCCCAGTGGATGTTAGAACTTACTAGTTGACTAATTTCAGCTTGATACCTCTATCTGGTTTTGAGAAAACAGGATCTTAACAGATGGACAACAAAGTGACCCTATAAGGGTTCCGTTTTTATCAACTAAGGTACGGAACCCTAAAAGATAACTTCACACATGAAACATACTTTTTTTAAAAAGAAATTTAATGCAGCTGTGGATGCACGAATACAAAAAGACAACTGAAATCCACAAACTGAAGGATCTATATCAACATAAAAACATCTCATAATTTATTTAAAATTAAGAACAGTATCCTTTATCGTTAGTTCAGGAAAGTTAAAAACAAAACATTAATGGTTAAAAGGGACACAAACTGAATTCAGTTGAAAAATGAAAATCTTTGCTCTCAGCTATTCCTCCAGTATTCTGTCAGCTGCAACTGACGGACTTTTCATACACAGCAAGAGGAAGAACAAAAGAAAGAGATGTCATCCACAAACAATGAACACTGAACAGGATTTCTTACTGTCACTGTTTTACTGTTAATAGTTACAGCAAGGGCAGTCACACTGAAAACACTTCCTTGGCAGACACCATTCTCTTGTTCAAGAAGGTCAGACAGACATCACCACATTGGCAATTAATTTAAAATACCGGGGGGGGGGGGGGGGGGGGGGGGTGAAGGACAACATAAAGATGGGAGGACATCAGAAGGCCGATTCGTAGAGCTGCCCGAGAATCTATTGCCTCCAAAATGCATCACGAGCCTTCTCAATGTCAAAAAAGATACTATTTCACAACAACAGTGCATGATATCATATTATGTGGCTGCTTCCAAATTATCAAAAGTGGGTTGATATTACCTAAAACCACACTAAAAATCAGTTAGGAACTGTCTAGAGAAGTTATATGCTTCATCATCACTGGCGAAACTGAATTCCCAACGGCCCCTCTTGGCAACAATGCTATGGTGTTCAAAAGATGGCATAATAATTGGTTGTCATCAGACCAATCACACACTAACACTGTCAGTTTTGTAACAGACCATTTTGGCCTGTTTTTCTTATTCCCCTGCTTGGATTTTGGGGAAGCCGTTTCACTGAATTCCCCCCCCCCTCAGCCTGCCACAATTGTTCATTGTTGTTCTCAACGACAGGTTCAGCTACATTATGTTTCTGTTGTACACATACATGCTGGTCTAATCAGAGGTGCAAGTTTGCAGCTATACTTTGACTAAAATAACTTTTTGATTAATAAATGTCAGTGGTGGGGAGCAGAGTAGCCAGCTCATACACACAATAGCATATGCTCATGCAACCGACAGATGTGAGTCTAAAAACGAAAAGTATTTCGTGTGGCCGGCCCACCTGGCTTACCTACCCCCCTTTGTAGCTTGCACTGCAAGGCACTGCTGTTGGTGTCTGTAGAACAGTATGTGGAGCCAAAACAGCAGCAGCAATAGGCTGGTGCCCAGTTCCTACTACTCAGCCCACAGAAACATCAATCACAAAGTTATTTTAAGGAAGTGGAGCCCAAGCAATACTAGCTATGGGCTTGTGCCTGGTCCACACCATTTGACCCCACAGAAATGTCAATCACACAGTATACATCTACACATGCAGGTTGTTGTGCTTGACTCAGATGTCACTGACTACGTGCCAAAAATGGTCTTTATTATGAAGGGGATGACTTTATGGAAGTGGTGGCTGGATGGCCATAAGTGCCTTTTTCACCTCATAGTACGGGATCCCCTGGATGAGCTTGATTTTTTACATCCTTCTCTCTTCTGTGAAGGCTCAGCACTGTCTGCTTCATACTGGGTGATGTTGGTAGTAATTCACAGTTGGGGAGTACTTTTTGTTGGCAGCCAACAGCAACATCTACCACTCGTTGCCTGTCCTTTGCATCTTACAATTGTGTTCTCAAAATGTAGCACATGGGATTAGGTATATAAGGCCTAACCTAATCACGGATGAAAGCTCCAGCAGTGCACTCAGGAAATTTCAGCATATTACTAGGTTGGTGCATAGGTTCATAGCATTTTTGTTTTGCATGTTTGTATTCCAATCACTACAGGTTTATTTATCGACAGTCATTTTTTACTTGTAGTTCATTGTTGCTATTTGAGTTTACATATTGTCATTTTATCATTTGGAGATAGTAAGCGGAGCTGTGGATGTTAGAAAATGTTGTGTCTAGTGAAGAAATCAGAACATTTCCAACATATTCCTGCATTTGAGTTCAACAGAGCAGTGACAGCAGTAGAGGCAGATAGAAACATTTCTGCCATATAAGGGGATAAGGTCAGTGGACAGAGCACAGCAAGACAACATTTTTCTTGTTCTGACATTAATGACTCTTCAAGTTTAGGATGACCTTCACAATTTGGTGAAGATCATTTAAACACATTAATCCACAATGATCTAGGTCAGTGTACTTGAGAACTGGCAAATGTGATCATTCCACCATCATGCAACATCTGCATGCAATGGCGAAAGTTTAAAAATCAGGTGTGTATATACTGCATGCCCTACACCAAAATCACAAAAATCAGTGTATGACCATATGTGCATCTCTGCTTGCTCACCATCAATTGGCTTGTGAACAACACTGACCATTCCTACCCTGTATTATTGGTGACAAAAAATGTGTCTTTATGCTGACATAAAGAAAAGAAAGGAATGGTTAAGCCAAGAAAAAGCAACAACTCCCCATACAAAGATCTGCACTCATTCACAAAAAGATAACATTATGCAGCTGGTGTAACAGCGACAGTATATTGTACCATAAGTTGCTTCCCTGAGGCGTAACCATAACTGCTGACATTTATTGTCAACAAATGAGATGTTTTGCAGATGCAGTCCAAGAACAATGACCAGGAAGACAACATGAAGTGATGCTACTCCAGATAATGCCTACCCGCATTTTGTTAGACTGACAAAAAACACTACACAGGAACTGGATTGGAAAGTCTTCCTGCAACCACCTTATTCACCTGATCTTTTGCCCTCACATTTTCACCTTTTCTGCTCTCTATCAAACAACCTTCAAGGAACTTCCTTGCTGGGTGAAAACATGCTCTGAAGATGATTCGATGATTTTTGCCTCAAAGTCACATGATTTCTACAATCACAGAATATGAAAGTTACCCCAGCATTGGCAGACTGATGCAAATAGTGAAGGACAATATATTATTGATGACCAAGGTCTATGTTATGTGTATCTGTCATGTTTATTAAACTTGTGGAAAAACACTATGAAATTATGCACCAATCCAATATATGTGAGAATAAAGGCATCGTCTTTTCAAACTCATCATTTACTCTAACACATTAATTCCCATTTGCATTGTAGTTCCTAGGTAAAGAGACGTGTTATTCCCTGCAGCTGACTATCCCTTTACTAAACTTCAGAGTGGTGTTTGGTTATGTATTTACAACGCATTCTCCTAACAACTTAGTGTTTAGCTGATTGCTAAGTTGAGCAGCACTTTTTGTCTTGAGCAGTAATGAACCACTTCACAGTTTATTAATGGATTTTAGTGTCTCTGCGAGTCCCTCCAATGCTTTATTAATGCATAAAGGTGATTGTTCATCAAATGTATTTCCTACACATTTAATTACAATGAATGTGTTATTTATGACAGGACATGGTAGTGGAAACAGTTTCTCTAGTAGTGACAGAGGTCTCGTATGGACCAGCCACACAAGGCCTCTTTGTTGTATGTGCATTACTACTACCCAACGAACCACTTGAACTGCTGGGAGTGTTCATAATTTATGTAGGACCCTTCAGTGTACCACAGCAGCTACGAAATGAAGTGTCCAGCCACAAAAAGCTCTGCTTATCTAGGTAAGCCTTATATAACTGGAGTGTGGCATTTGCCCCATACATTATAGTTAGTGTTTTGCCTCAACACCCATATCTCTCATTGGCACAAAGCACTTCTTGGGGTTGAACTTTTCTTTTTTTTTTCTTTTTTTTTTTTTTTTTTTTTTTTTTTTAGGTTTGTACTGTCCATATAATCTAGGATTTAACCCAAGATTCCTGTGACAATGTACCACCACCACCACAAGAACAGCCCCAGTTCAGAGCCCCCACATTCATCAAACCTCTATACAGCCAACAAAGGCTCAGCTCCCTAACGCACTCACTATTTAAGCATGACTTAGGAGACATATGTGGCTTATCAAATGCCATGGATGTACCTTTCATCCCATAATAGATCCCAGGAACAGTGAGGTATGGTCCTCTTCACAGATTTAGTTTCATTCCACCTAGAGGAGGCTGTTCCAAAGGTGCCCCAAAAACCAGGAGTGCTCCAGAGCACTCAGTGCAGTGACTCTGAAGCCTGAGAGGTGGGGGAAATTGAACTCACTGCCCCCGGGTTGCATAAAGTCTTAACAAATGCAACAATCTGTGTTCAACAACAGCTATGGTCCAACACAGAAAGCCTATACCTCAACTTGAAGATACATTTCTATTTATTGATGGGGGAAGGGAAGGGGGCAGAGTGCCTTGTATGTCACAATGTAGTTAATTCTGCTAAGAAGTACAACATACAGCATCATTATGCAAGTCTTCACACAATGCATTCTGGGCCAAGGTATAAGGCAAAGTACTAAGAGAGCTGGTAGCAAAGCTTAAGAACAACACACTAGGAGACATAAGTTTAGAACAGAATTCTCAGTATATAAGTTACATAAATATGCATCATGAGTTAATTTACTGTAACGCGTTTATAAATTTTCAGGCGAATGACACTGAAGAAAAACAAATGAGGCGGCAGTTCAAGCAAGCTACAAAGCTGCTCACATTATAGCAACGAGTTGCAATCTGTTTCAGTGGGACCTCCCATAAAACCATATTCATCAACTGCAGAATCACATCCTATCAATGTCGTGCCTCACCAATCCATGACTAGAACTTGGCAACAGCTATGCAACTACACTGCCAATCTGCAGCTGGCTATGATACACGTACTTCTCAGTCCATGCAGTCAGCATTTGCCACGGAGCCGACTTAAAGGACATTGCACCAACCAGTCACTCATTCTATTTTAGCCTAATCTAGTGTGCCTGTCCAGTCTAAGCATTGCCATTCAGCCTCTGTAACTATCGTGGATATCCGAGTTGTATTGTCTCGAGAACTGGGTCTCATTCTTTAGATTTTCTGTCACAGAACCCACTGACTCCCTAGCATCCACCAGCTGGATGACCACACATCTGGCGATGTGGGAAACACTATGTTCGGTTGCTACTTGGTTCTACTTCTCACCAAACAAGCAACTGGTGATGGTATTTATTGTATATTTCTTGCAGGACTGTGTTCACCTGCTATGCTTGCCTGCTACATTTCTTAAGTATTGTAGTATGCGTGTGTTTCAAAACATCAGCTCTGCAACTGACCCAATGTCTCGTGCTTCACAGAGGCTGTTTCTTCTAGTGACTAATTCACACTTTCTTGCAGCACTGTTTAGCGGTTGTGCTATACTTCTTGTTCAGGTGTTATTTTTGTGTGTTTGATCACAGCCAGTCCACCACAAGAACTGTCAATAACTCAAGATTGTTCTGTTTCAGGCATAGCAGCTCATGGAAACTACGACCAGAATGCTTGCAGCGCAAGCAAACACGGTAGCACTGCCCCCTGTACCTGTACCACTGTCACAGCAAGCAGCAACTGCTTCCCTACTGCCATTCCGTGCATCTGATTCTCCATGAAGAATGGTTGGAGTACCATTCACAGCTCAGCTCAATCCAACTCGTGCTTCACGGCACGCTACATTGAAGATAGTAAAAGACAACCTTATTTTCTTGCAAAATTTGGAGTCTCCGTTCACCAATTCACTTGCAAACTGGTCCCCACTACCCGCCCTGAAAGTGTTCCTTACAATGGTCTCATTGCTGCACTCGATAAGTATTACGATGAGCAGATTAACGAGGCAGCTGCTTTATGCAACCTAATCAGACACATAAGCAGTGGATAGCAGATTTCAAGGACTTACACATCATTGTCAAATCAAGTGTGAGTGTGTACATTACTGTAGAATGCCATTATTAGGGACACCATTACTCAAAATGTGTCAGATTCTCACATACACAGATTCTGAAGTATCCTGAGCCTAGCTCGAAAGAAGTTTTGGAACTACTGGAGCGTCAAGGCTCTTATGATAATGCAGCGGTAGACTTTGACTCTGCTCCTACTTGTGCAGTACAGAGAAATGGTACGTCAGTTGTGCCTGTAGTTCGTGCACTGTGGCAATCAAAGTCTCAGCCACAGCAGGATGTAAACAAAACCATTGTACTGTGCAGCAGCATAGTGGAGTTAAATTCTGTCCTCAATGTTTCACAGCACGTTATCATCAGGAATGCCCTTGTCGGATGCTAAGTTTTACCATTGTTGCGAGCACACCGAGGTTTAATCTGCTTGCCTGCAGAAATGCAAGTCCAACAAGCACTCTGTACATTCTCCCATATCTCAGTCAATGGATATCAGTGCAATATTTTTAAGGCCAAATAGTGATTCTAGTGTTGATCAGTGCAAGTCAAGTGCATTAGTGAAGAAGCCACACACTTCTTCCATCCAGTGTCAGGCTAAGGAATCGTTTGTCACTTTTCACATTGCCAAACACAAAATAAGCATTCAATTAGGCACTGGTGTGTCTGTGACTTTGTTGTTGGATAGAAGCATATATGAGGCACTGAGAGCACAAGCGGACTAAGCCACACTTTTTGTGCATTTGAGGTACTGACATGATGTGATAACAGTATACGATTATTACGCAATGCCTGTTGATCTGTTCATTTATCTGAAGGTTTGTCTCATTTAGCAACATACACATTGCTGTTGCACTCAACTGCTGATAAATACCATTGAGAGTAGGAGTGGGCTATGCATCATAGTCAATTTGCACTCTGTGCTCTCCATCCACAGTCACTATGTGTGATGTCAGCGAACAAAGAACTTGTGTATTCAGTGTGTAACAACGTATTGGGCCAGTGAGCAAGTGGAAGTGTATGTCAGTTGTTCAGCATGGAGGCCCCTGCGAAAAGTGTGGAGGAGCAATTGCAAGTTTAGTTGTTGTGTTCCTTTCTTTTGTTTGTGAATAACACTGTTGAATGTACACTAACTTGCTCATATTCAAAGACTCCAGAGGTATCACGAACAGTGACTTTGTTCACAAAATGCAAGTTGTTTTCCATACAAAAACACAATGAAATAGAAACAATACTTTATTTATTGCTATATTGTGTAAGAGAGTAATGATCACTTTTAATGTTGTGTACACCGTTTTAGCGTCTGCCGAGTTGTGTTGTGCAATTGCTTCACCTGTGGATACCAATGCCCATGTTGACCATTACTGTCATGTAGTTAATATTACGTTGAGGGACAGATATTTTTATTACAGAGATGTTTGCGTCAGATGGGGAAGCGCCGGGAGAAGCAAGAGTGAGCACGGCTGCAGCAACAACTTTCCCAGAGGATGTACCAAAGACAAACGATGAAGCCGTGATACAGAGCCGAGGAAAGAAGGTGCCTTAGAAACAAAGATGAATGGCTTCGTAATGCTAGGAAAGAACTGAGAGCTCCAGGTCAAGAGTATGCCAACCGTAAGGGTAACGTTGTACCTCGAAAGCAATTGCGGACAATTAGCGAGTGTTTGTGTGGTATGAGTGCCACAAAAACATCAATGAAGAACAGCAGGAACGAGTGTTCAATGAGTTTATCTCATTTTATTTTTCACAAAATTTTTTACGAAAACTGCAATTTGTCATTTCATCCACCCGTGCCTGACTTGTCAAACATGCGATGTTTTGCAGGTAAAAATAACAGCTGCCAATAATGATAAGGAGAGATGGGAGTTAATTGCAGAACGTGAATTCCATCAGCAAAAAGCTGAGTATGCACGGGCAGGTTTACAGAGTGATACTTTGCTTAGCAAATCAGATGGTAATGTTACAGTGATAACATTTGATTTGATGAAAACTTTGCCTACACCAGTCATTTCAAATGGAGTTCGCTATTACAAACGTCAGTTGTGGACATATTGCTTTGGCATCCACAGTATGCACAATGATGATGCATACATGTTTCTGTGTAATGAATACAGTGTGTCGAGAGGGCCACAAGAAATTGATTCTTGTTTGCTGTATTTCATATGCAATTTTGTCAGGGCTGAAAAACTAAATATGTACTCTGATCAGTGTGGAGGCCAGAATAGAAACATAAAAGTTGCTGTACTGTGCCAATACATTTAAGCAGCTCAGAGTTCTCTGTGAAGGAAACAGACCATAAATTTTTAACAATTTTAACAAACATTTTTGGAACAGTGATTAAACTGATGTCAGTTGACATCACAGCAACTGAGAAGAGTGCTCCACCTACCATCTTCGAAGGATGCCATAGGTCTGATGATGGTCATGTGATATGACCGAAACCGGTCACCTACATTCTTGTAACATACGTGGTTAGATTAAGACTGAATTTTAAAAACAAAAAATTTCATAAATTTTTAGTTAGTGGACACTCATACCAGCCCTGTGATCAGGATTTTGGCTTGGTTCAGAAACATAAAAAGTATTTTCCTAACATTTACCTTCTTGAACACTGGAATGATGTGGTAGTGAGTGCCAAGAAAAGGAATTGGTTCAAGGTAATCAATATGAATGAGGAATATTTACTCTAAAGAAACATCATAAGAAACATCTTAAATCGAAAAATGTCTTCTGACAATTGTAAAGTACAATGGTCGAACATACAGTGGCTGCAGTTTGAAGCAAGCAGCGGATTCAAAATATGGTATAAATACTTGAACCAAAGCCAAGAGCCATTACTGGAAATTGATGTGGCCAAACAAACATCCACATGCATCAGCAATCCCTAATTGCTTTATCCTAATGGACATGTAATTACAGAAGCAAAAAAGAAGGATCTGCTCAGTTTGCTTCCATATGTACCACCACTTCATCATGATTTCTACAAAAATTTAAAAGTGTCTTCAAATGCTGTAGAAACATTGCGTGTGGATGATTTTGAAATGCAACATAGCTGTTAAAGTTATAGAACCCAATGTATAATGCTACATGTAATCTGTATAATGTATAATAATAATGTATAATATTGTCACATGCAATCTATGATGGACTTTGTGCAATGAACAGCATGAATAATCAGCATACTAACGGACCTGTCATTGAGAATGTTCAACTACTCAGAGTGAAAACGGACTAAGCCACAACAAAACTACTAATATTCTACTATATAATTAATGTTTGTAATGTATCTATGTCAGAATATTGTTCAATAAAACCACAGTTACATAGTATACATGTTAAAAGGCTGCAATGCATCACGGAAAAACATTCTTTGTGAGCCCTTATTATTAGGCCTGCCTCCTCCATATTGACTTCCCCAGGGTTAGTCCACTTGTTCTCTCACTGCCTCATATGAACTATTAGGCAAGCTCAAACTACATAAGTTGTTTGAGCTTTCTAGTTATGGTGGACATGACATTCCTGTACTAGGTATTTGTACAATCTACCTGCCATGTTTTGTTACAATACTAAGACAGCTTCATTCACAGTTTTGTGATCACAAGAAAGTGAGAATATTTTTGGTAGGGCCTCTAGATCTGTTTGGTCTGCACATTCAAGAAAATGTTCTGTGAACTCCTCTCTGCTTTTATACAGGGTAGCTGAACTTCGATCTGAATTTAGTGAGTTTTCCAAGGTAGCCTAGGAAAAGGTAATAATTTTGAGGCTGATGTTACTATAAAAGACAATGCACAACCATAGATTTGCCAACCATGGCCCATCCCTCACACTATCAGAAATCAAGTGTCACAGAAACTATTATCTTGGCAGGACAATGGTATGATTTCTCCTGTAGCAGCCCATCAGTGGACATCCCCATTTTTGATAAAGAAACCTTCACAATAATTACACCAATGTGCAGATTTCACTGCAACAGTAAATCCACACACTGTGACACTTTTTTTGCCACAGCCTGAGGAACTCATGGACAAACTTGGTGCAGGCCAATTCTCTTCCAAGACTGATCTTTGCAGTGCTTATTTGCAGCTTCCCTTAGATGAACAGTCACAACAAGGAGTTGTTCATTTCTCTGGTTGCCCTTCCGCAGTGTGTCTGCACCTGCAAGTTTTTAATGTTACTAGTCAGAGTCGACTGCTACAGTTCCTTCTCGTTTGAGCTATTTGTGTAACACTGTAGTTTTGGATCGTACTCCAAATGAACATCTTTACAGTCTCAGGAAATCACACAATGGAAGATCCAGAATGGATCCAACAGTATTATGAAAAGGAAAGTTGCTACTCACCAAAGAGTGAAGAGACCGAGTCGCAGATAGGCACAACGAAAAAAACTGTAACCAATAAAGCTTTCAGCCAGTAAGACCTTCATCAAAAGTAGACCACCCCCCCCCCCCCCACACACACACACAACTGCAATTTCAGGCAACTGAAATCAAATCGCCTGTGGTCTTAGTTGCCTGAGACTGCAGTCGTGTTTAAGAGTTGTGTGTGCACGCGCGCGCTTGTGTGTGCCTGCGAGTGTGTGTGCACGCGCGCACTTGTGTGTGCACGCGCGCACTTGTGTGTGCACGCGCGCACTTGTGTGTGCACGCGCGCACTTGTGTGTGCACGCGCGCACTTGTGTGTGCACGCGCGCACTTGTGTGTGCGCCCAGTCTCAAGATTCTGTTGCAGTACCTCCAAACCAGTTGGCTACATACCATTAAGCAGATAAGTGATCCAGTCATACAATGTTATTTCGTGCTTCAGCACAGCTCATCGGTACAACAGGGTGTCATCCTCTTACATGCAGCTAATGACCAGTTCCATCTGACTGTGCCATGTTTTCTTCAGAAGGAAGTTCTTCACCTCCTTCATCAAGTCCATTAGGTGGGTGACAGGCCAGACCCACAGGCAAGCTTCAGGTATCTGACGGATCTGGTATGCTGATCTGAGGCCTGTTGTTTCCCACTAACCTCAGGCACCACCTGTGTTTGTTGTGGGGGGCAAATTGGTGGATTTTCATGATTCATGTGTGGACCTAGGACTATGGTGCATGCTCAACAGGTCACAGGCTAATTGTGATTAATTTCAGGAGTTTCAACTGTTTCTGACCACAACTATGTTGTACAGAGCATTGTTTTATAGGCATTTTATTTACTGCAGTACACTTTTTATCTTAAAGAGAAAATATGGAATATGCTATGAAGAAAACTGTGGCGGCAGTGGCTATTTGTATGCTGTGTATTCATGTATAACTTGAAAGAAAAATTTAAAAAAACGAATTGCCAAAAGGCAACATTCCAGATCTGATTCAGAATCATGAATCATGGGCATTTCTCTGAGAATCATGGAGATTCACTATGCTAGGAAGAGGGCATTCTCATTCTCGAGCATTTGTAAAGTACTGTAATTCATAATAACTGTAAAATAATGGACATACAGTAGAACCCCTCTAATCCGTCACCTTCAGGACCGGGACCATGGCCGGAACGATAAAAAGGTCGGATTACCCGAAAAATCTAATATTTATTGCAAGAAGTATAAAAAGACATTTAATACAAAAAATTTAACGATTTAAGAACTAAAAGTCGTCTACAGTAAATAAAAAGATGTTTTTTACACAGTGTTAAACAATATATTAACTAAAATACGTCTGCACACACTATCACATATATTGGTATAAAAGGAAAAACGACAAACAAATTACAGTACTGTACTGTACTTAATAATGTATAAATGATATATTCTTTAAACAAAAATATGTTTATAGCACTGTATACCAAAAAGAATTTTTTTACAAAGAAATTAAACTGTGTGTGTATAAACTAAGAAATGATTATACTGTATGCATCGTTTTTACAGTAAAAACAAAAACAAATTACTTGAAAAAAAGTCAGTGATACATTTTTGTTTAGCAGATGTTATTCTTGATTTAGCTGCAGTGTCCCTCCATTTTTTTATCCACAAAATGTCCGTTGGAGTTGAAGTTGGATTCTGCTCGATGTATTGAAGGGTGATGTCAAAAGCGTTTTTTGCATCGTTGTGTGAAATCCGGATGGGGGGGGGTGTTCGTCCTCGCCGTCCGAGTCCTCATTCACAGTTTCCTGGCTAACAGCGGCAACAATCTGGTAGTCATTGACCTCTTCAAAAGTGTCACAGTCTTTGTCACGTGCGTTGATCCACTCTTCAACTTCATTGGCAGGGACGTTCGGTTCCAGAGTTTGTAGATCTTTAACAATTTCCAGTGCATCGTTGTTTAGCTCATCTTGGGTATGCTCATTTTATAACTTGTGGCCAAAGCTTACGCCACGATTTCCACAGTGTGTCAAGTTTCAGTTCATCCCCTACTGAAGCAATTGTGTAGATTGCGGTGTAGATTTTTGATCCCGGCAATAAACTGGCAAGGAAGATAAGTTTGTATTTTTGAATGCCCTTGGTTTCTTAGATTTGCCAATCACGAACAAGGGCAGCTTGTGGGTACCCTCTGCGTTGCTTCAACTAATCACTGTTATTCTATCTTTTATAAGTTTCGTTCCTACTGCGGATTCATTTGAAGCTGGGAGTGTTTTTGTTGGCAACATTTTAAAGTTCAGCCCTGTCTCGTCAATGTTATACACTTGGCAGGGTAACAGTTCATTTTCTTCTACAATTTCTTGAAACTTTACAGAAAATCCTTAGCAGCTGCAGCATCGACAGATAGTTTTTCGACCGGAAATAGAAACAAATCGGACACCATGACGAGTTTTCCAACGATCAATACAGCCGTCACTGGTAGAAAATTTACTTTCCCCTTCCAGTTTCTTGAGTGTCTTTCCTTCTTTCTTGACAAAACCACATCCACAATGCGTTATCAAGCACTTCAAGTTTAGGCTTTTTTAATGTTTTGCAATTCCTCAGTGTGGTTTCACCATCAATCGTAATTGTATAGGATTCAATGTCTTTCCGATTCTTCCTCCAATCCTTAATTGTCATAACACCTACATTCAGTTTCTTTGCAATTTTTTGGAGTGATTCTCCTTCGTCCAGTCTTTGTAGCACTGCTAATTTTTCATTTAGTGAAAGAGTTACGTGTTTATGTTTAAATCCAGACACGTTGAAAAACTGACAACTGTACACACAATGAATCTACATTAATAAGTACTGTAGAGAACACGGAATAAAGCGAACAACGACGTTTTTTAATGCCAACAAAGGATAAAACTGCACAATAATGTACAGTATAACAATATGCACAGCGATAGACACCGCAACAATGGCCCGACAGGCGTCCAGTTACTGACACGTCGGCACAGGCTCGCGAGCCTGTGCGTGGTCGGACTAACCGGAGTGACGGACCAACCGAGGTCGGATTAGAGGGGTTCTACTGTAACACAATTATACAGATAGCACTAGTATCACACCCAAGGTATAAAAGGACAGTGCATGGGCAGAATGTTATCTGTACTCAGGCAATTCATGTGAAAAGGTTTCTGACATTATTATGGCCACACACAATGGGAATCAATTGGCCTTGAATGTAGAATGTTAGTTGGAGCTAGATGCATGGGATATTCCATTTTGGAAATCGTTAGGGAATTCAATGTTCCAAGACCCACAGTGACAAGAGTGTGCTGAGAATACCAACGTTTAGGTATTACCTCTCACCACAGACAACACAGTGGCTGACAGCCTTCACTTAATGACCAAAAGCAGCAGTATTTCACAGAGTTATCAGTTCTAACACTGCCTGAAATAACCACAGAAACTGATGTGGGACATACAATAAACATATTTGTTATGACAATGCAGTAAAATCCGGCATTAATGGGTTAGGGCAGCAGACAACAGATGCAAGTGCCTTTGCTAACAGCACATCACCGGCAGCTCCTCTCCTGAGCTGATGACCATATCGGTTGGACCCTAGATGACTGGAAAACCATAGCCTGGTCAGATAAATCCCAATTTTAGTTGGTAGGGTTCGAGTGTGGTACGGACCCCACAAAGCCATTAATCCAAGTTGTCTCCAAGGAACTGTGCAAGCTGGTGGTGGCTCCATAATAGTGTGGGCTGCCTTTACATGGACTGGGCTGGGTCCTCTGGTACAACTAAACCAATGGAAATGGTTATGTTTGGCTACTTTGAGACCATTTGCAGCCATTCATGGCCTTCATGTTCTCAAACAATGATGGAATTTCTACGGATGACAATGTGCTATGTCACTGGGCCACAATAATTCGAGATTGGTTTGAAGGATGTACTGAGAAATTCAAGTGAATGATTTTGTCACCCAGATCGCCAGGCAAGAATTCCATAGAACATTTATGGGACATAATTGAGACGTCACTTCATGCACAAAATCTTGCAACTGCAACACTTTCACAGTTATAGACAGCTATAGAGGCAATATGGCTCAATATTTCTGCAGAGTACTTCCAACGATATGTTGAGTTCGTTCCACATTGAGTTGCTGCACTACACCAGGCAAAAGAAGGTCCAACACAGTATTAGGACGTATCCCATGACGTGTCACCTGAGTGTAGTACAAGAAACATTTTATTGGTGCTCACTACAGTGTTGGTTTATTCAACTCATCCCCACTTTAATGTTTCTTCCAAGAGACCTATACCTTTCTAAGATTATTTCTGAAATTATTGAAGATATTTTAAATCTGTCTTTGAAACTACAACAAATAGCGAATTTTTGTCACCAAATGTACATCATGGTAAAACTGTATAAGTTTCTTGATGTGGTCATTGGTCCATCACCTCCACTATACTTATAGCAATTAAAACTTGCTGTCACCTACTCATTCCTCAGTGACGAATTTTGACTATCACCTGTATTTCTCTTGTTGCCATGTTAAAAGTTGTTTCTTTTGTCAAAACAAAGCAGAGTTTACATGTCACCTTGCTAACATACTAATGCAGTTGCAAATGCAAAAAATCCTGAAGCAATGGTTTGTTAAACGAGGAACTGAGGACAAATCAGGTCAAAAACTTATGAAAAACCACATTCTCGGTATAAAAATAAGCATGTAACTCCTTCATCTGTCTTGCTGCAAATCCACAGTAATTCTCATTTCACCAGCTATAGACGACTATTAAAAAGTTACACCATTCCATTGCCAAAGTCTACAGTTACTCACATATCTATCACGGTAGATAAAAAGGTCCTTGCGTTTATGATATGGAAAAACTATCTGCTCTTATAGTGCTATCATTTGCCGTAATCTTATTTATATCCTGAATCATTTATGATATTTGAGAAACATCGTAAATATTCCATTCTCGTGCATGCGTGAGCGGGGAAGTGAACGTGCTATATACAACCCATTTCCTTGAGATTGGAATTAGGTATGTCAGCTAAATTTCACACATAACAATATATGGTCTAATACGCACCAAACACAAATTCATAGCAACCCCTATTTTTATTACAATGCATTCAAATTTCAGACAATGTGTTACTTACATGGGAAATCCCACTGGAACTATGACCATTATCAAAATGATATGAACTTCATCATGAAGTTGACATATAACAGGCTTGCACAGAAAACTGCACGTGTGTATCCACTGTCAGGCTGGATAACCAGTTCCCAGAACTGTATAGGTAATGTAATGGTCTGAAGATGGGGGGGGGGGGGGGGGGGGGTTTTGCAGGTTTTCCAAAATCCTCCAGAAATATCCATGGCCTGTCACTAAAATCCACTTGTGTGGGGCCAGTTACTGGGGCATTGTACGCACTAAGCAGCTCTTCGGGCGCCACTGCATTTGAGCCAGTATGAACACGCAAAGAGAACAATTAACTTCACAATGTATAGAGTGTGTGAAGCACTACACTGCTCCTACACAAAAATTTTACAATTCGCCCAAGCCCAGTGCCCCTTGGAAACATTTACATATTGACTTTGAATATCCCTTCCCTACTGGCATTCCTGTTAGCTCATCGTGGTAGACACCTTCAGCACATTTCCATTCATGGTGCCTGTGCACTTCACCACAACAGTTAGGATTATCAAGACTGACGTCAATCTGCTCAAGCACATTACGACAGCACTGTTCTACCGCCATCCAATGGTGAAGCAGAATGCTTCATCTGAACTTTCAAGCAACAAATGAACAAGTTACAGTTTTTCCACACACCAGATCAAGCTTTAGTGTTCTTTCTCTCGTCCTACCTTTCTCAATCATGCATTAGAAAACCTCTGGTGGAGCTGTTACAGGAAGGCCGAATAGGACAATGCTTTAGCTGCTGCATTCGCTGCAGCCAGTGGCCCATCCCCACAGCACTCTTAGTTTAATGTGCATAATTTGAGGTGCTGGGAATGGGACACTATCATCAAAGTCTTAGTCTGATCATTAAATGTGTACAGGATCCTGTTAGGCTGCAGAAATGACATCAGAATCAGCTTCGTTTGTGTGGGGTGCATGATCTTGCTGCGGGCTTTCCATTTGCACAGTTGGTGCCCAGGGCAACTCTGTGGCCTCAGCCACTTTGTCTCTTGACACACACATCTTAGGAGGTTTGGGGAAAACCATAAAAAACCTCAATGTGGATGACTGGATGGGGATTTGCACCGAAATCCTCTTAAATGCTGGTCAAATGTCCTACAATTGCTACACATCTTGCTTATAAAATAAATGCTGTCATTCATCATTTTAAACTAATTACTTCAACTATTTTGAAATTATATATGAAAAATTTGGTACTTTGAAAACAGGTAATTACTGTACAGAAAAAAATTAAGATAAATTTCACACAAATATCTCACTAAACAAAGTGAGTACAATTGTGTGTCGATATTCCTAATGTAACACTGAAATAACTTGTTCCCACTAATAAGCAGATAAAAAAAGCAATCAAACTTGCCTTAAGTGTCTTTCCTGAGCGGATTGCATCCATAAGAGCTGCTCGTTGATCTGATCCAGTTGAAACAGGGGGTGCTGGCACAGTTGGTACTGGTGGTGGCAATGGTGCTGACTCAAACATTGGGGGTGGTGGAGGTGGAGGCGGGGCTGGAGGTGCCTGTGGGGGACATGGTGACGCTGCCTCTGAAACACGAAGTAAGAAGCATTTATTTCACTTTTTTCCTAATGCATCAGAAGTTAAAGAACATTTCTAGTTGTCCATGAATTGATAGACTTAACCAGTATTCACCACTATTATTTTCTGCATAATTCAATATGTATCTGACAATCACATACTTGAAATGTTTTGTAATCTTATTCTCCATGTAATAATCCAACTTTTTGTATGGGCCAATCGGGGTTTTTAACAATACAGCCCATTATAAGACTTGGTGGATGTCCAACTATGTATGGAACTGCATGGGGTTGCACTTATTGTGCTTAGCATTTTATCTACATCCACCTGACTATTCTCCATTCATGCTTAAGTGCCTGGCAGAGGGTTCATAAAACCACTTTCACACTATTTCTCTATGGTTCCCCTATCAAACAGTGTGCAGGAAAAACAAACACCTAAGGTAAGACCACACTGAGCAGGAATTGCGCTGTAGCAGAATGGCATGGCATGACATGGCACTATTTGGTATACTGCATTTGAATTGCAGTGGCGTGACAATACATAGCAAGTTTTGTATGTAAGTCATGTGGCAGCCTCCAAGCAAAATGGACAGAAGTGATATTGATGTGATGATAACTTCTTTGTTATGTGAGGAAGAAGGCTATAAATTTATATATGTGAAGACTGGCGACCATGGAAAGAATAGCAATATGGGGATCTTTTCATGGTCAGATTTAGGAACAAAACTGAAGACAAATACCTTGAATACACCAAGCCCAAAAGAATTACCAGGCACTAGAGTTCAGCTGCCTCATATGATTGTTGGAAACAAAGCTCTTCCATTAATAACTTACTTGATGAGACCTTATCCTGGTACACCATTACATGACCAACAGAAAGAAGTACACAGTTGCAGTCATAACTTTACGATTTACTATCACAAGATCTGTTTCAGTCTGGAACACACAGAGAAAATTATCCTTGCCACTTGTGTCTCACATAGACATGATACTGTGTTGCTTGACAATGAAGAGACTAAAGAGATATAATTACGAACCTTCCTCATATAGGGAGCAATTTCATAAATAGTGCTATCCAGATACAGAATGGATTAAAAGATTATTTAAATTCCCCCCAAGGCAGTTTGGTCTAGCAAAAGACAAAGTAAACAGGGGATATCATTGAAGAGAAAATAAGTAGAAAAAATTTAATAACAAGCATGCAGCTATAAAAATAAAGAACTAATCATCTATTTCACAACATTAAAAAATTGTTAATTGCAAGTATTCATAAATTATGTTTGTCATTGCCTTGGTAATTTCTTTTGAAATGTTGCTTTTTCTGCTACAAATAATATAATGTTCATTTTAAAGGTCATACAAATCTGGATATTCACTTATACATACAATGAACTTTTAACTGCCTACCACCATTTTGGTAAACAAACTTTCATTTTGCATCTCAAAAGAGTTACGATTTGAATGATCTGCAGTGTTGTGACACTTACTGTTCTGCCCCAGTGACAATAAAATTAGACAAAGCCACACAATGCATCACAGTTGGCCTGTTCATCAACTCTGCCCCGTAGTGCTACACTGTGCAGTTCCACTGTCGCATATTGCTCAGAGCAGTCTTAATTTTATACCTTTTTGTGCGAGCTTCGATTTCTCTTATTACAATGATCATTTCTCCCTATACATGCAAACATCAACAGAACATTTATGCATTCAGAGGAGAAAATGGCAATTGAAATTTCATGAAAAGATCTATCTGCAACAAAAAAAACCTTCGTTCTAATGACTGCCACCCCAACTCAAGTATCATATGTGAGACACTCACTCGACTATTTGCGACAGTTCAAAACAAGCTGTTCACCTTTGAACTTTTTCAATACTCTCCATCAATCCTATCTGGTAAGGACCCTGTACCACACAGCAATACTCTAGTAGAGTACAGGCAAGTATAGTGCAGGCAGTATCTTTAGTGGACTTGTAGGATCTTCTAAGTGTTCTGCCAATGAAGTACAGTCTTCGGTTCCCTTACCCACAATGTTATATATGTAATTGTTCCAATTTAAGTTGTTCATAAGCCATAGGTATTTTCATGTGAATGACCTCAACACTTCATTATTTATGGTCAACTGTCACTTTTTGCACCATACAGATATTTTGTCTAATTTTGCAATTGGTTCTTCTCATGATCTAAGAGGGCTGCTCAGATTGTCTCCTAAAATATTTATGAACATCAGAAACAGCAGAGAACCTATACAACACTTTCTTGGGAACACCAGATATCATTCTTTTTTACTCAATGACTTTCCATCAATTACTATGCACTGTGACTTTTCTGACAGGAAATCACAGAGAGCATGTAAGTTTGATGCCACCCTGATGGGTAAAGCACACTGTTGTCATGTACCATCTATTATTTGCTTAGACTTTAGCAAAAGCCCTGAGTGCTTCACATACTGCTGAACAGACTTCAGGAACTACATGTGAAACTTTTTTTTTTTTTTTAACCATTAAAATTTGAACTACGTGCTTAAGACAAATTATACTGCTACACTTTTTCAGTAATTGGCTTTGTATTTTTCTCCCTGTTACTTTAAGTAATCATCAAAACTTATCTAATAAAATAAAAGGCAAGTTGTATGACATGGCAAAACCTGCAATTCTGTCAGAAATGTTATTGCATCAGGTCCCTGGAGTTTCTGAAAAAGTTCAGACAAACCAATTTTTTTCTTCTCTTGTACAGGAGTATTTGCTTCAAAAGTGAAAATGGATTAAAATTAGAAGTAGGGACAGGGAAACAAACATGAATCAAGGAACAGACTAGAGTGGAAGGCGTAAGTATGACTGCAATTAAAAAGGAAAGAACTGCAAGGAAATGTAGCCAGGTAAATGGATGAGTAGCTTGACTAAGGACATTCTTCGGTGAACTTCATGCTACAAGGAACAGCATCAATGCACACAACTAAAGACGTGAATGGAAAAGTCTATAGAGTTGGCCTTAGTAGTGGATGTCAAATGGCTGAGCTGGTAATCTCAATGTGAGATCCATGTGTGAAGCAGTCACTTGCAGCTCTCTGGAAACTCCAGAGCTGAAGATTACTAGCATTAACTGCAATTATTCTTTAATTGTGGTTCAACTTTAGTGCCAACAGACTTACTCTTTGTTTTATCAGCAATGGAGATGTTACTGTACCCAGCCAAAGACTACATTATACAGCACGAATGTCAAATATCTGTAAAAATGTCTCAAGCTTCTAGAAACAATAGGTTTTTTTTACATAATCAGAAACAGAAGATGGTAAAATAGGGTAGCTCAAAAAGTCTCCTAACAGACAGGTGACTACAATTAATGAGAAAATGAGAGACTACAGAACAAGAGCCTTGTGTTTTTGTTCAAAGTTGCCAGTATTTTCACCCCTTATAACACAATCTTTGGCTCATTTGAAACATGCTCTCCTCTCATGTAGTGACAATATTTTTTTTTCCCCCACATACATATGACACAGAATCATGTCTGAAATTCTTTTATAATGGAAGTGGATTACTTTGCTCCAACCTGTCAGGTATGCCATGTATCTAGTACTGTCTTGTAAATGAGTATTTTGAGTGCTTGTGGAGTTATTGATGAAAGGAACAGCTAACAAGAAACCAAATGCTGGTACTACAGAGAGATTTGAAATTAAACTGAAGACAGAGTTGCAGAATGGCAGTTAATTAGGTATGACTGGTTGCACGAAAACTTTAGAGTTTGCTCAATCAAGGAATTGTTTAGAAAATTGAGAAGTCTTTTCACACTTGCTGATTTTGACCTTAGGAATAATAAGTTGTTCACATCAATAACCTAAGTATATCAAAATCAGTTATTTTTTCTTAGCCATTTCAAATAGACAACATGGGGTGTCCAACAAAGTGTTATTGCCATATTTATCTTGTACATACACAGTTTCAAACATATATATCTGTCTTACTAACATCCCCTTTCACTAACCACAACCTTTTCAGAATGTATATACATTAATTTGCATTGTGAATGTAAAATGATACACTGCACAATATTGTGATCTATTGTACAAACATGTAACATGGAACTAACTAACCAACCAACATTTTGTGAAATAAAGTATTATGATCTCTAAATTTCACTGATAAAAGCTGCTTCACAATGAAAATATATATGTTATAGGAAGAACAACATGATTTATGGGACGTAGCACTTTATAGAGCATACATCAGCATGTATCGATGGTGACAATGAAATTCTCTGTCTGTGAAAACCCTCATTTCCTGTAGTTATCAAAGAGAGATTTGAAAGTACATGGATTCCTCTAATCAGTCAATAACTAGGCATCTATTATATTGCTACACGTATAACAACTTTACCTGTATCACTTTATATATTTTTAAGAATCTGTTTTTGCTTCACCTGTAAAATTTAGCAAAAATGGAGTTACGCAGTTTTCACAGCCTACCATCAACATAAAAGTTCCTCAAACGTAGCCTAAAAAAATAGGAGTTTGGCTAACTGATGTATCAAGAACATACTAATTAAAGCTATGATTTGTATCTATCTAGCAGCACTAACATTGTCATAAAGCAGCTCAGAAACTGTACCCAGGGTCTGCAACATAACACAATGATTTAAACCTCAAGATCTTTTGTCTTGACCTACAGTATGCATCAAAGCCAAATATGCACTGTTGTTTAAACGCACTGATCCAACAGGGCAAAAAAAAGTTAATTCTTATATATTTGCCCCAAATGCCATGTCCTGTCCTAGAAGTGGGGCTTGGTGGCTCAGTAAGCAAGAACCAGACTACAAAGGCAAAGGTCCACAGTTTTATCCCCAGTCAGTAACAGGATTTTTTCCTTTCACAACTTCTTTCACATCCAGCAATGGTTTGACAATGTGGAAAATGCAATGATGCACTGTGGTTTGGAGGCCATGTTAAGCTGGATGTCCCCCCTATAATTGGCTGGGCCAGCCACTTCAAAATTCAAAAGAATGCAGGGACATATGACTTCCAAAAGGACTGTGCATAATAAAACACTGTGGCATTTAAAGAATCCTCCTCCAGGTAAGTGACAACTTTATCTTTACATGCTATAAATAGAATTTTCACAACAAAGTACCTGTTGTCCGTACAGGTGCTGGTGTAACTCCTCTTGACTGTTGTGGTGGAGGTGGAGGTGGCAATGGTGTCGATCGTGATGGGGGCGGTGGTGGCGCAGATCGTACTTGAGGTTGTACTGGAGCTACTGGTGTTCGTGCAGGAACAGGTGGTGGCACAGCTGCTGGTGGTGGTGTGGGTATTGCTGCGGGTGGTGTCACTAACTCCTCTTTAACTGCATCCATGCCACCATGGCGACTGATGAAGTCATAGATGAACTCTCTTGTTTCACGGTCCTGCAGCTGCCTATTTGACACACCAGCCTGAAAATTAATGTTGTGTGGTATTAGCCGTACCGTAAGAAACCATAACTACAAAATGTAATTGTTCACGACTTCATTCTGCAATACATAAATATAGTGTGGCCTAAATAAGTTAAATTAGAATCCATACATATCAGTTTGCAAATACCTAATTGAAGCTTTCCCCATTTAATTAGCACTTTGATGGCAGAGGCCATTCATTGCAAAATAAGTGCACCACACATCAGGTGTCACAGACACAGCAGTATGTCCAACATGCAAATGTTGCATTCCACTGTAGTACAAGCTCTTGAGATTCCTGCTTGTTTACTGCTTTGCTGTGGCTGATGTTCAAGTCAATTTGATAACAGTACTTGATGTTCAAGTCAATTTGATAACAGTACTTGATGTTCAAGTTAATTTGATAACAGTACCAGTGATCTAAATCTTGCCAAACTTTCTCATTTGTTCTGAACCAAAAACATGACATATCAACGTAAAATACACAACTTTATTCTTAAGTCCAATGACAGCACTACTGTCACTGCCTAGTGTTATTTTATAGCTTCCTGGAATCTGGATAACTGGTGCTGGGCATAAACAATAATATGGCTTTACTGAAGTCTGGCACGAATCACAGACAACTAACATCAGTGAATGTCCTGGGATACCTGTTTTACACCACAGTCAACATTTCACACTTCATACACAACTGGAGTTAAGAATCTGTCTTTTTTTCTGGTAAGAATTGTTAGCATACTAGCTCTAGTCATCCACAGCAGTAAATTCGATCTCAGGTCACATTCCGAACCTCTTATGAGAAAATAAATTATGTGCCTCAATGCAGTGTGTCAAACTGTGATACAATTCTATTCAACTCGCTGCTCTTCAGAAATCAGACATTGACTATGAGCAATTGCTCTATTCTGAATAGACCGATCCAAATAAAAACTGCCTTTTAAATTATAATCTGCCATTCTACTAAATAAAAGTCAGGTTTGATGTAATGTAACAGACAGTTTCGGACACTACACAAAATTGCTTGAAATTATCTGTCCCTTCTACATCAATATTTTTACTTTTATCTGCTTTACCAGATTTCTTGGTGTGCTTAAAGGTTTTGAATTTGATTTATCTTCTATAAATTATCACCAGCTTTACAAATATGTACTGGAAGACAGAACAACCTCTTATTCACAAGGACACAATAGGTTTTGTGTAAACAGCTAGCATCATGGATTCAATTAAAAAATGAGGAACAATAAAAACATCAAAGCCTGCCTGATGCAAGAACACAGTTCACATTAATTTTGATAATTTTTTTTAGAAAAGCCTTTTGAAGCAATTGATGTATTTCAGTCAAAGCAAGAGGTCAAAATACCTCAACTATAGTAATTAGTTTTAGTTAAAAGGTGTTTTTAGTTGCTATTATTTAATTAAAATGTTGATAACTTTTGTAATACTTTGCCTAGACAAAATCCAGTTTCAGTTTCACAATCCTCTGATCAAAAGGAATTACTGATATTCATCACAATAACATAGTGTTTGATTTTTTAATTTTTACATTTTTTCAATGATTTCTTTTTTTCTTATGTTTTCAACCTTTTCACCACCCTTCAACCTGGTTCAATCAAAATATTATTAACACAATTTGCATGCGATCAGCTTTGGCAATTTGTGTAAGACTCCCAAAATCATTTTAATGCCATCAGAATTCCTTAAATTTAATTTGAGTCATAGGACATGATTTAATTCAAATGTGGAGCCTGTCTAATTGCAAGGCAATGATGTCATCAGCCACTAGAATGAGGTAATAAGCCCCAACCAAAGTGCAATGGGGCTTGGGCAGTTGTGGCAAGTCTTGACACAATACAGACAGTGTAGGAAGAGGACATTTTGAGAGCTACAAATGTCAAATGTGCACACATTTCCAAGATGTCACTGTCAGATGGCAACGATTCACTGATGCAGCGAGATACTTCAGCAGACTGATTTCCCATAATTGTTTATGTACAAAAAATTAAACTTATGTTTGAAGGGTTTGTGGATTACTTAGAAAGCTAAAAAACACCTCAGTCAGCTTAAGAAGCAGTGGACCTGCAACCCTGGACAACAAATGGCTACAAGATAAGTACATCTACAGGAGTCACCTATTTGGGAATCTAAATTATTAGTGGGGGCTCGAATTAATGCCATTTAAAATAAACCATAGTTAGATCTCTACAGGCTTCAGCACTAAAAGTCTAATAGGAAAAAATAACTCAAATTGGCTCACTGTTATCAAAACAGGCACATCAATAATTATTTAAAAAACACCTACTGGTTAACTTCACATATTTATACAATTACCATTAAGAAATCACTAGAAAACTTGTGATAGACTAATGTGGACAGCTGCATCAGAACAGTCTTTGGACAAAAGAAGAAGAAGAAGAAGAAGAAGAAGAAGAAGAAGACGAAGACGAAGACGAAGACGAAGACGAAGACGAAGACGAAGACGAAGACGAAGACGAAGACGAAGACGACGACGACGAAGACGACGACGACGACGACGACGACAGAATTTACATCACATTATTTACACTCCTGGAAGTGGAAAAAAGAACACATTGACACTGGTGTGTCAGACCCACCATACTTGCTCCGGACACTGCGAGAGGGCTGTACAAGCAATGATCACATGCACGGCACAGCGGACACACCAGGAACTGCGGTGTTGGCCGTCGAATGGCGCTAGCTGCGCAGCATTTGTGCACCGCCGCCGTCAGTTTCAGCCAGTTTGCCGTGGCATACGGAACTCCATCGCAGTCTTTAACACTGGTAGCATGCCGCGACAGGGTGGACACGAACCGTATGTGCAGTTGACGGACTTTGAGCGAGGGCGTATAGTGGGCATGTGGGAGGCCGGGTGGACGTACCGCCGAATTGCTCAACACGTGGGGCGTGAGGTCTCCACAGTACATCGATGTTGTCGCCAGTGGTCGACGGAAGGTGTACGTGCCCGTCGACCTGGGACCAGACCGCAGTGACGCACGGATGCACGCCAAGACCGTAGGATCCTACGCAGTGCCGTAGGGGACCGCACCGCTACTTCCCAGCAAATTAGGGACACTGTTGCTCCTGGAGTATCGACGAGGACCATTAGCAACTGTCTCCATGAAGCTGTGCTACGGTCCCGCACACTGTTAGGCCGTCTTCCGCTCACGCCCCAACATCGTGCAGCCCGCCTCCAGTGGTGTCGCGACAGGCGTGAATGGAGGGACGAATGGAGACGTGTCGTCTTCAGCGATGAGAGTCGCTTCTGCCTTGGTGCCAATGATGGTCGTATGCATGTTTGGCGCCGTGCAGGTGAGCGCCACAATCAGGACTGCATACGACCGAGGCACACAGGGCCAACACCCGGCATCATGGTGTGGGGAGCGATCTCCTACACTGGCCGTACACCTCTGGTGATCATCGAGGGGACACTGAATAGTGCACGGTACATCCAAACCGTCATCGAACCCATCGTTCTACCATTCCTAGACCGGCAAGGAAACTTGCTGTTCCAACAGGACAATGCACGTCCGCATGTATCCCGTGCCACCCAACGTGCTCTAGAAGGTGTAAGTCAACTACCCTGGCCAGCAAGATCTCCGGATCTCCCCCCCATTGAGCATGTTTGGGACTGGATGAAGTGTCGTCTCACGCGGTCTGCACGTCCAGCACGAACGCTGGTCCAACTGAGGCGCCAGGTGGAAATGGCATGGCAAGCCGTTCCACAGGACTACATTCAGCATCTCTACGATCGTCTCCATGGGAGAATAGCAGCCTGCATTGCTGCGAAAGGTGGATATACACTGTACTAGTGCCGACATTGTGCATGCTCTGTTGCCTGTGTCTATGTGCCTGTGGTTCTGTCAGTGTGATCATGTGATGTATCTGACCCCAGGAATGTGTCAATAAAGTTTCCCCTTCCTGGGACAATGAATTCACGCTGTTCTTATTTCAATTTCCACGAGTGTATGTCATGCAATGTTAGTTATAATACAAATCAATGAAATTTAAGATTTGTTTATATAATGAGAAGGAAATATATTTTGTAGCACCACAGTGAACTGGTATAAAGCCTTCATCACTAAAATATCTAATCATAAGCATTTGATGTATTTCTTAGGCATCCTCTGCTTACCTGTTTCAAAATACATCCAATAACTATTCATACTATGTTTTGAAGAAAGCTTGCGTCCCATCTGCTGTCTCGCCTTATTGTGTACACTTTCAACAAGTGACAAAGCCAACAACCAGATCAAGAAAGTGGTGGTATATGCTATGCTCTGAAGGAGGCTTCATCCTTCCAAGTAATACAAACTGGAACATAGCCTATGAGTGTTCTGAAAGCTCATGTATTTCATCTCTACAATTTTCGTATGTAGCACTGACTTCACAGAAGGGTTTTGTTCTTATTAATTGACTTCATAGAAGGGATTTGTTCTTACTACAAGATGTACAACTTTGCTTCCACCGTTTGCTGATAGGTGGTGACAACGGTAAGTAGTGGTCGAAAGAAACAAATTGCTGATGTCAGGCAGTTAGCTTGGACCTCGGTCAACATAACCTCATTCAAACATTAGTCTATTTGTGTTTGTATCATAAAGTTGTTCTTGATTGAAAATGTCAGTTTACGAGCCTAATTCTCATCATTTGCGAGAGGTGTTACTGTTTTGTTTCACTATGAAGTAAACAGCAGCTGAGTCTCATTGAATGCTCTCAAGCACGTATGGTAAGGACGCTATTAGTGAAATAACGTGTCATGAGTGGTTTGAACAATTCAAGAACGATGATTTTAACATTGCAGACTGGCATAGTGGTGGAAGAAGCAGAAATGGAGACATTGTTGAGTGTAGACATGTGTTGAACTAATGAAGAATTGGCAAGATTAGTGGGAGTGGCAAAGTAAGCCATTTCAAAACGTCTCAAGGCTATGGGCATGATTCAGAAAGAAGGAACTTGGTTCCCGTGTTAGCTGAAACCAAGAGACGTTGAATGAAGTTTGTGAACAGTTGCTTCAGAGGCAGAAATGGAAGGGATTTCTGCATCGCATTGTGACTGGGGACGAAAAATAGGTTCATTAAGATAACCCTAAACGCAAAAAATCTTGTCAATATCCCAGCCATGCTTCCACGTCGACAGCCAAACCAAATATTCACTGCTCAAAGATCATGCTCTGGATTTGGTGGGACCAGCTCGGCGTCGTGTACTATGAGGCGCTAAAACCAAGTGAAACAATTACAGGTGCTCATTATTGAGCGCAATTGATGCATTTGAGCAGAGCATTACAGTGAGAGGCATGATAAAGTGATTTTGCAACACGACAACACTTGACCCCACATTGCAAAAGAGGTTAACACGTACATGTAAACTTTAAAATGGGAAGACCTAGCCCACCGACCATGTTCTCCAGTCACTGCTCCATCTGTTTAGATCAATGGCGCATGATCTGGCTGATAGAAAATGATAGAAAATACTTTGAATGATGCATGTGTAATCAATCTGTTTAATTAAAGCCTCAAATGTTGGAGAAAAAAGGGCAGAACCAAAGTTGTACACCTTGTAATTATCAGTTTCATCATCAGTTGCCTTTCATAGCATCCATTTCTTACCCTCCCAATGATTCATGGTGCTTTTTCTTTATCAAAAACTACATTACATATCACAAATGATTTACATAGTATCAGTGAACACTAACAGTTCATCAACTTTGTGTTAACTGCATACCAGGACAAGCAATGAGTGAATAATACAATTACTATTTAATGATCTGCAAAAACTATAGTCCAAACACTGTTAAAAAATTACATATATGTATGAAAAACAGCACACAAAGCAGAGCTGTTAGCAAAATAAAAGAGTTGATGTTTAAGCCTTTTAATGCTGGCATGGTACATTTAACAATCCAACGAAAGAGAAACGATTCAATGTACCCATCTTTTGCTAATTTTCATTGAACTGTGGCTTTTGTTGACTAGGAGGTATAATAGGTCACTCAAGTCTTGATTGTGAGAAAGAACACTGTTTTGTTGTATAGCCTATTTGACTTGTCTGTCTCATATGCCAATCTTTGAGTGCACTATTGCACATTTGCTTGAGCAGTTAAAGAATTTTCACAATAAATTGTTACATTAAGAAAGAATTCACATTTTTTGCACCCAACAGAATAAAAAGTTAACACCATAAAACTCTTATGAGACCATCAAGCACACTTATAGCAAAGAAGCTTAATTCCCGTGCATTTTTTGTGAACAAAAAGACCTACAAACTACTCGCAGAGGCATGTGAACTACGATGTGTCTCAGTACAATACAAAATTATAACTGCACTAAATGGTTCGGAATGTATTAGGTGATACTGATCACTTGTGTTTGTCTCCAGATATTTCTTCATGAAATTAATATTAGTAATAACATCCACTTTTAACTACAGTGAAAATACGGATAAGTTGTCTATTTTTACAAATAGAAAAATCTGAGAATCAAAATCGTCTTAAAAGATATTTTAAAAAGTTAAGAATTAAATATTGGAAGTTCCAAATACTTCATGTGAAAAAGTTTATGTACATTTAAAAATATTGTATTTTTGTATCAAGTGAAGTTAACTACATTTTCGGAATAGAATGACGACCGTTTATCTAATGAATAATAAATTACAGTTTGGTAAAGCTTATATAAAATTTGGAGGTTTGGTAGGTACAAGGCACATTCATTATTAATTGTGTGGTTGAAATGAATGCAAATTATATCCTTTACAGACACAAATTCTCCAATAAATTACATTTATGGTTATTGATAAGTGAAATTTATAGAATGACCAACTTTTTGTGATTATATGTATATACACTGTAACTCAAAACAACGTTTTTCATAATTTATACATAAATACGAAACAAGTGTAACTCGAAAAGAATCCATGTCTCACAAACTTGTATAAAATCACGATCACATATATTACAACAGAGAATGGATCAAGTTCATAACAAGTGAAAGTAGTGTCAGAAGATTCATTTGGACTAATTACCCTTAAGCTGGACCTGTTACAACATGTTTGACTTTTCCAAATGTTGCTCCTGTTTGAATCACAAGCAAGTGATGGAAAGTCATTTATTATTGGAAAGATGTTGTGAATTTAACTTCACAAGAACTTCACCTAAAGTAAAATGAAACACAGTTATGACCTACCACAAACAACCCAAACTACCACCTTTACACATAAAAATCATAAATTGTTCACCACAACCACAGATGGTGAATCCTTTAATGATTTCTCTGAACTCTCTTCCTAGCATCCTCAGTTACAAAGAAACTGGCACACACTTCTGAAAGTGCAAACTTCTGTAATTTTGTTTTAAAAACCTATTGTGCTTTTTCTGATCTGTTTGTTTACCTTTTCACCACAGTAATTATTAGATGTTTTAGAATTGATTTGGATGAGATGTAAAAAGTCCAAGCAAAATTTCTATGAAAAAGTCAGAGATCAAATTAAGTGCTCTTTTGCAAAGGAGTACGTATTGAAAAGCTTGGTGTCAACAAACCTTAACAAAAAATTGTTTCAGTTGAGGATCATCAACATTATCCAAATCAAATCCTTTATTTGGATCCCATCCCACATGAGTCACATGACGGAAATCCTTTGGACCACTTATATCAGCCTTTGTTATACGTCTTTTTGGATCCTTTTCCTTCCTTTTGCCAGAGCCTGCAAAATTTGGTACCACATCATAATTACTACACAAATGAAAAAATACGTGCTTTCAGAGCAATGGAGCTGAGAAAGTAACAGTTTCTACAAGAAATAAAATATTAGTTTCAAAACTAAGTTTATTTGAATAAATAGAAAAAAATATAGGATTCCCCAGGCCCAAAGCTTCTGTTATACAAGCAAATTAGAATTCCTCCACAGTTACTAAGTTTAGCAACACACAGTACATGGAATGTAAGTCCAGTTCATCTATGCACAGACAAATGAACAGTAAGCAAGCAAACCAATTTTCAAACTTGACTAGGTTTTATAAGGGGACTCCTAAGATGAGTGAGAACTATACTGCAAGAAACCACATTTCACGGTGCTATAGTGCACAATAGTTATGTTGGTCAGTTACAAAACTACTTCTAAAACTGTACGAGTTTCTGCTTATCGTTCTTTTCCAAAAAAAGATGAAACCCTAGCACATAAAATTATTTCATTCTTGTTAACTACATTTAAAATTTAAGAATAAACATAAAATGAAGATATGTGAAGAGGAAAGGTGAGCAATTAGCCTTACTGACTGTCAAGATTTCCACACAAAATGAATCATGCTATCTTAAAGGGTCATACCTCGGCTCAAAACAGGTAGATTATTGTAGTGAGCAGAGTGAAGTATCTTCGCAAAATTGAGGGGCCTGATAAATTGCAAGAAATAGAGGAGAAATGGATAAGTCTAGACTGAAAATTTCTACACAGCACAAAAAGCAATAGAAAGGACAGGGAATGATTGCAAGGGGGAAATATATACTGACGTACGAAGGAGGGGTCTTCTTATATGTATCTCAATGAAGGCAAATGTAATTAGGTGTATAGAAGCATAATAGGAAAAGAAAGCCTGCACGACGTCAGTAATGATAATGGGCTAAGGCTGTTAGACTTCACTAACGTGAAGGGGGGGGGGGGGGGGGGGGGGAGGCGATAAAAAGCACATGGCGACCAAGGAAAGACATTAAGAAGTGTACTTTGGCATTGCCAGACAGAGTTACAAGAAATCAAATAGACAATGTAATTAAAAAAATGTGTCACACATCAGACATTATTGAAATCAGAAGCAGTAAAGGCGACAAATGGAGATACAGATCATTAACTAGATTGTGTCAGATATAAACAGAAGATAGATATGGCAAGAAACAAAAAAGTAGGGGAAAAGATAAACTCAATGATGAAACTCTCCAAATTAAAGAAAAGCAGGAAGAAAGCAGGAAGAACACAGAAAGACACTGGATGAGATTCTCAAGACAAGAAAGAACACAGGAAAGGAATGGGATGTGAAAACTAAATGGGAGGTACTGAAAATGGCCATTAGCATAGTCACGGAAGGAGTACAGGGGAGGGCAGAATACAAAAGAACAGGGAAATGGTTCAACAAGGAGCGCTCATCAATACTCCAAGGGAGAAATGAAGAAAGGCAAAGAATGCTGCCAAAGAAAATAAGACTAGCAGTGGAAAGCAATAGAGAGAAGAGGCAAAGAGCAGATAAATTATGTAGGATGAAGAAAAGACAGAATAAATGGAGGAACATATAACAGTTGGATGAAATGAGGGACAATAATGAGACACGGAAGTTCTATGAAAGACCTAGAGAAATGACAAAAGGATTTCAACATAGAGTAGTTTTCTATAAGGATAACTGGAGACAAAAGTAAACTTTTGGGAAGATTGCAACAGTATTTTACTGAGCTACTTGATAGAAAATGGGGGAAGTAAATGGGAGGAAAGCTTGAATGAGGAAAAGGAGGAACCAGAACTGGAATTAGAATTTTATGCGGAGGAACAGGAACTCAAACCACCAGACTTACAGGAAGTGAAGAATGCAATCAAAAACTTAAAGAATAATAAAGCAGCAGGAGAAGATGGCACAGATGCTGAATTAGCAAAATTTGGGGGAAAGACAATGGAGTAGAGTGTTAATGAATTGAGATATGAAATAGTGGTAAAGAACGAAATGTCAAAGTATTGGTATATGAGATAATCAGCTGAATACATAAGAAAGGTTATAAGACAGAATGTAGCAATTACCACACGATTACTCTCTTAGATACAATGTATAAGATGTTTAGTAAGATTTTAGCCTCACAGAATGCTGGCTGGAAAGAATACTAGGGGATTAACAGGTTAGATTAGGAAGAAATAAATCCACAATTAACCACATATTTTTACTGAGAGAAATGTTATAGAAATTTTATGAATATGACACACAACTTCATCATTGAAACTTTCTGTCAAATTAAAACTGTGTGCCAGACCAAAAATCAAACACAGGACTTTTGGCTTTCATGGGCAAGTGCTCTACTGATATACCCAAGCATGACTCACAACCCACTTTCACAGCTTTACTTCTGCCAGTACCTCATCTCCTACCTTTCAGAGCCGTGAGTCATGCTTGGGTAGCTCAATCGATAGAGCAATTGTCCGCGAAACGCAAATGCCCCAAGTATGACTCTCCGTCCAGCACACAGTTCAATCTGCCAGGTAGTTTCATATCAGCGCACATTTACTGCAGAGCGAAAAATTAATTCTGGAACTTCACCAGGTGTACACTGATTTTAAACAAGCACAGCTTAGACATGAATACAATTTTCTAAGACATGAAAGATTTTAGAATCCTGCTAAAATTTGGGATATTATTCAAAATGATAATGCAAGGTCAGAATAGAACAAGAGCTGTCAAGAGAGGTCCATGTAGGGAGGTGCCTGCAGCAGGTAGTAGTGATCTCTGCACTTTTCTTTAACTTAGCACTAGAGAAGGTAATTCGGCAGATGCCAACAAACTAAGGGAGAACAATGTTTAATCAGCAGATGCATCTGGTATATATTTTGATGATGTAGCATTAATTGCAAGGAATATCAGAGCTTTGAAAAGTAATTATACTGCATTAGAAGGAGCAGTGTGAAAGTTAGGACGGGCAGTGAATATAGGCAAAAATAAAGTATATGATGTTGGGGATCCTGGTAGGGATAGAGGAGAAACAGCAATAAAAATAAATGGGAATGATTATCAAACAATAGAAGAGTTTAGAAATTTAGATTTGACAATAACAGAAGATAACAGAACAGCAGTAGAAATTCGAGAAAGTGTAGCAAGTGGAAACCAATGTCATTATTCTTCGCAGAAAATATTCAAGTCCAAAAATGTTAGTAGGAATGCAAAAATCAAAATATATTTTCCTATATTATAACCTATAGTGATGTATGGATTGAAAGGCTGGGAGATTTGTACAAATGAAGAAGGCTGGTTACTGAGATGGAAGGAAGATTTTGAGAAAGATATTTGGGGCAGAGAAAGAGGAAGAAATCTGGAAAATAAGTCAAAATGCAGAACTACAGACACTTTTTGGACAGGTGAATATTGTAGTGGAAATCAAGAAAGGAAGAATAAGATGGGCTGGTCATGCACTGGGAATGCCAGATACTCTTGAGTATTATGAAAGCATGTATAGGAAAGCTCCCAAGGAGAAGAAGAAGAGGAAGACCCAGGAAAAGGTGGCCTGAAGATATGGAGGAGGATCTCAAAGCAATGGGAGGCAGAAATTAGAGAAGAAAAGCAATGGACAGAAGAATAGAGGGAGATAACAAAAGAAACCAAGGTTCTACAAGGACTGTAGCACTGACCAGTAAGTATATGGTTAGGTGTGATAAGGACAGCTAGAACACAGATTTTATGACATGTTAAAAGCTGCTCCTAATTTCCCACTCTTACATTACCAGAAATAAATATTGCCTAAGTAGTAAATCTATTTATCAACCACTAATTTTAACATCATGCGAAACAGCTTTTATCACTAAGAAATAAAGATCAAAGCATTCTGCACAAGGCTGCCAGAAGCACCATGTGACTTATTCAATCCCCAATAGTTGTCCTCCCCTCATTATGACCCTCAAAAGTGTTTTACTTTATTATGCCTTAAAAAATGTTCTTCCTGCTCCACATAATATGGAAAAATGTTTAAATTCTTTGGACTCACATTAACACATGCAGGAAACCATAATAAATATATAGGGTTATACATGAGTTATGACACTTTTACAACAGGCTTTTTTATTAATTTTGTAACAATGATGTTACTTATTACCAGTGGGAATGTGCATCTGTCGAGATGGGATGACTCCATTGGCCATATGAAGATTATCTCCAGGCAATAGTGGCCCTGTCTGGTGCACATTAACCTGTCGAGACTGCGGAGAGGTATGAGAACGCCTTGCTACAGAAAAACAATGACAGTAGGTGAACATAAATTAAGTTTCTTTCTGAAATAAAACACATTTCCAAATGCATTATATCAAATACTTTTAAGTGCAGAATATTACCAGGTTTACAAGTTTGAAATGCACATTTCAGACAACATATGCTGAACCACTGCAGTTTTGTGTTATAAAGATTTGACACTGCACCATTTTGTTGTGTCATCAACAAGTGTCACATGTGCACAAATGATAAATTGGAAAAGTGTGTGCACAGTGATGTGCTGTTGTGTTCAATATGTCGAAATTTATACTGAACAAAGAGCATTCAAGAACAGCATTAATTTGCTGTTTTCATTTGAAAAAAATGCTGCTGAATCATACCAATTACTGTGAGAAGCTTATGGTGAACATGCTTATGTTTTTTTATGTTATACTTTCTGACACATTCCACACCCAAGAATCCTCTCATTTTTGGGTCTATGTAACGATAACTGAATCTAATGTAATCTAGCCAAAACACTGATCTTATAACTGGTTCTCCCATGGCATGATCACTGTAGCGTTACCTTTATCCACTTTAAGTACTATGCTATCCATGTCTGCTCCTACATTACAGAGGGCTACCCTCTACACAGATGAAACGTTACTCTTTGTGGAGTGCCTCTCGTCAACACTCTGCAAGACTCCTCACTAATTTACTCTGTTGCAACTTGTGTAAGAAAGCGAACAGCCTCCTTGATGAAGCTAACGAAGTCCACCAATCATGGTGAAAGAGGTGTACGAGACAAATTAACACATCATACCAACACAGATACAGTTTTGTCATAATAGATTTCCCCCTTTAAACATTGATAATAGATCATCAAGCACAAACTCTCTGTGGCACTTACATTCCAAGTCATTAAAAAATTTGCTACCTGTTCGATGTTGGTCCAGTTTGCCTTGGCCCAGCCCCAAGACCATTAAGAGATGTTCAGTAACAGCACACCTGATGGCTTGAAAGAAGTAAATATGCGTCTGTGTTCCTGTTCCACAGTGTGCTCCTAAATTGTAAGTGTCATTTGCCCTATATAAGATTTTCCACAATCACAGAATCCTGTAAATGTCTACCTTATGCAGCAGTATCAAGTCATCTTTGATGGTGCCACAAGGACTGAGACTGCATGTAAGCTGTCATCTTGAAGGCATCATCCTCATTGTTGTTTTGTCTGTAGCACCCTCTGCATCTCATGAGAGAAATAGCCACACATCAAACTTTTGGTACACCATCATTTAGTAATCAGTGGAAATACAACTGTTTTTGGAGCTTATTAATCAGGGTGGTATGCAGCTGGACAGTGCATGCTGTATGTAGCTGATGTCCTGCTCAAAGCTAAAGAGGAAGGGTGACTGATCTGATATTAATAAAGGAAACTTCACCATGTAGCAACGTACATACTTGCAACAGAGGCACATGCACTCAAGTAACATGTGCATACCCACTTACAAATGCATCTGCATGTGCCCCCTGGGTCTTAAACAGAGATGAGCTTGGTATACCTTCACTAGCGTAAAATTGAAGATGGACAGGAGAATGTGCCAAAATATTACGGCAGAAAGTTTCTAACATCCAGCAGTTCACTCAAAATTTCACAGAAGTATTTAGCATTTTTCATGAATGGAGTTATAAATTCATTTCAGTTTCCTTGTAATATTCCGTAACTTATTTTTGTGCTCCTTTAAAGTAAATTTGATTTCCTTTTGGCTTTGCAAAAGTAGTTCCTCTGGAAACCATTGCAAGGAAAATAGCAATATGATTGAATCAACTGACAAAAAAATTGAGCATACAAACACAATTACCAAATTTACTAGCTATAATACACAAAAAGATAGTGAAAATTCACCTTTATGTTGCTTCCTTGCTTCAAGTTTTTCAAATAATACAGTCTTTACCAAAGAAGCCTCTTCCTCATTAGCAAAGTTGAACCCAACCATACAATCCTGAAATTAAAATAACCAACATTACTTGAGGAGTCTCAAAAAACAAATTTCTTGACAACATCGTTAGACTCCTTAACATTTTTCTTTCTGCTGATGGTCCTGAAAAGAAAATTAAAGACTTTCACATCAGTTACCTAAAAGACACCACCGTTATACACTCATGAACATCTTAACTAGAGATATTTATCAAACAAACTTGTTGCACCTTACTTTCACCATGATGATGGCACATGCCACGACTGGACACTCTGAGACAGTCAAAGCATTGGGAAGTCATTCTAATTCATAACCACTAAACAACATCGACAATTCAGGTATATTGTTGAAGTTGGGCTGAAAGCACTCGCAATCTTGCTTGATGACTTCCCAGATGGAGGTCAGAAAACTGAACAGATCACACAACCACCCTCCCTCAGATCACTGAACACTTAATCAAAACAGTCTGAAACAATCAGGAAGTGATGGAGTTGTGGACTGTTATGCTGAAAGTAGAGGTCGTTTACAGAGTGCTGTAAGTGAAGAAACAGACACACATGCTTGAAAAGTTGGTTCCTCTATCATACCAGAGTGAGGGATGATAGAAGATTTATCAGGGGCTCCATCTCATTATGTGTTAATGTCACCCATGCAAAAATGTCTGCCTGGATAATGCCACAAGCTGTGATGCTTGCTACATGGTACAGTGCTTAGCATGCCTGGCTGACATGCTGTGGGTCACCAGTTCAAACTCAACCACCAGCAATTACTTGTTATTTAGTACGGATCAGTTCTGGAAGGTTCTTGAAATACCTTATGTTTTTAATGGTCATATACTCTAGAATATTCAATGTTCGTATAAGTACCAACATTCTGGAGTACTTGATATTTGTTTAAATTGCTGCACTCTCCATCCACTAGTTCAGTCCTGTTCTGACCACACATTGGTGTCAGTAATAAATGTGCTTTCAGTTCACTTCTTGTACTTAACTGACAACGCCCCCTTCAGATATGGACTCGATTGTGTTTTTGACACAACAATATTGCCTTTTTGGAAACTGAGATGTATGGACTCACACTAATGTGTCCTGTGACTCATCAATCCTAGCAATTTTTCATCATGTCCACACACACAGTGCCCATGCTCATCTTTTTGTCCTGTGATGTAATAAGGTAAGCAGAGGTACCTGTATGCCTTGTAAACAGATTATTATTATTGTTATTATTATTGCTGCTGTTGTTATTGCTGCTGCTGGTGCTGGTGTTCAACATAGAGTTAATGAGTGGTGTGCTGCACTGTGAATCAACTAGTTGCTGTTATCATGATTATCTAGAGCAATCCCAGTTGTCCACATTTTGTAGCCCTTTATAACTAACTATGGCAACTATCTCTGGCAGCAAAGGTTTCCTCCAAACTGAGATATTCACCTCGTCTTGGCCCACTGGAATGTCATCATACCAATGTTTACGTATGACCTGAGGTTAGGTGGCCAACAAATCAGACATAACTATCTGGCCACAATAAAATGTGAAAATATTACACATCTACATCTTCTTCTAAACTCTGCAAGTCACTTTACTGTGTGGGGTGGAGGGTACTTTCTGTACCATGGCCACTTCCCCTTTTCCTGTTCCAGCTGTGAATGGTTCTTAGGTAGAACACTCACTGATAAATCTCTGTGAGCTCAAATCTCTCCAAGCTTGCCTTCACAGATTCCCTCCTCCCCCCCCCCCCCCCCCCACCCCGCCTTTTCTTTGTGCTTTGTGAGGCATACATAGGAGGAAGCAATATACTGGTCAGCTCTTCTAGAAATGTATGCCCTTGGAACGAACAGTAAGGCACACTATGAAGCAGAATGCCTCTCTTGCAGCATCAGCCATTGGAGTTGGCTGAGTATCTCCCTAACATTCCCACACTTCCTAAATGAACCTAGAATGAAACACACTGCTTCCATTTATTCATTACGTAGGACCAAATTGACGAGCAAATCTCCAAGGTCATGGAACGTGTCGGTACATGAAATGAAAACACAAAAGTAATAACAGATAAAAGTAAAATGTTTATGAACCCGAAAAAAGTCAATCCATAAGTTTAAATAAATGCAATCAACAATAAAACAAGAATCAGCTTAATTTTTCAAGGAACTCCTCGACTGAAGAGACCCATGAGGAAATTCTTCAGTTTTGATTTGAAAGTGCATGGATTACTGCTGAGATTTTTTAATTCTTGTGGTAGCTTACTGAAAATGGATGCCCCAGTATACTGCTCACCTTTCTACACAAGAGTTAAGGAAGTCCGATCCAAATGCAGGTTTGATTTCTGCCTAGTATTAACTGAGTGAGAGCTGCTTATTCTTGGGAATGGGCTAATATTTTAACAAGAAATGACAGTAAGGAATATATATATATTGAGAGGCCTGTGTCAAGAATACCCAAACTAGTGAAGAGGGGTGTACAAGAGGTTCGCAAACGTAACACCACTTATTGCCCGAACCACCCATTTCTGAGCCAAAAATATCCCTTTAGAACAGGGAGAGTTAACCCAAAATATAATACCATACAACATAAGCGAATGAAAATAAGCAAAGTAGACTAATTATTGTGTCAAACACTCACTCACTTCAGATACCCTTCAAATAGTAAATATGGCAGTATTAAGTCTTTGAACAAGATCCCGAACGTGGGCTTTCCACGACAGTTTACTATCTTTGTGGTGCGAGGTACCCTCCGCCATGCACCGTATGGTGGATTGTGGAGTATGTACCTAAACGTAAACGTAGATCTGAATACCTAGAAATTTGAACTGTTCAATTTCACTAATCATATGCCCATTCTGTGAAATTAAAATGTCAGGTTTTGTTGAATTTTGTGTTAGAAACTGTAAAACTGAGTATTACTCAGATTTAGCATTAGTTTATTTCCTACAAGCCATGAACTTAGGTCATGAACTGCACTATTTGAAACTGAGCCAATGTTGCACACAACATCCCTTACTACCAAGCTAGTGTCATCAGCAAACAGAAATATTTTACAGTTATCCGTAATACTAGAGGGCATATCATTTATACAAACAAGGAACAGGAGTGGTCCCAACACTCCCTGGGGCACCTCTGACTTGACTGTACCCAACTCAGACCCCCACATCACAGCCATTCTCAACACAGTAAATAATGACCTTTTGCTGTCTGTTGCAGAAGTATGAGGTGAACCAATTGTGAGCTACTCCATGTATTCGGTAATGGTCCAACTTCTGGAGCAATATTTTGTGATCAACACAATCAAGTGCCTTAGTTAAATCAAAAAATGTCTAGCATTTGAAATGTTTTGCTTAACCCATCCAGTACCTCAGAGAGAAAAAAGAATATAGAATTTTCAGTTGTTGAATGACTTCTGAAGCCAAATTTTACATTTGATAGCAAATCGTGTGATTAAAAATGATCAATTATTCTTACATACACAGCTTTTTCAATAATTTTAGCAAACACTGATGACATAGGAACAGGTCTAACATTGTCTACGTTATCTATTTCTCTCTTTTTATAAAGTGGTTTTACTACGGAGTACTTTAATCATTCAGAAAACTGACCATTCCTAAAGGAAAAATTACAAATATGGCTAAATAGAGGGATAACACATGCAGCACAGTACTTTAATATTCTGCTAGGCACTCCACCATAACCATGAGAGTCCTTAGTGTTTAGTGATTTAATTATTGACTCAATCTCCCCCTTGTCTGTATCACAGAGGAGTATTTCACACATCAATCTTGGAAAGGCATTTGCCAAGAAAGTTGTATGATTTCCTGTAGAAACTAAATTTTTATTTAATGCACCAGCAATGCTCAGAAAATGACTGTTAAATACTGCACATATATCTGATTTACCAGTAACAGAAATATTATTACTATGAATTGACTTTATATCGTCGACCTTATGCTGCTGACCAAACACTTCCTTCACAACTAACCATATGGTTTTAATTTTATCCTGTGAATTAGCTACTCTATTTGCATACCACATACTCTCTGCCTTCCTAATAACATCTTTAAGCATCTTACAATACTGTTTGTAATGGGCTACTGTAGCTTGATTGTGACTACTTCTCACATTTTGATATAATTCCCACTTTGTTCTACATGATACCCTTATCCCACTAGTCAGCCACTCAGGCTGCCTATTACTGCTAGAACCCCGTTTAGAACATTCTAATGGAAAGCGACTCTCAAAGAGCATGATAAATGTGTTAAGGAAACTATTATACGAGGGTAATATCAAAAGTAAGGTGTGTCTCTCTCTCTCTCTCTCTCTCTCTCTCTCTCTCTCTCTCTCTCTCTCTCTCTCTCTCTCTCTCCCCCCCCCCTTTTTAAGTACATATACCTGTTTATTTCTACAATGGTTAACATCAGTTTACAGCCTCAACATTTAGCTATTTTTCGACATTTCTGTTGAAGCCTTTTTGTAGACACTGTAGCAGTTTTTGTATGCCCACGTCATACCAGCTCGCTGCCATGCTGTTCAGAAAGTTATGAACCTCTTCTTTCACCTTGTCATTGGAGCTGAATCACTTTCCGGCCAAATGTTCTTTTAACATAAAGGGCGCCAAGTCAGAACTATAGGATGGGTGGGTGATTATGTTCCAGTGAAACTGTTGCAGGAGAGCAACGGTTTGCTGAGAGATGTGTGGGCGAGCGTTGTCATGGAGAACGTGTACACCCTTGCTCAACATTGCTCTTCTCTGGTTCTGAATTGCCTGTTTGAGTTTTTTCAGAGTCTCACAGTACCTTTCAGTGTTAATTGTGGTCCTAGTGGGCATAAAGTCAACCAGGAATACCCCTTTCCGATCCCAAAAATTGTTATCATGACTTTACCGGCAGACTGTGTTTGTTTGAATTTCCGTGGCTTTGTTGAAGAAGTATGCCACCACTGGTGTGATTGTTGCTTGGTCTCAGGTGCAAAGTGGTATTCCCAGGTTTCGTCACCTGTGACAATTGAGTCCAGGAAGTTGCCCTGTTCGGCTGCAAAGCGGTGAAGAAATTCGCGGGAAGCATCAACTCGTTGCCGCATGTGGTACTCAGTCACAATGCGTGGCACCCATCTTGCGCACACCTTCCGGTAGGTCAATGTTTCCGTTAAGATTCTGTGAGTGGTGTTTTGGGAAACCTCAGGAACCAACGTGCAGAGATCATCCAGGGTGATCCACCAATCTTCTCGCATGCTTTGCTCAACATCTCCATTATATGGTGAGTAGCACTCTATCCTTTTCATAATATTGCCATTATTCCATCCTGCATTTTCCATTTTTTAAGTAGTGGAAGTTACGTATAGGATCCCCATCGCATTTCCGTAGTTTATGTATGATATACATACATAACTGATATCAAAATACTCACCAGGGATTTGTTAATGTTATCCAAATTTTGTACATGTTCAGCTGCTGACGTAACTGGATTTGGAAACTATCTGGGAAGTAGAAAGGTTTGACTTAATTTCATTCACTATAATCAATGTTTCTGGAAACCCTGTAACTGTGTCATTCAATATTTAAATAATGAAACACTACACCAGTTACATATTTTTATCATGCTTAGTACAACACATTGTGAGAATTTATTCTCATTGTCAAGTGTAGATATTTGCAAAAGTACTTTGTGTGTAGTTCTCCCTCTCTTGTACTGCAGTCATCTTTCTGAGGTTATAACATATACTGTCTCCCCTTTATGCAGCAACCACCCATATGCAAACCATCATTCACACTGTCTGCAAAATACCACAAAAAATAGTTATGTAAATATTTGCACTTGACAATGAGAATAATTTCACAAAACTTGTCACGCTAAGCAATTAATAAATAAATGACTGTTACTATGTTTCATTATTTAAATCAGAAGTGTTCAAGCAACACAGGGCGAAGGTGTCAGCCAGTGCTACAAGTGGCCGGGAGAAAAAAAAAATGAAATATGTGATCAAGAAATACAAAGGTGGCATGCAAATTGTGAAGGTGTGCATGCACAGTGGAAACAGATTGTAAACAGTTGTGATCGGTCAAGACACTAATATTAGGACTCCGTCAGCTACCACGGTAAGTAGAGCTTGGCAGCAGCAGCAAACGAAAGATGAATTTTCCAACTTTTAAGGATTCAGCTCTGTTGAGTAGGACACCCTGGTGTCAAGAAACTTAACCACACAACTTTTGTGAACAGTACTTGATGGCCAATTCCTTGCCAGTGGCATGTTATGTCAATTTCATCAGTGTTTCCTCCACAAAGATTGTTTTATACAGTGTAAATTGTGAGAAGACTATAAATATATTAATGTAAAAATACTGCGAATTAACATGGTGAGCAAGCATAGGAAACTTGGGTGTGATGAAAAATCTTGTGAATGGCAGGAAAGCATTAACACTCGGAACGTACATGAGGGGTTACACTGTATGTCGTAAATCTTAAGACTGCAGTTTAGTGACATTGGTAATGGATAATTATCAAATGTTAAAACTGGGCTTTAACTTAATTTCTCAAGCTTGATGTTGGCATATAATCTTAAAATTACAGCTCAATTCCCATTTAAATAACTATCACTTATACATGATATTAAATAAAAGTACCTTACTTCCAATGAACTACATGCCAGTAATAGTTGTTATTATTGCCTCACATAGCCTGACATTTTTCACAATAAAATGTACTAAAGTGACAGAGAGATCTTTAAAGGGACACATCAAACTGTATACCATAGTAGTACCCAAGTATACATATAAAAATTACCACATATGGCAATTTACCTTTGAAAATACGTAAATCAACATCATCTCTGCCTGATCTGCTTCTATAGTTCAATTCATTTATCTTGGCGGTTCGCGCATGCCCACCCAGATGCGGGAGATTGCTGTGTTGCCAGTTGTACGCACCAAGAGAAGCAGCACCATAGTATAGTTCGCAAACTTACGTTTAGGGGGGAGCAGGCAGTTTATGAAGTTAAGTCACAATGGCCGCATGAACCCTTTCGCTACTAGAAAGACGTGCTCCCCGCATTCCGCAATTTTGTCATCACTGCACTGCTCGCCTGTGCAGACACATGGTGTTTCGGCTGCTTTTACACACTTTATCATTCGTTTTCACAAGAACTATTAGGCTCAAAAATTTGATTTTTACAAATATTCTTGACTGATACCTTCCCCTCATAAATGATTTAATTTTGTTTCGATGTTCAACGCAGTTATTGTGCAGCATTAGATGTAGTAAACCATTGCACGAAATTTTGAAGAGTTTAAGGCAAAAGTCCATAACGTATAATTTCCGTATGGTCGATTTTAGTTGCCACTAGAAATTTCAAAAAATTACATTCAAACGAATAAAATTCATGAAGAAAGACACTCCGATATTGTTTTTAAATAAAGAAAATATTAAGCACCGAACAAGGTTTGAACTCTGAACCTTTCGTTTAGCAGCCATACACTTTAACCATTACGCTAAAGCAGTTTGGCAATTCGTATAACTTCCGGAGGACTTTAATATAATACGCGAAATACCAACAAACACTGTTGATATGACTATGAATTATTCATGTTTCATCATGTCATCCCAAGCATGTGTGTCAATTTGTACCTCTCTATCTACATTATTCTGTGATTTATTCAGTTTTCAAATTTATACTGACTTTTTGATCACCTGGTACTTTTTACATAGTTATTGAATTACACCATGTTATTTGCTTACAATCAATTTCTTACGTTAAAAAAATCAGTGCCCATATGATGGAAAATCTGAACCAAGCCAGAAGAAATGATGCAAGTACATTGAGTCATGTAGTAGTGAGGAAAAGTTTAGTGAATTAATTAAAAGTTCCTTCTTTCTTCTCTGCAGTGCCAGCCCATAACACTTGTGTTGAGATGATGTTCTCCTTGATACAGGCAAAGTGTACAAAGGAAAGAAATAGATCAACAACTGAATCTGTAAAACTGATTGCAATGCTGAAATTTAATTGCAAAGACTTTTTAAGTATTTGTGCGAACAAAATGAACTTTTGGAAAAGATTCGTTCCAATGAAAAACATGGATAGGAAATGGGCTCTAAAGTAACTTAGGGTATGAGTAATATTTTTATTTTTCCTGTTTCTTATGCACTAAATTTAAAATATGGAAGGAGTGCTCTTTTTTCATCCTAAAATTTGAAAGTGTCCTTTTTGCATTCCAAAATATCGTAACCCTGCCACAGGTTAAAAGCGTTAAATAATGGAAAAAATCTTAAAACTAAATGGGGACTGAACTCCAGACTTAGTCTGACACTTATATACTCAGCCACCAAGCCACACTGTTCACACACAATTTACTTCCCAATTATAAATGCAATAGTATTTTCAAAGAAAATACATCCCTATGTGGCATGTAAAGTACATCACAACATACAGTGTGAAAGTCTGCTCACTCTTTTTTGTCAGATGAGCATCTCTTCCATTATATCATGGCCTTTTTTGATATTACCAGAATTACTTATTCACAGTTCACTAATGGGTAACTCTGCATTCACTGGCCAGTTCTACATCAGTCAAATGACCACCTTCTCTATTTTCTCTGGCTGTCCTCCAAGTTACAAGATGCCTCCTATGATGGGGGAACGCGCTAGTCAGAAACTCTAACTCTCCAGTTAACCTGATTTTATGGCCAACTCTAATATACAAACAAGGAGCACTGTGACATTTTTGTGAAAGTGCCTTGGATTCTCTTACTATTTTGCTCAATCAGAGCAAAAGCTGGTTTGAAAAATAAAGATAACACAAAGCTCAAGGCAAATGTGATCAGGAATGGCAAAAAACATGACAACTTACAACTAAAGGTCACAAACAGGTCAGTAAATTGTCCACGTGAATTAGCAAATTTTGATGATGAAAATTTTTGGAGTGTTGCAAAAAGTTATAACAAAAATAGCAAGAAACAAATGGAGCTTCTGTAAAAGATTATTCGGCAAGTCACTGGCCACCACACTTGAAGTCAATAAGACACACCTTGGTTTCATCACATGTTAAAGATACTCACCAAAGCACTCCTCGAACACACAAAAAGTCACATGCAGTTTCTCAAATGCTCATACCAAGCCTCTAGACAATTACAATCTGCCCTTGGTCAAACTAAAATAGATTGCACGCTTTCCCCATCCTACACTCGGACAGTATGTTCACTGATATAAATGCATCATGCGTTTGTGTAACTAGCGGTCATTCCTTGCCAGGTGATGCCACTATCGCCTAGACAGGTTTATATCGATAGTAGGTCACTGGTCATAATGTTCTGGCTCATCAGTGTATGTCAGAACTGTTCTGATTTCTCCACTCGGCATTCCATCTTCTAGAGTATACAGCTCCACTCACTACCTCAAAATGACAATATGTAAACTCAAACAGCAATAGTGAACAACAAATAAAAAATGACAGTCGATAAATAAACCCACAGCAACCAGACTACCAACACGCAATAGAAAAATGCTACGAACTTATGCACCAACCTAACACTTTTCCATGAAAACCAATGGCAAAATAACAATCTTAGATGAAAAATAAAACAGAAGGAATTATAGTTTTCTGCTCATTGGATAAAAAAAAAAGAGAGAGCAAGCCACTCTATAACGCTATAAAAGCACAAACCTAGGGGTTTTGGCTGGAGTCTAGACAAATCAGGAAATTTTAAGGTGAGTACCACATTCTTCTCTGTCTGCTAAAAAAGATGGCAGCTCCCCACGAAAATTTACTTGTACCATGCTGTCAAAATAGCTACACATTGTTAAAATATGAAGTACCGAAATGTGTATGCTACTTGCAATACAAATTGGGTGATCTGAGTGCTCTGCCACAGGCCATTCAATGCCTGTCATGCTGATGAAGAGACTTGTACTCTTCATTATAACATTAATAGGGTGCCACCCATCTCTTTCTGAAATCCCCAAATGGCTTATATGGGTTGGTTGTTCGGTTTAGCAGAACTGTTGATGGAGTTCATTGACTGTTGCCAGAATCTCTTTTTGCTCTCCATAATTATACAACAGCCTTTTGTTTCCACCATCTGAGATGTTGTAATCAGATGGCATTTGAATTTCCACAGAGTTGCACATCTGTTCCTTACTGCAGAGTGGCAATCTTCGTTTTATTGTATGATGAGTGGTCATCATGGCTGACCCAGAAACTTAAGCATGCATGCATTGATGGTGTGGTGGATTGTTTTGGAGATATGATCCACATAACCATGGACTATGTATCAACAGTTGGCTGTGTAATGTCCATTTTGCCTTGCTTAGCACCTATCTAGGCAACATTCTTTCATGTTCACCACCAAGGAGAAATTGTCTGGGCAGAACAGAATTATCAGTTTGAAATGTCTGTACTCTTCAACTGCTGACTAAGTCCTTCCCACACATTTTTCAGTTGTCTCCAACAGTTGTAAATACACTCCTCAGAAGATTCACATCCATCTACAAACTACTGGTTCACTCACTGCCTCGAGCCAGAAATATTTCAGTCATCTGACAGTGAATGTCTGCTAAATGTGGGTTTTGTGTATTTAAGAATTTAATCACTGGCAAATCTCACATGCAATCACTGTTTTTATCTTGCTCACTTGCATTAACAAATGTCACCTCTAGTACACAACTCTCAACAGAATTTAGTACATTCCTTGTAAAAACAACAAATCTTTGCATTGAAGATATGAGAGCCACAAAGCAAAGTAGCATTTACCTCCCGCATAACTTACTTATGATAAAAAATTGCAAAAGTAAATGAAACAATGTCACAACAATTGTAAACAAGAGACTCTCACATTTAAACTGATGAATGACTTGAGTTATCATAGTGGCATTAAAATTAATTACACTGTAATTAATGTCATGCAGGAAGGAAATTATTTGTGTAGTCATCAAAGCATTTGAAATTAGCTTACCTCGCCTTCAAAAGAATGCAAAAATGGTCTCAGCGTCTTGTAGTCAAACCCCTTATAAACTTCATGCTCCCACACCATCTGCTTTCTTGTTAAGCAATATAATCTAAAGAAGTAGGACTTCCGTGAGTTGTCTTTCACAAGGCACAAGACGCCAGCATCATATTTTCTCCAAGACGAATGATCTGGTGGATCTGACACAAACAACTGGATGACGGCAGATGCCAATGCCTGAAAGTGAAAATCCTGATGTATATGTCTCACCATGTTCACTGAAGGCAGTACACACCAAATATGAACTGTTATCTGTGAACTAATTAAAACTTCAAACCATAAAGCAGTAGTATTATATCACTGACAATAAGTTTAATGTTTAATAATTCAGTAATGTTTAATAATAAATGATGATTTAATATTACACAGTAATTATTTTACAATATCATGCTAAAACCAATTTCTTGGGATAGGTAAGCGAGTTTCAAGAGTATGTTTAATGCACACAGATTTCTATCTACAGGCAGCCAATTGCCATGACATGCACAGCATATATTTAAAATTGTGGTATTTTGGGCGGGGGGAGGGCAAATTGGGACATCTTTGATTTGGGTCCTAGAAAAGTGAGTATTATTTTTGCCAGATTTCCTGACATCAGTATCACAATGAATGGATGTTTCAAACACTAAAGATTACATACAAAATTTGAAACTTAAAAAATGGCCATAATCCAAAAAATGCATCAGTAGTATAGTAACCCACACATTACTACACCACCACTACAGCCGCACTGCATGGCACATTCAAGTAGTGAGTCGTTTAACAGCTTCAGGCACTTCCACCTGAGACCGCCAAGTGGAGACAGTGCCTCAGTTGCCTGCAGCATGAAGCTAGATGCCCCTGGTGGGCGAGTACCCTTCGTATTGTCTTGCACTAACTAGTTCCAGCCAGTCTCCTTGTAAATGCTACCAAACTGTAATGTTTTGATTATGTTATGCATGTTACGCCGTGACTCAAAAGATTTTGGTTTTTCATAACCAAATATCTTACTGTTATGACAAGCAAGGAGAACATATTTCGTGCTTTTGGGTCATCCCTGTGTGTGTGTGTGTGTGTGTGTGTGTGTGTGTGTGTGTGTGTGTGTGTGTGTGTGTGTGTGTGTGTGTGAGAGAGAGAGAGAGAGATGAGAGAGAGAGAGAGAGAGGAGAGAGAGAGAGAGAGAGAGAGAGAGAGAGAGAGAGAGAGAGGAGAGGTCAACTTCCACTTTGAACACAAAGGTACTTTAGATGGGCCTCCATCAATCACTTACATTCATACTTTCAATGGAGACTACACTAATGTCACAAACTCTTCTCATAGTTCCAAGACTAGTCTGACATTCATTTACCATTTATAATACAAGAGTGCAAATCCACCACAAATTGTGACAACCCTCAAACTGGCCTAACACATGCACTTGCACTCCCCTCCCCCCCCCCCCCCCCCCCACACACACACACCAAAATTTCATATTACACAACATCACTTTTTTCCATTTTTTCACTCCCACAACAGAGAGAGTAGTCCAAGTGCTTCATTAATCCTTTGAGTACGAGTGGTTTCTGCTCAAACCATTTATTTTTATTTGAATCCCAGTGCCTTTCACATGAAACCACTGATGTAACTGCAACTCAAATACCTCTAGTAGTACATTGAGGTATTTCTGAGAATGCAGTGAATTGTAGCAGACATTTATAGCATTCAAAGCAACAGTCAGCACGGAGATTGGGCTACATGATTGTAGGAGATAGTACCCCCCCCCCTTTTTTTTTTGTGATCGTGCTGAGGAGGCCAGTGACAGTAAAAGTAAGTATACCGTACATTAATGTAACGTAAATTTGAGACTGAACTACTGCTTTTATGAGTAGTTTTGAAATTAAACCACCAAGGCAGTATGTACTTTTGATATTAATTTATAAAATTTTAGGTCCATTTTTGCTTGATATTTTGGACTACAGTTTCGTTTCAGCACTCTGAGTTCCTGGGATGTGTCTACGGAAAATATGAAATTGCTTTCAAATATAGCAAATGAAATTATGGATGGTTGAAAACTGTAACGCCATTGGTCCTAAATTGAAACCACCTCATAAAAACTGACTCTTTACTTTTCACTAATTTCTCCTTGTATTCTTTGCTCACTATGATAATAGCCTAAAGGTTTAATATTGTGAAAATTTCAAAATTATTTTCCAATGTGAAACCACCACTTTAAAACAATTAATTACTTACTTACTTTTTGTCAATTTCTTTTCTTGAAATATCACTATACTAAATAATACTAATTACTTTCCACAGGTAATTTATCTTATTTCCATTATAGTTGTGAAAGTTGAGTTTCTCCCAGCACATAAAATGTTCAAACAACAGCCAGGTGATGTCCTCAGCAACTGCAAACATTTCGACAGGTGAACATCCTTTCATTTTAAAGGCACAAATGCAGTGAGTGATAACCAGGCAAAGAAATTTAAACCCTGGGTAGACAAAGCTACACCAGAATAAAACCACCCACCCACCAACCCAAACTAGTGCCACCACAAAACTAAAGACAATCAACATCAGACATTACTGACATGAATATTAATTGAACCACGGGTGAGCTCAGCTGTGGGACCAAGGCGACTAGGCGACTGCAAGATTTCAAGCATAATTTAAGCAAAAACTTCCATCTCTACCAGTACCAAGCCAATATTCTGCACAGTATATTTGCTCTGCTTCTGTCAGTATGTGAGATGCTTACATTCTATTTACTGGGTGATCAAAAAGTCAGTATCAATTTAAAAACTGAATAAACCACGGAATAATGTAGATAGAGAGGTAAAAAGAGAGGTAAAAATTGACACACATGCTTGGAATGACATGGGGTTTTATTAGGAAAAAAAAGTTCACAAAATGTCCGACAGATGGCGCTGGACAGCAAAACGTTAGTGACTGCGCATGACAATTTTTTATAAAATGAGCTGTAATGAGAGAGAGAATCATATGCGCCAGCAGTCGCAGCATGTTGACATTACCTGAAAAGGCGCTTTTAGTGAAGCTGTATTAACAGAATGGGGAATGTGCGAGTTCAGCGTTACGATACTATCGCCATAGCAGGGTATTCGAACGGGTAAAGGTCCGTTGACAAATGCAGCTGTGGCGAGAATGATTTCAAAGATTGAAGCCACGATAGACCCTGTAGTGGCCAACCGAGCACAAGGTGTAATGCTCCTGAGACAGTTCAGGAAGAAACGGTGACTGTAGCGGGTTCATCTATGCACAGGGAAGTCGGCGTTTGTGCAGGCGCACTGGCATTCCATACACTACTGTTTGGTTGGCACTAAGGCGTACCCTCCGATGCTATCCGTACAAAATCCATCGGCATCATGAACTGTTGTGGACAGACAAATTGCTAGACGCGTGAAAGAGTTCTTGTGCGCGTCGTTTGGTGATGATCGTGTGCTCAGGCGCCACTTTCGTCATGCTTTGCCTCCCAGGTCCCCAGACCTCAGTCCGTGCGATTATTGGCTTTGGAGTTACCTGAAGTCGCAAGAGTATTGTGATCGACTGACATCTCTAGGGATGCTGAAAGACAACATCCGATGCCAATACCTCACCATAACTCCCGACATGCTTTACATTGCTGTTCACAACATTATTCTTCGACCACAGATATTGTTGAGGAATGATGGTGGACATTTTGTGCATTAACTGTAAAGATCATCATCTTTGCTTTGTCTTACTTTGTTATGCTAATTATTGCTATTCTGATCAGATGAAGCGCCATCTGTCTGACATTTTTTTGAACTTTTGTATTTTTTTTTTTTTTTTTTTTTTTTTTTTTTTTTTTTTTTTTTTTTTTGTTTCTAATAAAACCCCATGTCATTCCAAGCATGTGTGTCAATTTGTACCTCTCTATCTACATTACTCCGTGATTTATTTAGTTTTCAAATTTATACTAACTTTTTGATCAGCCGGTATTTGTCCTCCAAAGTTCTGATTGTCCGATCAATGTATGTCACACAAAACTGAAAGTGGTACGGTAGACACCTGCCTTACACAAACTAAATCATCCTTTACACACACTTCACACCATGTTTCTGTAGATGTATTGGAAATGCCATATACTTAGGTGCTACCTGGCTGTTTTCATCAATCACCAAATTCACTTCTTGTTTATACAATGGATACAGCACCCAACATTACAAAGAGAGGTAATGGTAACATCTAGTTCCTCCCGTATTTTAGTTTTTCCATCAATGTGACTAACCATTCATTTACTCTTTCATTAATTCATTCCTTCTCAAGCAGTGTTCCATACATTCCATGAAGAGGAACCATAAGGAGTGCAGATGAGTCAAAATACATGGTTTCACAAAGCTATAGTAACAAACTATAGATTATACTCCCATAATGGGCAGCTCAAGTCTACCAAATATCATATTTTGCAAGTGCGGTTAGTGATCAACGCATGATAAAAGTGCTACATACCATGCACCTGTTTCCCAGCATCCTGTGTACCTGAGCATTTTCTTCCCGTGTAAGCAGGAGCGAACATCGTTGTTCAAGCGACATTGATCCAGATTTCATTACCTTTCTTCAGTTTGCAGACCCTATAAAAGAAAAGAAAAAAAACGAACAAACATTAATTGAATTTATCTCTCACTGTTGGGTAGAACATTATTAATTGTTACGAAAGGAGCAACAACACTTAATGTTCTGCAGCTATTTTTATTTGCAAATACTATTTATAAACTCTCTCACCGTGCCCCTTTCCCATTCAAATAGTCACAATTATTTATATCGAATTTCTTCTTTTTTACATTTTTATTCATTTGATGTATTCAACATCCACTCTTGTGAATATCTTCCTTAACAGAAACACAAGAAGTTTCTTTTTTTCCATTTGGTTTCAGTAAAATAAATATTCCTAACAAAGAAGTACCGACTACAAACTATGAATGCTACTTTCACAGAAAATGTGATTCATAGCAAATTAAGTTTCTTCTCAAGTTGAATGGGCAGCACCTAGGTACACACAAGGTAGTGTTTTTCCGTTTCGTGCTAAGTTCAAATTATGTAAAACAGGATGAGAACTTCAAAAACAACATTGGACTCAAACATTTTATTAGTGTTAGCAACTACTCCAATACAAATGCCTGCCAGAGCTAAACAAAAGGAAACAAGCTGCACTTAAAGTATTCACTACACAACATTATGTAAGCCAACATATGCACACCTCGTACGGATATCTGAAAGCTGTATGAGACATTAATTTGCCATTAACACTTTATCTTCCGATTAAAGAAATGTCAAAGTAATAGATAGAACGAAGTCAGAAGAGATACTGTTTCCACAGCCTTCAGTAGACGAAGTTTTTTTAAGAAGGTGAAATCTATGCCACTAAAAACTAATTGATCATGTCTCCTTTGTAACAAAATTATGTGAACAATAGAAAACACTTCCAAAATGAATGGAAATTATTTTCTCCTGTAAACCTACCACGAGTGGGGGGAGGAGAACAAGAATTATAATGATCACTATAATGGAACATAATTATTCGTGATCAGCCAGTTTGAAATTTGGACGTACTTTTGATGACATTTATTTTGAGTGAAATGCCCTTCTTACAATTTTTTTTTTTTCTGTGAGTTGAAAAATAATTACAAGAAGTGATAAATGGTCTCGTATCAGGCTGACTGAACGTTTTTCCAATTTTAAAAAAATAAAGAAAAAAAAACAGGATCTACAGAATATGTAAATCAGCTAAGCGAAAAGAAGCCACTAAACTGTAGTTGAGATCTGGCCAATAAGCAACTACTAATAAATGTATGGGTAGTTTTCAAATAGCTGCATGAAAATGAAACTGCAGGACAAAATACAACACAGATACATGTAAAATGTGTGTACAAGTACGTGTGAAATATACTTGACATGTATTTGTGGGCAAAGTCATGGGTAAAAAGCTCATCCTAAACCCTGGAATCATTTCCACCACATTTGGTACACATATTACTTACAATATGGACAGAAATACTGTGGAGATAAGAACCACCAGTCTCCTACTGGCATGTGAGTGATAATATGGAGAGAGAAATGGGGCGGGGGGGGGGGGGGGGGGCAGGAAGACTGACAGAAAGAGAGGGGGACAGAGGAGATGAACAGAAAGAGGGGGTAGAGGAATGGACAGAGAAAGAAAAGAGGAGGAGACAGACAGACAGGCACACTGAGAGGAGAAAGAGATAGGCAGAGAGAGGGAGGAGAATGAGATAAACAGATGGGGGAGAGGAGGAGGAGGAGGAGGAGGAGGAGGAAATAGAAAGAGAGAGGGAGAGGAGGATGAGGAAATAGAAAGAGAGAGGGAGAGGAGGATGAGGAAATAGAAAGAGAGAGGAGGAGATGGAGTAATAGAAGACTTGAATGAATACATACCCAGGCAAAGCTGGGTACTCAGCTTGTATTTTGTAAATGGTGGTTAGGTGTAGGATTTTATTTGAGAACAAAGTTTTCTAAAACCCTAAATGATTTTTTTAAATGCTTGAGGGATCAAACACTGGAGTCAATGGCTCCAAATGACACAGTTCAAGCTGACTGAAATGGAACGTAAATTTCAAAGTTAGCTATGAAGACTGAAGAAAAAGTATCTAAGCATGGCTGATCTGTGTCAGTGTCAGACATCTGGCCACGAGTCAGATTATGCAATTTATATAGAACTTTCAGTAACAATGCAGAAACTGTGACACACACACACACACACACACACACACACACACATATATATATATATATATATATATATATATATATATATATATATATATATATATATCCAACTCACTTCTCACAAAAATCTGAAGATAGACTACCCCTAATCAATTGCAACAACATCAAACCACACTTTTCTTCAAGGCATTATGGAAGAAAAATTTCAATGGAATTACAGGGTGTTTCAAAAATGACCGGTATATTTGAAACGGCAATAAAAACTAAACGAGCAGCGATAGAAATACACTGTTTGTTGCAATATGCTTGGGATAACAGTACATTTTCAGGCAGACAAACTTTCGAAATTACAGTAGTTACAATTTTCAACAACAGATGGCGCTGCAAGTGATGTGAAAGATATAGAAGACAACGCAGTCTGTGGGTGCGCCATTCTGTATGTCGTCTTTCTGCTGTAAGCGTGTGCTGTTCACAACGTGCAAGTGTGCTGTGGACAACATGGTTTATTCCTTAGAACAGAGGATTTTTCTGGTGTTGGAATTCCACCGCCTAGAACACAGTGTTGTTGCAACAAGACGAAGTTTTCAACGGAGGTTTAATGCAACCAAAGGACCGAAAAGCGATACAATAAAGGAACTGTTTGAAAAATTTCAACAGACTGGGAACGTGACGGATGAACGTGCTGGAAAGGAAGGGCGACCGCGTACGGCAACCACAGAGGGCAACGCGCACCTAGTGCAGCAGGTAATCCAACAGTGGCCTCGGGTTTCCGTTCGCCGTGTTGCAGCTGCGGTCCAAATGACGCCAACGTCCACATATCATCTCATGCGCCAGAGTTTACACCTCTATCCATACAAAATTCAAATGGGGCAACCCTTCAGCGCCGCTACCATTGCTTCACGAGAGACATTCGCTAACGATACAGTGCACAGGATTGATGGCGGCGATATGTATGTGGGCAGCATTTGGTTTACTGACTAAGCTTATTTTTACCTGGACGGCTTCGTCAATAAACAGAACTGGCGCATATGGGGAACCGAAAAGCCCCATGTTGCAGTCCCATCGTCCCTGCATCCTCAAAAAGTACTGGTCTGGGCCGCCATTTCTTCCAAAGGAATCATTGGCCCATTTTTCAGATCCGAAACGATTACTGCATCACGCTATCTGGACATTCTTCATGAATTTGTGGCGGTACAAACTGCCTTAGACGACACTGCGAACACCTCATGGTTTGTGCAAGATGGTGCCCGGCCACATCGCACGGCCGACATCTTTAATTTCCTGAATGAATATTTCGATTATCGTGTGATTGCTTTGGGCTATCCGAAACATACAGGAGGCGCCGTGGATTGGCCTCCCTATTCGCCAGACATGAACCCCTGTGACTTCTTTCTGTGGGGACACCTGAAAGACCAGGTGTACCGCCAGAATCCAGAAACAATTGAACAGCTGAAGCAGTACATCTCATCTGCATGTGAAGCCATTCCGCCAGACACGTTGTCAAAGGTTTTGGGTAATTTCATTCAGAGACTACGCCATATTATTGCTACGCATGGTGGATATGTGGAAAATATCGTACTATAGAGTTTCCCAGACTGCAGCGCCATCTGTTGTTGACAATTGTAACTACTGTAATTTCGAAAGTTTGTCTGCCTGAAAATGTACTGTTGTCCCAAGCATATTGCAACAAACGGTGTATTTCTATCGCTGCTCGTTTAGTTTGTATTGCCGTTTCAAATATACCGGTCATTTTTGAAACACCCTGTATGTTCCGAGATATTGACACATTTGTTCCCTTCTCAGAATTCCAGTTTATTCCCACCCAAGTTAGGAAACAGCTTGTCCAAGCAGTCAGTCAGACAGGCAGCCAACCAGTCTTGGTCGGTCCAGGGGATGGTATATTAGCAGGGTGCCTTTGAACATAGCATGTGAGATCATGCTGCATGTAGGAACAAGGAAGAAAACACATCCTACCTACCTGAGTGCCTGTACAAGAGAGTGTACTGATTGGCTACACACACCTAGTATGTACAGAGCACAATCTGTCAGAATTTCAGATAAACTTATAACCTCCTCTGAGGCAGCATTCCAACCTTGGTACATAGGTCACAATTAACTATAAAATGTTTAACAATAACTTTTGAAAGTAGACTACAATTGGCTGGGCAACCATTACATCATCATCTTAAAACTTAGCGATGATTTCAATCTTTTTTACGTGCCTGTGGACTACTAGACACATCCTTCCATTCTCTGGACTCCATTCACGAATTTCTGTCCAGTTCACATAAATTATATACGTACTAGGATAATGACAGCAAAATCTATCCACTGCTGTGCAGACTATAAGAGACAGAAAGGTGGCAGAACAGGAGGATGACATTTGCTTCGTTTTGGCAGAGTCGCATTATGTAACATTGGAGTGACCACCTCATGACACCAGAAGACAGACTGACCAACCACTTGGGTTTATTTTTATTGAGATAAATAAATCAGAATTATACTGTTGTTGGAACTGCAGCTGAGAGCACTCTATTCCACATTTACATCTATAGTGATTATTCCCTAGTCTCAAAATGTTTCATTGAGTAAAAACATCGTGTTCCTTAATCGGACACTCTGAATTCTATTAATTAGATAGGCTGAAAACCAGTTCCAGAATTATTTCCATTACAATACTATTTGTTTTTTACTGTGAATTGTACAATTAAATGCTTTTGACATATCATAGAAAACACCAGTTGCCAATATTTTGTTATTTACATTTTGCATAATCTAATTCCTGAATCGAAAGTCATCTCCTGTGGAGAGATCCTTTTGAAATCCAAAGTGAAACTGAATAATATGTTATATTGGCATTGTTGTGTTATTGTTCTTGTGTACATAGTTTTTTCTGTTTTTTCAAACACATAAGCAGTCAGACTGGCTGATATTTGTGCCGAATCATCACTATAGTATTTACATGAAAATGGTTAATTGAGCAATAATTACAAAATTTCAGTAGTTCCAGGACACACTTGCACGGAATAATAGCAAAAAGATTGAATATGTGCAGTTTCATTGCAAAATACCTATGATACTTTTAACATGTTTCTGTGACAATCTCCTAACTGAAAAAAGAAAATAGTGCAAACATGCCTGAACATTCTTGGAAAATAGCAGCTGTCATTTCCAAGCAATAATTGTCAGTACCTTCAGAAACCTGTACATCTTTCTCATTTGAGAAGTGTACTACCATCTAAATGAAAAAAGTTTGCATCAGTGTATGCAAGAAACAAAAATGTTTACACTGAAGTAAGTCAAGAACAAAGTTTCATTATGAAACAAAGAAAAATTGCATATTTTAGAATGACTTAACTAAATCAACACTGCTCCATTCATCTCAGTAGTGCATACATGTTCTGTACGAATTTTCTACTTTGTTCTGAATCCCCATATAAAACTTCAATTGCTACATTATTGGTCACCATCTCAAACTGAATACATGGTCATGTACGACCTACACAAGCAACAACTTTTTAACTCTATGAATTTTTGCAAGAGCAAGATATCCAGTTGGTACTGTGCTGTTACAAAGCACAAATGTATTATGGGAAAATGTAAAATATTCTTCAAGTCCTCTCCAGGCAGCACCAAGCCAAGCCAGGCCAGGCCTGGCCAGGCCAACACCCGACATTTGCAAACAAAGCAACAAACAGGCAGAAAAATGACACTGCAGAAAGCAGAACAAACCTGAAAGATATTGCCTCACCGCACACAAGTGAGAGGTCAGAAACACAAACTCAGCAACATGACCTGAGTGAGGAGAAGACATCATATCATTCTAGCAGCACAGCCTGATTTCATAACAGTGTGTCCTCGTTAGGTATCATGAGAAAAACTCACGATAACTTGACCGAAGCACCTTCACTACCAGGTGCAATAATATTATGGTCGACTAACATATTGCGGAAGATTGATTTTAGCATGATGTTCATCAAGAAAGCCTAGTCTGTGAATCACAGAATAACCAGTTGAGTCTGTAAATTTCATTACAAAGTGTTGTAGAATCTACTTTTGAGACTTTATTATCCAATATCAGAATTAGATTATTACCTGACCACAATATTATTGCACTTTGTCACCTGTGGTCCTTATCGGAAACACGCAGTTATGTTACAGTAAACAAGTACAGTGGTCACTAAGGAAAATGTAGCAGATTGTAAATGATTTCAAGACAGTTGTGCATGTACTGTTTACTGTAACATAACTGTGTGTTTCTGATAAGGACCTCAGGTGGCTAAGTGCAACAATATCGTGGTCAGGTAATAATCTAATTCTGATATTGGATAATAAAGTCTCAAAAGATTATTTCAAATGCTTGCAGCACAGTATTGCCAAGGATGGAATACTTTGGCTATTTCAAGTCTCTTGCAACGTATCAATTTTACAATTTAGGGTACACTCACATAGCATTTTGAAACAATCTTATTTTTTCATTAATACAGAAGAAGTCTGTCTGAAAAACAATGCACAGTCCTCTGCAGGCACACTGGAAGCCCTTACTCTGAAAACTAAAAATACTAACTGTACTCTCACTACACATAAAGACGTGTTTTAATTATCATGGCCAACCTTGATGATTATCTGAAAAATGCTATCATGTCTACAACATCAAATACAGCACAATCCTCCATATACAGCTGGCAAAATAACTTGTACACAAAGGTATGTAAGTCATACTTTATTACAACACAATGCCAGCTAAGATCAGACAATTAGAAGAAAAAGAAATTTAAGAAATCTACCTGAGCAGCGTTTTGACTCTAAATGACTAAACTAGTGTATAATATTTTTTATGTTTGTTTATATTTTACCGAACAGAAAAAATATCACAGAATTGCTGGTATACACAAAAATCACTTGTTGCTTAAGGAAATATGAAGCACATGCTTAAGACCAGCAAACTATGAAGAACAAAGATAGAAAGAAACGTGCTTGTGTGTTTTCCATTTCCTTATAATAAATTTAATTAAAATTTTCATGTACATTCGGACAACATACAATATGTATTGTCTATGAATGGATAAATACATAAAAAATAAAAATGTGAGTGAAAAAAAATCCTTGGACCAACTGAGGCTTGAAGAACTGACATTAAGATTTGCAGCCTGACACACTCCCAATTAGCCACACACTAATATGGATACAAACCTACTAAGAAGTCCAAGGGAAAGCTGAAAAGTAATGCCTCCAAATTTTTTATTCTGCACACTTCACTCACACAAGGTGCAACACTGAAAGCACGAATTCAACAAGTTCAGCCACACATTCAGCATGACTATGCCAGACTACACATGAGCGCTGTGACATTTGCAACAATCTGATGTCTTGGTTTTCAATGTCATTGATGATCCTCCATACAGTCCCGACTTGGCCCCCTCCAATTTTTATCTGTTTCCAAAACTTAAAGAACACCTCTGAGAACTTCACTTTGCCAGTGATGCAAGCAGAGGTGAGGTTGTGCCTCACTCAACAGAGTCAAACCTTCTTCAGCGACAGTAACAACGAACTAGTCTCCATTTGGCACAAACACGTAAGCCATCAGGGCAACCATGTTGATATATAAATTTGTAGACATGAAGAATAAAGCTTTATCATATTAATAAAGTTTGTTTTGTCTTAAAAGAGTTTCCACATAAAATTTTTTGAGGGATGACTAACTGTGTATTTAGCACAGGGCTGGCATATGTAGGGAAAAAAACATATGAGGATGCTATAATTACAGAGTTCTCAAAAAGTGAAGCAACCTTATGCAACAAATCTCTTTTCAGCTCCAGACAGATGCAGCGAAAAGCAGTTGACATTAAGTTTTAAAGCAAGGAACTCTGACAGCCAAGTTTCATATTATTCGAGTCCCATAGTCTCCAATGTCATCTAGCTTGTGTGATCTCTCCATTGGTACTGCCATGACCTCTTATCTAAAGAGAGTGGTAAAGTGTAACTTTCTGACAGTGGTTCACGTGACGGGGAATAATTTGATACAACCAGTCTGAGAAGGTATAGTTTCAACTTGATGGAAATGTAAATGCACAGAAATCACACATTAGGGATATGTAAAATCAAGTCAACTGCACCAAGTTCTCTCTGTGTTGCTGTGCAATGTCATAGGTAAATCGTCTCCACATTCTTTCACGGTATGGTGAACAGTGAGGACTAAATATAGATGGTGCAACAATTTGTCAATCCTACAGCAGAAGACCAGCTAGACTACACATGATTTCAGCATGAAAATATTCTGCTTAGTACAGCATATCTCCATGATGTCTTCGGATCAAAGTTATCATAGACAAGAGTTTTTGAGGTGGTTGTGACTCCTACGGCCTCCTAATATACTCCCATCTCAATTTTCTTGTGCAGATACCTTAACAACACTACTTACAAAGCTCACTGTTAAACTATTCCCGATTTGTAGGAAAGCTGAACAATGAGCCAAGGCCACTTTCAACAATGTCTATGATTTAGCCATTTTGCCACAAGATTGTGATACTTCCTGAACATACAGTACCTTTCCTTCTCAAACAGGGAAACTTTCTAATGCACTAAATATAGAAAATCATGGTTAAATTATGTAAGAACATGATCATTAGGCTACACTACAGGTCAATGTGTTTCCAGAACCTTTATCTGGCATTCACATTAGCTGGCTTCACCAACTCATAGCCAAATTAGCACCTTTCAACCTAACCTACACCCCCGGATATGCCACCACTACAAACACAGGGGGTCCAATATCACACTCTAGTCATGAAATTTACGAAATGTTAAAATACAGGTAGCTAATACTATATCTCAGCGTTTGATCATCTCCCTTTAATATATTTAGGCTAAATTAAAACCTCAAAAAATCGACAACACTTCGTTTCTGTCTGGTAGCATAATAAGGCATTGACACATTTCATGAAAATTTTCCAAATACAAAAATGCTGACTTATCTCAGACGATATCTTTCACACACAGTTCTATACATTGACCATGACCTCCCTGGCAGGAAATTTTATCTGATGTACTTCATTGTATCTACTGTGCATGCAGCACAATAAGTTATTAATGTACTTCGATAACATTAAATGACACCACAGCACATACTTTTTGCCAAATGCCTCAATGACATATCACTTAAGCTGACTAATGAAAGACAGTACAATGACAATTTTTTTAAGTCTTCAAAATCTAACATGCTGACACAAGTTGTCCTTTTTTGTATTCCGTGGAGGATTAGGCTATGGAGAACCAGTAAGTCTTTACGACTCAATGCGTGTAATAAAAGGAAAGGAAAAGGATTTGACTACTAACTTACATGAGATAGCAGTGGAAAAAGTATAAAGTTACCTTGTGTCTTGAAAACTGAATACACAGGAATTAGTTAACCACACAGCCAATTAAATGATAATTTTGAGATGCATAGGCTCTGTTTGTGAAAAGATTTATCTTACATAGTTGTTGAATGGTAAGGGCCAATGCCGTCTTCAACAAAGTTTGGTTTCAACACCACACTGCAATACTAGGCATGGTTCTACTAGAGGTGGCAGGCAACTACACTTCTCAAACCTATGAAATGCCTTACTCAATGAGTTATTGGAGACCTACAGTTTAAAACTGACTCCTAACCACAGTGCAACTTTGCATTTTTCACATTTGTGAACACTATCACATGTTCAAAACACTCAGAACTTACTGTATCAATTAAAAAAAATGTGAGCCCCAAAAATTAAGCTACAACAAAGGAAATGTACTGGAGTCTTGACCCAAGTGCATGTGAGTGGTTGAGAGAGCTACAATGTAGGTAATCAGCATAATAAATAGAAAGAGACTTCCCTCTACGAGTAATGCAGTCTCCCCTTGCATTTTTTGTAGTTTATCTATCATGTATGTACATTATTTTATATGCACAAAACACTTGTTGTAGATTTATTACCAAATAGTTTTTTTTCTGATTTCCCTTGCAATTTAAATGTTTAGAACACTACAGATGACACAAGTTTTGTCACCACAATCAAGATCTCAGACAGTCCCCAACCACACACTAGCTATACCATTGTAAACAGTTGTCCAAGAAACGGCCACTATCATGAAGTGTGAAGAAAAATTACACATTGTGTTCTACAAGACTTTAACATAAATTGTCTCCCATTCTTGCAACATATCTACCTTTATCAGTTGGATTGAAGAAACAAATTTAAATTGAAAGGAGATTTATCATTAAACTGTACACAGAAATTTAAAATTTTAATGTGTAATTTCGGTAAAACACTTCACATTTTTTTCCAAAAATGAGATTGCTATGAAGAACAAATAGACTAACATATAACAAATAGAACACTGCACAGTCTTTTTCAATTTTCTTCACCACTCGGATCCGTATTTCTCAATCAATAAAAGTCCACAGAAGACTTCAGGATGGGTATGTTAAGTGTTGCTACTGTCAATCTTTGTTGTCAAGAGTAGCAGTTGTTTACTGTGCTGCATTCTGGCCATTTTTAATAAAACCAATAGGAGACACTGAAACGACCAATTCCCAGAGACGAAGACTCATTCAGATGGAGGGTAAATGTTCGGTGGGAAGTATTACATCATTAACATAAGTTTCCCGTATGTTGTACAACACAACATCGACTTTGCATATTTGGAATCATTTGATACAACCTATAAGGAAATAACGTCACGTATAAACAAGCATGGTTACATTCAAAGCATTGCCTGTAAGGAGACATTTCACCCAAAGTGACTTAAAATGGAAATCAGAACAGCAAGATTTTTTTTTTCTTTCGTTTCACGGAATGTGAAAACATTTCCACACGGATAACTTAATCCATAACGGCTAAAGAAAACAATACATTGTCCACACACAGAAAAATAGGGCAACAATCGCACTTAAAAATATAACCACATTTTTATTAATGTAGCACAGGAGTTAAACCCCCATAATAGCTGCCACACGTAGCACTGACAGTAACGCCCTAATCTTATCTCAAGGCGAGCTTCCGTATACAATAACAGGAACACAATTCTATAATTACTTGGAGTGGCAATGAGTTTATAAATAGATGATTAGAGACAATAGTACAACACAAGCGCAACATGTCTTTACGAAGTCACTTACTGCGATTCACTCTGTGTGCACTTTCAAGCCACGGGAGAAAAACAATGCTACAGAAGCGAGTGTTATGTTGGTGGGGTTAACGATAAGTTACGATGTTCGGCTTTAATTGTTGCAGAGATGAAAACGATATCAATGTCCATGATTACGTAAAATCGTGGGAGTTCAAGTTACATTAAATTTGTATTTTTAAACAGACATCATAAATATTCTAAGAACTGACACTTCCCCATCACAACGGCATTACACTACTATTGTCTGTGCTCAAAGATAAACCAGTTACCGGACGGCTGATGAATGCAAGGAAGTTAGAAAGCTAACCATTCGTTGCTGACAAGTGGAATACTCAAGAGCGCATTGAGCTTAGTGCGCGGCAGTACACTTTTTCTGGTGTAGCAGTAGTGTATTTAGGTTCACGTGTTCGTCCTGCCAGCTAAAAAATAGTTTTTTATTGAATTTCGATTCCCCCGCCCCCAGGGCGGCGGGCTGGCAGCAGCTTAGTATGCCGCTCTTCAACCTACAAACTTTGTTTTCAAAAAGATGAAGAGAATAAATAATAAAATCACGCGATAAAATCGGAGACAAATAGTAACATGGCGAAAAAAATCGTGGAACTTAAAACATACAACAAAGGGATGATGATGGAAATAAAATACATACGAAGCAGACAGGTAAAATAATAGACAATATAAAAAACACGGCGACAGTCTGGTTTCTGTTCGCAAAAGACATAAAATTCACACCCAGAGACAGCATGGTTTCTGTTCGCTGCACTAGAAAGACGAACAACACTGAAAATTCACTGGAACACTGCACTAAAAGGGTGCAAATGTGACAACCACAGCCGAGAGCAGGTGGGGGGAAACTGGACAGATGATGGGAAAATAAAAAATAAAAATGGGGGGGGAAGGAGAGGTTTAAGAAGGATGGGGGGCGGGCGACAAATAGTTTAGAAGAAGTGTTTACTTAAGTCACTGAAAGATTGCTGTCAACGACTACAGTTAAAACAGAAACATATGACGCGTTGCCGGCCAGGGTCATCTGTGGTACTGCATGCAGGTCATACCAGACACAGTCTCCGTCAACAGTGCAATTTACAGACCAGCGTCACTCGGTTACTGCTTAAATCTGCCTTCAACATCGCTGTCCTCAGAATCATCGGATGGAAGTGGAACGTCATTCCTCATATACAGCTGTCTCGTCACAGTCGACACACAGCACCCAGCGACAAAAACCAACACACCGATCATCACAACAAGTACCAGCTCCTGATGCAAACCCAAGTGACCTGCATAGTAGTAATGTTGTAGTGGAACTGATGTAGTTGACACCGCATATGTTGCCTACACAGTGAAAGCCGTAGCCATAGTCAGTAACTTGTGTACTAGTTCAGTTAACTGCCATTGCAGAGGGCAGTATACTTCCCACTAATCGTGTAGTACTGACGTGGCTATTTCAGTGCCCACAGTGGTCACTCCTGCAGGACACAACACATACCGTAGCAACCATAGCAACAGGGGGAGTACGTATCAGCTAACAGGCATGGATTCATATGTTGTGTTTGTAGAATGTGAAATGGTAATATGGGAAAATTATATTCGATGACCATGATGACGTTGTTTAAAGAAAGTACTAACAATTTAAGACATGAAATTCTTAATATCTCTGCTATTGGCAGACACAGATACAAAACTTAAACCAGATCTGGATAGTCAGCAAATAAGTTACCATTGTCTGATGTCTTTCAGCAGAAAAATATGGATGTTTACATCTCTAATTTTCTCACAAAGAGATAAGGCATTATTCAAGATGCTGATAATACTTTACCTAAAGATAACATCCTTGCCGAAATAAAGTCTGAATTTTTAGTCACAGAAGTGAGAAAGATCCCAAACAAAATAATTGGAAATGAAGATGTGAAAACCCTCCCACACCTAAGTAGGTTGTAGCGTTTAAATATCACAACTTCCTTGATGTGTCTATTTGTGCAGTATGTGCTGCCCAGTTGCACTGTATGTTCAATCAGTTTTGCAATGCCATGATTTCCTTAGATATTTCCATTCAAGTACAGAGTGACTTTGAAGTGCTCACATAGCGGAGTGCTCAGGTGATTGCACTGTAATGGGAACCACGCCGCCACAAACTGCTGTTGCCCATTTTATCAGCAGCACACAGAAACCAAGCACAGTGCAGCTTACAGCACTTCTTACTCTTTTGATGCTCCACCCCAGCGTCCATCATTTGCACAGATTACTGCCGATGTTCCTACAACCTGAATGCTCTTCAATAGTGACTTGACTAAAGCATTCAGGAAACCAGAGGGTTTGTAAATGGTAGAAAACAGGCTACATAAGGGGGCTAAGCATGCAGTTATATCGGTTTTATCTGCTTGGACTTACAAAACTAAAACATTCACTCACAGTCGTACCAGAATGGCTATCCTGACATGTTACATGAATTTCACGGTCCATAGAGATCCATATGAGACAACCCATATCCTCCCACTCCTCTGGGCACATCTCAGCCAGATCGAGTAGCTGCTATTAACAGCTTTTGTGCTTTACTACTGCAGATCTTTTACTCCCTAAAAATTGAAACACCGATGGTAACGACACAGGCTCTTATATGGAATGCTGTTGAAGACTTCTACAAGTCTGACAATGGCTTTTAAAGTCTTAAATGTAGGGGTCGTCAACAATCTTCCACAACGTCGCCAAACTCTTCCAGTTTCTTTATGTTGTAACTGTCTTTTACTTAAAATAATCTTGTGCGTGTGGTGTGTTATGGTAGCAGCAGTAACAACATTGTTCTGTGAGAAGTCTAGTTTTCTTTAAGAAGCAATGGATCAGAATGTGTTAATGTCAGTTGAGAACCTGACACATACCTCGAAGTCATGGCAGAAAAAACAAAATGTATGGCAGTGTACAAAGTGTGTTACAGCAGACAAAAAACAAAAGTTTCAGACAATGACACAGGGTCACAGGGAGGGTCTCTTCGACTTATAGTATAGTTTGTGGGATATGGTCGTCCTCCTACAGTACAGGCGATGCACCTTTACACTGGTCCATGCTGTGGATCAATAGCTGTATATTTAATAGGATCGTCACACTTGCTAGATACAGGCATGTAGACAGTATTTACTTTCGAAATATGGGAGGAGAGAGATGGGGTAAAAATCTTATCGAGTTCTCTGTCAGATAAAGTTAGTGGAGCTTTTATAGTTCGTAATTTCCTTCTGTTGGATGGTACAGAATAACGAAAATGCAAGTTGGGGTGATAGACGTGAATGGGCCCTGAGGGATGCGGATCAGCAACGGACAGCAGTACTAGTATGTAGTTTGGGGACCCACCACAATGCAGTAGCAAAATCCTCGTCGTTCTCCCAGTTCCCATACTGTCTTCTATACTACTTTTTGTTGCAGAAACAGGTTTCGTCTAGCGCTGACCTTACACATCGTACATAGTTGGCAGAGCTACGACAATATGTTCCCGTTTCTAGTGAATGGTCAAAACCCAGTCATTTCACACTAACTCAGCTTAGCCTGTTTCTACACGGGTTGCAGAAGGTGGTAAATATAGCATTTCCGATTTCTACTCAGTTCCGACTTAAATTGGAACGATCACATGCGTAAAGCTGCAGAAATGGCAGCAGTTGCAAAATGCGTAGGGATTACCTAAACCGACACTGGAATTTTACTGTAGCACATACTGGGGTGGTGGTGGTCGATTTCCTGAAAAATTATTTAAATAAATAAATAAGCTATATTCCAGACACTCCCACAAATAACTAAACATATTCTATAAGTTGTCTAAATTGTTTAAACAATACTTCATAAACCACAATCGAATTCCCTTCAAATAACCGATCAACTGAGTCTTTTCCGCCAATTTCCGGGAGGGAGCATGGGAGGAGAGCGGGTTTACCAGAGGGGGAGAGGTTAAGAAATTGATCAATTTAATTAAGTAGTCAATCAAATTGATAAGCTCTCATCATGCTTTATGACATGTCGAAAACGAAAACACCATAAGGTTGCAAGTTTTTGTTGTGACTGTAAACTTAGTTGCTGGATGGGAGGTATTATGAACCCCCAACGTAAGTGCTCCATTGATAAAACCTGTTCTTCATGGAACTCCACAGCCAGAAATCACACAAGTTCAAATCTGGTGATCTTGGTGGTCATGCAGTTTGGAATGATTGACTACTGATTCGGTTTCCTCCGTAAGTGTTATGGAATAACCGAGATAAGTCATGAGCAATGTGAGGTAGAGCTGCATTGTGCATAAAAACAGTCAGCCCAGAGCACCTCTCTCCTGTAGGGCAGGGATCACATATTGCTGAAGAAGATCACAATACCGTGTTCTGTTCATGCTGCATATCGTTGGTCCTTGGGGTCTGAATTCCTCCTATGTCACTGGTGCCTTAGGGCAAGTCATCACACTAACAGTACTAACAACGCAAATCCAGCAAAGCACAGTGTGAGAATTATTCTTATAAAGCTGGGTACCTATGTGGTAAACCGTTTTCCATCCACATTTGGTTATGTAGCACAAGTTTAATTATAACCACCCTCTACAAAAATAAATTATATTTAAAAAATTGTCACTTTCTTTTAAAAAAGTGGTGGTAGTTTGCGAAAGTTACATAAAAATAATGTTATTACTATACTTATTCACTACAAAAATTTGATCATTTTATGCTGTATGGTAAGTGTACAATTATCAAGATAACAAAAGGATGTAGTGTGTGTTAGGGGATCATGTAAAAAATTGAAGTAAATCTGCCAAGAGCTATTCAAGTTGTTTTGTAAAACGCTAAACAATGACCTTTTTATGTAGTAGTATAAATACAGGTTTTTAAAAACCACATATACTTAAAATGTGTAGTCTATTTCTCTCTGAACGTTAATTAGTATTGCATGTAAAAATCTGAAGAAAATTGATAAGGAACAGATGGAGATTTTGCTAACCATATTTGCTGTTTATGTAGTATATATTTATATACCATGCATATTAAGAAATACATAGCTTATGTCTGTCTGAATTTTTATTAGAGCACCATGTAAAAATCTGAAGTAAATCGATCAAGAATTTTAAAGATTTTTGATAACAACATTAAACTACAACTTGTCTTTATATACTAGTATAGACTACATACATCCAGAACTATGAACACCATCGTAGTTATCTTAATAGGAACATAATATTAATTTTCTGTAGTCAAGATGGCTGATAGTTAAAGGTTTTGCTGTTGCTGGTTTGAGAACATTATTGGTTAGTCTGTGAGCTGAAGCTATTTGATAATTCAGTGCACTAAAGCACCTGTCCATGGACTTGAGAATGGAAGCAACAAGGTTTCTCATGGTGGTATAATTTCAGCTTGACAATAGTTTTTCATAATGGAACATGAATAGCCAATCACCAACTATAATGCAGTGTCTTTTAGTGCACTTGCATATGGCATAACTATAGAATTTGGTATAGAATAACTTTTATAGTTGATCTTATTTAACTGATGTCAGGTGCAAGAATGAAAATATTAGCTCTTAAATGAGTCTTCTGGGAATTGTACTAGTAAACAACATCCAACACATCGCACAAGAACTTTCAAATTGCAGTTTCATACTGGAGAGCTGACAGGTAATCTCTATATGCCAAATATCGAAGTGTCACTTGCAGTTTCAATGGAGCGCGTACTGAATATGAATCCAATTTTTTGAATAGAATTCAGTATGCAGCTTGAAAAGTGGCAAGCTATTTGGTTCGTCTGTTTTCATTTATTTATGATTAATAAATTGACTCGAGGGGAGTTGAGTTAGTTTAGATGGGTTAATGAGATTAAAGTGATTGTGTGCACTCATTTCATTTCCTCTTTTTAATATTCTTTAATCCAGCAGTCAGTTACTTTTCTGGGTGAGCTTTGGAAGTGAGGAGCGCTGTTGATACGAGACAGGTGACGTGTAGGGAGACTCTTAGCTAACCAAGGGAATGTGACAATTCGTAGAATTGCAGCCATGTGAACAACAACATAGCTGCTCCTGTGTTGTATTGGGGAAAGGCGGCTTGGCTAGTACCATGCAACCGCCAGCCTAGTGAGCAGTTTATTGCACATATCCACTTCAGACAGCCGAGGTGAAAGCATTCATTCCGGACGACGAAACTCTGCCAGCAAGAGGTAGATGTTCGGATTATGTTATGAAAGATACTTTCAGTAGATAACCATTTTCCAAAAAACATGGTAAAACAGCTCTGACATACCATAGGTTTGCAAGATGTTGGAGAGTTGGTGGCTAGCCTAGAGTGCAGTTTTTTTATCTTTCCCCAGGACCTGTAATGCAAGGCTGGCTCGTGGCTGAGAGGGAACTGACTGGTAAAATCAAAGTGACGTCAGGAGGAAACAGCATATAGCGGGATTTTTTTAGAAAAGAGAGGAGGAAATTGATTTTTTATTTTTTGGTGTTTCGCCTCTTCTTGGCGGGATATTTTGTTAAAGAAACTATCACACCATTGGTTGACCAATTTAGAGGGGATTGGCAGTCGAGTTTTTCTTGGTGGGAAGAAGGGAGCTCTCAGTTCTTTACCGACTTAGAAAAAAGGACTTGGCGTTGAACACAGGCTGCACTCTCAGCTGGAGGAGCCGATGGGTTTTCAATGTTCTACTTCTTGGCAGAGCGACCCTAGCGTTGAACTTCACAGTGGCGAGAGATAGTTTCACCAAGCTGCTCATATTACACGAAAGATTATGGTCAGCATAGCTACCAACTCTGGCATATTAGAACAATCGAGAATTTGAATTTCAGATTCATGATAAATTTCACTGTCCCACTTCCATCAGTACGTCCTCATATCTATTTGTTCTTTGGTTCTCTATTCAGTTGCTCACTGTAATTGCTATATTGTCAGGTTGAGATAAATTTCACAAGGTTAGATGCAACATCATGAAGCAATTTTGATGCCATTCTGTAACTTTGGCAGCCAATAGTCCAGTTGTCGACGGGACGTTAAACACTACCCACCACCACCACCACCACCAATAGTCCAGGTTCTGCAATTCTCATGGTTGGTTCTGTGAGTGCAGTTCTAGTAATTTTATGATTGTTTTGGATGCAATGAGTTTCTAATGGTTTTTGTAATAATCCACCCAGTTCATTTAAATCCTATATTTGTTATTAGATTTAATACTTTTCAATGATAAAATGCAAATTCTCTTTTTTGAGATTCAGTGATATGGTCACAATATTTCATAGTATTTAACAGTTCTTTGAGTACATTAATTCCAGAATCTGTTTGTGTAGCAAACATATCTATTTTCTTTTCATTGTATTTGACTCTTCGTTCAGTTATAATACCACAATCTGCACTACTACATAATAATTGCTGATGTTTGTAATGTTAATTGATGCAATGTTGAAAACTGTACAAACAGTAGAACGTGTGGCACCCTGTGGGAAGGATAGGTTATGGTGCCACTAGAGTACGTCAACGAGCTGTGGTTCGCTTTACTTGTGCATGTTAACCCAGCTTCAGTGAAACATAATATGGAATTATCGATTATAACGAAACTGAGGTTGTCTTATTTTTCAGTGTGGTGCGAAGTAGTGAGGTGGCATTTGTGATAGGTCGAGGAAAAGTCCTGTGTTACTTGATATAAATCGAGTTAAGCGCAACAACAAAGTATGTAACGGGATTCTGTGCAACACCTGTGACAAATGGTGTCAGTTCTGCTGTGCTGAACTTTAGAAAAATAATCTACCAGACGAAAGTACCAAGTGAAGGTGTCATGGTTGTATAGATAAAAATGGAAAACACGTTCTTCCAATCGGAGACATTATATAGTAAAGTTCTCCAGTTAGAGAATGTGAAACTAAAGGAAAAGGTTAGTGTAATGAATTAGAATATTGGGCCCAACAACCATACTTGTAACAACACTGCTGAAGCAACTGCTCAAATATATAACGTTGTTAGACGATGGGCATCTGTTTCATGAGAAAAAACATTCACAAAGAAGCCAGAAGGCTTTAAAACGAATTTCCCCTTTAAAAATAGGTTTGAAGTGTTGACTAGACTCGAAAATAAGAAATCAAAACTGTTAACTGATAAAGGGATGCTTTGAGGGATGAAGTAGTGAAGGCAGCAGAGGATCAAGTAGGTAAAAAGACGAGGGCTAGTAGAAATTCTTGGGTAACAGAAGAAATATCGAATTTAATTGATGGAAGGAGAAAATATAAAAATGCAGTAAATGAAGCAGGCAAAAAGGAATACAGACGTCTCAAAAATGAGATCGACAGGAAGTGCAAAATGGCTAAGCAGGGATGGCTAGAGAACAAATGTAAGTATGTAGAGGCTTATCTCACTAGGGGTAAGATAGATACTGCCTACAGGAAAATTAAAGAGACCTTTGGAGATAAGAGAACAACTTGTATGAACATCAAGGGCTCAGATGGAAACCCAGTTCTAAGCAAAGAAGGGAAAGCAGAAAGGTGGAAGGAGTATATGGAGGGTCTATACAAGGGCGATGTACTGGAGGTCAATATTATGGAAATGGAAGAGGATGTAGATGAAGACGAAATGGGAGATACGATACTGCGTGTAGAGTTTGACAGAGCACTGAAAGACCTGAGTCGAAACTTTGCCCCCGGAGTAGACAACATTCCATTGGAACTACTGACGGCCTTGGGAGAGCCAGTCCTAACAAAACTCTACCATCTGGTGAGCAAGATGTATGAGACAGCGAAATACCCTCAGACTTCAAGAAGAATATAATAATTCCAATCCCAAAGAAAGCAGGTGTTGACAGATGTGAAAATTACCGAACAATCTGTTTAATAAGCCACAGCTGCAAAATACTAACGCGAATTCTTTACAGACGAATATAAAAACTAGTAGAAGCCGACCTCAGGGAAGGTCAGTTTGCATTCCGTAGAAATATTGGAACATGTGACGCAATACTGACCCTACGACTTATCTTAGAAGCTAGATTAAGGAAAGGCAAACCTACGTTTCTAGCATTTGTGGACTTAGAGAAAGCTTTTGACAATGTTGACTGGAATACTCTCTTTCAAATTCTGAAGGTGGCAGGGGTAAAATACAGGGAGCGAAGGGCTATTTACAATTTGTACACAAACCAGATGGCATTCATAAGAGTCGAGGGGCATGAAAGGGAAGCAGTGGTTGGGAAGGGAGTGAGACAGGGTGGTAGCCTCTCCCCAATGTTATTCAATCTGTATATTGGGCAAGCAGTGAAGGAAACAAAAGAAAAATTTGGAGTAGGTATTAAAATCTATGGAGGAGAAATAAAAACTTTGAGGTTTGCCGATGACATTGTAATTCTGTCAGAGACAGCAAAGGACTTGGAAGAGCAGTTGAACGGAATGGAAAGTGTCTTGATATAAGATGAACATCAACAAAAGCATAACGAGGATAATGGAATGTAGTCGTATTAAGTCGGGTGATGCTGAGGGAATTAGATTAGGAAATGAGACACTTAAAGTAGTAAAGGAATTTTGCTATTTGGGGAGCAAAATAACTGATGATGGTCGAAGTAGAGATGATATAAAATGTAGACTGGCAATGGCAAGGAAAGCGTTTCTGAAGAAGAGAAATTTGTTAACATCGAGTATAGATTTAAGTGTCAGGAAGTCTTTTCTGAAAGTATTTGTATGGAGTGTAGCCATGTATCGAAGTGAAACACGGACGATAAATAGTTTGGACAAGAAGAGAATAGAAGCTTTGGAAATGTGGTGCTACAGAAGAATGCTGAAGATTAGATGGGAAGATCACATAACTAATGAGGAATTATTGAATAGGATTGGGGAGAAGAGAAGTTTGTGGCACAACTTGACCAGAAGAAGGGATCGGTTGGTAGGACATGTTCTAAGGCATCAAGGGATCACCAATTTAGTACTGGAGGGCAGCGTAGAGGGTAAAAATCATAGAGGGAGACCAAGAGATGACTACACTAAGCAGATTCAGAAGGATGTGGGTTGCAGTGGGTTCTGGGAGATGAAGAAGCTTGCATAGGATAGAGTAGCATGGAGAGCTGCATCAAACCAGTCTCAGGACTGAAGACCACAACAACAACAACAACAATCTGATAAAGGAGAAAACTTGTTAAAAGGTAAGAGGTAATAATTTAAAAATTGTGTGGCAAAGCCAGTAAAGAGAGACAAAGTAATTATTCTTTCAGATAGCCATGGTCATGGTATGTCCAGTATATTAAGTTCGGTACTGAATGATGCATTTAAATATAAAGTAGATTGGTTTAGAAAACCGGAATCCTGTCTGAGTAATGATGTAAATAAAAGTGACCTCTATGACTGTTTAACTAATAATTGTAGGATGAAGTGTTGATAGTAAAAATCAAGCATCTGATTCATTTTCTGCCCTCCAGAGAACACTAGCAATCCTCAAATATACAAATACCACAACAGTGTCTTCTAATAATTTTCGGGTGTGCAGCCAGATTCAGTTGACATTCAGGCACTATATTTCGGCCCAGAGATGACCTGCCATCTTGAGGTGAGTAGACAACTCCTGAAGACCCCAGGTGAATTCACAGTTTTTATGCCGAATCTCACGCATGCGAAATGTGCTGGCGTCAGGTGATGACATACATGGCACAGCTAAGTTGTGTGTGTTGCCCTTGGTGGTTGAAGTGAGAGATGACCTAATCATCAAGTATCGAATAACCCCATCGATTCCGCTATGATTGGATAATTTTAATTATAGCAATCCAGTTTTATCCTGATGAAAGCTGTTGTCACGATTTATAAGATTAGCGGCAAGACGTATTTCCATCAGTACTTTGATTACTGAATCCCAAAAACTGGAAACCGCAGCTAAAATTTTTGTTTTATTGTATCCCATTTAGTGTCTGATGGAACTGCTGACTTTAATGGTTGACAAAGACGGGTGTATCTTTCGTGCTCTGTACAATAGTCCTGGGTAATTTGTGTCATTTGGCCTATAAATGCAGCAGCAGACTAAAAGGAAATTTTATAACGTCCGCTTTTTTCAGTTGTAAGTCATCTTTAACGAATGAACAGAAGATAACCTTGATTTTAATTCTCCTAAGCAATCTACCTGTTTTAGAGGATACATCCTGGCATATGGAAACAACACAGTTGATCTGTAGTCATCATCAGTGTACTCAGTGCGATGCTTCTTGTTATTATGGCTGTGTGAGGACTTACGCATTTGACGTGAAGTGTAGCCATTCTATGTAAAAACCTTGTCCAACACTTCTAATTCTCCATGGAGGTTTTCATTCTATGATATTACATGTGCCCAAGGTATTAAGGTACTAAGGACACTGCCAGTTTCTGTTGTTTGATGGCAGTTAGAAAAATGTCCCAATGACCCATCATTGTTACGGCGTACTAGGACGTCTAGAAAGGGTAAAGTCCCATCATTCTGATTCTCCATAGTAAACTCTATATTCACATGTACTGAGTTTAAGTGTTAATCGAATTTCTTAAGTTCTTGCCTGCCATAAGTCCATACAACAAAAAAGCAGGTGATTGAAAAATTCCCTGTTAGTGTAGCGCTGCATGTACAGAGTTATAATAAAATACTTTGAGATGTGGTAGTACTCATTAAAACAAGAAAAATAAGTTCAACATACATGGATCTGGAAATGCATACTTTTCAAGTCCTGTAAACATGGGTCCAAAAGTATATTGTTTCTGCGATAAACAGGTGTTTACAGGAGATGTTCAACGTGTCATCCAGTCATGGCAATGCACACCTTTTCCCTCTAGTGAAAGGAATGATGCACCTTTTGAAGTATACCCTGTTGTTGTTGTACAGCTGGCACGCAATGAAGATGCGACCCTGTAGTGCCCAAACATTGTTGATTGGCGTGGCACAGAGCAGTTTCTTCAAATGTCCTCATAACCACAAGTCTAGGGGATTGAGGTCTGAGTAACGAGCAGGCCAAGGCTCCCCTTCCTCTCCACCGACCAATTCAGGTGGACCTGAAATGTCTACGTCAGATCTTCACGAACATTGCGACTAAAATGTGCTGGTGCGCCATCATGCATGTACCATATCTGATTCGTTGCTGTAATGGCACAGACTCCAGCAAAGTAGGCAACAAATTAATGAGAAAGTGGTAGCACATATGGCCCTAAGCCTGCCCACACATTGATTGAGAATCGGTGTTGATACCCTCTTTCCTGAATTGCTTGGGGATGTACATCTGCCCTTACGTGCTGGTTATGGAAATTAACAACACCATCTGTTGTGAACCCTACCTCATCAGTAAATAAAATCTTGGATGTGAACAGTGGATCTGTGGCACACTTCTGCAACAGACATTGACAGAACTGCCGACCACCATTATGATCCTGTGGCCTTAGGGCCTGAACGCCCTGTAGATGATATGGCTACACCAATTGTTCATGAAGTACAGCGCAGATAAGGGTGTGAGGCACGCCCTACTAATTGCCGTACACTGGTTCCAGGGACTGCTTTCACCAAACGTAGCACATGGTCCTCCATGTCAGGCATACAGACTGTGCAGGACCTTCCAGTGTCAGTCTGCTGAGGTGCAAGAGACCTGTGTCCCTCAGACACCGGAAACGTCTGCTGAGCAGCTCATCAGAGGCCATTCTGTGCAGTGGATATTTTTCAACATAGATGACGTGTGAACAGCAGTTAGGCCTCCGATCTGCAAATCTCATGATTGATGGACTCCTTACTTCTGAAAATTTTTATGGTGATTATAATAATAATAATAAGAAGAAGAACAATGATAATAATCATACAGTAGTGTACGACCTATTACAAAGTTACTGTTGTGTTGGGCAGTTACTGTTGCGAAATACATAATGAAGTAATATCAGATCAATTGTGGGTACTACGTACAACTTGGAGGAGGCATTTTTGTGAGATATTCAAGCACATGTGATGTTTATGTCTCATATTTACTGTTATGTAAAGGACGATCAAAAACTTTCTCTTTGAAGACTCTTCAGTCCATAATCGGTATGCCGATCAGGCACAATTGTCATGAGCTTTGAGACAATCATCCCACCAACGCACCAGGAGTAGTGGCCCAAGGCGGTTGCAGCCCCACTCTCCATTGTTGCCAAATGTATCCAAGATGGCGGCCAAAGCGTCATCCAAGATGGCAGTGTGTAGACTTGGCAACAGCGCATGGTTTCATCCAAAATGGCCGTGACGTCATCCAAGATGGCGAATTTTGGCAGGAAAATATGTCAATTGTGTTACCTCCACCAACCTAACTCTCCTCCCCTCCCCTCCCCCAGAAAATGGTGGGAAGTTCAAATTACATCAGGACAATGTAACACACCTCTACTAACCTAAGAAAATGGCGGGAAAAAGGTCACTTGGGCTACCTCCATTAACCTAAGTCATCGGACCACCACCTCTTCCTAGGGATTGGTGGGAAAAGGACCTAGCCTGTGATGGACATATGTCTTTATTTAAACAATTTGATGCAGTACAGCCACCCAGTGTATTCACCACAAGGTCCAGAGTCCGACTAACTTAGTACACACTACCACTACCAGAGAGCACTGTCATCCATACCGTGACGAAATCCAAGATGGCGGCCATGACGTCAGCTGATTACACAAGTACCGTTATCCAAGATGGCGGATTTTGGCTGGAAACAGTGTGGTCACCACGAGGTCTGGACCTCGTACACAGTACTGTCACTAGAGCGCGCTGTCACCCCCCTCCCCCAATTATGTAATCCAAGATGATGGTCCAGGGTGGGGGAAATGGTGGGAGCCAATAGGAACCCTTAATCAAGTCATGTGTTAAATTTCATCCAGTTGGACGGCAGTATCTGGTAACATCATTGGAGGGGATATAGGGGAGGCTCAGCAGTTCTGGGGTTCAGTCTTGCTCAGTTATTCAGCAGCAGCAGAAGAAGAAGAAGAAGAACCATTAAGTTTCAACAGCAGTCGCAATCCAACACAGCCCTGCAGAACAGGAGGAAATGGAAAAGTAAGTACCCCATATCACATCTTTCTCTGTGGCTAGCATTATTATTACTACTATTCATTGTTTCCGCGTATTGGTTCATGTCTAATGCTTCCTTGTCTTTGTTCAGGAGTAGCCCCGACACATCCAAGCCAGCAGGGTCGAGTGCCAACATGCCAATATGTGCCACATCCAGACCTGTAGCAACCTTGGCAGCCATCTTGGAGAGACCTGCAGTGACCTCTAGGCCTACGACAGCAACAACCTCTAGCACATCTGAACCAGTAGCAGCCACGTGGGATCCTGTAGCACACATAGCCCACTTGCTGGAGCAGGACACGAAGCTGCTGTTGTCCGTCCCACTCATCGATTTGTGTGATGAGGACACATGATCTGCCCTCAACACATCGAATGCTGTTGCTAGTGGTCCTAAACAACATCAAGATGGAGGACAGTATTGCTCACCAACATACGACCCATCCCAGCTGAAGGCCCCTGTTATAGTGCAACCACAGAGTGCAGATGCTGTGGATAAGAAGGCATCGACTGTACCCATGCTTTTCACTTCCACATACAATTTAACTCCCAGTGGAATGAAACATGTGAACGTTGGTGTAGAAGCACATCATATCTAGGGCTTGCATGCAAGAATGGAAATTTAAATTGTATCAAAGTGTGTTAAAGTGCCAATTCCCGAGTTCAACTGGGATGAAATATGCCGTGTAGAGCGCTACATCAATCAACAGATGACTACAGAGTATTATCCAACTTGTTCTCCCCCAGGCATTTGCCTTACTGGTGTGACACTTTCTATTACAACAGTGTATGATGACTGTGTATTGTGAGTGAAATCGGGTGACAACTGTGTTTATCTAAGGCATACCTCAGTTATGAAGTTATACGATCTGGACTCTGTGCTACGTCTTGCATTGGAGAGACTGAACCGTTGGTTGCCAAGCATAGACTGCATATAGTGATGATGTAAACTCCCTACGTTTGCATAGTGTAGATGTTGATGATCTGAAGCAGCATCTTTGTTTGCACATGAACGCTGAACCTAAAGAGAAACAGATTAAATATGTGTGTGAAAAACCTGAGTACTGTGAGAGGGATACACACGGAATTTATTGCATGTCAGAAAGCTTTGTTTGGGAATACCGTACAGGGTAGAAGAAAAAGGTACATAAAGAGTTTAATGATTTTCCTGAAATACTACATGCCATGTATGATATTTAAATAAATAAATAATTTATGTCCATATATAATGTCAAACCATGTTTGTGTTTTATTTCCTTCCTCTCTTATTATAATCAAAGCATTACAATTATTAATATTTTTTTCAATGTTATACCAGTTATTGATCAAGTTACTCTTCATGGCTAAAATATATAGCTGTTTTCTCTATGTAGCCAATATAGCTCAGTCGGTTAAGTGATGGAGCTATAGTTGCTACACTGTCCCTTCAAGTCCATCTTTCTATATATGTCAGCTACTTGTTAGTACCTGGTGTAGTTAGTATCATTGCAGGGTGGGCCAAACATCCTCATTGCAAGGACTTTGTTGTCAGTGACTGGTCCTGTGAAGATGCAAAAGAAGATCTGAAGAAGAACAAGAACGGAATTCTCCTTTCTGATAATGTACGAGCAATTATTGTAGGTCCAACCAATTGTGGGAAGACTAATGTCCTCATAACGCTGCTAACACATGTAGACAGAGTCTGATTTGAGCATGTTTGTGTATTCTCAAAAACACTGTTTCAACCCAAGTATCAACTATTGCAGGAGATACTGCGTGGTGTAGATGGTGTTGCATACACGACATTCAGTGAAAGCGGTGATATCCCTCCACCTGAAAATGCAAAGCCAAACACTGTCTCCATATTTGACGATGTTGCTGTGGAAAACCAAGACCAAATTCTAAAATATTTCTGTTTCACTCGTCATATGGGTGCTGATGTATTTTATCTAAGCCAAACATGTTCCAGAATCCCGAAACAGTTGGTTAGGGATAATGCAAACCTCATTATAACCTTCAAACAAGACAAACTGAATTTAAAACACATTAACCAGACACATGTCGGAACTAACATGTCGTTCAATGATTTTGTAAAGATATGCGCTGACTGCTGGAATCATTCACGGTATAGGTTTCACGTTATTGATAAACAAGAAAACTGAGTGATTGTAGGTACAGGCGAAAGTTTCAAGAGTTTTTGCATATATAGCATGGTAAGAGAGGTTAGTACGTCAGTATACGCTGCACCATGGACAAATTCGCGCGTATGTCTAGCTCTCAACCCGAGAGAATGGGCGTACACAGACAGAACATTCGCCTGTACATGGTTGCGAAAATTCAGGCTATTGTGCAAATTTGGAGGTATGCGCAGGGAACTAGAGACGTATTACCAGACTCTTCTGAGAATGGTGAATGCGATAAATGAGTTAGTTAATGAAGTCCATAAGAAAGTAGCCGACTGAACAGAACAGGTCGACGCTATTCAGGGGAAAATAGATGTAGAGCTCCTTGTTGTTGAGAAGGGGGAGCAGGTACACAGTAAGAGGAAGAAGAAATAAGCTGATATGGTTCAAATGGCTCTGAGCACTATGGGACTTAACATCTTAGGTCATCAGTCCTCTAGAGCTTAGAACTACCTAAACCTAAAGAACCTAAGGACACTACACACATCCATGCCCGAGGCAGGATTCGAACCTGCGACCGTAGCAGTCCCGCGGTTCCGGACTGAAGTGCCTAGAACCGCATGGCCACTGCGGCCGGCGAGCTGATATATAAAGCCTCACGCTTCGGAGATGTCTGATTAGTATACACCGAGATGCCGACGAAGCAGAAAGTGCTTCAAGCGCGGAAAGCAGTTCGAGAGAAATTACGGTTGTTGAGGATAGGGCATATGGATTGACAGCAAAAACTAAGAAAGACCTTTCAGCCCCAATTACAGAAACCTTAATAAACAACCTTTTGTTGTGAAAGAAGTACGAAAATCACTCATCATGACATTAATGACAACCACTGACGACAAAATTTACACTTGTGATAATTTGATCAACAGGAATGTCATGTGAATAATGATATTTATCATGAAATAGAGATTGAATGAAAGAATATGATAAGATACGCAACAAAAACATCAAAGAAAGAATTGCAAATTTATTAATAACGAAGGTTAAAGCCTAGATGGTAAATTGGCCAAAGATAACATTTACCATAGAAGAAAGTTGTAGCCGCATCGAAAAGGAAATTCGATGTGACGACAATGTAACTAGGAAATGGAAATGTTTGCTTCAGTTGCTATCTAGTCGCTCTCTAGTACTATTGCGATAGTAGCATGCACGTAAGCGCTACTAAATTGTTTTAAGCTAATCGGAAGTTTGAATGTTTTGTGATACAGACTGAAGTAGTATTCAGAAGTTGTACTAAAGCAAAGTCATCTTTACCATTAGCAAAATAACGGGATACGGAGATTCGCGACGTAGTTAAATCGTGTGAGATGTGCGATGGGACTTAGCCCTCGTGATACTGAACAAGCACGAACATTCAAGGACACTGAAAAAGAAAGATCGCCGACAGAAAAACAATTATTAGTCTCGAGTAGGTAACATACAAACGCCAACACGAAGAATGTACAATTGCGCCGAGTTGTCAGAAGTTGTCGTCAACGACAGGATTACTGATACAAACGGAAGCAATTCCCTGAGTGAGAAATCGGTGTGCATGCTCAGCTCAGGGACAATTAATTACAAGAACAATAAAATTGGATTCAAACTTTAATTCTTCGTGTCACCTACATAATTGAATGGACCCTATCATGTGTATTAGTGAAAATTAATTGAGTATTAGAATATTATGAAGTGAAAAGTGAATGCATGATTATTTAACAGTGAACAATCATCGATTTGCCCCAAGATTACTACGCATTCTGAACACTGCTTAAGTATATGTTATCTCTGGAATTATGTCGTGTAGTTATTGAACACGCGACGTAGCGACGTCTTGACGACAGAATAACAATTTATCAACTTAACATATTCGCAATTCCATAATGTGGCCACGACTTGGGTGATGAATTGAAGATTCAAGACTTTACATTACTAATACTCAACATCTGTTCTCTGACCAGGCATAATACAAAGAAGAAGTAAGAGCGGCTTACACATTCTGACGTGCTGCTCTATCGAATATTGCCATTAATCACAAAAGACGGTATATGAAATATGACCAAACCACGCGAGGAGTTTGTGTTTTCTTACTAGTTACAGGCTGGCGTTGTCGTGAGCGACGGAGGCCGTTCCACGTCATACCGACTGGGACAACCATCAGCGGTGAGTCGTGTTAACTCTAAGGAGACCCAGACGCCACATTAGTGAATCTCTCCGACAGCTCTCAGCAAATACAAACACACACGATAACGATGATGTTTGCCATTGATGAATTCATTATCCGTCACGCCCCTGGTCAGATAGATAGAACATTCGGCGTTTAGCAGGGGGAGAACGTATATGTTGGATATGCATCATATAACTATAACTGATGACACAATACAGATTGGTGATAGGCGGTTTGAGAGAACACCTGGCTTAATGAATCTTATTTTCCTAAGACCTATCAAAAAAAAAAACAATAAATTATTCCGTTAATGATAGGGAAACGTACCGCGCAATACTGCACATGACTGGTGTACATAAGATCACGAACACCCTGAGAAACAAACAATATAATACCATTATAAAACCAATACTTGAAGGTGAAAACAAGAAGAACAGCAGTAGCAGCAGCAGTCATGGTATTGACATTGAGCATAAAGCAGTGAACATTCGAATCCCGCAGCATATATATTATGACGACCCCATCGAGCTAATAGATCGACTACGGCTGCTCATGGCATCAACTGCTGCAGGTAATACAGCTCATTCGAATGAGGTTGTTGCAATAATCTCTGAGGTTAGAGAGAGAAGTATCATCGAATAAGTATGGAGACAGTAGTTCGAGAACTGCACAAACCAGCACGAAAAACATACCCTCGTAGACATGTTATGATGAAAGGTTTGTATGAATAATGTCAAGCTGAACATGACATTGCCGCAAATAAAGATCTATCAAGTCGTCACCTTGCAGACAGGATTTTAGCTGATAAGGCTGAGGCGATACGGAGAAGAAAGGATATTGGTACAGATCAACGCCTCGCAGCATTTGCACTTCATAACCATGCGAGGAAAAATTAAGTTGGGTTTAGGAGTGTTGAATTTCGAGCGAGTTATGAATGCTGCACGTTGCGCACTAAAAAAGGACAAGGGCGGGAAGCAGAGCTGTTTGAAGAACTGTATCCTGACAGCGATGTATGCATCTAAAAACGCACTGAAGCAGAATGATGCGGGAAGAGTAAGACCAAGAAGAGGATCGATTAATGCACCTCGAGTTCTACCAATACCAAAGACATCTGGCGGTTTTATTCCATTTCTCAACCCGACCCTCTCCGCGCTCTCGGCGGTAGGTTTCCTCGCAGGTGGTGCTGCAGCTATCGCTCGAACGGTCAAGAACGCGCAAAACTTCCAAGCGCAGTTAGAAGAGACAAGAAGACATAACCACGCGATGGAAGTCGCAGCCGTCGGAAAAGGACTATACTTGAAACCGTATAGGAAAGGACTTGGTCTATTCATAAATAAAAAAGCCCATTAGCGGTCCTATCAGATAGACCACTCACAAATACAGATCTTCTTAAGTTTGTTAGAAAGAAATTCAACATACCAAGATTCCGTGGTGTGTTTAACGGGATACATTACCGAAGACTATGTGGAAAACTGGTGAATGCGGCACTGTGAATTTAGATGTTGCTGAAGGCCCCAGCACCCACTGAGTATCATACGTTATGAAAAATGCAGATACCGTCTACTATTTCGACTCATTTGGTGACCTGTAACCACCAGAAGAATTACAATGATACTTCACTCACAGAAGACGTGTGTTCTACAGTTATCGGCGCTATCAGGACTTTAATATATACCTCTGTGAGCATCTATGCATCATGTTTCTCCTGACGTTTGCACAGAAGAAGTAGATCCATGGTATATAAGGAGGAGCTTTAAACATTCCTTCAGCACTTGAGGTTCAGATGCAGTGTCATAAACTTTGACATTAAAAGAACGATCATCTGTATTGCATGCAAATTACTTCCCGCCAACTAATTTTAGCTTTGGTTAATTGAGTACTGCATTGATTCGACTGGAGACGTACGACAGCATCCCAAATATCACTGAGAATAACAACAATCTGCATCTGGATATTAATGGTGAAAAAGGTATTGTGGAAATGGAACTAAGTGCATATGATATCGACGATTTAAACGAAGTCTTAAAACAGTCTGGAAAAGGTATTGAACTACGTGCAAACATCAACAAACTTAAATCTGAAATAAGGACTGTAAATGCAATGATTGACTTTAACCAAAAAGGTTCAATAGCGCACCTGCTGGGTTTCACAAATGGGCAGGTTTTGAACAAGGATCCAAGTAAATTTTACAAGTCAGATCAGACTGTGGACATAGTTCTCGTCAGCACAATCCAAGTCGAGTCTAACATTGCACGCTTCAGTCCGGAACCGCGCGACTGCTACGGTCGCAGGTTCGAATCCTGCCTCGGGCTTGGATGTGTGTGATGTCCTTAGGTTAGTTAGGTTTAAGTACTTCTAAGTTCTAGGGGACTGATGACCTCAGATGTTAAGTCCCATAGTGCTCAAAGCCATTTGAACTATTTTTTTCTAACATTGCAATAAACTCCTATCTCAACGATAGTCTAATTCAGGCTATTTACAGATTCTTCCCCTCCGTTGCAACGGGGTATAAGATTGTTGGGACCCCGGCCAATGCAATATAACTTCCAGTGACAGCTCAGACAATGGACTATATGGAGCTGCGTATTGTGGACCAGAATAATCAACTTGTTGACCTTCATGGTGAGGAAATCATTGTACGATTACGTCTAAGGCAGGATGGGCATGCAGTATAAAACAAGTGCACGCAATCCACAGCATGCCACTTCACTACCGAACAGCAACGTGATAACACGTGCGAACTATGAGTTTCTTAAATCAGTTAGCCTGAAACCACGCAATGACGTCCTCACTCAATATAACCAGTCAAGTAGAGTATGATGGGAGAATTATACTCCTTCCATAAACTTCAACCGCATTTAACATGAACGATGAAATTGGGATCGTCATCCAGCACCAAGATGCACTCACTCTTCCACGCAACAGTTTCATATATCTAGAGGGCTCGTTCAAGAAAACTGACGGCAGCGATACAGTGGGATACAAGCTTACACGTAACACTTTAGCATTTCTGTTCCAAGAGACACGCTATGAACTCAATGGGTCTGAGATCGACCATACACACAATGTCGGCATAACATCAACCCTTAAAACATACACCTCTGCATCATCTGTAGATCTGCATGGTTCAGAAAATGCGGGATGGTTCATAGACGAACCTGAGCATAGAACAGTTCAAGAGTACAAGTTCAAATGGCTCTGAGCACTGTCGGACTTAACTTATGATAGGTTGAAATTAAAAAACAATCACATTGAACATATCATCTTTACCCTTAGAAATATTAATAATGGATTCAAAAGGCCCTGAGCACTATGGGACTCAACTGCTGTGGTCATTAGTCCCCTAGAACTTAGAACCACGTAATCCTAACTAACCTAAGGACATCAGACACATCCATGCCCGAGGCAGGATTCGAACCTGTGACCGTAGCAGTCGCACGGTTCCGGACTGCGCGCCTAGAACCGCGAGACCACCGCGGCCGGCTTTAATAATGGAGAAATGAACTTCAGTACTGTGTAAAATTGTCTGGCACCTACCTCGACGATACATCGTGCTGGAATGCCCAAACAGAAAAACTCCGTAGTAAATTCTCCTAAGGAAACTGAAGGATTGTGTGAGTAAAGAATCATACTTATAGGATTCTATGTCTTCTATACACATTTAAATTGTAGTATACTGTTTCGTGGAAACTCTCCCGTGGCAAAAGGAATTTTCTCCTGGCAGAAGACAGCGCCAAAGGAGCAGCTAAGCTTAACATTCCCATCCAACGACAGTCACCATCAACAGTGTCACATGCTCTCGCTTCGTGAAACGGTGCAGCGAGGTTTGTAATTTAATCCAAGGCATTGGAGCGAAGACTGGTGATCAGGAAGTTCACGCAACCACCACTTCTGGGCCTCTGCCATAAAGGGAAAGGGGAAGCTGTCAACAGCATGGAACATACTGTCAGTACTCCAAGTACTGGCTACACCCAATACTGCTAAACTTCAGCGATCTAACGGGGACTACAGTATCAACCTCAGCACAACCGTTGACTATGTATGTACTGACGATGCTTTATACAATACTGCAGTTGTTTACAGGCAAATAAATCAGTTTAAATTTTTTACATCCATCATGCAGGTATCATCGAAAATTTGAGTTTCCATTGCGGATTCGAAACTACAGGCTTCATAAAACTTGGTGCAAATGAGGAAGATACCTTACAGATTTGTCGGCCTGCAAACAATGAAAGTGTGATGCAGATTCAGTGCACCACTATTCTGGGAGAACCTGTCAACTGCTGATGCAATGGATTCTGTACTCAGATGCCTCTTCCAAGTGTTTGAGGACAAAGGTTTTCCTCAAGTCACTGTTTGAGCTCTAAGAAACGCTCTTAACTGTGTGGAGCATACATCATTTCTAAAAAGAAATACTTCTATTCCATTAGAGATAATACCCTCTACTACTAAAATTCTGTCTACTGAACTGAAATTTCTTTGTCTGTGTTGGAAAAAGAAATGTCCAGTACAGAAAGCGTTAAGGTAGTGTGGGGCGGTGGGTTAATAATTTACGTAGTATATTTGCCGTCTTTTACGAGTGCCTGAAAACTATTTTTGCGGTCAGCCAGAAAGCGATGGAGAAACTACTGACATAGTTTCCAATCTGCAAGTCTACATTCTTCTTGTGCTCTCTGAAAGAAATGTTTCTAGTCCCTATTTACACAGCGGGATCAGGTACTATGATTATACATAAAAGTTTTGAGTTCTAAGTACTAATATATTCAGTAAAAGTTCACACGCACAGACATAGTAATGTTCCTGATAATGATAGTGATAATAATAATAGTAATAATAATATTGTCTCTATACATAAACAGCACTATGAGCAGTTCAGAGGCGACCTCTACGGTGAGTTCCAATTAAATGGTCTTTCACCCTGACTCCTAATCATCAAAGTTAATTGCTCGCCACAAAAGTGTAAAACAATCTCACCATTTGCCACGCGGTTTTGTTAACATTACGCGAGGCACACAAACAGTTACTTCCGTGAAATCTAAAACGATCGAGGACGGTGTAAAGTCCTCTCAAGTTCACTTCCTATTTGTACCGAAAACGCGTTTAACCAACATCTTCTGATATGGTAGGTGTTGGTTAAACAGCAGCCTGCCTGGCTGTGACGTCATCCGATGCAGCGAGTAAGTGTGACGGGCGCGGCCAGAGTGATAGTGCTTCTCTGGCTGTATTTATACAGGGTGTTTATAAATGAATATCGGGATTTTAACGCTTTATAATATTTATTATATTAGACTTACAGTTGTAAATGATATGACAAATGAAAGAGGAACTCAAACAGTTTTACCAAGAACCTTATAAATGTTCAATGTGAGCACCATTTGTCACACGGCACACATCAAGTCTATAGCCGAGTTCTTCCCAAACGTTGATAAGTGTGTCTTCAGTGATTGTAGCAACATCTACATCTACGTCTACATGGTTACTCTGCAATTCACACTTAAGTGCCTGGCAGAGGGTTCATCGAACCATTTTCGTACTACTTCTCTACCATTCCACTCTGGAATGACGCGTGGGAAAAAGGAACACCTAAATCTTTCCATTCGATCTCCAATTTCTCTTTTTTTAATTATGGTGATCATTTCTGCCTACGTAGGTGGGTGTCAACAAAATATTTTCGCATTCGAAAGAGAAAGTTGGTGTTTGAAATTTTGTAAATAGATTTCGCCGCAAAGAAAACCGCCTTTGTTTAAGTGACTGCCACCCCAACTCGCGTAACATATCAGTGGCACTCTCATCCCTATTGCGAGATAACACGAAACGGGCTGCCTTTCTTTGCACTTTATCGATGTCCTCCGTCAATCCTTCCTAGTAAGGATCCCACACCGCGCAGTAATATTCCAGCAGAGGACGGACAAGTGTAACGTAGGGTGTCTCTTTAGTGGGTTTGTCGTATCTTCTAAATGATCTGTCAACAAAGCGCAGTGCTTGTTTCGCCTTCCCCACAATATTATCTACGTGGTCTTTCCAATTTAAGTTGCTCGTAATTGTAATTCCCAGGTATTTAGTCGAATTGACAGCCCTTGGATTTGTACGATTAATCGTATACCCAAAATTTATCGGATTACTTTTAGTACCCATGCGGATGACCTCGCAATTTTCTTTGTTTTGTGCCAAATGACACTTTTCGCACTATACAGAAATTCTCTCTACATCATTTTGTAATTGGAATAGATCGTCTGATGATTTTACTAGACGGTAAATTACAGTGTCATCTGCAAACAATCTAAGGGGGCTGCTCAGATTATCACATAGAATTTTATGTAAATCAGGAACAGCAGTGGGCCTATGACACTACCTTGAGGAACGCCAGATATCACTTCTGTTCTACTCGATGGTTTACCGTCTATCGCTACGAACTGTGGCCTCTCTGAGAGGAAATGACGAATCCAGTCACGCAACTGAGACGATACTCCATATGCACACAATTTGATTAATAGTCGATTGTGAGGAACGGTATCAAAAGCCTTCTGGAAATATAGGAATATGGAATCGATCTGAGATCCCTTGTCGACAGCACTCATTACTTCATGGGAATAAAGAGCTAGCTGTGTTGCACAAGAATGATATTTTCTGAATCCGTGTAGGTTATGTTTCATAAAATCATTTTCTTCAAGGTGATTCATAATGTTCGAGTACAGCATATGCTCCAAAATCCTACTGCAAATTGAGGTCAGTGTTATGGGTCTGTAATTCAATGGGTTACTCCTATTTCCTTTCTTGAATATTGGTGTGACTTGCTCTACTTTCCAGTCTTTAGGAACAGACCTTTCGTCAAGTGAGCGGTTGTATATGATTGCTAAGAAAGGCGCTCTTGTGTCTGCATACTCTGATAGGAACCTGATAGGTATACCATCTGGACCGGAAGACTTGCCTTTCTTAAGTGGTTTGTGTTGTTTCGTAACACCTAAGATATCTACTTCTATGTCACTCATGCTAACAGCTGTTCTGGTTTCGAATTCTGGAATATTTGCTTCATCTTCTTTCGTGAAGGAATTACGGAAAACTGTATTTAGTAACTCCGTTTTAGTGGCACCGTCATCGGTAACATTTCCATCGCTATCGCGCAGTGACGGTATTGACTGTTTTTTGCCACTGGTGTATTGTACATATGACCAGAATCTTTTTGGATTTTCTACCATAATTTGAGACAATGTTTCATTGTGAAAACTATTAAAAGCTTTCGCATTGACGTCCACACTAAATTTCAAGCTTCCCTGAAACTGAGCCAGTCTTGGGGATTTTGCGTTCTTCTGAATTTGGCATGCTTTTTTCGTTGCTTCTGCGACAGTGTTCTGACGTGTTTTGTGTACCATGGTGGATCAGTCCCGTCTCTTATTAACTTATGCGATATGAATCTATCTATTGCTGTCGTTACTGTATCTTTGAATTTGAGCCATATCTGGTCTACATTTACATAATTAGCTTGAAAGGAATGGATGCTCTGTCTTAGGAGGGCATCAAGCGAATTTTTATCTGCTGTTTTAAAAAGATATATTTTGCGTTTATTTTTAGTGGTTTTGGTTGGTGTGGTTTTGAGCCTCGCTACAGTGACCTTGTGGTCACTAATCCCTGTATCCGCCATGACGCTCTCTATTAGATCAGGCTTATTTGTGGCTAAGTTGTCAAGTGTGTTTTCGCAACCATTTACGATTCGTGTGGGCTCATGAACTAACTGTTCAAAGTAATTCTCAGAGAAAGCATTTAGTACAACTTCGAAAGATGTTTTCTGTCTACCATGTATTTTCGCCAACAAATCGAGGGTAGATTGAAGTCACCACCAATTATAACTGTATGACTGGGGTACTTATTTGTAATGATATTCAAGTTTTCTTTGAACTGTTCAGCTATTATATCATCTGAGTTGGGGGGTTGGTAGAAGGAGCCAATTATTATTTTGATACGGCTGTTGAGTATGACCCCTACCCACAGTAATTCGCAGCAACTATCTATTTCAACTTCACTACAAGATAAACTACTACCAACAGACACAAACACATCACCACCTACTTTATTTAATCTATCCTATCTGAACACGGTTTGCGCCTCTGTGAAAATTTCAGCAGAATTTATCTCCGGCTTTAGCCAGCTTTCTGTTCCTATAACGATTTCAGCTTCAGTGCTTTCTATCAGCGCTTGAAGCGCTGGTACTTTTCCAACACAGCTACGACAATTTGCAACTACAATGTCGACTGTTGCTTGGTCGATTCTTATCGTTTCTTTGCCCTGTATCCTTTGAGACTGGAGCCCTTTTTGATCTTTCCCGAGACTGTCTAACCTAAAAAACCGCAACAGCTGCTTCAGTCAGGTTTCTTAATTCAGGGAGGTCTGCTGGTATCGGAAGCACGTACACACGATGCTTGACGAAGCCCAAAAAGGAAAAAAAACCCATGGCGTTAGGTCGTGTGAATGTGGAAGTCATGCAAAGCAAGCCCTGTCATTGGTCCCCTTGCGGCCTATCCAGTGTTTGGTTACAGTGAAGTTCAACCAATGTCTAGCGGATTGCGGCGGAAACCTTGCGCTCGTTGCAACACAATTTTCTGATGACTCAATTCCGCCCGTTGAGCACACGGAATGCAATTCTTTATGTACTGATCGACACCTTCCCTACGCGTTGACCACCAATACATCTGTGCTACCCTCCTTTCCGTTGCTCTTCGACCCGAATGAGCAGAAAACATTGAATCATGTGCTTGCCTTAAAATTTCGCTTTGCAGTTTTTCTGGTACAACTATGCCTGGACTGTTCCCAGTTTTACGGAAAATATTCCGTCTTCCACGACGAACTGTCACTGCGAGGTAAATCGTTGACAATCTGTGTCGGCGGTTTGTGCCTCCTCCCGTCCGTTCTCATTTATTCCTGTGCATTCCATGGCGCGTACTTTACGACTCAGACCATCCGCGTTTCCGTGCGATTTACCCGGTCGATGAATCACTTCAGAATCGTACTAAGACGCAAAGCCCACTTAGTTAATCTACTCGTTGGGTCTTCAAGCCCTAACAACCACTTAAGTGCTGTATGGTCAGTAATCACCTTGAAACGTCGTCCATACATATAACACCGGAAATAGATTATTCCGAAAATTAATGCCAATAACTCCTTCTCAATTGTTGAGTAATTTTTTTCTGCATTGTTTAGTTGTATGGAAGCAAATGCTATCTGGTGTTCCCGCCCATCTATTTCCTGAGATAATACAATACCCAAAGCAAAATTGCTAGAGTCACAACATACACTCCTGGAAATGGAAAAAAGAACACATTGACACCGGTGTGTCAGACCCACCATACTTGCTCTGGACACTGCGAGAGGGCTGTACAAGCAATGATCACACGCACTGCACAGCGGACACACCAGGAACCGCGGTGTTGGCCGTCGAATGGCGCCAGCTGCGCAGCATTTGTGCACCGCCGCCGTCAGTGTCAGCCAGTCTGCCGTGGCATACGGAGCTCCAGGGCAGTCTTTAACACTGGTAGCATGCCGCGACAGCGTGGACGTGAACCGTATGTGCAGTTGACGGACTTTGAGCGAGGGCGTATAGTGGGCATGCGGGAGGCCGGGTGGACGTACCGCCGAATTGCTCAACACGTGGGGCGTGAGGTCTCCACAGTACATCGATGTTGTCGCCAGTGGTCGGCGGAAGGTGCACGTGCCCGTCGACCTGGGACCGGACCGCAGCGACGCACGGATGCACGCCAAGACCGTAGGATCCTACGCAGTGCCGTAGGGGACCGCACCGCCACTTCCCAGCAAATTAGGGACACTGTTGCTCCTGGGGTATCGGCGAGGACCATTCGCAACAGCCTCCATGAAGCTGGGCTACGGTCCCGCACACCGTTAGGCCGTCTTCCGCTCACGCCCCAACATCGTGCAGCCCGCCTCCAGTGGTGTCGCGACAGGAGTGAATGGAGGGACGAATGGAGACGTGTCGTCTTCAACCATGAGAGTCGCTTCTGCTTTGGTGCCAATGATGGTCGTATGCGTGTTTGGCGCCGTGCAGGTGAGCGCCACAATCAGGACTGCATACGACCGAGGCACACAGGGCCAACACCCGGCATCATGGTGTGGGGAGCGATCTTCTACACTGGCCGTACACCTCCGGTGATCGTCGAGGGGACACTGAATAGTGCACGGTACATCCAAACCGTCATCGAACCCATCGTTCTACCATTCCTAGACCGGCAAGGTAACTTGCTGTTCCAACAGGACAATGCACGTCCGCATGTATCCCGTGCCACCCAACGTGCTCTAGAAGGTGTAAGTCAACTACCCTGGCCAGCAAGATCTCCGGATCTGTCCCCCATTGAGCATGTTTGGGACTGGATGAAGCGTCGTCTCACGCGGTCTGCACGTCCAGCACGAACGCTGGTCCAACTGAGGCGCCAGGTGGAAATGGCATGGCAAGCCGTTCCACAGGACTACATCCAGCATCTCTACGATCGTCTCCATGGGAGAATAGCAGCCTGCATTGCTGCGAAAGGTGGATATACACTGTACTAGTGCCGACATTGTGCATGCTCTGTTGCCTGTGTCTATGTGCCTGTGCTTCTGTCAGTGTGATCATGTGGTGTATCTGACCCCAGTAATGTGTCAATAAAGTTTCCCCTTCCTGGGACTATGAATTCACGGTGTTCTTATTTCAATTTCCAGGAGTGTAATATCAACTGTTTGTTAAAATCTGGAAAAGCCAAAACCGGACTAGAGGTTAACAAATTTTTTTAACTGTTGAAAAGCCTCTTCGCATTCTGCTGACCAGTGAAATATTGCTGCCTTCTTCAACAGCTGCGTGAGGGGCCTTTCAATTTCCGCAAATTTTGGAACATACCTCCTGTAAAAATTGGCGAGACCTACATAAGACTGCAACTCTTTTACTATTGTAGGTGTCGGAAAATTCATTACCGCCTCTACAAGTTTTGGATCCGTGCAGACACCCTCCTGTCCTATAACATGACCTAAATAACGGACTTCTTGCAACAAAAAATGAAATTTTTTCATATGAAGAGTTAACTGCGCTGCTTTCAGACGATCGAAAATATCGCGCAAACGGCGCACATGTTCTTGCACGTCCTTTGAGAAAACAATTATGTCGTCTAAATATACCATACTCTGATAAGGTTTCAGCCCTCGAAACACGCTATCTAGTCACCGTTAGAAGGTTTCCGGAGCATTTTTGAGTCCGAAAGGCATTCGCCGATACTGAAAATGACCTGTAGGTGTTGAAAAAGCTGTCTTCTGGGGCGACCTACAACTGGTGGTACCCGCTTCGAAGATCCAAGGTCGTGAAGTACCGACACTGACACAAATTATCCAGAGTTCCAGTGATATTAGGCATTGGGTATGCATCCGATACAGTTTTTTGATTCAGGAAACGATAATCACAACAAAAACGATATGCCTTGCCCCCATCAGGTGATTTTTTACTCACTATTACGAGAGGAGCGGACCAGGGACTACTACTGGTTTCTATTATCCCATCCCTAAACTGTTGATTAATAAATTCTTCCATGACAGGCTGTAAACTTTTTGGAACACGTTATGGACCGTTATACACCGGTGCTTCATTCCCAGTGGGGATGTAATGCTGAACTAACAATGTGGCGGGCAGTGGACCACAATAATTAAATAACTCTTTCCGTCAAGAGGTTCTCCATGAATTCTCTGTCTTGCCCTTCTAAATGTGCTAGTTTATGCCTCAGTGTGGACCAGCTGACAGACTCTTCTAGCATTGTGTAATCTGCTGCGAAATCCTTATCCAGTTCATCTTCCCCTATTATCTCCAGATTCGCTATTACGGTACCCCGTGCTAACTGTACCTCTTCAATGCCAAAATTATCAATACTGACAGGCACAACCTTTTTTCCTTCTATCTCCCGCACGTAAGACACGCTACGGCGCGTAAAACACTTCATATTATCCAGCGGCTCATTCTCAGACAAAGGTTCAACGACACACAAAGAATTTACCGGCATGCTAGCTCCAACATCTGCCCAGATTATTTTCCCTGTACCCTTCGGTACAGTACTCTGCAAGTTAACCCTGAGGGATGTTGTACACAGTTTAGGTGGCCCACCCAACGTCTAGGCGGTTCCTTGCGACAGTAATGGTTTTTCGGCCACAGAACCTAGGCGAAATAGTATTCCGTCCAGTTCTACTGTACGCCGTTCCAGGTTAACTTTTTCCTGATGTGCAACCAGGAAATCCAATCCGAGTATGACATCATAACTGCTGCCAACAACTGGAAGAATTTTTACCTTCAACTAGAAGTTCCTGATTTCTACTCGGAAGTTTAACACCGCTGATCCGAGTGACTTCACCTGTCCCCAACCCACGCCACTTAACGCCCAGTGTGGTGGTTTTAAATCTAGTTTACCGAGTACATTTCTACTCGCCACAGATACCTGAGACCCGGTATACAATAAAAATTTGCTCTCTCTGCCCCTCACCAACTCACCAAGCTGGTCAGAAAAAGTCTTCCACTGATTCTGCACTAGCATTAATCGTTACCAGGGGTGTTGCACGGTGGACACACCACCCCCCTGCCACGTTTAACTGAGGGGGAGGGGTGGGGGGAGGCCCACCTTGCGGTTTCCTATCATGTTTCTGCCAAGACCCATTCCAATTACGCTCCCGATGACCCCAACGTCTGCATTTCCTGCAGTGCGCTTCCTTGTAATTGAGTCTAATGTTTCCCATCATACCACATCTGAAACATTTCACTTCTGCATTAAATACTGCTTTCCTGTCCCGCGTCTTTGTTACTGCTTCAACTTCTACTAACGCCACAGCGATTCCAACTGCCTCAGTGAGAGTCTTAGGGAATTCCATCCTAATGTTGTGGGAGGTTTCGGGTTGTATTCCCCGCAAAAATGCGTCTAGTGCTCTCTGCTCAGCTTCCTGCAGAATGGCTTCATTAACATTAGCTCATAGGTATTAACATCAACTTTTCGAATTCGATCTACAAAAGCTTCTATTGATTCTCCATACCTTTGATACATTCTATTCAATTGTTCCCGATACTATCTAGACGTATTTTTCCTCCGATACCTTTCCAGCAACCCTTTTTTGAATACTTCAAATGTCTGAGCATCCGTTAATTCTTCATGGCATATAACGTACGCTGTGTCATCCCCAGTTACTTTCAACGTAGCCACATGCAAAAGTGTTTCTGTACCCCAATTTCCCAATTTAGCGGTCGTGATAAGGTTCTCATAAAAAATCATAACATTCTCCCCAGCTTTTCCTAAGAAAGGGGTGAACAAAGACGCAGCGTTAGTGTCAAGAATTACTGCATTAACAGTAGACCGAGTAAGCTCTGTCTCTAATTCCGACACTCGCTCAAGTAGCTGCTGAATAGCCACCTCGGTTGACACAGACTGCTCCATCATTACCAGCTATCGAATCAAGACTACAGTAAGCCCAGAAAGAGGAACCGGAAGGGAAGACGGACTATGCTACAGGTTCAGACAAACTACCAAACGAAAAATTGGCAATTGCTTGCCATGTTGCAGGAGTTACTGATCCATTGTGACCATTCTCACGTGCCACATATCCTCGGCTATTACCAGCCACAATTTCCTCCAAATCCAGGGAGAAGACCACTACTGTCACCAATTGTAACAGGAGTGTGTGATGCACAGGTTGCCCGACTGATACCACTTGTAATAGGATGACCAGAGCAGGTGACGTGGTCGGCGTTGTAGGGCGTGGGTGGGTAGAAGAAGGTGGCTGTTTTTAGCAATCTTCCTCTTTATTGTTGGTTCTTCCAATACATTTTCCGGTAGTTCAGCCCACCGCTCGTGACATGGTGAAGACGTGCTGATGCACGCAGGCTGGGGAACGCGACGCCGTGTTCGGTCAGTGACTGCACAGGCGGCAGGAGGTTAGCAGCACGAGGCCCGGCCTGGCTCGCCTCCTGCAGGCTCGTGATGATGCTGGGAGTCGCACCACACTGGTGCAGCAGCAGGCAACGCCCTCCGCCGGCCAGTCCTTGTGGACAGCGTCACTGATGACGACAATGTAACAGCGACCGAACGCCCAATTGGTCCAACCGATGCCAACGCCCACCTCTGATGCCTTTAAATAGCGCAGACTGCTCCTGAATCCACCAGTTACACAGCTCTGTGTTTATTGGAATGTTGTCGATTAGTTGGCTTACACTACCACACCACACGTGGACCGTGCCTGCGTAATTCTGCTAATGCTGTGTTCTGGCTCTTGATGGCTGCTGCGCACATACACACATGCCGATGCTCGTTGCAAAACTGTGTCACCTGCATAACGCACCGGCCAGCCTCCGTCCACCGTCTGCCGTGAGGCTGGCACATCACACACTGAAACACACTAAATCACAATTTCGCACCATATTTCCTACAAATAACCCCTTGTCCTCTACAATAGCAGCCTGCATCAATCCTGTCCACTAATTCCTCACGGTGAGGCAACGGATAAGTATCAGTTACTGTTTGTGGATTCACAGGGGAATTAAAGAAAAAATAAAGACAAAGGTTTCCAAAAGGCTTTGGTAAGATTACTAGGGGAGAAGCACATTGTCTAGCCTGGAGAGAAGCAATGGCACCATTGTCTTTCCACTCTTTACGTCCACTTGCAATTTTGTTTCAAAGTGCATGAGAGACGGGATGCGCCTGAAAAAACTTAGTTGCCCATTGTCCTTCATTGTAACATGCACCACAAAATTATTTGCTCTGCCAAGTCCTTCAGAAAATAAATTTGGAAGCTCCTCAATCAATTTAGTAACATTGGCTTTTGGGTTGAAAACAGAAACAAAAAGTACATTGTCGTGAATCAAGGATCATGTTGTAATAGGGGGTGGAGCAAGGAACAGTATCAATAGTGACCAGGGCTACAGTATTGAGAGTAACCTGGTAAAAATAGCATCAGCAATGAACCATACTAATGTTGAGTTTGAGCCTGTTTTCAAGTGGCACGATCGATCCCAGTTGAACAACACTATGAAGAGGGTCAATATGGAGTTTGATCGACTGCTTCGGGCTGCTGTTGGCTCAGGGATTGGTTTGGTTCCTGTTGACACTATTGGTAGGTGGGGCTTTACTTCTCATGCCCTGCGTCTCAATAGAATAGGGAAGCATATACTGGCTAGGTTGATAGCAAATTCTTTAAGGAGGTACACTGCAACTCGTGGAAGTAGTTCTTTTTTAGGTTAAGCTCATAATCTGCACATTGAATGTTGAAACAAGATCTATCTGAAAATGTTAAGCATGTTACTTGTGAAACAAAAAAAAAAAAGTAAATTTACTACATCAAAATATCAGAGAATTAAAAAACAAAATTAATGAATTTCAGATCTGTCTAGATGAGCTATAGTCTACAAATCCTGTTGATATTATTTGTATTTCTGAACATCATTTGGGTAGTGAAATTAGAATGCTTAATATAGAAGGGTATTCCTTAGCTTCAAAGTATTGTAGAAAAGAGACGAAGAAAGGAGGACCTGCCACTTACATTAGAAAGGGTCACAATTATAAAAACATTGACATTCTTAAATATTGTAGTGATCAGCATCTTGAAGCATGTGCCACACAAGTAGAAACACACAAAAGAAAATAATTATAGTCATCGTAAACAGGGCTCCAACTGGTAATTTCCAGCTATTCAGTAAATAAATTAAAGCAGTATCAAATTTCTTAACTTCTAAAAATAATGAACTCTTACTAAGTGGAGATTTTAATTTAAATTTTTTGGAGGATAGTTACTCAAATCCATACTAGAGTCTCTTACCACTTCTTATAATCTCATTCCCTTAGTATAGTTCCCAACCAGGGTATGGGTACCAGCAGCACTGCTATTGATAAAATTTTCATAGATACTACCACACTAGCAAATCACAGAATAAATCCAATATTTAATGGCCTTCCAGATCATGACGCCCAGTTGCTTACATTTAATATAGTGGAGTCTGATTCAACTAATAACAGGAAGTGGGAAACTATACGAATAATAAATGAAACAGGAATTGAAGGTATAAAAAACTGTTTGAGGAATACAGACTGGAAAGATGTATACAATTCACCCGGTATAAATTAAAAACATGTCAAAGGTCTTGTAAGTGATAATTATCGGTTTCAGAGTGAATTAAAGAACTTCCTGTTGGCCAACTCCTTCTACCATCGATGAATATCTTCACAAGGATTATAGCTCATACCTCTGTCTGCATCAGAATTGTACAATATCCATGTATCTGAAATTAAAAAAAAAAAACTTTCACTCTTTCCACATCCTAGAGACTCCTCTCCAAGCGATCCATAGAAAACGATAAATGTAATGTAATGTAGAAAGACCAAACAAATCACAGCAATCTAACCCAAAAATGTTTTCTTTATCTCACAAACGCAAAATTGTAAATGCCACTGTACTGGTGTGAGACTGGAATGTGGCAGGGAAACTACATGTACCAAGCACTGGGAAGTTCTGACCATTATACGCAGTAAGACCAATATATTGAACAAGTGGACTATATCGTGATAGGAAGCCCTCTGTCTCCTGTGGAGGCCAATTATTTTCTGGGGGACTTTGAAGAAAAAGCACTACAGTCAGCCACTCTCAAACCCTCTTGTTTTCTGCGGTATGTGGATGACACATTTCTGGTGTGGCCACATGGACTTGATACTCTACCTTCGATTCTTCAGCATCTGCATTCGCTCCATCCGAAAATAAACTTCACAATGGAAGTGGAAAAGGATATTACTTTACCTTTTCTTGATGTCTTGGTACGAAGGAAAGCAGATGGAACATTGGAACACAGCGTCTACCGCAAGCCAACGCATACGGATCTATATCCGGAGGCCACAAGCTGCCATCATTCTGCACAAAGCAGTAGTGCATTACGTACGTTGGTTCATGGAGCACATGTGGTATCTGATCCTGAGAGCCTGTCCAGTGAATTACAACATTTTAGACAGTGTTCCGACAAAACGGTTATTCTGAGAGACAGATACGTAATGCATTCAGGCCCAGGCAAGTTCAATCTATGGAGCAGAATGAAGATACGAAGACACCCACCACTTTGGCCTTTTTGCCGTGTTTTGGTGCCATGTCGTCAAGAATCGGAAGAGTCCTCAGGAGAAACGGAATTAAGTATGTTTTTCACCCGTCTGCAAAACTGAGAAACCTGTTGGGTTCGGTTAAGAATGACTTTGGACTGAGGAAATGTGGTGTGTACAAGATTCCTTGTCAGTGTGGGGCAGCGTATATGTGCCTGACATGCCGCACAGTACAAGAACGCTGCGATGAACATCAGCGTCATACACGCCTTCGTCAGCCGGAAAAGTCAACAATTGTGGAACACTGCCTGAATACATGAGATCGTATGATTTATAAAAAGACGGAAGTTTTATCCCCGGCATCATCTTTCTGGGACTGCGCCATTAAGGAAGCAATACATATCCTTACAGCCGATAATCTCATCAACAAGGATACGGAATTTCAACAGAGTACAGGCTGGAACCCTGCATTAGCTGCTTTTAAATCACGACGCGAAAATCAAGATTCTTCGGTAACAGGCCCGTCATAACACTGGCCTAGTACGGCGTTGGTGAGTAACGTCTGGCCTCACTTGACAAACGCACCGTACAGCGCTCGCGCGGGAGAGCCGCTCTGCGATTTTCGGCAGAGGGAGTTCGAATATGGCAAATCATTGCGCAATGCGCGATTTCCGCGGCTGCGCATTCTTCGCGAGCGTGTTCTAAAAACGGGGCGACGGTGTGCGGGTACCGTCAGTTGTACCTAGCCACGAGCAAGGTTGAACCACCTGAAGAAGTCGGACAGTTGCCCCTAGGAAATATTGTGGAATTTACACAACCTGGTCCGACGGCAAACCAGTGAAGTCTATTTACAACAATTTATTTCTAAAAAGGAAAGAAACATACTTAACTTATCATTATGAGGTAGATTGACGCACTTTCTGTGCCTCCTACAGGCAATTACTTTTACACACTATTACCACTCGCAAAATACAGGCTAAGTATCTTCTTCCTATTACTCAGTAATGATGCTCTCGAAGTTAGCATCGACAGGGGGCGCTGTCCTCTGTCATCCTGGAGGTGTGCCACTGCACAGTCTTTCCATTGGCGTGTGGGTCAGTGTCTTCTTGATGCTGTTTTGTGGCACTGAGCTGTCGGTGCACAGGCAATGCTTTAGTATTCCACATTTTTGGTCTGTGGTCGCTTTTTTCTTGGTAACTGCGGTATGGGAAATTGATAACTATGGAAATCGAAAAGTCAATGGAGGAGAGTTGAGGGATGAGTGAGGGAACACAAATCATATCTGTGTGTGATATGCAGAATCAGAATACACAGGAAACTGTCAGGCTAATTGAGAAGAATTTTGGGCAGGCTGCAGAAATACCAGGCACGTCTGTGGGGAGTACACAAATTCAGAGTACACAAGAAACCAACAGGCCAACTGAGGAAAGTCTGGGCGTGAGTGAGGAAACACAGGCCACATCTTTAGGGGATCCACAAAGTCAAAGTCGATTGGATCGAATTCTCACGATATTAGAAAACCACACATCTCAGTTAACTGCCATAAGGGAGGAAAATAAAACACAATTTTAAAGACTGGAAGCCAAGCTAAAATTCTGCAGTCAAAAGACTGATGGGTAGATCGCTGAAGTTAGGAGTGAATTGGAGACTGAAACCAAAAATATGTGGCCGGAGGTCACCAACAGCCTGGACGAGATGAAAAAAGCGTGTGAAACGAAAATTGACAACATGGATAAACGCGAAGATGACTGACATCTCCACACGAATAGGTGAGGAAAGTAAATCATCCAAGGAAAGACAAACTAGAACGTCAGTCCTGGAATAAGAAGTATCTGCACTACAACAAGGTAATGTCTTTGTAATGCAGGTCACGCCAACGAATCTGCATGCCGCATTCCCGATGCACAGGGTGAACGCACCATTGCCTTAGTTTAGTCAAACATCCAGTACCCACCCAAGGGCATACCTACAGAAATTTGACATGTATCTGCTTGCAAATGGAGTGGTGGAATGCAAAGCTTTACTTGATGTATGGCTGACGTTCGACCAGAAACAAGTTGCCTGGTTTTATGTAACAATTCATGTGAACCGTAGTTACAAAGATTTCTGCAACAAGTTACGCACAATGTACTGGAACCTGGTCGCACAGGTCACTGCGAATACAACCATACATCAGAGACAGTATGTGTCACCGTCATGTCAATCCATGGTAACACGCGCTGTTCACTTTGTCATTCTGGCAGGATAGTTGTATGACAAAATGATAGATGAGGAATGGTGTACCATGATGAGCTCACATTTTGCCATTAACATACAATGTGTATTCGTTGGGGTACTGTCAAGAGAACAATACCTCGATATTTTTAAAGCCTGTGGATGGCACTGAAGAGCAGGAGAAACGAAGGATGGCACATGTTAACGCATTAAGGGCAGAAAATACTGTGCCACAAGAGGATATGTGGCTCTTCCATCCATTGCCTACATCTACCTACTGATGCCATGATATCGCTGCTTTAGCTATCGCAGCACCTCTCCACACCCATCATTTTAGTAGGACTACATGCTAGAGTAAACTGTCAGCCCTACTCACTACACAGTACTCTGCACTGGAGGAAAAGGTCTCTGTGATGACATCAATCATCAAGACCGCCTTCACTCAACACATCGATTGTAGCAACTACTAATCCATAGACCATATATAACATGTTATCTATGGGCCATGTGGTAACCTATTTTTATCTGTAGCCTAAAATCACGATCTTTGTTCCAGACATTCCTGTTGGGCTGGCTTCTTGAGTTCTGTGTTTCATGGTAACATGCTTTGTATCTGATTGATGTACAACAGTGACAATGAAATTCTTAGACAAAGTGTCAATACGTTACTCTACCCACCTTTTGCTACCAAGGATTTCCAAACGATTTTCCACTAAACTACGAACAGTCATCTAGTTAGGAAAAGGATATTTACACCCCAAAACAAATGTATTAAACTATTTCACTTGCTGTACAACTCACGTCATTATTTTCGACTACTGTATTTTACTTGAAAATGAATGTGATTGTCTCAGTCCGCTAGTGGCAAAACAATACTGTTGTTGAGTTGGAATTATTCATTCAATTATCATTCAACAGCTGCAAAATCCCAACAATGGAAGAGCTCATAACAATATACGTTCATTACGGAATTTTTCAATAGTGGTAAATTCTTTGACATATATATATATATATATAGATATAGCTATAGATATACCTCCAATTTGTGAAAAATAAAAATTGCTGCCTGGTTGTGACTCGAATCCAGATTTTCTGCTTATTGTGAGTGATCATCTTAAGGATACCGGATACTTTTCCAGCTCAATATTACGTAAAAACCAACACCTATTTCTTTCAGGCACTGTTTATAATGTGTATGTCCTACAGATTTTTTGTTGATATCAGGTAATTTAGCACAATTTCTAAACAAATTAGAAGTATTTTGAATATTTTTGAACCTGCTTAGGGTTATTAAAAAATTACAAAGAAATTGAAGCAATTTTTGTCCAAAATGCTTCCTGGAATTGAGGTACCATTTAATCCATTTGACGGAGACCAAATTTTTACCAGATATACATGACATGATGGCTGAGGTACCTGACCTATTTCATTCCACGTATTATGTATATTTAACGACCTAGAGCGGTGTGCTGACCATACACCCCTCCTATCCAGATCCTCAGATGAGGATGACACGACGGTCAGATGGTCCCGATTGGTCACTTGCAGCATGAAGACATAGTGCTTTTTTTATTATGTATATTAGAAGGATAAAAAATATCACGTCTTACATTTTAATTTTTTTCCTAATAAAAATGTTATTTTTTCTCTAATTCTGCAATAATGCTTAGGTCTACTACATAAGTATGGACTATTGCAAGTTACAGAAAAAATTAGAGCAATGCTTTATAAACTTTAGGAAATATTTGTACCTGGATTCTCAAAACTACAACTTACGGGAAATTGTGAATGAAGATATGAGACCAATTAAAGTGTGCCTCAAAACATTCCTGAAGCATAGTCTTCATCTTGCAGCATTTCTTCATCTCCAAGCTTCCTTTTGGCATACCTTTTAGGACTTCTTGCTTCTTTGGTAACTTGAAGAGTGAATCTTTCAGCTTCATGCATTCTTTGTCTGTCACACGCAAGCAATTGATCTTCAATATTAGTCACATTTTGTGCCTAAATTTCTCAGGACTTCCAACCTTCCTATCACTCTATCACTGATGCATATCACTGTATCTAGCACACCAAATTTTAATGCATTTAGTCATAGAAAAACATTCTTTGGGAATCTTTCCCATGTGCAATTGTTGAAACATTCATTTGTATTCTGAGTGCCTCCATGAAGACATTTGCTAAGCAAAACAGGGTCACTCAGGTCCCTAGAATTTGTTTTGTTTTATTCATAACAGGCTCAGGAAGAGGCTGCTTATGACGGTATATTTGACAACTGTCTTTTGCTTTTTAGTACCCACTCCTTTAGGGCAAAGTCCACGAGCAGGGTGGTCATCTGTGGTCAACTTATGAAAGTAGGTGGCCCATACAACTTTTCTCATTGCTGTAACATCATTCAGAGGTGCAATTCGTCTGATGACCAGTCCATAATAACTCTGAAAAAGGTCTGTTTCAGTTTATACCTATGCCAAACAGAGATTTTTCCATCAGATTGCAACTTTCCTTTCATTTCTCCTCGTAGCTTCCTCAATCTAGCACCAATCATCTTTTGGACATGGCCACAAAACTCCAATTTTGTTACCCAGGTAGCACCATAAACATTGAACTCAATAATTTGAAAGTTTTAGAGTCCCCATTGCCTAGGTACTTCATATATCTAACATTATAAATGAGCACCGACCTCTGAAATATTTTTAGAGCTCCATCACACTCCATACCTTCACTGTAACCATCATAATTCTTAGGACACTGATGTTCAATATATCATTCAATGTTACCATGGCAGGTGTGGCAGTACTTAGATAAGCACTCAACATCAACAACCTTTCCATTCTCCAGGGAAGTTTCACTTACAACACTGTTCAAGGAACGATGTCCTCAATGTTACAATGTCCAATCAATTGAAATAGCAATGTCCCTGTTTCCACTAATCTTTGCAGTTTGTTCTACTGCACGTTTTATAGATGCTTTAGACACTAACGTCAAAGCACCTAAAAGTATTTTTATGTACTTGCTGAACCTAATAGGAGGAGGAGGAAAGTCCATCAAACCACAAAACGTTTGAGCAGCCTTTTTTCTTTTTCCTATTGTACACATTGCATACACTAACTTCAGATTCACATCATATGAATTATGCACAATGTTCGAAGTCATTTTCGAGGTATATTTATTGTAGGATCTACACAGAACAGCTAATTTTTATGCTAAACCCTCCCTGGGACTTTGTTGTTCAGTTATTTCCAGACAGCCTACACCATCACATTGTTTACATTTCGTCACTTCCTTCACTGAAGAAGATAAGATGCCTACATCAACAACAACAAATCCACTACAAACAGCATCATTGTTAACACAAAAGTTTGAATCACCTTGAGGCATGTCATGTGGGTGTTTCTTCTCTGAAGAACTGATACATAGGTTACTTTCAACAGTGTGGCTTGCTTTGTTTGTGAGCTGGTTACCACGGAATTTCCTTTTTTTTCAATTTCTTGATGTGTGACAGTTCGTATTTATTGCACATTAAAGGATATATACTTCCACAAATGTGTGTAGCACTTGGGCAACATTCAGTAGGACATGAACAAACTGCTTCAGCAGAACAAAAGTAAATACTAGCAAAGTAATCATTTACAGACACAAGAAACCTGCACTGTTACCAACAAATACAATGTAACATACGTATAATCAATGGAAACAGGAAGTTCACAGTTCTTTTCGAAATAACGGTGGTTTCTGTAACAAAAGTAAAGGGGGCATGGCGGCAAATATGACCATAACTTTAAAATTTGGTATATACATGTCATTTTTCATTTGAGACCCTATAATATATATATCAATGTAATCAGGAAAGACTATAGAATTTAATAAAGCCATAAAAATTTTCGATTTTTCCACAATTTATAATCAGCCTGTATCCTTAATCACTTTAGCTGTTCGAGAATGCACCACAGGCCAATCCAAAACTCCATATGCCACGTCCCCTAATGCTCAAACATTACATGATTCCTGCAACAGGGAGAATGAGATTGCAATAAATCAAGATCAATATTAGTATAGTCGTTTTTCCTATTGAGGCATGTAATACTTCTTTAATTTACAGTGTCTTTTCTTTCAAACATGCATGTCTGAGGGAACAGATATTGTAAATTAAATAAATTACATTCAGTTGTGCAGTAGCGCTGTTGACAGTGAGCCTATGTTCTCAGTATGTCGAAACATGCAATTTTCTTCTGGTGGTGATACTGAACACAGCAAATATAGTGAAGACTCCATAGATATGGGAGACGACAAAGGTAGTTCTGAGGAAAGCTTCAGCAATAGTAGTGAAGAGTCACATGAAGATAATAGATTTGGAAGTTGCAGTGTGCTGAATGAAATTGATGTATTTTTGCTCCTGCTCCACCAGTTTTCCCTTTTATTTCAATCCTCGTAGTAAAAAAAAACTTAGATACAAACGCTACACCATTTACGGATGTACTTTGAAATATTTTTGACGATATGGTAACTGAAATAAATGTGTATGCATACCAGGATATCTCCAAGTTATACAAAAATACGAATTGTAACTGAAAGAAATGGACAGATGTTGGTAAAGATAAAATGAAAATTTTCATATATATTTTGTTACTATAAATTATAGTCAGTTCACATGAATAAGAAAGATACTGGTCCAAATGTGAAATAATTCATTCGATTTTTTCGAAAATCGAGCAATGAGACAGATTAAGATTGGTTATGAGATACTGTCACTTTTCGGATAATTTTACTTTCAACCAAGATAAGCATCAATGTCAAAAGTTACGAAAAGTATACTAAGTCACTGAATATTAACAAAAAAGTTCAGCTCAGCTGTAGTTCCACAAAGAAATGTCAGTATTGATTAAAGTTTATTGCTATTCAAAGAAAGGTTTAGCGGGAAACAGTATATACCAATGAAAAGATCTAATTTTGATTTAAAATCATTTGTTCTGTGTATATCACAATAAGGTTATGTATGGAACTTCTTACTTTATGTTGGCAAAAGATCACCATATTTGGATAAGTATGAGTCTATTAGTCAAAGGCTATTGTGGAACAACTGACAATTTTTACGCACCACACGAACTTGCCGATTATATGGTACAATGCAGACCGACATCTTATCGATCATTCTCTATTCAGTGATTTGTTGTACAGGCCTGTCCTCAAAATATGCCAACACGAAGAAAATATTTTTTTTAAATTTAGATTGGAAGCAACTGAAGTGATTTTTGAGAAATACATATATGCATTACCTCCACATGTACGCAGACATTCAAGAACAACAAGACTGATAGAAAGGCATTTCATATCCCACATACCTCTGAATCCAATATAAAAGGAACCTTGTAGAAGGTGTGAAGAAGAAACGCTGAAGTGAAAAGTATGGAAAGAAATAAGAGCCTGATGCGAAGACTGCATCGTGGGCTTGTGCATGGAACCTTGCTTCAAGCTTTACCACACTCAGAAACGTTTTTAATGAGATTCTACTGTGTTTAAAACATTAAATGTGATTTTCATTTTTCGGCATTATGTAGGTTATGTGTCTATAAAAACTCACTTCAAAATTCCGTTTTTGATTTTCTTCTTTCTTTTAATACTATCCTCAAAACTATTCTAATCATTTAACAAAAATGTCCCCCAATTTTGTAATAGAAAAATCGGAAAATTGCTGCAGTTGGAGAGTTAAGACGACAGTTATCAGATTTGGCTAAAAGCATTTGGACACCTGTGTAAACATGAATGCAAGTGCACAACTCGGTGGTTATCTTGGGTTATAAATTAGAGTAATTAAAATTACAGTTATGGGTCATAATTAAATCCTAAATAAACACTATTAAGAGCCCAAGTGTGTGGTTTATTTACATAAGAGGGGGAGGAGTAGTAGTAGTTGATGTTTAATGTCCCGTCAACAACAAGATCATCACAGACAGAGGACAAGCTCGGATTAGGGAAGGTTGGTTGGTTGGTTGGGTGGGTGGTTGGTTTAAAAGAGGGTGAGGAGGGACCAAACTGCTAGGTCATCGGTCCCTCGTTCCCATTATATTAATTCCACAAGGGTAGGAGTAAAATAATCGAGACATACAAAACATAGCTGCAAGAAAGGAGAAAACCACAAGAATGACAGAAGTGCAACAAACACTAAAATGGACAAAATCGGACAAGAAAACCACAGAGAGACGCAAGTAACATGTAGAAGAGGTCAAAACAAGAGAGCAGATTACCATGACTGGCCATGAGAATAAAAAGGAGAAGCCAGCCACTCTGCGACACATTAAAACCTCCACCCTAAAAGCATTAGGCTGGAGGACACAGACGGACAAACGACATGCACTAAAACTTAGATCAAATGATAAAACCCACCATCACGAATAAAACGTAAAACTAAAGCTGCTGTTGTGACATTGTCGCCCAATACCGAAGGAACGGTGCTGGGAAAGTTAAAAGTCCGCAGCAGAGCGGCTAAAAGTGGGCAGTCTAGCAAGAGGTGGGCGACTGTCATTTGTGAGCCACAGCGATCCCGAGGTGGATCCTCGTGACGCAGGAGGTAACCATGTGTTAGCAACGTATGGGCAATGCAGAACTGACAGAGGACAACGGATTCCCTGTGAGAGGACTGCATGGAAGACTTCCACACATTTGTAGTCTCATTAATGACATGCAGTTTGCTGTGCCTACTGTTATGCCATTCCGTCTCCCAAAGCCAAAAAACCCTATGGTTTAAGTCAGAACAAATGTCACTTCCAGAGATGTGAATCTCCAGAAGCGGTTTCCGCATACCATGTTTGGCCAGACTGTCGGCAAGTTCGTTGCCTGGGATTCCGACATTTCCTAGGGTCCACACAAACACCACTGAATGACGGGACCAATCCAGGGCATAGATGGACTCCTGGATGGACGCTACCGAAAGATGGCGAGGGTAGCAGTGGTCGATAGCTTGTAGGCTGCTCACGGAGTCAGTACAATGGAAAAATGACTCGGCAGAGTATGAGCAGATGTGCTCAAAAGCACGAGATATGGCCGCCAGCTCTGCAGTGAAACACTGCAGCCACGTGGAAAGGAGTGCCGTCCACTATGCCTTCCACGACATACGCAAAGCCTATGTGACCATCAGCCATCAAGCCGTTGGTGTAAACCACTTCATGGCCCCAGTTCATCAGGGGAGGGATATATGGCTTTACGTCACAGTGGCAGACCATCACCTTAACCTTCTAGGGTTATGTGTCAACCTCAAAGCCCAAGATGAAAGCACTGATGGCAACTTGATTATGCCTTGGACTCCGGTGGACGTGCCAGATGAAATGGACTCCTCACCGCTTTAAATTGGCGAGCAGTTCATCGTTAGAATGCAAAAAATGTTCCCTGGGAAATATGGTGCACTGGATCATATTTAAGCTCTTAATTGGGCGTGATGGAAACAGAAACATCCCCTAGCTTGTCACAGGCGGGTATCGCCCGTGACTGGGCAGAGGATGCTGTTTTGATGAAGATCGAACCTGACCGCATTTTGGACAAGCCCTCTACCTCCCCAAACTTCTCCTCTAAATTCTCCACAAAAAACTGAGGTTTCAATAACAAGAAAGATTCCCCATCATACATACGAGGTACTGGGGTGCATAAGCTTCGCTGCCATCCTTAGCCTGGTGTTCCCTGCATGGTGTGGCTAGGAGGGGAGACGATTTTGGTTGTATTTCTTAGCATTGAAGTTACACCTTGATCGCTTAGAGACTGCTGATGTATGACCACCAGCAAGAGATGACGTACTACATTTCATGGCATGTCATCCACCCTGATGACGCCCACTCTGACCAGTGGCCCTCCCCACGCAGGCACAGCAAAGGCCACCTGCCAGGATGGCCATTGCTGGGAGTCCCAATGCCAGAGGGTGATGGGCATCTACTCCTTGGTACACATGGGGAGTTAACGGCGCAGGCATCAGCAGAGCGATCCCTGTGTGGTGAGGGGGCTACAACCAACAGGGTGCATGGCAGCCTCACCACAATGGACTGGCTACAGTGCTGGATGTCAGATGCAAAGTCCATTATCACGACAGCACAGAAAGCGATACTGCACAGAGGATGGAGGGGAAAACGCACCTAGGAGGGTGCCGTTGCCCAACAGCTGGAGAATGAGCAGAAGTGCAGATCCACGTGGACAAAGGATGCGAGAGGTCTCAGTGCATGATGGACACTATGCACCACGTAAGGTGTCCTTCTCCAATTTGCTCGCTCTTAGGGAAATTTTTGAAAAATTGAGGTCAAACTGTACAGGGGACCATCACATAAAGGCCAAAACATGTGAGACGTCTTTTAGTCGTCTTTTACGACAGGCAGGAATACCTTGGACTTATTCTAACCCTCACACTCACCAGGGTTGATTATGTAAAGATGGAGAAGGAAATCGGCATGTCCTTTCCAAGTAGCCATTCCGGCATTTGCCTGAAGTGATTTAAGGAAATCACGGAAAACCTAAATCAGGATGGCTGGATGTGAGTTTCAACTGTCATCCTCCCGAATGCGAGTCCAGTGTGCTAACCTTTGCATCACCTTGCTTGGTTTGTTAACATAAGGACATTAGGGCAGGCAGCTGGTTTGTTTACATAAGGAGAAAAATGGACCCCTTGGTCCAAAACCAGTCAAGCTCCATTACTCAACAGAGTCGTTTTTTTCCATCTGTGTGGTTGGAGCCCAAGTAGCAAGTACACACAACTCACACCACCTGAAGGTTACAGCAAGGTCAATCATCAAAATATTGTGCTAAAATAGAAACAAAAACTTGACTGAACAACTGGAACTGCACCATTAATCAGTCATGCTCAGAAAACCTGATATATCATAAATATGTCTAATATTAATGACACTATCAATTAGTGAAGTATTGAGGACAGCAAAGAGACTATGTTCCTGGAAATGTGGATTCAAAATAACATCATATGGAATAAACAGATTGAATCCATGAGCTCAAAATCGAGTAAAACATGCTTTGCATGTTTTCATAGCCACCTTCCATATGGACATATAACAGAAATGACCAAATGTGTTTTAATAACAATATTCAGAAAATGAAGAGGATGCAAAGAAGAATGCACTTTCGGTTTAGAAAAGAAATGTTGGAAATGTCAAGAAGTAAAAGTTACTATAAATTTGTGTGTCTATATCAAGATCATTGCACGAAGCATGCAACTATTTCTACTGTCATCCATTAGCAAAAAATCTTACAAAGAACCTGAGAAAATTCTGCTCCTACATAAAATCACTACACAGGTCAAAGGCTTCTACCCAGTCACTCACTGACAAGTCTGATGGGGCAATAGAAGACAGTAAAAGGAAAGCTGAAGTTCTAAATTCCACATTTCAAAAAATCATTCACCTTGCAATGAGAAGCAACTGAGAGAGTTGAAAACAAATAAGTAGAGCTGTCCAGGTGGAATCATGATTAAATATTACAGAGTACCCTTCGGCATTAGCCCTCACTTATCTTGAATTTATCGCAAATCTTACACCCAGTGCAAATAATAATAATAATAATAATAATAATAATAATAATAATAATAATAATTTATTGTCGTTCGGCCATTACAGCAATAGACAATGTTATATACATACTAAAACACAATTAATAGTTTGAAAGAAACAACAGGTTTGTTGATAACATTATAGTATTATATTACATTTGATACATTCTCTTATATCATAGAATGGGTGGAGGACTAGCCAGTCATGAATTGTTTGTTTGAATAATTGTTCAGGTAATTCTTGAACAGATTGAGGAAGATTATTAAATAATCCGTACCTCATGATTTCGTAGCTGTTGAGTGACATTGACAATCTGTGGTAAGGAATATAGAGGCACCTATTCCCTATTGTATTGTGGTTATGTACATTTTCTCTGGTTTTTGTTTCTGGTAATTTCTTCTTCGTATAAATTAGAACATATTATATGTACAAGTATATAACAGTCATGATTTTCTGTTCACAGAACAATGGTTTACAGTGTGCCTTATATGCACAACCAGTAATTATCCTAATAGCTTTTTTTTGCAGTATTAATATGTCATGTACATAGCTAGAGTTCCCCCACAAAATAATTCCATATGTTATTATACTTTGAAAGAATGAAAAATAGGATGTTCTAACATATTTTTCAGGAACACAATCCATAAGTCGCCTTAACAGGTAAATAACTCTTGACAATTTACCACTAATATATTGTACATGTTGACCCGAAGATAATTTATCATCAATGTATACTCCCAAAAATTTGACATAACTTGGATCATCTGACAGAAGCTTGTCTCTAAGACTACAGACCATCTGCTGTGTTTTGTTTTCATTCAGCAGGAATCCATTTGCTTTGAACCAACAGGATGCTTGGTCAATTGTCTTTGCTGCACAAGTTTTAAGGCTATTTAAATCATCACTAGCATGAAGAAATGTTGTGTCATCTGCATACAACACAGTGGTGGACTTGATAAATGACGGCAGATCATTTATCATTATCAGGAATAAAAAGGGGCCCAGCACAGATCCCTGCGGAACACCTACCTTGACTTGTTCTATACTCGACATTTCTCTCCCTACACAAACAACTTGCTTAGGATTCTGAAGATATGATTTTATTAATTTAAGGCTCTTATGTCAAATGCCACAGAATTCCAGTTTTTCTAGGAGTGGTTTATGCTTTACACAGTCAAAAGCTTTGCTTAGATCACAAAATGTGAGTTGAGCATAGCCCTTATGCTCAAACACTTGATGTAAGTATTTGACTACAAAGTCTATAGCATCCACAGTAGACAACTTTTTCCTAAAACCATACTGAGATTCACTAATTATTCCTAATTTTTCAAAATAGACAGATAGCTGTTGGTAAGTTACACATTCCAGTCTTTTAGAAAAAGCTGGGACTATGGAGATTGGCCTGTAACTGGAAGGTGAGTCCATATCTCCCTTTTTATATATTGGAACTACCCTAGCCACTTTGAGTTCTTCGGGAAAATATCCATCAGATATGCATTTATTTATACAGAATGTTAAGGGGTACACAATATAGTCTATTACTTTCTTTAGTAAAAATACAGGATATGTCATATATATCTACACTGTCTGAAGATTTCATCCGTTTTACAATGCTTATGACATGACTAGGTGAGACCATGTAGAACATAAATGTACCTGTGTCTGTTGGTGTTCTGCAAACATTTTTAGAAAGTAACTCTGATGATTTGATTATAGTATTTCCTAAATCTTCAACAGATTTAATAAAGAAATCATTGAACTTTTGGGGACTTATATTAATTTTTTTGCTTCTTAGATCTTTAGCAACGCCGTTTATTAATTTCCATGCAGCTTTGCACTTATTTGTGGAATTATCAATGGTATTGAAATTATGTGCTTTTTTGGCTTCCATCATGGCTTTTTTATACTCATTCCTGAATGTTATATAGACTAATCTGGCATGTCCTGTTTTCTGATTGCTACATATAATGTGCAACACCATAACTTGGTTTTTCATATTTAATAATTGTTTAGTGAACCATGAATTTTGTCTGTTTGTAGCCCTGTTTGTAAAGCCTTTGCCAGTTAATTTGCATTGCTTTATGGGGATGTTGTCATTAAATTGTGTCTGAAATGTTTTAAAAAATCTCTCAAATAATAGTTTCCCTGACAAATCAGCACTAAGACTATAACTTGTGTCACCATGACGTTGGTTAAACCAGTCTCTCTCAGCAAGGGACTTACAGAGCTGAACAATTTTGTCATCTGTGACAGGTATGGTGATTATAACTTTTGGGACAGGCTTAGGAATATTACTATTATCAATACAGAACCTACTTGTATAGTTTAAAGATACAGAGTCATGATCTGAAAATGGAAACGCTGTAACATCACATGATTCTTCTGTAGTTTTAAAGTTGACAAAAATATTGTCAAGACATGCTTTATCTCTTGTGGGCCTGTTATTGATTGAGTGCAAATTGCACTGTCTTAGAAGGTTTTTCAACTCAGTCACAGTATGTTTATGTGTTGTTATATCAAACTCTGCATTCAGATCTCCACCAATTACTATGTCATAATGCAACCATCTGGTCCCTCTTAGTACATCTAACAGCATGTCCAATTTTTCTAGAAATACGTTGATGATACCCTTAGGTGACCAGTAAAGGATACTATTACTAACTTAAGACTGTCCATAACTATACCAGTGGCTTCAAAGTTCTGTTCCTCACATAAATAATCTAGGTCCAACTTAACAATGGAGCAGCTGAATGACTGATTAATATATATTGCCACACCACCTCTTATATGCAATTTTCTACAGTAACTATTTGCTACATTATAGTTATCAAGTTTGGCAACTGGATGTACACTCTCAGTAACCCAATATTCACTTAGACAGAAAATATGAAATTTGTTATCTAGTCCAAAACTGTTTACAATAAATTCTTTTATGTATTACTCCTTGAACATTCAGATAGCAAATTTTAAGATCTTAATTGTTGTTTATTTTAGATTGAACGTTTTGGTGAGGAGTTATGAAATTTGTTACATTTCTTATCTCGTGGGCTTCTTCATCTTGCTGCCTTCCACTAAAAAATCATTTAGACAGACAGGAGGTGCTGTTTTCCGTCTACCCGTAACACCTGATGCTGCTTCTCCTGCTGCAATTCTCTTTTCTCCTTTTAGAGGCACTGTAGTTACTGTTACTTGTGCAACTTCTGCTGTTACTGCTACTGTTACTTCCTTTTCCACTGCTGCTACTGTTAATGCCATTGGTGACTGTGACGCTTTACATGTTTCCACGAAATTTTTCATCGTAGAGTGTATCTGCAGATGTTTCTTCCTCATATTCTGTCGGTGCACTTTTCTTTTCTGTTGTCATTGGCAGAAAACCTGTTGCAGGTAGTGCTATTTTTACATAGGCATCCACTCCTGCTGTCTTTATCATCTGGAGAATTTCTTTGGCCAGCACTTTCTTGCCTAGGTTGTTTCTGTGCAGTCCATGTCTTGTAAAATGCTCTCTTACTGAACTAGTTGCTTCAGTGAAAGTTGTGTGCACAAAACCGCTACAAATCTTCCTGAATTTCCGATTTGTTGCGATGATTTCTCTGTTTCCACACGAGTCTTCTGTTAAGTCGTGTGCTCCCTGCCGCCGTTGGATAAGTAGCTGCCAGCAGCAAGTCGTATAACCCTAGCTTACTTATTTGTTAGATAGTTTAATTAATTTATTTGCGTGTTTTTGGGTACTTGCATTGTTTAATTCGTATATTTCGGGCGTATCATAGTTTTTGAGGGTTGTATCATCGCGCCTTAGTACCTGAATAGTGTAAATTCGCGTAGTCGTCTGTCTTCTGTTTTTGTTTTGAACAGCCAGTGTCGGTTGCTCACAGCCAGTGTGCTCCCTGCCGCCGTTGGATAAGCAGCTGCAGCAGCAAGTCGTATAATCCTAGCTTACTTATTTGTTAGATAGTTTAATTAATTTCTTAGCGTGTTTTTGGATACTTGTATTGTTTCTTCATATTTCGGGCGTATTATAGTATTTGACAGTTGTAGCATCGCGCTTTAGTGTTTACTTCGTAGGTTCTTACTTAAATTGCGTGAGAGTTTCGTATAGGAGGTGCAATTTCGAGTTTTAGTTACTGTAATCGTAAATTCAGCAGATTGTAGCGCAGTCGTTAGGCATTTGTACAGGTTAGTTGATACATTCTTTGCGTGTTTCGCTTGCGTTTTCTAGGCACGGACTCGTGTTTCAGTAACTGTTGTTCAACATCGATTAGAATGGACAGGGACTGCGATTGCTGTGTTCGGATGAGGGCTGACTTGGCATCCCTTCGCTCACAGCTGCAATCGGCGCTGACTTCGGTCGCGCAGCTTGAGGCTGTTGCCAATGGGCACCAATGTGGGGAGCCGGACTTGGGTATCACGGGGATGTCAACCTCGTCCCGTCTGTCCCCAGATCGGTCTGCCGCTGTGGTTGCCCTGGTTGCTGCCCGCAGTGGGGCTGAGCCCTCGCCTGTGGTTGATTGGGAGGTTGTTCTAAGGCGTGGCAGGCAGCGAAAGGCGTCCCCGGAGGCTGATCAGAAAGCCTCCCCAGTGCGTCTGACAAACCAGTTTCAGGCACTGTCTCTGGCTGAGCCAGATGCAGCTGCCTGCCCTGTTTCAGAGGATCATTCTCAGCCTTCAAGGTCCGGGCAATCGCAGAGGGTGGGCTTGCTGGTAGTTGGGAGCTCCAATGTTAGGCGCATAATGGGGCCCCTTAGGGATACGGCGGCTAAGGAGGGGAAGAAATCCAGTGTACACTCCGTGTGCATTCCGTGAGGAGTCATTCCTGATCTGGAAAGGGTCCTTCTGGATGCCGTGAAGAGCACAGGGTGCAGCCAGCTGCAGGTGGTGGCACATGTCGGCACTAATGACGTGTGTCGCTTTGGATCTGAGGAAATTCTCTCTGGATTCCAGCGGCTATCTGATTTGGTGAAGGCTGCCGGTCTTGCTTACGAGTTGAAGGCAGAGCTCACCATCTGTAGCATCGTCGACAGAACCGACTGCGGACCTTTGGTGCGGAGCCGGGTGGAGGGTCTGAATCAGAGGCTCAGACGGTTTTGCGACCGTGTTGGCTGCAGATTCCTTGACTTGCGCCATAGGGTGGTGGGGTTTCGGGTTCCGCTGAATAGGTCAGGAGTTCACTACACTCAGCTGGAGGCTACACGGGTAGCGGAGGCTGTGTGGCGTGGACTGGGCGGCTTTTTAGGTTAGAAGGCCTCGGGAACGTACGGGGTGGGCTGCAATGTCAAAGGGTGCATGGCAAATACATGACGTGCTTGGACCAAGGAACAGTCGGAATTATAGTTGCAAATTGTTGTAGTTGCGCTGGAAAAGTCCCTGAGCTTCAAGCGCTAATAGAAAGCACAGAAGTTGATATCGTTATAGGTAAAGAAAGCTGGCTAAAGCCTGAAATAAGTTCTGCAGAAATTTTTACGAAGTCTCAGACGGTGTTCAGGAAAGATAGATTAGGCAGAATTGGTGGCGGAGTGTTTGTGTATGTCAGTAGTGGTTTATCTTGTAGTGAAGTCGAAGTAGATACTCCGTGCGAATTGGTATGGGTGGAGGTTATACTTAACAGCCGAATTAAGTTAATAATTGGCTCCTTCTACCGACCCCCAGACTCCGATGATACAGTTGCGGAACAGTTCAGAGAAAGTTTGAGTCTCGTAACAAATAAATACCCCACTCAAACGGTTATAGTTGGTGGGGACTTCAACCTACCCTCGGTATGTTGGCAAAAATACTTGTTCAAAACCGGTGGTAGGCAGAAAACATCTTCCGAGATTGTCCTAAATGCTTTCTCCGAAAATTATTTCGAGCAGTTAGTCCACGAACCTACGCGAATTGTAAATGGTTGCGAAAACACACTTGACCTCTTAGCCACAAACAATCCAGAGCTGATAGAGAGCATCATGACTGATACAGGGATTAGTGATCACAAGGTTGTTGTAGCTAGGCACAATACAGTTTCTTCCAAATCCATCAGAAACAAACGCAAAATAATTTTATTTAAAAAAGCGGATAAAGTGTCACTAGAAGCCTTCCTAAAAGACAATTTCCATTCCTTCCGAACTGACTATGCAAATGTAGACGAGATGTGGCTCAAATTCAAAGATATAGTAGCAACAGCAATTGAGAGATTCATACCTCATAAATTGGTAAGAGATGGAACGGATCCCCCGTGGTACACAAAAAAGGTCCGAACGCTGTTGCAGAAGCAACGGAAAAAGCATGTGAAGTTCAGAAGAACGCGAAATCCCGAAGATGGGCTAAAATTTACAGACGCGCGAAATTTGGCACGGACTTCGATGCGAGATGCCTTCAATAGGTTCCACAACGAAACATTGTCTCGAAATTTGGTAGAAAATCCGAAGAAATTCTGGTCGTATGTAAAGTACACAAGCGGCAAGACGCAGTCAATACCTTCGCTGCGCAGTGCCGATGGTACTGTTACCGACGACTGTGCCGCTAAAGCGGAGTTATTGAACGCAGTTTTCCGAAATTCCTTCACCAGGGAAGACGAACGGAATATTCCAGAATTTGAAACACTAACATCTGCTAGCATGAGTTTCTTAGAAGTAGATACCTTAGGGGTTGCGAAGCAACTCAAATCGCTTGATACGGGTAAGTCTTCAGGTCCAGATTGTATACCGATTAGGTTCCTTTCAGATTACGCTGATACTATAGCTCCCTACTTAGCACTCATATACAACGGCTCGCTCACCGATAGATCTGTACCTACAGATTGGAAAATTGCGCAGGTCGCACCAGTGTTTAAGAAGGGTAGTAGGAGTAATCCATTTAACTACAGACCTATATCATTGACGTCAGTTTGCAGTAGGGTTTTGGAGCATATACTGTATTCAAACATTATGAATCACCTCGAAGGGAATGATCTATTGACACGTAATCAGCATGGCTTCAGAAAACATCGCTCTTGTGCAACGCAGCTAGCTCTTTATTCACACGAAGTAATGGCCGCTATCGACAGGGGATCTCAAGTTGATTCCGTATTTCTAGATTTCTGGAAAGCTTTTGACACCGTTCCTCACAAGCGACTTCTAATCAAGCTGCGGACCTATGGGGTATCGTCTCAGTTGTGCCACTGGATTCGTGATTTCCTGTCAGGAAGATCGCAGTTCGTAGTAGTAGACGGCAAATCATCGAGTAAAACTGAAGTGATATCAGGTGTTCCCTAGGGAAGCGTCCTGGGACCTCTGCTGTTCCTGATCTATACAAATGAACTGGGTGACAATCTGAGCAGTTCTCTTAGATTGTTCGCAGATGATGCTGTAATTTACCGTCTAGTAAGGTCATCCGAAGACCAGTATCAGTTGCAAAGCGATTTAGAAAAGATTGCTGTATGGTGCGTCAGGTGGCAGTTGACGCTAAATAACGGAAAGTGTGAGATAATCCACATGAGTTCCAAAAGAAATCCGTTGGAATTCGATTACTCGATAAATAGTACAATTCTCAAGGCTGTCAATTCAACTAAGTACCTGGGTGTTAAAATTACGAACAACTTCAGTTGGAAGGACCACATAGATAATATTGTGGGGAAGGCGAGCCAAAGGATGCGTTTCATTGGCAGGACACTTAGAAGATGCAACAAGTCCACTAAAGAGACAGCTTACACTACACTCGTTTGTCCTCTGTTAGAATATTGCTGCGCGGTGTGGGATCCTTACCAGGTGGGATTGACGGAGGACATCGAAAGGGTGCAAAAAAAGGGCAGCTCGTTTTGCATTATCACGTAATAGGGGAGAGAGTGTGGCAGATATGATACACGAGTTGGGATGGAAGTCATTACAGCAAAGACGTTTTTCGTCGCGGCGAGACCTTTTTACGAAATTTTAGTCACCAACTTTCTCTTCCGAATGCGAAAATATTTTGTTGAGCCCAACCTACATAGATAGGAATGATCATCAAAATAAAATAAGAGAAATCAGAGCTCGAACAGAAAGGTTTAGGTGTTCGTTTTTCCCGCGCGCTGTTCGGGAGTGGAATAGTAGAGAGATAGTATGATTGTGGTTCAGAGAGATAGTATGATTGTGGTTCGATGAACCCTCTGCCAAGCACTTAAATGTGAATTGCAGAGTAGTCATGTAGATGTTTAATGTTTACAACAAATACCTTCGCCTGTGAAATTTTTCCTAGCGATTTTTTCAGTGTTCTTACAGCAAGGCTGCTTTCATTTTTATAGACATCGTTTCGCCCTCCGATTATGACACGGAACTTTCACGGAACTTTCACAGTTTTTCAGCACTTCTCGTAGAGGAGCACCAGGTTTGGAAATTCCAGTCACTTTATATTCGGACTGCATATCAGACATGATTGTAGCCAGTCCCTTGCCGTGACTCGTCGATAATATGTATATTTCTTCCTTCTTCTTCTTCTCTGTTTCCTTTTTTGTCTCGTTTTCAGTTTTAGTACAAGTTGCTCTCACACGATTTTTTTCGTTTAATAGTATTTGATGGTAACGTGTTTCTGCTGGCACTTTTTTGTTCAACAGATCTTTCTGAGCGGTTACCTGTTACACTGAGATTTTTTGGCCGTGATTCTGAGCTGTCTGCACTTAGAACATCGTATTTACTCATTAGTGGAACACGAAAAACATTGGTATTTAAGACAGGTCGAGAGATTTACTTAGGCCTAATATATACACACTCTCGTTTGCCTGTTTGCGTATCTGTGGGAAGGTCCATATAGTCGATCAAACTTTCCAGCATTTCTGCATATTGTCTAGCTTTACTTAAGTCACTTTGCAGTTCTTCCCTCACACTTATTTCGAGTCCAGCGTTGCACATTTCAAATGCAGTTTCAAGACCGTTGCACTCAGTTCCACAGGCACATGTAGGCCTATGTTGACCGAGATTTGCTTCCACGAAACAACAAGAATGATACCATTTATGTGTCACTACACATATTTTAACACCTTTTATCCCTTTTTTTTGCACATAGCATACAATTCACTGATGGTAATTTACCGATTTTCACGAAGCGATTTGCCACTACATCCATATGCGCCGCCATCTTGCTTCTGTTCCTAACGACATGACAAAAGTGCTGGTGACTCCTGTATATAAGAAAGGTAAAAGAATGAGCCCATAAAATTATAGACCAATATCATTAACATCAATTTTCTGCAGAATTATTGAACATATTGTAATTTTGAATGTAATAAATTTCCTTGAGACGGGAAAGATTCTGTTGGATTGGGTTGGGTTGTTTGGGGGAAGACACCAAACAGTAAGGTCATTGGTCTCATCAGATTAGGGGAGTATGGGGAAGGAAGTCAGTCGGCCATGTCCTTTCGAAGGAACCATCCCAGCATTTGCCTAGAGTGATTTAGGGAAATCGTGGGAAACATAAATCACAATGGCTGAACACGTGATTGAACTGTTGTCCTCCTGCATGAGAGTCCACTGTGCCACCTTGCTTGGTAAAGATTCTGTCCATAAATTAGTATGGAAACTCAGCTTGCCATTTTCTCACAAATTATCCAGTGAACCACTGGTGGAGGACAACAGGCAGATTACATATTCCTAGATTTCCAGAGACTGCTTGACACAAGGCCCCCTGCACCCCCCCCCCCCCCCCCCCCAAGCAGATGGTTAACCACAGTCTGAGCATACAGAATAGGTTCTCAAGTATGTGAGTGGTTTGAAGACTCCTTAAGTAGCAGAACCCAATACATTGTCATGGATGATAAGTGTTCATCAGAGACAAAAGTATCATCAGGAGAGCCCCACTGAAGTGTGAGAGGGCTGTTCTTGTTTTCTCTATATATGAAAGATCTGACAGGCACAGTGAGCAGCAATCTGTAACTGTTTGCTGTTCTACTGTTAACGAAACTGTCATCATTGAGTGACTGTAGGAAGATACAGGATGACTTAGACAAAATTTCTAGCTGGTGTGGTGAATGGCAGCTGGTTTTAAATGTAAAAAAATGTAAGCTTATGCAGATGAGTAGGAAAAACTGTCCTGTAATGTTCAAATACAATATCCATGGTGATCTGCTTAAGACAATCTTTTTGATGAAATATAAAGGTGCAACATCACAAAGGGCTACAAAATGGAACAAATACCTGCACAAATCTGTGAGGGAAATGAGATGTATTATTATACATGACAGATCAAAATTAATATGTATAACACACATAGAAGGATACAATAACAGAAGCTAAAACATTCTCTTAAACTTGGGCCCACAAATGAACGATTTGTGAGACAATTTTTAATCTGTGGTTTTGAGTTGCCATTCACTTTATTATGAAATATTGTCCTGGTTAGTACAAACGTCAGCAACTGGAAGCATTTAATTCCATAAATTATCTGGGAGTAGGCATTAGGAGTGATTTACAATGTGATGATCGTATAAAGTTGATTGTCGGTAAAGCAGATGCCAGACAGAGATTAATTGGAAGAATCCTAAGGAAATGCAATCGGAAAACAAAGGAAGTAGGTTACAGTATACTTGTTAACCCACTGCTTGAATATTGCTCAGCAGTGTGGGATCTGTACCAGATAGGGTTGATAGAAGTGATAGAGAAGATCCAATGGAGAGCAGTGTGCTTCGTTACAGGATCATTTAGTAATTGTGAAAGTGTTATGGAGATGATAGAAGTTTCGAGAACGCACCTTCACCAAGGAGTCAAGCAGTATATTGCTCCCTCCTACGTATATCTCGCGAAGAGACCATGAGGATAAAATCAGAGAGATTAGAGCCCACACAGAGGCATACCGACAATCTTTCTTTCCATGAACAATATGAGACTGGAATAGAAGGAAGAACCGATAGATGTACTCAAAGTACCCTCCGCCACACACCGTCAGGTGGCTTGTGGAGTATGGATGTAGATGTAGATGTAGATGTAGAATGTATACAAATGTGCAGTTTTAGACTAAGTTACCATTGAGCTTCAATTTCACCCACAGTATACCACATTGTGCACCATGATGGGGACTGTGGCACAATGAGGTGCATCACATTTTGGTGCTAATAGAAAATGAAATTTAATGCCCAAATACCATACAAGATGAATGGATCAAGCATGGTCTGTACAGGTATCTTGAACTTGTAGGTCACTTGACCTGAATCCTCTGGCTTTTACTATCTGGGGTCATCTGAAAAGAGAAGTGTATGGCACTACCATTGATACAGTTACAGAATTGGAGCAGTGAATTGTACAATCTTCTCAAGATTTAGTAGATGATGCAGGGGTGTTTGAAAGAATTTGTATCTCACTGCAGAGAGTGGTGCAGTATAGCAACCAAATGTGATGATGATACATGGAACACCTTCTTTAACATATACTATTGTACAGTAAACAGCAACAGTCCACGGTTATACTTGAAAACTCGTGTACTTGCTCTCCTTTCTGAACAAGTCAAGTCCACTTGTACTGTTAAAGTTTAAAGCTAGTGCACAGATCTCATTTTTGTCCTCGAACCCCCCCCCCCCCCCACACACACACACACACACACAACAGAGTGGGCTGGTCCTTCATTTTGAAAATAGAACACTGTAACTTCTTAATTCTATGATGCAGTACTTAGGGATACTTTGGGGTGAAACATTTGATCATTGAAGAAACTCGACTGCGTAAATGAATTTCTAGTTTCCCAGATTCCATTCAGTTGGCATACTTATCTCATCATGCAAAGTAAACACGCTGAAGCAGTGTAGTATTCCCTGTTAAGGTAGGCCTTGCATGAAATTTGAAATGAATCAGATGGGGACTGGACAGAAAAATTTACGTTTGGAATATAGTTATACTGATGAGGCTAGCACTTCTTACTAATGTTAATGACAACTCGTAACCAGACAGTTGCAGTTATTTCACAAATGACTCATTTGCAGAATATTTTTTGCTTATGTTATGGAATACTTTCAGCCATGTCAGTTTCTGTTACTAATTATGATACATGCAGTATACCAATTTTGCACTTGTGCACCTCTGGCACATCTCTCAGTTTGATACCCCAAGCAGCTGCTTGTATCACTTGTGCCTTGACCCAACCCTGAGGGCATATCTGTTGCACCTGTGTTGAGAATCATATCGACTGTCTACTATAGCTTGTAAAATATTCTTATTTGTGAAATGTGTTTTATTCATCTCTTAATGCACACAATTTCAGAACATATGTCTGATGTACAGGAGACATGTCAAGGTTACAATTTGCTTATTTAAAATTTTGTCACATTTATAATAATACTTTGTAGAGCAATTACTTGCAATTTGTCAGACTTACAGTATTTACATCTACTATAACTATCATAAATTTTTATTCCATTTTAGGGATCCAGCTCAAAGTATCACTTTGTCCTTCATGAAATCTTCCACAGAGTAGTAGCATTTTTCAATTAGAAAATCATGTAACTTGCTTTTTAAAATATTTATCTTCATTTTCATTATGCCACACCCTTTTATTGTACTGGGAATTTTCATAGCTGAGCAATCTGAGCATGCAGTTTTAAGTGATGAGAGGTGAGCATAAAGTTCCCTTTATGTCTTGTGTCATATGAGTGTTCAAAATGCGTAGGAAAAGAACCACCTCAAAGATGTATAAAGAGGGGGCAGTTAATATTTTTAGGTCTTTAAATAATGGCCGACATGATGGGCTCAGCTGTGCAGAGCACATGTTGCGAATGATTCTTTTTTGCAACTTTAAAATTCGTGTAACATTTCCCGAGTTTCCCGAAAAAATTATTCGATATCGAATAACCGATTCAAAGTAGCTATAATATGCTTTTTCTCCTGGTGGCCATATCAGTGGCACTGGCTAAAATTTCCATTGCAAATGCAATGCTGTTTAATTTATTTGCTAGATATTCTATATGAGAATTCCAACTCAAAGTTCTGCCTCAGTTTATTCCCAGGAACCTGACTGAGTCAAGTTCTTCAATTTTTGATTGTTGTGAGTGACATAGATTTCTTTGGTATTTGAATGTTTGGTTTTAAAACTCATCATGTGGGTTTTTGAAATGTTTAGCCTTAAGCCATTTTGACTGAACCAGGTTTCCAGGTTACTTAACATATTCATGACATTCTGTGGTATATTGTCAGAATTTTCATTTTCTATTAGGGCAGAAGTATCATCTACAAACAAAGTTAAATGAGTATTTACATTGAGAGGCAAGTCATTAACATAGAACAGGAATAAAATGGGTCCAAGGATTGTGGATTGAGCCTTGAGGAACACCTTGTGACACAGTTTTCCACTCGGAGAAGTGATCTGCTCCATTTGATGTGATTACTACCCTATGTTTCCTCTCCAAGAGATATAATTCAAACCATTTCAAAGCAATATCCCTCATTCCATACCTCTTGAGTTTTAAAAGCATCAGGGCATGGTTTACAGAGTCAAATGCTTTTGTAAGATCACAGAATATTCCTGTGACCTTAGCTTTCCTATCTAATGATGAAGTAATTTTTTCGATAAACTCATTTATTGCATTTACTGTGTTTTTGCCTTATTGGAAGCTAAATTGGTTATGTGAAGCTTTGTATCTGTAAAGCAGCAATTTTTTCAAGTATCTTTGATATGACACGGAGTATAGAGATGGGGCAATAATTTCCCATATCATCTTTTGAACTTTTTTAAAACAATAGTCTTACTTCTGCATATTTCAAGAGATCTGGGAAGTAACGTTCTTCAAAGGATTTGTTTATTATGAGAGAGGGAAGATGAGCTATTATGCTGTAAACTTTTTTAATTATTTTGATGGGTATCCCATACCAGCCATCAGAGTTTTTGTCTTTTAAGGAGAGTATGACACTTTCAACAAATTTTGCTGAGATTGTGTTGAATTTTTTGAGACATTCACTGGTATTGCCTTTTAACCCTCAACTTTTTACCTTCTGCATGTAATTTGCTATGTCTAAATCAGATTTTGCTACATTTATGAAGTACTCATTGAAGAACTCAGATATCTGAGCTGGACTTACAACTAATTTTTCCTTAAGTTTGATTTCTAAAATGTCTTGTTTATGATTTTGGGCACCTAATTCAGACCATACTGACCTTGTTTTATTTTTCTGCCCTAGAATGAATTAGTCATTTGTCATTTGTTTTGAAGCTTTCACAACTTTTTTAAAAAAAATAATTTTATAGTTTCTAACATATTTTACAAAATCAGGATTTTTGTTGTACTTCAGTTGATTGTGTAGCTTCCTTTTCCTCTCACTCGATATTTTTATTCCTGGTGTGATCCATCTTATCTTACTTGATGTTTCGTTGCAATATGATCTTGGTAGGAAAGCTTCATTAAATACTTCAAAAAAACTGTTTAAGAATGTAATAAAGTTTTCATTTGTTGAATCACCAACCCCAAAACACCACTTAACTTTACTTAGTTTCTCATAGAATATTTCAATATTAGATTTATTGAAACTTCTTTTGATATATGTTTTTCTTGTATTATATTTACCAGTTTTTGGCAGTGAGACAAATAAGGCTGAGTTATCAGAAAGTTCTAAGTCTAGACAGAATTTATGTACATTATGAAAGTAGTAATTTGTTACAATGTTGTCGATGCATGTTGCTGAGTGAATTTTTTCTCTGGTGAACTCTGAAAAATTTAGTTTAAAATCAGACTTTTTAATTAAATCAATAAATGTTGTTGATTCTTTATTGTCATTTGCAGTGTTTATATTAAAATCTTCTGCTATTACAATTTTCTTCTTCTTTTCTTTCTTTACTTTATCTAGTAAGCACTGGAATTTAAAGAGCAATGGCGTGACTAAAGCCCTTTCTGGAATTCTGTAAACTGAAATGATCAACGTACTAAGGTCTTTAAGCTCTACGCAACAACTTTCAAATATGCAATCTTAATTTAAACAATTAAAATCTGTTTTCACTTCATAGCTTATAGAAGAGTCCAGGAGTATTATTAAGAGGTAAACAATCTTTCCATTGTGTTGTTATATTGCACATCAAGTTGTGGCAACAATGATTACCAATGTACAAAGGGCAAATAAAACAAGCAGGAAGCTATATATGTTCAGCAAACTGGATAAAAAATCAGTAATGCCAAATCTCAGTGAGGAACTTGAAACTTCCAGCACAGTGCAGGAGCATGTAAAGGAACTATGGCTCAAGTTTAAAAGAATGGTTGACCATGCACTGGATAGATATGTACTCAGAAGAACAGTTCACAATGGGAGGGATGCTCCATGGTACACAGTCACTGTGAAGAAAATGCTAAAGAAACAGACTACTGTATAACAGGTGTAAGGAAAGCATAGGGTTGTAGGTAGAGAGTTGTTAATGAAACAGGTTTGGTGTCAAGAGGGCAATGTGTGAAGCCTTCAGTGACTACTGTAGCAGAATAACTTTTTTTTCTTTTTTTTTTTTTTACAAAAACCAAAGAAATTCTGATCATATGTAAAGGCTGTTAGTGGCACCAAAGTTAGTGTCATTTCCTAGCAGACAAGAACTGAAATTGAGGGTAGCAAAGAAAAAGCTGAAATTCTTGACTCTGTTTTCTAATGCTCCTTTACAAATGAGAACCCAGGCAAATTGCCCCAATTTAATCCTGGTACCACTGAAAAGATGAGTGAAATCAGTATTAGTGTCAGTTGTATTGATAAACAGCTGATATGGTTAAAACTGAACAAAGCTCCAAGGTCCAATGGAATCCCTTTCAGATTCTATACTGAATTTGCAGCTGTGTTAGCCCCTCTTCTAACTATAATCTATTGTAGATCCCTCAAACAAAAAACCGTGCCCGGTAGTTGGAAGAAAGCGCAAGTAACTACCGACTACAGGACAGGTAGTAGACGTGATCCACAAAACTACCATCCAATATTTTTGACATTGATTTGTTGTAGAATTTTAGAACATACTCTGAGTTCAAACATTATGAGATATCTTGAACAGAATGACCTCCTCCATACCAACCAGATGGCTTCTGAAAACGTCAATCATGTGAAACCCAAATTGGACTTTCTCACATGATATCCTGAAAGTTTTGGATCAAGGTAACCAGGTAGGTGCAGTATTTCTTGATTTCCAAGAAGCACTTGACCCAGTAACACACATACACTTATTTTCAAAATTTTGATCATATGGGATATCAAGTGAAATGTTTGACTAGGTTAAGGACCTTTTGGTAGGGACGACACAGCTTGTTATCTGATGTAAAAGTAACTTTGGATGTGCCCCAGGGAAGTGTGTTGGGACACTTGCTGTTCATACAGCATATTAATGATCTGGTGGACAACTAACCTCAGACTTTTCACAAGTGCTGCAGTTAACTGTAAAGAAGTACTGTCTGAAAGAACCTGCATAAATATTCAGTCAGATTAAGTATCGATCTTCAGCAACTGTAATCATATATACCAGTTTCAAGCACTTAGTTCCCTTCTTCAGAAGGTTATGCCTATCACATTATTTGCAAATGTCAATAATAAAGTGCATACAGCAAAATGCCACGGTCATGTTGTTCACAGTGTCAGCATAAAACTAGATTGCAAAGTGGTGCAAAGATTGGCAGCTTGCTTTAAATCTTCATTCAAGTAAATGCACTTCACAGAAAAAAAAAAAAAAAAAAAAAAAAAAAAAAAATGCGGCCTATTCTAGAATATTGCTTAAGAGAGTGAGACCCATACCATATAGGACTAACAGGGGATATTGAATGTATACAGTGATGGGCAGCATAAATGGTCATAGGTTTGTCTGACCCATGGGAGAGTATCACAGTGACACTGTGACTAAACTGGCAGACTCTTGAAGATGAACATAAACTATATGACGAAAGTTCACTAACAAAGTTTCAAGAACACCCACATAGGTATTATGAGGACAAGATTAAAATAATTACAGCATGCACAGAGGCATTCAAACAATCATTCTTCCTGTGCCCCGTATGTGAATGGAATGGGAAGAAACCCTAATAACTGGTATAATTGGATGTACCCTCTGCCAAGCACTTCATGATGGTTTGCAGAGTATGGATGTAGATGTAGATATAGAAGTTTCAAATCACATTGTATTCCATTGTGGACTATTCTTATATTTAAAATGAAATATTCTTTAACTGTATTGTGATTATGACCAGAAGATTCAAACCCAGATATATAATGTTGAGCATGTAAATGCATTCTTAATCTTGTGTTGTAGTGTACTATATTGCCCAGTATCACATGGTAAAATTGTACTTTTGATGTCATTGAATTGGTGAAACAAACAAACAAATACTTTATCTTTCTGATCACCTTGATGCCTGGCTTTCAGGATGTCATGTGTGGAAAGTGTGAATTGTGTTTTGCATGAGCAACGCTTGTGGAAACAATGCTGGCTGGTATGGAGGAGGCCATTCTGTTCAAGATATTTTACTACATTTGAGCTGAGAATATGTTCTAAGATTCCACAGTGGATGGATATCGAGGATACTGGATGGTAGTTTTGTGTATAACTTCTGCGACTGGTACCCTTTTGTACATTGGTGTGGCCTGTGCCTTTTTCCAACTAGTGGGCACAGTTTTTTATTTGAGAGATTTGTGGCATTTATGATTAAAAGTGGGACTAACTCAGCTGCGAATTCAGTGTAGAATCTCATAGGGATACTATCAGGCCTTGACACGTTGTTCAGTTTTAGCGACTCCAATTGTTTACCTATAACTCTTCTACCAATAATGATATCATTCATCTCTGTAGTAGTGCAGAAATTAAATTTGGGTAACACTCCTGGATTTTCCTGTGCAAAAAGGCGTTTGAAAATGTAGTTCAGCATTTCTGCTTTTGCTTTGATGTCTCCAATTTCAGTTCCTGTGCCATCCACAAATGTTTAGACAGTGACTTTTGTATGACTAACAGCCTTTACATATGACCAGAATATTTTGATAATATTCTGTTACAGAAGTCAATGAATGCCTGACACATTATTCTGTTGACTGACAAGCATGCATCATTCAGCATCTCTCAAGCTATAGACCAGTTTCTTGTTTTACAGCTATTACGTAGTAGTCTCTGACTCTTTAGAATGTTGTACCTCAACTATTTTTAGTGCTACTGAGTAAAGTAGCTGCACTTGCATGGCTGTTGCAGAAGGCCCTGGTAACACATGAGCACTGAGCAGACCAAAACACTGTAACATCACATGCAGTCATGTCACATGTCAGTTTCCACATAGCAGGCAGCAACTCAATAGTGCCAATATAGCAGAAAGGTAGGGCAACCACAGTATTGGAGGGCTGGTTACTATGCCTCCAAGCCTTGGACTTATTTCGTGTACTTGTTTGGAAGCAGTGCTTTGTTGAAACAAGTAGGCACCAAACTAGTATAAAAACCCATCACTTTTAGACAAAGTGGTCACAGTTTAGCAGCACCATCTACTAGGGAAGATCTATGCTGGTGGATGGGGCTATATAGTCCTTCAAGCAGCCACTATGAGATTTGGTGTCCACCAGCTGCATATCTACTGTTGGCAGTGTGTCCACTGCTGTGAATTTAGTGCGACCAGCTGATGGACCACCTCTGAGCTAAGATCAGCTGCAGACAGCATTCTGCACTGGAGGGCAGCTACTCAAGACCAAAGTGGTGCAGCCACTTAACCACCTATGCCTGGGTGGGCATACTCACATTGTAAGCCTCGAATCATGAGGGCAGGTTCTACTACTGAGGGCTGCCTTCCTCCACAAGGATCACCGGGGGGGGGGGGGGGTCTGCATCTATCAGCTTTGAACTGTAGAGCCATGCTCAACAGTACTCATGCTTCCTTAAACTCCACATATCAGGATTCCTGCCCATCTGCTAGCATCAGATATGTCACTGGCCACCTGTTGCATCAGCACCACATCACTCGCAATTGACTGTGCGCACCAGAGCGACATGGCCATCATAGTGTCACTACATGTGTTGTAGTGTACTCTCCAATAAAATGTATGACTAGTAATGATGTTCTCTTGAAAAACCATTAGTCATCATAAAAAAAAACCTCAATCCTACCACTGTAGACTTCATCTACCCCAGGCCTCTTCATTTTGGTGTCAGAAGTGGGATCAACATCTGCAGTGGGACTGGGAACCTCATCTTCAGCTGCAGCTTGTAGTGCCAACAATCACTGGGGTAAGTGCAGTGTTTTTTTTTTCTTTTTTTCCCAGAGGTTAAATTGTATTTGTAAGTGCAGTATGTGGCACGGAAACTCAGACAGTGTTATGTGGATGGGTAAATATGAGTGTTAGTTTTCACCTAGTTAATATGTCTTATCCTGAGCAAGGTGCCTGTGGCTCATTGTCTAGACATGTACAGGGCATTAACCATGTGTAGCAATCCAGGAAGTGATACTGGGTTTTGTCAAGAAGTATTTGGATAGTATTATGTTTAAGTGTCCTTGTCACCATTCTGTTTTGTTCTTGATGTTTCCTGCTAAAGGGGTAATCATGTTGTTAATAACAGAGCTGGCTACCCTGAATGAAATTTTATGAATTTTAGCAACTGAGTAGCTTGATTGCATGATGACTTTCAAAAAGATCAGAGCTCTGTGCAGAATACCCTAGGCAAGTTTGGAAAAAATAAAAACAGCAAATGGGGGAAACAATTTACAAAGCTTTGGGAAAATACTCATATGAGGGTGTAGTAGTATGGAGGGTTCATACGCCATTTCCCCACACTTAATGTCAATTTCTTCAAATGTTGTAATCTTTTTGCACAAATAGATCATTTTCAGAGGAGAACTGCAATAACAAAAGTATTCCTCATAAAATTCTACACAAAAAAGGTACTGTGCATATTTTGAGTTAGATGAATAGTTTTAGAGATATATACTACTACTCATTAATTTCAATAAACCCAACAAATGACATCTATATCTCTGTAGATAAGGTCTAATACCATGGGTACAGTTGAGGAAGCAAAGGAATAGAACAACAGTTGTACACATGTCATGATTTTTGTTTGTGGTCATTGAGATACAATAGTACCTAACAAACAATGTTGTGTATGTAAACATTATGTAGCTATCTGATATGTTTGTTTACCTAGTTGCTGACGGACACCGCATTTGGTGCACCTGTGTTGTTCAGTGTAGTGATGTGATGTCCGCAGCGAACAGTAAGCATTACTACTGGTTTCTGCATGTCAGTTCCTTCTGACATTGATGTGTGCACATCACTAGTATGGCTCCTAGAGTGGAGATATCCATAGAAAAATGTGCTGCACTTAGCCAAGCTGGTTTATCTATTCACCAAATTGTGAAACAGTGTAGTGTGTCTATAGGGGGATTTCAATACACCCTTCATTGACAGAAGACAACAGGTAGCAATAAGGACATACCATGACCAGGATGACCTTGTAAAACTACTAAAATTGGTGATAAATATATCAGAATTACCAATAAAACAAATAGATTCAAAACAGCACCCCAAATTCATGCAGAACTGGTAGAAATGAATACGACAACAATATCTGTTGCAACAGTAAAAAGGAGACCGACTGAAGCCGGCTTGAAAGGATTTGTCACAGCAAGAAAACCCCTTCTAAAGACCATAAATGAAAAGAAGAGACTTGAATGGGCTAGAAAACATCGTAATTGGGCATTGGAAGAGTGGACAAAGGTGTTATTCACCAATGAATCAAAGTTCGAGATTTTTGGAACCAGAAGGATAATATTTGTTCGCCAATTTGTAGGGGAAAGGGTAGCCCAGCAGTGTGTTCTACCTACAGTTAAACACGTTGGAGGTTCTATTATAGTTTGGAAATGTTTTGCTGGAGATAGAGTTGGCGGCATTGTGAAAACAGAAGGATGTATGGATCAGAAGCAGTTCCACCGAATACTTCAGTATCACGCAATATGAAGTGGATTGTGCTTAATAGAGAAAGGGTTCAGCTTACAACACGATAATGACCCCAAACATTGATCAGCATACTGTATGAAACTACAATGCATCAAAGGAAAAACAGTAAGTACTCAACTATATGGTGTGCCCGTCCCAAAGGCCCGATTGTAATCCCACTGAAATGGTCTGGGAGGAAGTGGACAGACGTATCAGGGAAGTTAATATATCCAGCAAGGAAAATCTCTGGAATATTGTTAAGGATATGTGGAATCATATAGATTCTCGATATCTACAAAAACTGATTGACCGCATGGCTCGAGTTTGTGAGACAGTCATTAAATTCAAAGGAGGATACTTTGATGAAAGTAAAATATAATGATTGTGATTGTATTATATATGTGGAAGTTAATATAATTATATTTTGTGAGAAATAACATTTGAATTTGTGTTGTAAATCTGAAATACCAGGGTGTATTGAAATTAATGAGTGGTAGTGTAAGAGTTGGAGTAGCATTCTGTTAACGGATAATTTTTGCAGCTTTTGTTGCTTAGACAGTTATGTAAATAAAAAGAGTAATTAAGTATATGGAAATATTTCATATATTTCAAGTTGATAAAACTTTTTGTGTGTTCAGTAATGCTGAAATCAGGATTAGATCTCCAACAATGGAAACTGCAAATTCCCCTTCCAATTCACTCACCATTCCCCTGCCACTGACACTGCCATTTTTCCCTACACATGTCCAGTTTAATTGAGTATATTTCACAAACTTATTAAGCTCATGCAAAGCAGTTCAGTTTGTTGTATAATATAGTGTTTCTTCTCACTCCCTTTTCTTTTCTGTGGACTGAGAGAAGAATAATGATGGCTCCTAACCCATGTTTTATTTGCAATAAATCTGTTTTGGAAGGAGAGCTGTCAGAAGTGATGAAGGGGTTGGGAATTTTGATATGTGCCAGCACAGAACGGAAGGATGTGGTCATAATTTCCTACAAAACATTGGAATGATTGACATGCATAAAGTATGTCGATGTGAATATATTAAGCGATGTAATGTAAAGGATCTAATTAACCAGAAAGATGCACAGATAGATGATAGAAGTTTAAGATTGTCTTTGTCTTATCCATTCAGTTTCAAAGACAACAGTTTCATGTGTGCTGAAAAATTTGACTTAGAGGCTGAAAGAAAAAAAATAGATAGTTTTGGTATTGAAACCAGTATTGCACATGATGATGCAGATTTTGACATTGTTGGAAAAACAATAAGTGACTCAAAATTGTATCGACATGTTGTTATTCTCGGTCAAGATGCTGATCTTCTTGTGCTATATATAGATGTTGCTGCAGATGACAAAGATATTATTATGTTGAAGATAGGTAAAGGCAGCATCAGAATGAGGTTCTAAAGATATATGTAACAGTTCTAAAGATATATGTAGTTCTAAAGATATATATAACACCTCACTCAGCCATAACTGTAAGGAATCAATCCTATTTCTCCAAGCAGTAAATGGTTGCAACAGCACTTCAGCCTCATTTAGTAAAGGGGAGTTGCAGGCTTTCTAACTATTTAGCAACAGCCACATCTTCATAATATTCCACTAATATTCAACAATCCCACATCATCTCGTGTGGCCACTGAAAAAGTAGCAGATTAATTCATCCTCTCTCTCTCTACACAAAAACAGGAAAGAGTCCTGTTGATGACACCTTATATGATACCAGATTTCAATGTTTGAATGTGCTTGTGGGTCAGGCAAGCAATGCTGTCATAATCTTTTGTTTGCCACCTGCTATTAATACAGCATGCCTCCACTTCTACTGAGTATATCTACAAGTCCAGCTATGGCTGGGGAACGGCTTGAATCCCACAAACTGGGCTTAGAGGGAATCAAACTTATCCCTTTCTCCAATTCACAGGAAATGACCACCGGCTGTAGACAAGATATTACTATTGATTTCATGCAGCTATACTCAAGGTTGCATACGACAATGTAAGAGTGTGAAGGCTGACTTACATTGCACAACAATGTGCAAAAGCTGTCAAGCACAAAGCTGCACTAACATGACTTGTAGCAATTTGACAGAAGATATGGAGGACGGTTTTCTGTACATAATTATATGCAACAGCCTATTCTTTCAAAAGATATGGTGGTATTTTAGTTGTGTAGGTGTTGTACATGTGATGATTGTAAATTTTTTATAAAGGCAGTAGTTGTTGATTATTTCTTCAGTAATTCTTAATTCTCATGACAAATGATTCTGATTCCAGTACAAACTATAAGGTACATAATACTGAACAAAAAACTGTATAGCAGAATAGTTCTAAATCAAGACATGTCAGTTTTAAACATATTTTCACTTTTTTTATCTTCAGATTTTAGTACTGACATTTATGTCTTGCAAATATGTTTCTATATGTGTAACAGACAAGTACTTGTGGAGAAACAGGAGAGAGATTTAACTGCATTAAAATTTAAGCAGCAAATTATTCCACACTCACAGGCTAATGAATTTTTAATATTCTAGATAGAATGTATCAGTAACTGGTCATCTAGCTTTAAACATGCATATGGCCTTCCCTGAGCAGAATTTCACAAAAAATATTTTTTGCCATAGTAAATGTCTTAAAAATGAAACATTTTTTGCAAAAATTGAAATAGGTAAAAAATTTGAATTCGGGGGTGGGGGTGGGGGATGACAATCCGCTAGGGAAGCAAATTTGTCTGTTAAGTAGTACTACATCCCATAAGAGTGTCTTCCCATAGTTTCAAAACTTTATACATTATTTCCCCCATTTTCCTTAATTTGCCTGGGGTAGAAGAGTTACTCCAGACTATGTAGAGAAAGGCAGATAGAATTTGATGAGTGGTTGGTTAAAAACAAGCTTCTAGAGGTATGGAAAATGAGAATTTTGGAGTAGCTGGAAGAAAGGAAAAAGGGTAGTACTTGCATGGATGCAGAAAGTAGTAACATTGTAAAAGTGGCATAATGTAGAATTAGCAATTTCAATATCTTGTAAAAATGGGGACTCTGTAGTATCTGTAGTGCCAGTCAAACTAAGTGTGCACTGTTTTCAAGTACATAAGTGTGTGGATAGCAACATGGGTGATTTAAGAGCAGTAGTATCTACCCTACTGGGTGATAATTGGTGTAGTGCAGAGGTCGTGGGGCCTGGGCCAGAAATACAGGGAAGTGCATGTGCCCATGACCTTTGTGTCACGCAGAGTAGGAGTCCAGACAGTAATTTTGATGTAAATACTGCAAAGAAAGCAGAGGAAGCTACCAATGAGCTGATTACGTTGCAGATTTTGTGACTAATGAAATGGTACACATGCATTTATTCCCAAAGGAATCTGCCTTGTTACCACCTGCAGTAGCACTGCCTCCTCAAAAGTAATGTAGGGGTAGAAGAAGGACAAGGAAATAAATGTGTTAATAAGATTAATGACGTGCCAACAAGGCTGAATATTTTGAGAAATGTATGCCTAAGGATCAGATGGTTATGGTGGTGTGGCCACTAGGTCACAGTCTTGCGAAGCGGCAGAAAGTGCAGGTTGCTGATGCATACTGTTCGCAACACAGCTGCAGTTCACTGAGCATGACAGATGTTATGTATAGGTGAAGAGATACTGCACAAGACTACAGTTAGATTTTTAATGTAATCATCATGAAGAAATTGATCTTCAGTGAGATGCAGTGGAACTCGGGGGAAATGTTCCAGCTAGAGGAAGCTGTCCCCAATTAAATACTGTCACAAGGTTTGTCTATCATGAGAGACAAACCAGACAAACCATACAAAGTACCTGGGCTCAATTTGCATGATATTTAATTTACGTGATATAATGCTGTGTGGCATTGAGAAGTTGCTCTGGGTGATCAAGGATACAAGAAAGCATAGTATTATGAGAAGCATTCAGTCTGTGATTAAACTGTAATGAGGGAAATAAGGGGAATTATCCATCAATGTACTTGCATTGTGGTGTGGTAGTACCATATGTGGGTTCTGTGTGAGCATAGTTTTAGAAGCATAAAAATATGGAATGGGAACTATTGTCACAGAGATGAAGTTCCATATGCAGCAGGTTAATAACCCAGTGTATAGACAAAAAGAGATGCAGAACGTGAGTCATCAGCAGAGTCAGACTGTTTACTGTTAGATGATTTGGTAAGGCTATTGTGTTAAGAGAAAGAATTTTCCAGTGTTATTTTTAATTTTTTCTTTATTTATTGGTGATGGTGCTAGAGGGTTAGTTATTTAGTGTGAATGGTTATTGTGATTAATGGTAGGAGTTTATTTTTCGATGATTAAGATGTCTAGCTCCTTCCTATTGGATTAAATTTCTGCTTGAGAGAAAAGATCAAAAATTATTTTGTAACTTGTAATGAAGTGTTGTAGAGTACATAAGATCAAATGCAACATGTGTTATACATGCCAAGTATAACTGGGTACAGCACATATTTACAAAAACTGGCATTTGAAAAACTGAATACTTACAACATTTCATTTATTAAAAGATTTTTATTTAATATTTTAATGATGCATTCATAGGATTTACATGATTAAAAATGAACAATACATGATGACAGACATTTTAAATAATTATTCATAATACAGTGTAGCCTCATTCATGAAATTCTTAGAGACACTTTATTCTCTTGTTCAGACACAGATACTTGAGTACTGTCTGTCCTTAACAATTTGGTTTTCTACATCATTGCCTCATGTCTCTAACACGAGGTTGTAGGGATGCCACAAAAGGGGAACCTCTCTGACCATTGACTGCATCTTCGCCAAGCATATTTTTTTAAGGTGGACTCAGTACATTCTATGGCTGCCAAGCAGTGACACATGCTTTCGTATTTACAACATATGATAAATAAAGTGTGTTCTGATCAGCACCGTGTCATTATAATTTTACATATATCTTATGCTGGCGTAAGATTCTACAAGGCCCATGACCTACTTCATCAGTTCAGGTAGACTTACCTGGTTTTGTTGGACCCTGATGCATATTGCTTTGTAGGTATTCCTCTATACTGTCTGAAGACTAATCTCGCTTTTTATTCATTATATCTCTTTCCCTGCTTGCAGAGTGCCTCTTTTATTCTGGATTTGAATTCTAGATCATTTTGTTTGTTACAGGGAATTTTAAAACTGTCACAGTCCCTCACTGCAGGTAGTGCATGATCTTTGAAATCTCCATTTGCATTTCATGAATAACAATGCCTCAGAGATCGATCACTAATAAAATAAAGGCCTCTGAGTGTCAGAGGTTCATTAGAATTTCCATATTGCAATAAAAGTGATATACGAGGTGGAATACAAAATTTTCGGGACTGGTGCTGCTATTTGGAAAGTAGGTGGTGAGAGCTGCATATCTGATGTGTCAGTGTGCAGAGTGGCATTCAGCTCGAAAGACGTGTTGCGTGTCCACAGCGATTTCTGTAATATTCTGTGTTTCGTGTGTGGTGATATTATGATGGATCCATGAACAGAACAGCCAAATTCTATGCAAATCTTGGGAAAAGTGTTATGGAGACCCTTGCAGTGGTTCAACAAGTTTTTGCGGGACAGAGCATGACCCGTACATGTGTGTTTGAGTGGCATGCTCGGTTCAGGGCCAGTTGTACAGACGTCGAAAATGACTCTCTCACTGGAAGGCCCGTTAGCCACACAATGCCAGACATTATTGCCAAACTTCAACAACTGGTTGATGCGGATTGACGTTGAACCATTCAAGGCCTTGCGGATGAAGTGGGTATTGGTTATGGGACATGTCAATGAATGTTTACTGATGACTTGAGCATGCGTCGTGTCACCGCAAAATTAGTGCCAAGGATCTTGACTGCCGATCAGAAGTCACAGCATGTTCAAGTGTGCATGAACCTTCGTCAGACAGCATCTGATGATCCAACCTTCTTGTCACGGATTATCACTGGTGAGGGAGCTGGATTTATGGTTATGACACAGAGGCAAAGCAACAATTGTCCCAGTGGAAGAGCCCGGGCTCTCCAAGACCCAAAAACGTGACAGGTGAAGAGCAAAGTGAAGAGCATGATCATTGTTTTCTTTGATACCAAGGGAATTGTGCACAAAGAATTCGCCCCACCCAACCAAACATTGAATTACATGTACTACTGTGATGCTTTGCCCATTGCTCCGTGAAAACATGCAGTGACGACAGCCCGAACTTTGGCGTCAAGGGAACTGGCAAGAAACAACATGGCTGCTGTACCTCACCCACTGTACTCGCCAGATTTGGCACCTTGCGACTCCGTGTTATTCCCAAAACTTAAACTCAAGTTGAAAGGCCATCAGTTCAACACTCTAGAGAAGATTCAAGAAGAATCTGGTGGTGATAAACACCCTCAAAGAACAGGACTTCCAGAAAACATTTGACTCGTGGCAGAAGTGCTGGGACCAATGTGTATGTGCAGATGGGAACTACTTTGAGGGTGATAGTGACCATTAGTCCAAAGGTAAGGTTTTCAACAGACGGCAGCACCAGTCCCAAAAATTTTGGATAGCACCTCGTACACTTATAAGCCAAAACATTATGCTCACTGCCCACCATCAGGATGACTGCATCCTGGTAGTGTTGCAGGCACATGACTCAGTAAGGAAGGAATGTAAACAGAAGAGAGATGAGTGGGCAGTCATTATAGCAAATATATGGGCTGAAAATGCGGAAATCCACTGATATAAGCGATTTTGACAAAGGGCACATTGTTAATGACAATCTTGAAATGGCAAAGCTGGCTGTCTGTTAGCATACTACTGTCATGAGCACCTATGGAAAGTGTAGCCTATATGGTATCACACAACCATGTCTCATCATAAACCGTAGAGGCTGGAGGATCCCTCACTGTTTAATCAAGGATAGGCACCAATCTGTGGCAGACCTGACAACAGAGCACAATGCTGGTGCAGGAACAAATGCTTTGGAGCACACTGTTCAAAGGCCATTGTTACACATGGAGCTCCACATCACATGACCCCGACATTTTCCTGTGGTGACCCAACAACATGATCAGTTATGATTGCAGTGGACACAATGTCACTGAGTTCTCACAGTGGATCAAAGGAAATGTGTTGTTTGTCAAATGAATCACATTTCTTGTTACACCAGATCAATGGTTGGGTCCTTACATGCCATCATCCAAGTGAATGGCTGCACGAAACATGCACTGTGCTACAGGTGCAGGCCAGTAAGGGCAGAATTATGCTATGGGGTACAATGTGAACATTATTGCAGACCACCTGCATTGCATCACGCTTTAAGTCTCCCTCGACGATGATGACTTCTTCCAGCAGGATAACTGTCTGTGTTGCAAGGTCAGACTTGTGCAGCAGTGGTTTGAGGGGCATTTTATTGAATTCACTTTGATGAATTGGCCCGCAGATGTGCCTGATCTGTACCCACTGGAACACATATCAGGCGCCAGATGTGTGCCCGTAAACCAGAATCCCATAATTTGTGAAAATTGATTGAGCTGTGCGTAACATTTGGCGCGACATACTTCTGGAATCCTGTCAAGGACTTATGTAATACATGCCAAGCATAATCTCTGTTGTATTTTGTTTGAAAAGTGGAACAACACTCTATTAAACAGTTGGTCATAATGTTTTAGTTCATCGGTGTATAATCAGTCAAAAGATGGTGCTCTGGGATGTTCATATGAATCATTGGGAACTTCTAATAAATTAGATTATATATACAATAATAATGAACACTATTGGTCTCTGAAGTATTCTTGTGCAGCAGATCAATGGAAATATTCGTTTTCACTTCACTTGATTTCATCTCCTGCATGCAGCCACAAAGGTACACAAATGCATAGTGATGTGTATTTTACACAAACAGTATTTTTGAATTAATTTGTACATGCAACTGGCAGTACTTTGTTACAACAAAATATTATTCACATCACATCACCGATACTACAGAAAAAACAAATAATTTGGAGAACTGAACTTACCTCTGTATCTAGCTGCAATGGTACAAAAAATGACAACTTCTTGTGTGTGTGTGTTGTGAACAAAGGCACAATTAGCAGGTCTCTCTAGAAGTACCAGAAGCACTCAGGACATGTCAGAAGCATTGGCAGCTTTCATTGGCACGCAAAAACAATTAACTTTCCATTCATTGATATCACTTTGTATGCTGTGAATTTGTGATGCTCAGCATTAAGGTGTTAATGAATGACAGAGAAGATTCTTTTCATATGCTATAATGCACTGATGAGATTAATGACATAGTGCCCTTAAGGAATATTTTGTGTGATGATAAATGAGGAATGTAAACAATTTACAACACATGCATATTTGGGAGTAACTAAGAGGACCATTTTGTCTAATTTTGGGGGAAATTTATTAAGCCAATTTACTGTTAAAAAGTTGTTAATGGATGGTAACTAGGAATGAACAATCTGGTAACATTACTCTGTTAGTTTATAAGTGGACATTCAAGGTAGTTATTGGTCTCAGGAAAATGTACAAAGGTACTGGGCTAATACCATAGGTTATGTATGCAACCAAAGAACCATGTGGTTTAAACTGACTAGTCTACAGAAAAATGTACTGTACATAATTATCAGTTTGAGAATGTGTTGTTTGAGACTTTGCAAAATTCCTTAGAGCTAAGATCTGGAGAATGGATCTCCCAGAGAGGGAAAGTGTGTATTTTTTGGCCTTACTTAGTAAAGTAGTGACACTGCCATGGCCGTTGCAAAATGCCACAGGAGCAGGCAAGCACAGAGCAGACCAAAATATCATTATGTCAGATGTAGAAATGTCACAGGTAAAGTTCCACATAGTGGGCTAAGCTGGGGGCCAGCAGCTCAGTAATGTTGGTACAGTGGAATGCCAGGGCAACAGCTGCATCAGCAGGCTGGTTACTACATCTCCAAGGCTCGGGTTTGTTTTGGTGTGCATGATTGGAAATGGTGCCTTGGCAAAACAAGGAGGCACCAAACAAATGTAAATACACATGATTGTTAGCCAAAGGGGTCACAGTCCACTGCTGTAGACTTAGTGCCTTCCAGCCAGTGGGCTACCTTCAGGCTCACCTCAGCCCGAGACAGCCTTCTGCACCAGAGGGCAGCTGCTAGAAACCTGGGCAGTACAGCCATTTAACCTCCTATATCCACGTGGGCATACTTACACTCTACACTTCCATTTGCAAGGGCAGACACCGCTGCTTAAGGCTGCCTTCATCAGCAAGAATCATGGTGTGTTTCCAAGTCTACCAGTCCACCCTTCCTTGAACTGCACAGCCATGCTCGGATGGTACACGTGCTGCTGCAGAGTCTGCACTCCAGTATTCCTGCATAGCCACTGGTGTCAAACAGGCCACCAGCCACCTATGCATCAGTTCTGTTACACCCACTTTTGTCAGCACTTGCCCAGAAAGGGGGGGGGGGGGGGCACGGGAGTTGGCAATGTCCAGGGGTGTTGCCACTGCAAAGTATCACTATGATTGCTGTAGTTTGCTCTCCAATCAAGTGCCTGACAAAAATAATCCACCACCTCAAATCAAACCTGCCACTACAGGTGTCATCCAACTGGGCCTCTTCGTTTTGGGCCTCCAGGGAAGAAGGCTGGCTGCAGCTGAGGTGAGTCTGGAGATGGCCCACACGCTGCAAGGTGCTAAATTTGCAGCAGTGGACTTCAGTGTCAGCAGTAGACCTGTGGCTGGTGGATGCCAAATCTCATGGTGGCTGCTTGCAGGACCATGTCACCACACTGACTGGCGTATACTTGCCCTCACAGATGCTGCTGCAAGACTGTGAGCCCTTTGGTTAAAAATGATGCATGTTTGTATTGGATAATTGCCTATTTGTTTTACCAAAGTGCCACTTCGAACGACGTACACCAAAACAAGCCCAAGGAGCTGTAGTAACAAGCCTGCCAATACCACAGTCACTGCTTTTTCATTGTATCAGTGTTACTGAGTTGCTAGGCCCTGTGTCAGCCTGCTATGCGGGAATCAATCAGGGAATGTTTCTGCCTCTGAAGTAAGGGTGTTTTGGTGCGCTTTGTGCTTGCCTGCTCCAAAGGTAGTTTGCAACAGCTGTGACAGCATCTCTATTTTACTAAGTAGGAAAAAAATAGTGGCAGCACTACAAGAACTTTCTTTACAATGACTGTATACCATGGAGGGAATCTCCCGTCAGGAACTGTTCTGCTACGTATTTATCTACCAGTGCATGGTCAACTATTCTTATAAACTTCAGTCACAATTATTCTACATGTTCCTGTCCAGAGGTAAACGTTTTAGTTCCTCTATGTGACATGACACTACTACCTCTTTAGTTTACTGAACACATACACCTTTTTATTTGTTTAAGTTGCCATTTGTACTTCTGTAGTGATTGTTGCTATGACTGTCTAATGGCCTATGACATCAACTTTAACCAGGACATCTATAAAGAGGTCAGGTGCATTTGCTGCCATTAAAGTTTGTCCACAAATCCTCTTTCCTCATGCACAGCTGCTGACACAAGGTAACAAAGGTGCATGCACAAAAATTAGTAGAAAGAGTGCATGTACACATGAGTGTTCTCAAGTGCACACATTGCCTCACTGTTCAAGCAGTCAACTGTGCATCTATTTCTTTGGTTTGCAATTTGTGCTGTGTTTCCTGTTTTAAAGGACAACATAACAAGAAAAAAACAAGGTGGCTATGGGTAAAAAAGCACCAAAATAACATAGGTATGAGAAACACAAAAGGTTTAAAAATTTCAACAGGAGGTCACAGTGAGGTTTAAGATTTTCTTCTTGGGAAACTGCAGCAATAAGGATGGCAATAAAATTTGATCAGCTGGCAGCCAGCAACCCATGTATCAATTTGAGCTCCAGTTTGAGCTATTTATTTCACATTTCAGTAATTGTTCCTGAAACCGAGAAATGCTGAACGTACATTCTTAATCATACTGTGGCTTCCAACTTGTCATTTGCTTTTATTTTATAAAAACTTGTTTAAACTACTTCAATCAAAAGATATTATATACAGGCAACATCCTTGTACTAGACAGACTTGTTAATGCCACAGAACCTAGAACCCACAAGAACAGGGGCTGTATTTTCCAATTTTGTATTTTTTGCCTTGTCAATGTCCTTCATTTCCATTTTGAATAGTCTGTTGAGGAGCTTCATCTACCCCATCTTTTCTTTAGTTCTGATATCAGGCTCCTCAGTCAGTTTTCTATTAAGTCACATAAAATGAATATTCATCTACAGTTTTCATTTGTGCTTTTCACAAATTTGTAGGCTGCCTCTTCTCCATTTTTCTATTTTGATACTTATCTTGTTCTTTACAGTAGTATGATCAGCAACTTCTTATTTAATACTCAATACTCAGGGAATCACATCTCACATTTTTATTCAAATGATCTTTACATGCAGCATTCCATATGACTCTCTTTGTCTGTAATTATCTATAAATCTCTGTATGCTCTCTTTGGAGTCAACAGTAGAGCCATGCACTGCAGATTGCTAGCCCACCCATCCTGTCTGCCTGCTGGCCACTACGGCACACAGCTGGGCTGTCAGATCATCCAGGCTGGCCAGCCCATACCTCACAAGTTACGACCAGGCCCAAGCTGCAATGTTCACACCATGTGTTATGTTTGAATCTTCACTGCTATATGTTCATCTCATCTACATCTTGAAGAGTCATAAAGTTAAATGTAATCTACCAACTGTGTATGGTAAACTAAAGCTGCAAGAGCTATTTTACTAAAGAACAAGCATAAAAGAGATTCATTACAAATGAATCCATTACAAACATAGCTATCACAAAATATCTCATCTAGGTAACAGTCTTGAGAAGCAAGGAGCAGGAGGCTTTTGATTCTTGTAAAGCATCTGCATCAGATTCAGACTGAAAATAAAAGAAAAAGAATGAAAAATTGTTTGGTCATCTGTACCTATATGAAAAAAAAGCTATGCAATTTTACAGTAAATAATTTTGGTGAGAACGTTAACAAGTAGTTGTGTATAAGTAGAATACCATTCACATTTTGGGCACCTGTTGTAAACATTTTCTGTGAAATGACAAGTCCTGCACTACTGAAATTACATTCCGCCAAGACACAACATTTGCTCGATAACTGCACAATTCAAGGGCATGACAGAGGGGTCAGAAAACCACTTTTAGACTATTTATCGACCATTCCACCATTGAATAGTGTGTATAAAAATTGAACACCTAAATCTTTCCATGTGAGTTCTCATTTCCCACATTTTCTTACTATGCTCACTTCTCCCTATGGACATGGAAGTCAACTAAATATTTTAACATTTGGAGGAGAAAGCTGGTGATTGAAATTTTTAGAGATCTAATACATTTACACTTTTTATAGGCTCTTTAACTAATTCTCAAAATAAAATAATAGGAGGAATGGCTAAAACATGTGTGCAAACATATAACAATTTGGAAGCAATGGTCCTGTAATTACAAGCAGCAAATCAGCGTATTTGGATGTTTGCTGTCAGGCTTGTCTGCCGATAGCTACAGTCTCATCTTATCTTCAAAAAACATACTGACATTCTAAAGTACACCATTCTCAGAAGCTCAGCCTTCAAATCTGCTCTTCTTGGATGACAGACTTTTAGTATCTGGTGTAGTTTCATTTTGAAAATCTGGAAAAAGAACCAAATAACTATATTCGTAAGATGTCACTGTCATACGATGTTAAGAGAATTAAAACATCACAGTTTAAGAATTTATTACAATTTGACACAGAAAGTTAACTGAGAACATTTTACTCAAAAACATCTCCTCCTCCTGATCTGTTTCATCTCCAAGTACTTTTTCTCTCTCACTGTCAGAAAGTTCATATGATGACACATTAACAGACCCAGTAGCTATCCATTATTTTATTTGAGCTGTAAGCGTGTTCACAGTGTTCATACATTACCACTTGGCAACTGCAGTAGCTCGCACTAGATTCCTATCAAACCAGACCAGTTTAAACAATACCAATTAAAAGAATGCAATGAACATCAATTCTCTTCAATCTATCGTACTATATACATAACTGTAATGATAGTTGCCTTTATGTTTATGGACCAGATTCTTCATCTGACACAAAATATATGAAAGCACAGTTTTCTTTGTGGCTCAAATCATACCATTTCCACCAGCTACCTGGGCTGATGGTTGGAAGACTTTGTTACCACACTGAACAATGTAGCAGCATCATCTCACAGGTCTGAGATGTTCTCCTTATCATTCCTGCATCCAAAATAGCACAGTCTCCCACAATGTTTATGTCAATTATTAGTTCATTTTTCAAACAGTTAAGTAAAACTTAACAACTACATTTACCACAAAAGAGCATATTGTGTGAGGTGCCAGTGCTTCAGCTAGAGAAGACAAATTAAATGTAATACCAATTGGGTCACCACAGTCTGTTTCTCATAAGGAACTGAAAAAAATTTATGATAACAATTCACTATAAGATAACTATAGAACAAATTATTCTTAATTTTGTCCAAAAAAGTGAAATTACAAGCAAATGTTTGCATTAAGGATCACTCGTTCTCAATATGATGGATGGTGGCGGTTCGAAGGCTAGCTGGTAGATCAGCAAGTTCAGCCTGTGTCACAACACATGAGCTGTTGACAGGCCATCCTCTGTACAGTGAGTGTGCCCCAACAACCAGGGCTGGACTGAGCCCACCCTTGTTAGACCGGCTGAGGTGGGCTAGCATGGGCTCACATTGCATGATGCACACATCTGATCAACAGACATTATTGCACATAAATCACTTTAAAGCATTACCCAGTGGTTTCCAACCTTGGGATAATTATCCCCTGAGGAGTAAAATGTAATTTTCTGAGGGGTAAAAACAAAAGGATGCTACTCTGTTTTGGTTACGAAACTAAATTTTTAAAAGATCATTACTATTATCATTATTTCATATGCCTGACCTACTAATTGCATATTATATCAATAATTACATTTTTTTAATGTGTGACATAATGTGTTTGAGGTTACAGCTCATTAAATGACTGTATAAACATCGTCTTCACATAGTCCACCCACTACACATATACTTTGCACCTTGGACCTATTAATGTAAAAATGAGACGTATCTATCACGTATATCTTATGAAACTGCCCTCTTCGAGTTGCAGGTAGTTTCTGCAATATACTACAAATTGCTTGAGTATTCACTTTGCAACAATAAGTGAACTAATTAACAGCACAACACAACAGTAACTATGCGATGGCTATTACACTGCTGTAGGGCCTACATATTATTATTACTATTACTATAATTATTAATGGCAGTGGTAATTTTTTCGGTTCAGAAGTAAGGAACCTAGCAGTCAAGTGATTTAGACACAGTAGGCCTAAGCACAATGTAAACATTTTAATTTGGTGGATTTTAAATCGGGATGCAGGATGTGGGTCAAGCAGGTGCTACTACTGAGATGAGTGGTGCAGAAGAAGTATATTCTGTAACACGTGTCTAACCTCTATGTGGACATTTAACTTTCGTTTCTGAGGAGTTGCAGGTAGCAATCACAATGCACCAAAAATTGGTTCATCATGCTACAAAACAAAGGTTGTTAGAAACAAGCACTACCAATTATCCAATTGTCCAATTGTCTCATTAATCTGTAGGTTAATAAAACACCTACAAAACTAAATATCATTTGTCTTTAGTTATCTCAAAAATGAAAGTGTTCAAAGAAATTCTTTTTCATTCTAAAGTTTGGTTAAGTGTTAATGTTGATGAAGGTGGGGGGTGGGGGTGAGGGAGGGAGGGGGAAGGAGGGAGCGAGATTTGCGTGTGTGTGTGTGGGGGGGGGGGGGGGGGTATAGTTATAGCTAATATCTGATTGCACTCAAGGGTATTGGTTTCAAAAAGGTTGGGAATTACTTGCATAACCTAGCACACTACCAAACGAAACATACATGACCCCATCTACTTGTCACCTGCTGAACCGAGCACGAGACACACACACTGAACTGAGGAAGCAATGTGCTTTTATGTGTGGCCTCCATTTCAGGGAAATTATGCATATATACACACGCATAGCTGTGTTGTAGGAAACATAAGTGCACGCATGAAGATGAACAGAAAAAAGGCATTGTGTGGATGCGCTTTAGATCCAGTACATTTTCACCACGAGTGGGCTTGTCAACTATCCGTTCTACGTAGTTTTCAGAGAATGCATTTAATATTGTTTTACAGCATGTCATCATGCATACCACTAACAAAACAGTAGTTAATCCAGTTGAATGTTAGATGATTTAGATCTGCTCCTATGACAACAATATGATAGGGAACAAACGTACTACTGAACTGAGGTGTTCTCTAATGTTTTTGGTTACTTCAGGCATGAGTCTGGTGGCTGACAGGAGGATCCAATTATATATTTTTGCCCACACCTTTGATACTGAATCCTGCCCAAACTATCTAGCATGCAGCTTCAATTTTTATCTCAGTGGATACCAGTATGAGTTTCTTTTCTCTGGTGACAAATACACCACTGCAATTTGCCACTACCCTGTCCTTTCTTTTGTAATTTAAATTTCCTCCACAAATCTCAGTGTTATCAATTGACTTCCTGAACCTATGAACTCTTCTGCTTTTTAGAAGCACTTCAAACTTTTGGCACACTGTTGCAAATGCTTCAGCAGTTGCTGGCTAGGATTTTAATACTTTTTCTTGTGGGACACATTCCTTTGGATCTTGCACTGATACTTTGGTGTTTCTTACAGCTATCATCATCAGGACTAGATGGAGGGTTGTCATTTTATATACTCTACTCTACAGTCCTATGATGGTAGCAGCCTCTGATAAATAGCAAAGACCTGACCCATTTAGGGGAACCAAACAGTTCTCAACCCTATGGCATGAGTCTAATAAATAGCAGTCCAGCCCACCATAGAACTATTGACATGTCTGGTTTAACCATCCATTTCACTCAGAACGAGGAAACCATGCCCAGTTCTGGAGACAATGCTGCAGACTGTGAGTTGCATTGAAACTCTATGACCTAGGCTGGTCTTCTCAACCTACTGTACCAGTCGCTGGAATAAGTACGACCTTGGACCACAGATGAGAAACACTATTTGTTCCAACATTCACCACAATCTGCAGTTTGCTGCAACCTGTACCATCAATGGCTGCTGTAATAGTCTCTTCGATGCATTGAATGAGGTCTGCAGGCATTAACACTGAGTACACCTGTTGTTCTTCACATGTCTTGCTGCCATTTCCCTAAGGGGTACCTGTATTTGCTGAAGGGTTGAACTACCGAAAACTAATAAACTCCTACCATTTTTATTTGCTTACTCTTGACACCGTACACAGTAGGCTTCTCATTTTATTTATTTATTTCTTGTTCCATAGATCCAGTTAGTGAGTCAATCACAAGGATATGGAACATGTCAAATTGTACAGGTTTCAATTTAAACTTTCAATAAATACAAGGGCAATTCAATGCCAAATTGTACATAGTTTAAGTAAGACATACTATAAATACAGTAACAGATACAATGCCAGCTAGATAACATAACAACCATTTAACAGAAAAGGGAGTTTCAAAGAAAGGTTAAAGATAAGAGCACAAAGTTAAATCAGATATTAGGCCTACAAGAGTACATACAGGTACAGCCAATTTGTTGTTACAAAAAGTGTGCTAATGGCTAAATGCACAATAAAATCAATTGAACTACTTCTAGACACAATAAGTTTAGTGATGGTATACATTTCTTTCACATATTCATCCACAGTATAATAAGATTTCTCTGTCAGGTAATCTTTGAGATCTTGTTTAAATTTTGGCAGTTCTGTATGAACACATTTGATATGTAGTGGTAGAGCATTGAACAGCTTAATGCTGGAGTAGTAAACTCCTTTTTGCACCAGAGTAAGACATTTCATTTCGAAATGTAGATTTTTTTTGTGTGTGTGTGTGTGTGTGTGTGTGTGTGTGTGTGTTTTAACCATGGAATTTACTGTTGTCTTGGTAGATAGAATAATTTTTGCACACAAAGGTCAGCAAGGAAAAAATATACTGTGAGGCAGCTGTTAGGATACCTATCTTCCGAAATAAGTGCCTGCAAGGGTGTCTTTGATGGACCCCATTTTTTTTTTTTTTTTTTTTTTTTTTTTTAGTTGGTGAAAATTTTTTTTGCAAGTTGTTGGTTCCCCAGAATATGATAGCATATGACATCAATGAGTGGAAGTAGCCAAAGTAGGCAACCTTAATGGTGTCAACTTCAGCCACTGAAGAAATTACCCGTAATGCAAATGTTGCCGAGCTAAGTTTTTTACATAGATGAAGAATGTGAACTGACCAATTACATTTACTGTCTATGTAAGCACCCAGGAATTTTGTATCTTCAACTTTCTGTATTGGTTGAACTCTACATTTTATGTTAATTTCATCGGGATTACTTTGTAATGTATGGAACCTCATATAATGAGTTTTATCTGCATTGAGTGAGAGACCATTTGAGGAGAACCAATTTAAGATGTCATTAAAAACAGTATTTTTAGTTTGTTCAAGATCATGATCAATGAAATCGTCAATTAGAATTGTGGTATCATCGGCAAACAGGGTAAATTTGCTGTTTGTCTCAGAACAAAGAGGAAGATCATTAATAAAGATGAGGAAAAGCAGTGGGCCCAAACGGAGCCTTGAGGCACACCACACGTTATTGTGCCCCATTCAGACGAGGCAGGTTCTCCAGAAGAGCCATTTAGCATTACAGTCTGCTTCCGATCCTGTAGATACGATAGTAGCCACAAGCAAACAGTACCACCTAAACCATAGTATTCTGCCTTTTCCAAAAGAATTTGGTGGTTTACACAGTCAAAGGCTTTTGTAAGATCACAAAAAATACCCACTGGAGACATTTTTTTGTTAATGGCTTCCAAAACTTGGTTGCTGAAAGAGAATATTGCCTGTTCAGTACACAGACCGGCACGAAAACCAAACTGATTTTTGCTTAAGATACTGTGGAAGTTGGGATGGTCTACAATCCTCCTGTGCACGAGTTTTTCTAGAAGGTAGTTAATAGGGATATTGGGCAATAGTTTGTAACAATGCTTTTATCACCTTTTTTAAAGAGAGGAATCACTACAGCCAACTTTAGTCTGTCAAGGACAATCCCATCTTGTAGGGATGCGTTGTTGTTGTTGTTGTTGTTGTTGTCTTCAGTCCTGAGACTGGTTTGATGCAGCTCTCCATGCTACTCTATCCTGTGCAAACTTCTTCATCTCAGAGTACCTACTGCAACCTACATCCTTCTGAATCTGCTTAGAGTATTCATCTCTTGGTCTCCCTCTACGATTTTTAGCCTCCACGCTGCCCTCCAATACTAAATTGGATTGTATATGTTGCATAAGACGGGACTAACAAATTTATAACAGTGTTTCAGTATTTTACTAGAAATATTGTCCACACCAGCAGAATTTTTATTTTTTAATGATCTAATTACTCTTATGACTTCTCTTACAGTAACTGGAGGTAAGGATAACTGTGGGATTCTGTTGCTAATAGCTTTCTGTAGGAGGGACAATGATACTTCCATAGAACCATTACAGCCTGCCTTCTCTGCTGCTCTCAAAAAGTGGTTATTAAATATTTCTGCAACCAACTCAGGTTTCTTTATGATACTGTCCCTTGTTTTAATCCCTACCTGAGACATGTTCCCTGTTGTCCTTCCAGTTTCCCTCTTTACTACATTCCATACAGTTTTAATTTTATTTTCTGAGCTTTAAATTTCTGATTTTATGCACATACTTTTAGATTTATTTACAACCTTCTTGAGAATGCTACAGTAAAATTTGTAGTGTTGTCGTTTCTTTGGATCATTACAAGTCGTGACAGAACTGTATAACATCCTCTTTGTTCTACAAGATGTTATTATCCCTGTAGTGATCCAAGACTTCTTGGCATTGCCTATGTGACTATTTCTAACTACTTTTTTTTTTTTGGGAAAGATGGACTCAAATACAGACATGATTTCATTTAAAAATGAATTGTACTTTTTGTTTACATCTGTTTCCCTATAAATTGGGCTCCAATCTATCTCTTTTAGGCTGCCATCGATTTTTTTAAGGCCCTGTTCATTTGTTATCCTAAAAGATTTCCAAGAATGCTTGGAACTGTTGCACACACTGATTTAATTGAGCCTAAGCAATTGACCACCATGATCAGAAAGGCCAAGGATTGGATGTAAAGTGATCTCATTGCATTTAGACTTATCTATAAATATATTATCTATCAGATTTTTACTGTTAACAGTAACCTAGTAGGGAAATCTACTATTGCCATCAGATTATAAGACTCCATTAAATGTACTAAATCAGCTTTGCTATTGCTCTCATTTAGGAAATAAACATTAAAGTCACCAGTAATTATCAAGTTCTTGGACTTTGAGTACAGTATGGATAATAAAGAATCTAAGTGCTTAAGAAATACATTCAAATTCCCTGAGGGAGACCTATACAGTGCTAACACTACAGCTGTGAAGTTATTTACAGTAATCTCAACACCACATACTTCAATTTGTTGCTCTATACAATGGCTCTTTAAATCTAATGCATTGTAAGATATGTTGTTTTTTACATAAATTACCACTCCACCTTTATCCATGATGGTTCTAGAGTAATGCGCTGCCTGACAGTAACCACTTAGCTGTAACCTTTCAATATCTTTCACATGATGTTCACTAAAACATAATACATCAGTATCTTTTATTCCTTGTGGTTCCTCTAACAGAACAGTAACGTCATTTACTTCATTACCAAGTCCTCCCACATTTTGGTGAAAAATCGTCATTTCTTTGGGATTAGAGACAGATGTAAACTTTTGCCTAAAAAATTATCTGTAGCTACAGACACAGTACGTTCATTACTAACAATTTCCTGAAACATTTGAGTTTGAAACTGAGTCTGACTTGATGGCTGAAGCCATTTAAATGCGATTGGTTCCAACTTTGGGGTACATCTGTGGACTTCTTCCAACATTTTTGTTTTTAGGAGGGTATCTAATGCTTTTTTTCCTGATCTGTTCAGGTGCATACCATGTCTTGTAAATAATTCTCGTCCAAAACTGCTTATATCTACAACACAAGTATTGTTAAAATGCTTACACAACTTTGCTAACTTAGAGTTCGTTTGTGAGATGGCCTCATTTACACAGGACTGTGGGATTAAGTCATGTCTCTTTGGAATGTTCACAACAAATACCTTAGACTGACGAAGCGCCGATATTTTCTTTCTGAGCGACTGTATGACATCATTCCCTTCATTGCAGGCAACGTTGTTTTGAGCCACCTATTAAGATCACACATTCGTTTTTTACTTTTACAGGATCACACCCCACTACAACTTCTTGAAGTTTAGCACCTGGCTTCACAATTCCACAAACATCGGCAGCATTAAAACTGCTTTTCACTATATCAGACCTGCCTCTACCATGACTATCAGCGAAAATGTGAAGACGATTTGTTGATGTTTCACTCACAGCAGACTGGATCACACCACTGCCACTTTCATTGCTGTTAACTGAACGTTGTGGCTTTGGAAGATCAAACCTAACCTTTTTCCGATAGTTTAGCGGTACACTCTTCTTACGATGGTTTTCACTTTCTTTGAGACTATTACTAGAACAAAGTACACCAAAATTGTTTACATTCTCAAACCTCGAAACATTTGCTGTAGGCGAAGTTTCAGTGCCGATTGTTTGACGCTAGTTGTGTACTACCTTCCAATCTGATGATTTATCAGCGTCATTTTGCGCCAATGTAGCCATGTTCTGGCAAAAGTTTTTGTTCTTCTGTCTGTCTTGAAGCAATGGATCCATGTTTCGCTTCCTGTCGATTTCTATTCTTAGACTGCTGATTACACATTATAAACTAGCAATACACTCATTATACTTTAATAATTCACTTTTGCACCTTACACATGAATTTTTAACGGCTTCACTGTAACTTATTTTTGGAATAAAATCACGGATATCTACACACGCTGCCATCTTGATCAACAGGTGAAGTCAGTCTCTCTGCTCAATTTCATTGTCAGTGGAAGGCAGCACCTCAAACTTTGTGATTAGAGGATGGGTGCCATTCCTTGTGTTCTCCCTAGTACCTGTCTCCCTTCTACAGGACCTTAGGAATATTGCCACTTACAATCAAGTGGGTGAGTGGGGGACAGATGCCATAGTTCCTGCAGAGGAGACAGACGAGAATAATACTTGACAAACCTTTAGTATTTCTTGTACTTCTCTCTCAGTAGCCCTGCCAACACACCCAATTGCAGCAACTTCCATAACAATATGATGGTAGCCAGCACATGTCCAGCTACTTTCAAATAGTGACTAATTCATTCTGTGCCAGTAAACAGGATTCACAGGGAGGTTGCACTGTGGCTAGTGCAGTAAACAAACAACTTCAAACTAACTGCTGATTCCCTTTCAATTCCTGGACGTGTTATGCTACATTATTACAGGTTCCTTTTAACAACTGAAGCAATTAACACCGAACAATAGATTTTAATTTGACAGAATGAATACCTGCGATAAAACTTACTGATTACCTGAGACTATTTAGGTTTTCTCGGAGATTATGGTAACTACAAACTTGTGTAACAAACTCAAAAATAGTAAAAATTTACAAAAATTGCTGTCAGTACGCACTCCTATTTAAAGTTATAATATACACTAAAGTAACAATAAGTCACAAACTCCTGTTTACTATGAAATATGTTGTGCACAATGCTCACAGCAGCCATAACTCGTGTTGTTGTTGTTGTTGTTGTGGTCTTCAGTCCTGAGACTGGTTTGATGCTGCTCTCCATGCTACTCTATCCTGTGCAAGCTTCTTCATCTCCCGGTACCTACTGCTACCTACATCCTTCTGAATCTGCTTAGTGTATTCATCTCTTGGTCTCCCTCTACGATTTTTACCCTCCACGCTGCCCTCCAATGCAAAATTGGTGATCCCTTGATGCCTCAGAATATGTCCTACCGACCGATCCCTTCTTCTGTAACTTACGAAATTTCTATAAATTACACTTTATGTTTATTAATATAGATATACACTGAAATTTGGGGTGAGCAATGTTTTGAACAAACTGTATAAACTCAATTTTTGATTAAAACTGATACTATAAAATGAAATATGTTTTTTGTAGCACTCAATATTTGAAAATACATAATACATCATGACCCACAACCAAATTTTGTTACAGGTATCAAAAAGCTTGCTTAAATTTTATGTTAAGTATTAGAACCCAGATATTCAAAGTGAATTTATGTGACACTCATGATTTAATTTGTACATGAAGAAAATATATCGGAAGTCAGTTCATGTACTTATATTTGAAATACATGGATTTTCCTCTTAGCTGGTTTCGTGACACCTGTTACAGTACGGTATTTAAGATGCACACTTACATCTGTAAAACACTGAAAATTGTGGAGCACAACAAAGCTAGCCTTCTGCATGTTGTAGCTATGTTTATGTTTATTTTATTACAGTTAGAGTCTAAGGCTAGAAATTTATTTTATAGTGGCGTCACTGATGCTACACATTCACATTATACTTGCATACTTTTTTTTATTCAACACACACCATGTGCTTTGTGAAGAATGACCATTCATTGTTATGCTGCCAAGCATTAAGTGATATTTATGATCAAATGCTATGTATTTCTTTCCATCGCTGGATATACATCATAACTTTGCAATATTTTTATTCCTTTGATTAGTTGTACTTACAATGCACAGTCAGCTTGTCACTAATATTCATTACTTGTATATTTCAGATTTACTATGATACAGTTGTTGTGATATCAACATTTACAGCTGATATGAAGAATATCTCTCTTCGCATTTTTTGAGCCAGTTTTACACATATTACTCACTGAAAGTGAAAAAGAGCCATTGATATCCTAAAGAGTTCCAAAAATTGGTTTGATTCAAATGCATTAAATGAAATACAACAATGCATAAGCAACACATTTCAAAACTATATAATATAAATCAAATAACCTCCAAATTACCCATAAAAATCAGGAATTTAGGGTAGCAGGCTTTGTCAAATTCCTGGTTATATTTATAGAAAACATTTTTGTTGTTGTCTTTCCACATAAGCTATTTGACAGTCTCTCATTTGTAAAGACGATACTGTCCTATGCAACTGACATGGACACTAGTAAAAACTGTTTATCAGAGCCACGTTGAATCTCTTGGTGGGATGTGGAATAATGTTTTGGGGAAACACAAGTACTGTGAATAGGATATTATAACTACAAAAAACTATTACTACTAGAAATATACTTAACATTAAGCCTATGGATTCTTGCCACCTTCTACTTGGAGATCTAAATATTTTAATTCATCTGGATATTTACATTTGCCAGCTATCTATCTTTTATACACCACAACTCAGAATAATTTATAGCAATCCATTTTTAACTTTCACTGTACGGAACTGAAAAGAAAATTACACGACTCCTTACGCAAAAAATTTTCAGTCACAGAATTTTTAAATTTTGGTAGAGCTATATTTGCAGAGTAATGTAATAAACTTGTGATGATGGTTGCAAATGAAGATAAATTTGAGTTTTTTGGCATTTTGTATATGTCTAAGTTATATTATTTATATTAATGTCTATTGTACATTAAGTCAATGATTCAGTTATACATGTACTTAATGAGATTATAAAATTCTGATTTTGTTTCACTTGTCAAAGAAAGTGGAACATCACTTGCATTCAGCTGCATCTTGACTCTGTGTATTACAGAACAAATTACCAAAGGAAATTCTGCTTCTACGTATTGTTAACCTTTCCTACTGGCAGCTTTAGTGGGAAGTGGTGGTGGTGGTGGTTAGTGTTTAACGTCCCGTCGACAACGAGGTCATTAGAGACGGAGCACAAGCTCAGGTTAGGGAAGGATTGGGAAGGAAATCGGCCGTGCCCTTTAAAAGGAACCATCCCGGCATTTGCCTGAAGCGATTTAGGGAAATCATGGAAAACCTAAATCAGGATGGCCGGAGACAGGATTCAACCGTCGTCCTCCCGAATGAGAGTCCAGTGTGCTAACCACTGCACCACCTCGCTCAGTTAGTGGGAAGTAATGGAAGTACTTTTTCTTATAGTGCTGTAGATGTGAACATTACTATGCTTTTCAAATTGTGACGGATTATTCATGAAAAATTTAACTGAACCAAACACTGCCCGAACAGCCCTCAGAAGATTCACCAGTACCAACCGATCGCCATGTCATCGTTAGCCAGTACAAATCACTGGATGCACATATCAAGGAGCACGTGGTCAGTAGATCGCTCTCCCAGCTGTTGTCAGTTTTTGTGACCAGAGATAAATTTCACTAGTATATAAATTCAAGCTGGTTAGTTAATCATTACATTCTCCCTGCTTTATTCACTGACTTGTGTTTATATACTCCATGTCTCATTGGCGTTATTCTATTTGTAGTAAATCATTTGTAATTCTTTGAGATGATGATTGACAGTTTCATCTGTTGCTGTCAGTCTAAATGGATCAAAAAGTAGCAACTCCTCTTGACATGTTCTACATGGAAGGTAATTTACATACACAGAGTGTGAGAAACCTTTAGATCAAAATTATACTGTGAGGCAGGATTCTGAAATGAAGTGAGAGTAGAAAATCTTGAGATTTTATTGATATAACTAACTTTCAGCATACAGCAGCAACTTAATATAAAAAAAAAAATCTGTTCAAAGAGGCAACTGCAACCTTTACATGGTGATAAAATTTCTCCACCCCTGTCCAATACCATCTCATCAAATTCTACTGAGGGGGAGGGAAGGGGGAGAGGGGGTGGGAGGGGGAGGCGTGGGAGGGGCAGGGGGGAGGGGGAGAGCTGGTCAGCTCTGCAGTTTGAACATCCCAGTCGATTGTAACTTTTTTAATGGCAATGAATTTCTTCCCATTAGGATGATAACTCTTGCAAAACTATTCTCTGGACATTCATGTAGCTCTCATGGCACTACATCCTGCTGCACCATGTATTAAATGAATAATACCTGCAATTGCTGATAATAAGTAACACTGTTTTTGACAACCAGTCATGAACTGGAAACAGTGGTTAACACTGTGGGCACATCACAGATGATTGAATATACAGGGAGAACCAGAACTCCACTGACAAAACTTTCAGAGGTGGAAGTAAGGATAAAAAAAAGAAAAACATCCAGTAAACATGGGCTCTAAAAAGCAAACCTTAAGAGCTATGAGCACTTGTTCAGTAGAAGAGATGTGTTTCAGAGTAATGTATATGAGCAAGTACACATACCTCTCAAGGTATGTCTTTTACAACCCACATTTAATACACTTCTTTGTTCTTGTTTTGGCCCACACTACTACCTCTGAAGGTCTGTCAGTGGAGTTCTGGTTCATCTATATAGTTTTTGAAGGTAGTGCCATCAGTGTCCATGAAGCAGAGAGTTCTTTCTTGTGAAACCTCAGTACACTGGTGTGCAAAACTTAAGAAGAAAAGTAATTTTGGCATGTGTCACTACCAAGTAACATAGCTCGATGACACTTCGACCATACATACAAAGAATTGCTATAGTATAGTTCAGTACAAAAGGTAAGGGAACTAAATAAGCAATGAGAAGAACAGAAATTACACTTTTATTCAAAGACAATAATTACACTGAAGTCACCGCAACTTATGATGGTCCCTTGGACAGAGTTCTTAATAGGATGTCTGATCACCCATGCTAACCACAAGGCATTCCAGTCCCACCAGCAGAGTCAACAACTGCTGACTGGTCATTGGTGCATGTGGTTTGCTGCAATACATCTCCCCCAAAGTATACCAACCATGTTCAGTGTGATTTAAGTCATGGAAACGGGCAGGCCAGTCCATTCACCTGCAATGTCCTACCATGGTGTCCACAAGGTTCGTAAGGAGTCTTTGTGGTAGGGTGTTCCATCCTCCATGAGCACGGTTGACAACTGCTGATGCTCATTGGTGCATGTGGGTGTCCTACAATAAATCTCCCCAATGCATTCTACATGTGCTCTAAGAGATTTAACTTGGGAGCAAGGTGCAAGCCAGTTCTATCACTTTATATCTTCTCGTCCCAAGAGCTCTTCCATTTGTGCTGTTCGATGAGGTCACACATTGTCATCCATAAAAATGAAGTTGGGGTAGATGCTCCCTCAAAAAGAGGCACATGGGGAAGAATCACAGTGACATAGTAATGTTGTTCAGTGAGTGCACTGTGCTAAAAAAGTTGGAGATCATGTTCTAAAATTGTTCTGGGTGCTTTACTTGTTCCACCTCTCACCATATGAGTATAAGTTCAGTATTGTTGAACTTGACCTTTTCGTTGATCCAGGCATTATGGTGTGGAGAGACATAACGTTGCATTGGCATATTGACCTTCAAATCTTTGCACACAGTAGACTCACCAGTCAGAAAAATTTGACATACTGCTTCCCCCATGCGCCCCTTTACAAGGGTGCATTTGGTCCTGATATCATTTTTATGAATGACAATGCATGACTGCATTGAACAGTGCAGGTGAAGCGGCATGTGGAATGAGCAGTGACTTCAATGTAATTAGTGTATTCAAATAAAAGCGCCATTATGCTCATCTCATGTGTATATCTTTCAGTTACCTTCTGTACAACTCATTAGCAGTTCTATAAGTGGTTCAAGTTCCACCACGCTATGTTACTTGGCAGTGACATATCATGGGAAAATTACATTTGTCCTTAAATTTTACACACCACTGTAGTTTACAGACGTGGCATATGCCCAAAATATTCATTTTTTGCTCTTGGTTTATCATCTCTTAATACTACATGGAGAATCCTCTGCTGCCTGTGCAATTTTGACCCAAAAATGTTGGACACCTTGTTTGAAGAATAGTAGCAGCATCAAAATTGAGCCCCGAGGGGATTTATCATGACTTCAACTCGGTTACTAAAATTTTCTCTATCTCCTGCACTGTCTGAATTATTCAGCATAAGAGCGTGCAGTTTTTGTCAAATATGATTAAAACCAGATGGAACAGAAACTGTGTGCTAGGGAAATGTGATACAATTCTAGAATACATTACTTCCCAAAACACTTTGAAACAATGTATTCAATAAAAGCTGGGTGATAACGGGCTTGTCACATCTAACTTAAAGAGGTTCAACAGTGGCATATTTTATTTTGACAGCAGAAATTCGACCCTGGTGCAGAAAGAGGACCTCTCTGTATTCCTTTAATACACCGATACTCGCAAAGAATGGCAGCACTACTGCTGTTGTTCTGATAAAACAACTTTACGAGAAAAGCCCTCCACATTCACTGTCTGCAACTGTAATTCTCACTGATGCTTGTGTTTTGTCCCAATGTCGCCATAACAGTACCAGCATCTAATGGTAAGTCAGGGCATTAACACTACTAACAACACAAATCCTGCAGTGCACAGTCTGAACACCTATCCTATAAAGTTAGGTATCCTTACAGTAAACGATTTTCCATCTACACTGGCACAAGTAGTCAAAGTTTAATTATAACCATCCTGTACTTGCTTTTCACAACAGTAACGCCATGTCATGAAACTTACATTCAGTACTACTCAGTTATGTCTCAGATTTGTTTGTCTGGCAGCACTTATTGTATTACTCTGGAAGCGTTAATTGTACATTAAAAGTGATACACAGTAGTGTGGATAGATTTACTAATAAAGACACTCACCTGATATGCATCTCATGTATGGGTTCACCGAATGCAATGGAAGAGCAGTCCAACAATATTATGCTGAGCTGTTTGTGCATGTGATGTGAAGGTATTTTCATAGAAACAAAGGTAATTAGGGTTGCAAAAAAATAGATCATAATTAGATTATTATCCTCATTATTACACTCAGAAAATAACCCTGAACAACCTCCAAAATTCTGGTGGTGGATTAATGTTCCTCCAGTATAAACAAAAAGAGTATGAAATTGGGTTGTAATATAAAATGTTTGGACCCCCATTAGAAAGTAACTGGCACGACTGTTCGTAGCCCCATCTGTCAGTGGTTCATGACCGTAGTTGACACATTCTCTCTTATAACAATTTCCTCTATTGAAGCTCCTGGACCCACCTCAAATCTTTATTCAGGTTCGTCTAAAGCTAGACAGTTCTACAATTTAACCTAAACAATATTCCTCTGTAATCAGTTATGAAATATATACACAACTAATCACCATTTTTTTTAAGGAGGTACTCCTCTCAGTCTTGATCTCATCAGGTCTTGTGCTATTACTTCCTTGTTATTAACCATCTGTATGGCTGAAGTTTCCTGGCCCACTATCTCAGTTACATCAGGGTATCCTATTTTCTCTATGCTGTTTGCACTAATCACATTATTCATTAACCCGTTCTTTACGAATACTGCTACTACATATATTCACAATTCAGTAGCAATTTTATCAATAATTTGTCCTGGATCTAATATTCATCCCTATATTCCACCTCTCCATTACCCATACATTCACAACTACTAATACTCCAAGAGTCTTCACCTTCCACACTGCATTCTTCTATTTCATATTCCATCAGCCACTCCAGGCTGCTTCTTTAGGCATATATCCAAATGGGAAGTGGAAGTGGGTCGGGATACCAGGGCTCAGGGATGCCATGACACCCCCCCCCCCCCCAATCCCACCCCACCCCACCCCCTGCTCCCAACAACAGTTCATTCAAAGCATGTCTGTTTTTACATTAATTCCCAAATTTTTCAGTCAGCTTTTGGAAAATGAAGTAACATTAAAGCGATGGACCTTGAAGACAAGATGATCTAGAGGACTGCAAGTTATGTTTAACACTGGACACTTGTCTGGCCATTGCCTAAGGGCTAACTGAAATGAATGAGATTCCAGCCTGATCAGCATTTACATTTTAAAGGTCTAGCAACTAGAACTGTCAAATTACCTTACACATTTGCAACCAACTACTAAGATATTAAGTTGTAGCATCTCTGAAGTGATGTGCGTTTGCAGTGATTGTCCTTGGCACAAAGTGGTTTTGGACAAGCTGAGTCCAAATGTATGTACTAGTGTAATTTAAATGCTGTCTCTGTGGCAATGCATCTGTTTGGTTTACCATGGGTACTGGTTGACAGTTTTATTAGAGCTGATTGGTGGGTGAAGAGAGCTAAGTCTTTATGGCCACTTAGGTGGGATAATTTTTCCTAACTAATCTACAAGGTGCCGTGTGGTACTTGTGATCAGTACCTCTGCTTCTATCAACAGACTGACTGCTGACAGACAAAATACTTTATTTTAAGCTGTTTACTTTCTACATATACCTAGGGACTAACCAGGATTGAATGGTAATTATGATTAATTTTTAGAAGTAGTTCTCATTAAATTTACATGAATTTTCCAGAGGAAGGTGCGAACAGAAGCTGCCGTGCTCATAAAATGACCAATACTATTAAAGGCCATTGACACAGCTACCAGCTATATAAAAGTTTGGCACATAAACATGATATACTGGAGACTGAAAAAAAGGAAACCAACATTAACAACTGAACAGATTTGTTCCTTAACTGTTACCCACCAATTGTAGCATCCTGCACAGGAGTGGAGAATTTTTAATTTGGTATATGTGACAATTTGACAGAGCACATCAGTGCAACAAAAAAATCAGCTCAGAAAGAAGAATAGGAGGGAAAAAAAGGTTGGTTGGTAAACAATCATAAAAGACTTCATAATGCAGTGGAAGAAAAGAAAGGAAAGCAAATCCATCAGTTTTCTTACGGTTCCACACATTTCCCAAAATTTATTTAATTTTGAACAAGAGCATATTTACACTTTTGTTCAGTTGTATCACTAGTGCATGTGTGTGTTTATCAAATAGCCACACATGCATAAAAGCCAACACTTTGACCATCAGACTGGCACTACTGTTTAATAGACCTGGTCAGACAGCTTTGTTATTAATAAAAACCACTAAAGTAATTTTTGGTCCCTTTAGAAGCATCACAATTATCTCCAAATCAACTGCAATTACTGTTCCGTGGCTCAACTGATCTCTGACGGGGAACTTAGCAGTTTTCATTTCAGTACATACTTCAGATAAAACTATTACTTCCTAATACCACTAATTACGAAGACTGCAACCCCTGGATACTCCTTAGGAAAAGGAAGGGGAGGGGGGAGCGTAAAATCCTATCACATTTAAATCTGCACTGACATTGGATTGACATCTTTACTCTATACCTGTGGCAGTGAACTATTTCAATTTACTCAACTGATTATCAGTAAGTTCAAAATTAATTTATACAGTAGAGCATCTATTATCAAAATGACAATCAACAGAACAACCACTTAGCCCAACTGTTACTCACTCAGATCGGCCATCCTGGCCCCCTCCCCCTCCTACCATCATCTGCTGAATTCTTAACGTAAAATGCCTAAACATAAACATGTTGCCCTTGATACGGTTACAGGAATGTGAGTTTGCAGCAATGTTATCTAATGTTTAGAAAGTTGATAAGTCAATAATTACAGATATAATACAACAAAATAGTAACATCACAAAATTCTTGATCTTAATATGATTGACAAGTCTTAAACCTATGAAGGTTGATATGAACATGAATCTAGAGGACACTGTTTACAGTTGGTTTACAGAAAGAAGATCACAAAGAGAATCTCTCTCTACTTTTGTTCTGCATAAAAAAGCAATTAAATTTAATGAAAATCTTGTAGGACTGTCTAACTTTAAAGCAAGAACAGGCTGGTTAAAGTGCTTTAAGTCAAGACACAGCATTTGTGAGCTTCAAATAAAAGGAGACAAACTGTGTGTTGATTTTTCAGCAGGTGATGCTTTCGAAATTAAACTAAGGGTTGTACTGGAGGGAGAAGATTATGCTCTTGAAAACATTTACAATGCTGATTAAACTGGGCTCAACTGGGCAGCTCTGCAAAAGAAGAACTCTTGCTTCGTGTTGTGAATTAGCTGCATCTGGTCCTACAATAAGCAACGATCACATTACTGCATTAGCTTGTGCCAATGCAACTTCATTAAAGTGACATTTTGTCCACCTAATGTAACGTCCTTATTACAGCCCATGAATCGAGATGTTATTGAGACTTTCAGATGGTATTACAGGGAAGAACTGTTACACAAAGTATTGTTAGAAAGAGGAGGCAGAGGGAGAACAGAGTCTGTTTAAAAAATATATATATTTTAAAAGTGTGTCACACAAGATCAGAGCAGTATAATATACCCATATCCTCCAATTAGTTCAGATAATCGATGCTCTGCTGTATATCAGTAATTCGGGATAACCAAAAACAGACATCTTACTGTAACAAGTGTTATGGCAATAAAATTATTCAGCCATCTTCTTGATATCACTTGTGTAAACAACAGGAAATCACTCGTTATGGATGGCAGGAAAGATGGATGTTTCAAGGCAGTCTCAATCGACATACATTCTGACAAAAACATGAGTCTTCCAGCAGTTTATTTTCAACTGAATTATCAATGACTGATTAATAAAAAGAACTAAGTGTCTATCTGCTTAGAATTACATATAAGTTTTTAGGCATGCACATGTATATACAGACACTCTTCTTGTAAGACAGTGAAATAATATCTACATAGCAGAAATAGCTAAAAGCAATTATGCTACTTTATACTTATAGACATGGAACATCAAATACTTTCATAAGTATCTCAGAAAAATTAACTGCATAAAGTTATTCAACCAACAGTGCCACAAAGTGACACTGCTTCCATAACTACTAGTACAGACCACTGAACACTGCTGACCATTATGGGTTATATAGTATTTGATAACACTAATTCAGGTAACAGATCTGAATTTATTGCACAACACAGGACATTTATTCAAAACACCTTCTATGTAGGAACAGAGGGAAAACAAAGGTTTCCAAACATTTGATTTGTGCTTGTAATCTAGTCAAACAATACAAGAATCATTTACTTTCTCTGAAGTAAGACATAATTGAGAAATCTTTATTTTTCTTAATTCTTGTTACTACGTCATTTTTGGAGTAACATTTTCTTAAGGCGAAATGTTGAAATGTAATGTAACCTTTGAATCGCAACACACAACTCACGTATATGGTATGTAAAACACTATTTATTTACTGATTCTTGTCTCCTCCAAATTCTCAATAAAAATGTTGGACAAACAACACACTTTCTAGAGGTGATGTATAAAATGTCACCTTCTGTTGGTATGTTCAGTGTTACTTAAATTACAATTACAAATATTAGCTTAAGTACTTCAAAGTGAAACTCCTCATTTACCTTGGCTCAGAATTTGTTTCTTCTCAGACAGTAACGAAGAGTACAACACTACAGCAGCAAATACACTTCAATTTACAGTAAGAGGTTTTCATCAACCATCATACTTTGCAGATATGCTAGTACATACATAATACACTGCCCATCATCAAAAGTTATCCTTAAAAAATAATGCTGTGATTTACTCATATTTTTAAATGCTTAAAATTTTTAATGTGCAATAAACTTCATTGTGAAGATCTCTACAAATACGGCAAACTGCACCCATGCTGCAGGTCTCAATTACTTTAAAATATACCTTAATTTTAGTAATGTGTATATAAGCTCTTTCAATGCAATACCCGCACCTTGATAATCTCTCATTTTTCTTTCAATATAACCAAATTACCATTACATACATAATGTACTTTCCTGTGAAAGCTATTTTTTTTCCTGACAGTCTCCCCCCTCCCCAGCCCCTAAAACAAATATTTCTACACGAAAGTGCAAGCCACAGATGTACTTGAAATATTCAATGCAAAATTTTGCAATTCTACATCAAACTTACTTTGTTCGCAACAAAACACTACACAGTATGAAAAGTCCTACAGTAATAACATTAAACAGATCTTTATACACCAAAACACATCAGCAGTAAAAAATATAAGTAAGCCATTAAATGTCATGCTATTGAAGAATGCATTGTTGAGAATGAGAATCAGACACTGTCTTCACTCAGCCAAGAATGGAGGAAAAGAGAGAGAGAGAGAGAGAGAGAGAGAGAGAGAGAGAGAGAGAGAGCACAGAACTCCTTTCAAAACGGTAAGTAAGGGTCAGGCAGCGCAATATAGCATGCTTTACAAGTACATATAAAATAATTTTGACAATTTCTGAAGATTATTTTAACCAAAAATCAATATGAATATATTCCTATATTCATTTTTTGACATCAAGCACTTTAACTTCCATGTAACATTTCTATGGAGTCCTATAATATGTTTTAAGAAACTATATTTTCAGTCAACATAAGAAATTATGTTCACTGATTCCCACTGCTTCCACCAATAACATGGACAGATGTCCCAACAAGAAATTTTAAAAGTATAAAGCCTTCAATTTACGTTTCTAACAAAATGGTGTAATATCTGTGGTGTTACACTAGCTCAGCAATGCTTGACATGATAAATTGACTATCATAAGACAAATACTAATTCACTGTAGTGTTGATACCAGTAAAAACTGCAGTTCATTTATGATACCTGACTACAAACAATGCTTTACAACAAACACCAACCTGACTGACATACAGATAATTATTTATTCCTGTGTTCTGATCACTGAAACAGCATACTATAAAAGTCACCATAGTGATTGTGATTGCTGTGACATTTAATCCTATTAAATGATAATCCACACTGTTGTGTTTAAAAAACTGAAATTAAAAATCAGCCTTCAGAAACGTGAATGGCTTCTCTTCTCTCTTCCCACAAATACTAAATAGAATTAAAATTTGAAAATGTGTTGAAAGCAATAAATCTGTAAAGAAAATTTCTTTTCTTTATACCAATTAGCAAGTCACAAAAATAAAGGTCTTGACATTAGATAAAATAAATGTACACTTCACAAATGAAATACATGGTTGCTTCACTCATCACAACATATGTAGCCAAGATTTAAAAACAGAAGAGAGAAAGATAGCATTATCTACAGGATGATGACCTTATGTTTTTGAATGCTCAGAATCACTGGACTCTTAACAAGAGCATATCAACACAGCATGTATTAATCTTCTCCATGTGTGTAAGAATTTATGATGCTGCAAATAAATATGGTCCACGATGACACAAACTTCTAATGTGTATAAATCATGCAGTTCTTTTTAAACTGTTGAACATCTCCAACAGGCTACTGACATTGATACATTATATGAAATAAATTTGGTCCTGGATGACAGTCATATTACACCAAGAAACATAACAATAACAATTGTCAAGTAAGTTCTGAAGCACAGCGCGTGCACACACACACACACACACACACACACACACACACACACACACACACACACACACACACACACACACAAAACTGTTGGAATATCTATATCAAGAAATTGAATGATTGCATCCCCAATCAAATCAGTCAAGACATAAAACGCAATAAGATAATGTGGTGTATCTTACAGTATAAAATAACCTATACACAAGTAATGGTTGGGAAAAGGTCCTATGAAAATGAGCACCACATTTCAAACAAAATCTTCTTTGTTGTGGCTGAGGTCATATGCAATGTCACATTTATAACTATCACCACCAACATTGTCACCTTCGTTGTTGAAGACTTACATAATTCCAACACACATTCTCTGGCATTTCATGTGATATAAGAAAGCTGTAGACATTGTTTACAACTTACATACATATATATATGTAAGGCAGAAATGGTACCCTACCATTTTGTTTTTGTCTGCATGGAACCATTCACAAATATGTTATTGAGGTGACTTACTTATGCAGCAACAAGTAAACACTTAGCTAATAACATGCGCCGTGCTTCTATTCACAAATGACCCCCATACAAATTTTACTTATTCCCTTCTTTCCAAGCTCACTGACTTATCATCTGAGATTATCATTTGTAAATTTAAGTACATTTACTTCTCTTCAAACAGAGGTTTTAATATTTAAGATGTCAATCTTAAGACGGTTTGCAAAACTTTGTTCTTGTATACTAAAGAGAGCAAATAAGAGTTCTTTGTGCAAAACTCCCCAACATCTGATGTATTAGCCACATGGCCAACACATATTTAAAAAAATAACAGGTAATTTCATTTGTTATTACTATATACATGTATTTTTTTAATTTATAACAACATTTCCTTTGCAATATATAATGACTGTACAGCCTAGTTCCTTTCTTCAATACTAGAAATTAAAATTACAGGTCAGCCCAACAGTGATGGAGTCATCTACCACTGAACAATCAATCAATCACACACACACACACACACACACACACACACACACACACAATAATTCAAAATACTTTATCTAAATAGTAACAACAATTAAGAAATAAACTGAAACACATGGTGTCCACATTCCCTCACTCTTTGTTGTGTAGAATTCTACCTCACAAAGTATGTTAAATTGATAGCTCATCAAAATCAGCTATACTGGAGATCAAATCTAAGTACCTGCAGGCAATGAAAAATCATAAATTAAGAAGGAAACACAGTTCCCACAATGCATGACAAGAATTTCCAATCAAAGGTCAAGAGATATGCATCTATCAGTATATAATATTCTGGTGAAGAATGTAACTCTCCGAAAACAGAACACAAAAAATAGACTATGTTAAAATAACTGTATCTGCAATAACTACAACAGCTATTTGTGAATAATATTTACAATTGTGCACCACTTCTACAGACCCCACAGAAACACCTCAATGAATTAAATGTTCTGATTTTATTAACATTTTTATTGTCATGTCAGATAACTCTAATTATCAACCAACAAAAATATATGCAACTATAAACTTAAAAACTGTTTCTTTTATTTCCTGTTTTCCAGAAATATGCAAGAACCAGGTGACAGTTTTATAGTTATATATCCTGGAATCACTGTTCGAACCCAAAGCTCTGTGATGAACACGACAAAAAATAATTGTCCTCTGTTTACGGCAGCACACCACAGGCTTAATTTCACAGACTCCTATGCAAAACAACACATTGTACATATGTTTAAAAAATTGAAGATATGCATTTGAAATACCCATGGGACACAAGGACACATTTTTCCTCCATGAAAAATGAAGTGTATGGAAACTGGTGAGTAAATTTTCAAGCTTATTGTTTTCCATTGATTGTGGGCAAAAATGTCAGCACTTCAAAATTTCTGGTACTTTAACTTTCAGTTTTCAGTCCTTACTAAGTCCAATCATTTTATTCACTCAATAATTTTAAAATGAAGCACAATTAATGTTAATTTCCACAACATTATCACACAGTCACAGCAGGTCTCCTGCACAGGAACTGTCAGTCACCTCATTACTTGCTCTAGCTGCCTTTCATACCAGTATTTCCAAATAATTATTATCGAGACTCTCAAACAACACTTAAGAATTACAAGAGACTTTCCTTAATAATAAAATAATATTAAAACCTATAACAATCAAAAGTGGGCGACCTTATTATTACTAAACACAAGTCCCTGCACGAAGAGCATTTGAGATTTTCAACATAAATATTTTGGATGAACATGTATGTCCTTTACACATCTGTAATTTCACAGACAATGCCAAACAAATGACAACTGTGTCAATGAAATGATCTGTGGAGTATTCACACGCTAGTTATGATAGAACTTTTGTTGCCTCACAGGAACGATCTTCAGGTTCTTAGTCAGGCCTGTATATTGGAATTTTTGGAATGAATTCAATCAAAAGAACCTGCAAAAGAAAATTAATTTTTTTTTTTTAGTGGTCATAATGTGAAACTACATGGGTCAAGCATAGACATTTTATTGGAATGTAATAAAAAATCCTGTGGACAAATAAAAAATCATTGTAAGCATTACCTCCTTTTAAAATATTTATGAATGTAGGTGTAAGAATAAGAAAAAGAAAAGTTACAGCAACAGCACATCCATTTATCATACAAGTAGTATATGTTATCTCTTATACAGGTACAATATATTAGTGATTTGGATATCCTGTTAAATCATGTAATACATCATCAATATCAAAAGCGAGTTGAACCTACCAACACGGGAGGGAGGGAGGGAGGGAGGGAGGGAGGGAGGGAGGGAGGGAGGGAGGGAGGGAGGGAGGGAGGGAGGGAGGGAGGGAGGGAGGGAGGGAGGGAGGGAGGGAGGGAGGGAGGGAGGGAGGGAGGGAGGGAGGGAGGGAGGGAGGGAGGGAGGGAGGGAGGGAGGGAGGGAGGGAGGGAGGGAGGGAGGGAGGGAGGGAGGGAGGGAGGGAGGGAGGGAGGGAGGGAGGGAGGGAGGGAGGGAGGGAGGGAGGGAGGGAGGGAGGGAGGGAGGGAGGGAGGGGAGGGAGGGAGGGAGGGAGGGAGGGAGGGAGGGAGGGAGGGAGGGAGGGAGGGAGGGAGGGAGGGGAGGGAGGGAGGGAGGGAGGGAGGGAGGGAGGGAGGGAGGGAGGGAGGGAGGGAGGGAGGGAGGGAGGGAGGGAGGGAGGGAGGGAGGGAGGGGAGGGAGGGAGGGAGGGAGGGAGGGAGGGAGGGAGGGGAGGGAGGGAGGGAGGGAGGGAGGGAGGGAGGGAGGGAGGGAGGGAGGGAGGGAGGGAGGGAGGGAGGGAGGGAGGGAGGGAGGGGAGGGAGGGAGGGAGGGAGGGAGGGAGGGAGGGAGGGAGGGAGGGAGGGAGGGAGGGAGGGAGGGAGGGAGGGGAGGGAGGGAGGGAGGGAGGGAGGGAGGGGGAGGGAGGGAGGGAGGGAGGGAGGGAGGGAGGGAGGGAGGGAGGGGAGGGAGGGAGGGAGGGAGGGAGGGAGGGAGGGAGGGAGGGAGGGAGGGAGGGAGGGAGGGAGGGAGGGAGGGAGGGAGGGAGGGGAGGGAGGGAGGGAGGGAGGGAGGGAGGGAGGGAGGGAGGGGAGGGAGGGAGGGAGGGAGGGAGGGAGGGAGGGAGGGAGGGGAGGGAGGGAGGGAGGGAGGGAGGGAGGGAGGGAGGGAGGGAGGGAGGGAGGGAGGGAGGGAGGGAGGGAGGGAGGGAGGGAGGGAGGGAGGGAGGGAGGGTGGGAGGGAGGGAGGGAGGGAGGGAGGGAGGGAGGGAGGAGGGAGGGAGGGAGGGAGGGGAGGGAGGGAGGGAGGGAGGGAGGGAGGAGGGAGGGAGGGAACACACGCGAGACAGATGGAGGGAGGGAGGGAGGGAGGGAGGGAGGGAGGGAGGGAGGGAGGGAGGGAGGGAGGGAGGGAGGGAGGGAGGGAGGGAGAGAGAGAGAGAGAGAGAGAAAGTAGGGACAGAACAGAACACTGCAAAAATTATAATGAACCAAATAAATATTCTCAAATGAAAGTTGTTGCGACGAACTAATTTGTAGAAAAGCCTAAGATCTAAGTCTGGTTAGAAGGTAACTGTCTAGCTGAGAGTTGGAGACACCAAGAAATGAAGAGCACAGGAGAAGAACATGCTTTGTCTGCTTATCAAATCATTCAGGACAGCAATTTTAAAGTTTGAAACCGAATTTCATGGATACTAATGAACAAAAAGAATACAAAAGTCATTTGGAAGGACATGTTATATACATTAAATTTAACATTAATTGATTATTCAAATATTTAAATTTAGGATTTACTGGCATAACATTTAAAGGGATGTAATGCATCACAAGGAGAAAATTTGCTACTTTTATATAGCAAAATAGAAGATAATGCAAGTAAACCTGTATTTTTTGTTAAATTTTATGTCAGATTACTTAGTAATGAAAAACAATGATTGAAACAATAAAGATACTTCTTGATAAGCAGTTCCTTTTTGCTATTTTAACTTCATGTGATAAAATGCTAAAAGAATACAGTATACTGTCACTTATCCAAACATACAGTTCTCAGGGTAGTGTAAAAGGTTTGTGTGACACACACTAGCTTATTGTCTGCAATACTCTTTTACAAACTGGAGGTACTGATACTTTCCTTTTGATGTTGCCAAACGACTTGTAAAGACAAATTACTACTACTACTACTACTACTACTACTACTATTATTATTATTGTCAGTAGTAAACAAAATTATTCAAAAAGAACATTTTATTATATTTTTATATTTTATGTCTGTAAGCTGCGGATTGACATTATCTACACTGCTGTTCTTGAAGTTGCTGTGAAACTCTGCCACTGATAAAATCTGAGCTATATATTGAATGAGGTGGGGATGTTTTTGTGATGATTACCTCTCTTATGGGTCTTGTTAGGAAACAACATTTCATCAAATATTTCTTCTTCAGAAATGTCCCCCAATTTTGTATCAGATTATGATTGACCACGACAACATTCAAAACGCTTAGGTTTACATCAAGCTCCAACTATGATCTGCATCCAATCCACTGGAACTTCTGCCTCTGCTTACTAATTAATCAGTCCATTATCATCATCATCATCATCATCATCATCATCATCATGTTTCATAAAAGTGTTTCCCATACTATGTGAAGTTACTTTCACTGACTCCAAAAGCTTCGGTTCACTGGCAAGATAATTACAATACCCCGAAACAGTGTAACTCTTGTTCTACCCTGAACATGAATCACAAATGACTTCTTAGAGGTTTATTTCTTGTGTAATAATTCTGTCACAAAGCGATTTAAAAAGGAAACAACTTAACTGGCCCCTTTTGTTCCCGTATCTGCAATGTAAGTGTAGAATACTGAAGTTGCATTTGAAAGCTGATGAATACTGAAAGAGTATATACAGATTGCTTTTGTTCATTAGACTTTTCACTTCTAAAACTAACATTCCTCTTTCTAGCACAAAATGTTTCAGCTTTCACTTTGCATACTTTCTGGTCAATGGCGATCTCATTAATTTCCTTCAAGACTTGTTTCTTCATGTCATCATCTAAATTTGCAATTAACATTGCATTGAGCACTTTCATATCAGCAGTATACTTATCACATATTGACCATGTATAATTCCTTGGATACCCCAAAGCTATATTAAATTTGATGTTAAATACTGTTCTATGCACTTCATATGAAATATTAAAATTCATGTATTTTCCTGGAACATTTAATGCAATTTTTTTCATAAAATGTTCTTCTGGGAGATAGAACTTCTTGGTCTTGTCATTGCTGTAATGACTTGATCTACCCTTAAATGAATGAATGTAATCATAAACCTCTGCCATTCCTGCTGCTTCCATAATTTTTCCATGGCCTACTTCCAGTCTTATCCCTTCCAGCACGAAGAGACAAGTGCAGCTTCAAAGACTTCTGAACAGTCATTAATCATCACCTTGTTACTCCATGCACTCCCATGAAAGCTTTTCCGCATATAGGAATTTCATGTACAATTTCATCACCTTATACTCTTACTCTGTTGCGGAAATTACACCCTCGAAGCTGTGCATCATCTTAATTATTCCTTGATCAACTTCTGTGAAATGGAAGTATTGTAATGAGGCCAGTCAGATACAGTGATTGTTCATTCCAGCCTACCATATCACTAAATTTTCATATACTAATTGATCTTTTTTCAGCACCTAATATCTCAAAACACTAACTTACAGTTGCAGTCTTCTCCTAGTTCATTCGACTGAACTATTAATTTCTTCATGATTGTACTCATTCACCCTCTTACTTGCCTTTTCCTAACACTGTTAGAATCTGAAGGTCTCTGTCTTTCAGCTTAAGATGCAGTACTCATTATTCAGTGTATATAATAGACTATTAAAGCTGAAAAGAATCACAACACCTGCAATACTAAACACAATGTCTCAAACTAAAGAAATGGTCCTCACTAGTACTAACAATGCACAATAAAGAAAAATTCTCTGGTTCTTGCTTCAACATTGTTTGACAAACCACAACGAATCTAAAACTTAATACACAACACTGGATAAAGACAATTTATTCCCTGTAGCAAGAGACTGCACATTCTTCCCCTGCATGTGTAATCTAAAATGGTTTATAGAACGTGGATTATTCATATTATCAGATTCACCGGTTAACAATACTAAACAACATAGAATCCAACATCTCATGGCATACATAATTCATTTTTGAAGAAAAGTGGACAACTCTCATTCTTTTCCTGTACTCTTCAAATCTTAACATAAAAGTTTTCTGGGTAGTAAGGTACCATGTCATAATGTATGAAACTACTGCTGGAGAAAAACCATTTTGGCCACAGTTGCAACGCCCTTCTTCTGGGTGTACTGGGGCATTCTAGCAATGCAGTGTCTCTTATATTTAGTTATTACCTCCCCCCCCCCCCCCCCCCCATGAATTATGGACCTTGCCATTGGTGGGGAGGCTTGCGTGCCTCAACAATACAGCTGTACCGTAGGTGCAACCACAACGGAGGGGTATCTATTGAGAGGCCAGACAAACGTGTGGTTCCTGAAGAGGGGCAAAAGCCTTTTCAGTAGTTGCATGGGCAACAGTCTGGATGATTGACTGATCTGGCCTTGTAACACTAACCAAAATGGCCTTGCTGTTCTGGTACTGCGAACGGCTGAAAGCAAGGGGAAACTACAGCCGTAATTTTTCCCGAGGGCATGCAGCTGTATTGTATGATTAAATGATGATGGTGTCCTCTTGGGTAAAATATTCCATTCAGATCTCTGGGCAGGGACACCTCAAGAGGACGTTGTTATCAGGAGAAAGAAAACTGGCGTTCTATGGATCGGAGCATGGAATGTCAGATCCCTTAATCGGCCAGGTATGTTAGAAAATTTAAAAAGGGAAATGGATTGGTTAAAGTTAGATATAGTGGGAATTAGTGAAGTTTGGTGGCAGGAGGAACAAGACTTCTGGTCAGGTGAATACAGGGTTATAAATACAAAATCAAATAGGGGTAATGCAGGAGTAGGTTTAATAATGAATAAAAAAAATAGGTGTACGGGTAAGCTACTATAAACAACATAGTGAACGCATTTTTGTGGCCAAGATAGACACGAAGCCCATGCCTACTACAGTAGTACAAGTTTACGTGCCAACTAGCTCTGCAGATGAAGAAATTGATGAAATGTATGATGAGATAAAACAAATTATTTACATAGTGAAGGGAGACCAAAATTTAATAGCCATGGGTGACTGGAACTCAAGAGCAGGAAAAGGGAGAGAAGAAAACATAGTAGGTGATTATGGATTGGGGCTAAGAAATGAAAGAGGAAGCCGCCTGGTAGAATTTTGCGCAGAGCATAACTAAACCATAGCTAACACTTGGTTTAAGTATCATGAAAGAAGGTTGTATACATGGAAGAACCCTGGAGATACTAAAAGGTATACATGATTGAGAATCACCGTCGAATGAGAAATTAGCTCCTGTTTACCAAATGCTTGACACGCCGTGCGGCAGCAGTTACTCGCCGGTAGTGCTCATGCCTCATGTTGACAGTGTGGTCTGTTGGGCTCTGATTGCTGGCAGTCAAGACAGGGCAATCAGCAAGATTACGGAAAAGAAATAAAATTCAACAAAGCCTGTGTGTTGGCCAATCACCTGGTTATGACGAAATTAAAAGTCAGAGAGGCCATCAAAATACTTAAACAACCCAAGAACAAGAATAGAGAGGATGGACTCAGCATCGCCCCATCTTGGCTACCAGCAATCAGAACACAACAGACCACACTGTCAACTCGAGGCATGAGCACTACCGTCAAGTAACTGCTGCCGCGCGGCCGATGTCCAGCATTTGGTAAACAGGAGCCGACTTCTCATTCAACGGTGACCAGCAATCATGGCACATAACGCAAGAGCCAATAGAAAACATAGATTACGCTCTCCCTCCACCGCAATGACCTATTAGAATAAAATTCCCTATCCTTCTTCCTTAAGTGACCAATGAAACAAATTATCCTTTCAAAATTATGATGTAAAGGCATGTGCAATGAGCAGTAATAATAAAATATAAGGGACACTGCATAGCTAGAATGCACCAGTACACTCAGAATAGGCCACTGCACCTGTGGCCAAAATGTTGGTTTTTCTCCAGCAGTAGTTTCATACATTATGACGCGGTATCATCCCCAGAAAACTTTAAAGCTGATTGACTCTGGCCGCGGAAGCCTACTCAATTATATCTTCAAATATTATTTCATGATAGTAACTACCTTTTAGTTAGTTGTCAGGTCACATCATTGAGCCCCCTAGGGAAATAGCATCCAAGGCTGGTAGAAACTAGTCCAAAGTATGCTCACTATGCTGCTGGGAGAGCCTCATCTAAGATGTGGAGGAGACACTACCTGTGGTTATCGAGAGTGCAGGGTGCAGTCATGTTCAAGTTGTGACTCATATCAGCACCGATGACGCTTGTCACTACGGTTCTGAGGCCATCCTTAGTTCACGCACAAGGCTGACAGAAGTGGTGAAGACCGATTGTCTCGCTTGTAGAGTTCAAGCAGGGTTTACAATTTGCCGTACGATAACCAGAACTGATTAGGCTCCTTTGGTTTGGACCTGAGTGGACAGTCTCATCCAGAGTCTACATCAGTTCTGTTACAGTCTTGGCTACAGGTTTCTGGACATGCATTACAGAGTGGGGAATTGTGGACTCCCCTTGATAGGTATGGGTGCATTCCACAGAGAAAGCAGCTACTCAGGTAGCAGAGTACTAAAGGAATACACGTTTTGCTTTTGATAGTTTGAGGTCACCTGACGAATGCTCGCCAGCTGATACGCAGGGAGGAAAATTAGATCATGTACAAAGTAAAGACACTTCAAAGGTCAAAATTGTAACAGAAAATTGTGAAAGCATTCGTAACAAAGTTCCTTAATTTACTGCCCTCAGCAAAACCGTTACATTTTACTTGTACTCTGAATTGAGAGCTGGATGAAACTCAAAGCATAAAGATCTAAAATATTTAATGAGGCATAGAATTTGTATCGAAAAGTCAGGTTATATGCCACAGGAAAAGGGAGGGGGTTGTCCATTGCCATTAACAAAAGTTGATGTGTCTTCTGAGGTTGAAATTGTGTCTGACTGCAAAGTTATTTGGGCATGAGTAACTGGCTTAGGTGAACTTCTGATCATGAAATGTTTCTACCAGCCGCCTAATTCCATTGAAACAGCTGTAAAATCATTCAGAGAAAGCCTACACTAAAGAGAATAGAGTGGAACACCAATGGTTCCACGGCAGGTGGTACAAACACACGATCTTGTGAAGCAGTCCTCAACAAAGTCTCCAAAAACTGCCTTGAACAGCTAGCTTGACAACTCAAGTACAATGGAACTGTTTTAGACCTCACAGCTACAAACAGGCCTGTCTTCATCGACAGTGCCAGAACACAGGGTGAACATTAATAAAACAGACAAACTGCAGGGTCAGATTCCTGATGGGAAATGGAGGCAAGAAGGTCCTATGAAAATGTGTCTAGAAATGGATGATGTGCATACTACAATAACAAATCAACCCAGAATATGGTACAGAGCTGCATCGCACCCATGTCCCAACATATGTTCGAAGTAGTCGTCATGGGATGAATGCAAGCATTCACATATCGCATGACGGATTGCTGCACTTTGGCGGGCCACTTTGCAGGAGCTTGCACTAGGGTTTGTCTCAATATCCTGTAAAACCCGGTCCTCCAAATCTGGTGTATACACAGTATGTCGCCTCCTGAACGTTAATCCATCTCAATGTACCCATGATCACACAAATACCCAAGAGGGGCTTGAAAGGTTGTGTGATGTGCTTGGTGTCTGTAGGGGTACTTGTTTTGATATAGCCATGAGGCTTCCATCTGTTTGGCTGTACACAAACACCATGTCCGCTTGTTCCTGACATAAATACTAGACCATTCTGCTGCTCACAGTAAGCCATGTCAATCATACAGCCTGCATTTGTCAGCGTCATCTACCACGGCAGCAATGCATTTCTGGACATACGTTCATAGGACCTTTTATCCCCCATTTCCAGTCAGGAATCTTTCCCTGCAATTTGTCTGGTTTATCAATGTTCAGCCTGTATAGACAGGGATTAATGCTCACGATATCATACGATGGTGGTTACTAAAATTAATAAACCCATGAAGATGGCTAGGAGAGTTTTTATGGCGGAAAGAGCACATAAGCAATTGATAGCATTCTACTTACACAGTGAATGAACAAACATCATTTACTTCAAATATGATGGAATAGGGGAATTATGAACAAATTTTGAACTCATAGTAAAGTGAAAAAATGGTTCAAATGGCTCTGAGCACTATGGACTTAACATCTGTGGTCATCAGTCCCCTAGAACTTAGAACTACTTAAACCTAACTAACCTAAGGACATCACACAACACCCACCATCACAAGGTAGAGAAAATCCCTGACCCCGCCGGAAATCAAACCCGGAAACCCGGGCGTGGGAAGCGAGAACGCTACCGCATGACCACGAGATGCGGTCGATAGTAAACTGAAGCCTAGAGAAGTATGTGCCAATGAAATTAAGGACAGAAAAAAAACCCACTGTGGTTTTATAACAAAATTTGGAAAATACTGCAGCAAAAGATATTTTGCACTATCAGCTTTTTTTTTTTTTTTAAAAAAAAAAAAAAGGGCAGCCCACATCTCGTGGTCGTGCGGTAGCATTCTCGCTTCCCATGCCCGGGTTCGATTCCCGGCGGGGTCAGGGATTTTCTCTGCCTCGTGATGACTGGGTGTTGTGTGATGTCCTTAGGTTAGTTAGGTTTAAGTAGTTCTAAGTTCTAGGGGACTAATGACCATAGATGTTAAGTCCCATAGTGCTCAGAGCCATTTGAACCATTTTTTGAAAAAAGGCAGAAATGTCTATGGACAAAAGTTAGTAGAAAATCCTGTGACTAAAAAAAGACTGATGTGCGAAGCACGCAATTAATTTGACTGTCATAACATAGGAATCGATCTTCGCTAAGCAGTTCGAAAGTTTCTATCTTGTCACTCTTGACCACTTTGACATGACAATAGAAAACAGCAAAATGAAAGCTCAAGTTCTAAATTTTGTTTTAAAAAAAAATCATTCACACAGGACCACTGAACACACATAATATCATTTTAACATAACAAAGACTCCCATATGCAGGACATAGAAATAGGCAATGCTTGATTTGTGACGATAAGCACTGGTACTCTGTTTGGTACCTAACTGCAGATTATGTGATGGGGTACGATAGAACTTTATTTTGTACCAGCTTTTTTTTTACAACTCAAGGGCTGGAAATTGGCATCCCCGGCAATGATAAGCAACTGAAATAACTGAAAACAAATAAGTAGCCAGGTCCAGATGGAATCCCAATTTGGTTCAACACAGCATTGGCCCCTAACTCAGCTTGAATTTATCGTGAACCCAGTGTGAAGTACCAAGTGACAGGAAAAAGCACAGGTGGTTCCCGCATGTAAGGAACATACAATACTGGATCCACAAAATTACAAACCAATGTCCTTAATATTGGTTTTCTGAAGAACTCTTGAGAATATTTTAAGTTAGAATATAATAAATTTCTTTGAGACACAAAAGCTTCTGTCCTTAAGCACACATTTAGAAAGTATCCCTCATGTGAAACTCAGTCTGACCTTTTCTCACGTGATATCCTGTGAATCCTTGATAAAGGGCAACAGGCAGATTTTGGAAAAGCATTTGACACAGTGCTTCACTGCATGCTATTAACAAAAGTCTGAGCATACAGAATAGGTGCCCAGTTACGCGAGTGGCTCAAAAAGTTCGTAAGTAATAGAATCCAGTACATTGTCCTGGATGGCAAGAGTTCATCAGACACAGGGGCATCGTCAAAGTGTGTTAGGTCATTGGATAGGGTGAACAGCAAGCTGTGACCATTTGCTGATGACACTGTAGTATATGGGAAATTGTTGTCACTGAGCGACTGTACAATGATACAGGACAACTTACATAGACAGTTACTATTTGGTGTGATGAATGGCAGCTTGCTACAAATGGAAAAAAATTAAGTTAATGCCATTAAGAAGGAAAACAATCCTTTAATGTTCAGATATAGTGTCTGTGGTGTGCTGCTTGACACAATCACATTGACTAAATACCTAGGCATAACAGTGCAAAGTGACACACAATGCAATAAGCATGTAATATCGGTAGTAGTAGTTTACCGGGAGAATTTTAGGAAGTTTGGTCCACCTATGAAGGATACCACATAAAGTACACTATTGCAAACCATTCCTGAGTACTGCTTGAGTGTTTGGTATTTAGTCAGATAAAAGGAAGGCATGGGAGCAATTTACATGTGTACTGCTGGATTTCTGCACTATGTTTGATCAAAATGCAAATATTACGGAGATGCTTATGAAGTGAATGAGAGTCCCTAGAGGTGACACAACATTCTTTTCACAAATCACTCCAGAGAAAATGTTGATAACTGGCATATGTGTGAGGGCAGAACAATTCTATTGTCGCCAACATACATTTTGCATAATGACCACAAAGACAAGATAAGAGAAATTATAGGATCAAACAGAGGCATATAGACAGTTATTTTTCCCTCACTGTATTTGCGAGTGGGACAGGAAATGGAATGACTAGTAGTACCATGGACAGTATGGTGACTTGCTGAGTATAGATGCAGATGTATGAAGTGCCTTGGGTTTACTTGTGTGAATGGTCAAAGTTCTTCGTATTGTTGCTTGATTCTCCTTGTAAGACAACAAGTTAAAGTGGCTGCAAAACTCGACAATATTGTCAGGTCTTAATTACAGTGATTGATTCAATTACACCATGCAAAGGGACTTGTGATTAACAAGCACTTTACACATATGCATGTGGAACACAGTAGTGACAATATGAGTGTTCAGAAATATGACTTTTTTAACTCTTTATTCACAGAAATACACACCCATACAATGCTGCCTTGAGAGTTCCAATGTGTCAGAACTTCTTGTCATTTAACTGGAAGTGGAGATCAGCATCTGCCTCAGAAAACTTGGAAATGAACTATCCAATCAGAAGGTCTACTATAGAAATCCCAGTAGAACAAACTGTATGGCCTTACTTTGCACGCTTTCTGAGCTGGTGCTTACTTTATTGGTGACATCCAATTTCACAGATTCAGACTGTGATTGTAGTGTACCTCCTGCCTGATAAACTTCCTCTATCATGTCACCAGAGACTGCACGGTTTTTCAGGCTCTCCATTTTACTGGTTTAAAAAATGTTTGCTTCTAACTGTTGACTGATAGATATAGTAAAAACAATTATCTGCTCAATAGCTACTACATTCAAATATTATGGAAGATGTGAAATAGCACTAAAGAATTTCCTAGGGCTCAATGGATGAAGTAGCACTATTTGTTTTATTTAACACAAACACCCAGACACTGTTTAATTTCCTGTTGAAGTTGCTGTTATGTTACTGAAGTCTATGTCTTTGCAATATGCACAAATTTAGTAAGCAGTATACACCCTGTTTTCAAATGGCTAGATAAACTTTATTACGACAAAGCAGATCTTTTATCTTTGTAACTCTAAGTGAAATACATTGGTTAACATGTTTTCAAAGAAATCTATTGATTTTGCCACACACTGGGCCAGAGTACAACAGAATAGCAACCCTTGGGTTTTGTTTTCGTTTCTCGCCCAGATATCTGAAACATCCTGCTGATTTTTGCAACAACTTTAATTCCATTTGCCAATCTGAATATCCATTCTTTTGTAACAAAATTTGTATGTGTATGCGTCTTAGTTCTTTGGCAACTTTCTCTAACACAGGACTCCAATGTCGTGGATAACGATAGCTAGTGTGTGTGTGTGTGTGTGTGTGTGTGTGTGTGTGTGTGTGTGTGTGTGAAAGTAGCATTCATAGTTTGTAGTCGGTACTTCTTTCTTAGGAATATTTATTTTACTGAAACCAAATGGAAAAAAAAGAAACTTTTTGTGTTTCTGTTAAGGAAGATACTCACAAGAGTGGATGCACGGACTTTCACACCATGGACAAGGCATCTGTTGTCTTTAATTACCTAATATATTGAGGAAAGGTAGACCTCTAAAGTTCTATTCTGAATTTTATATTAGGATACATTGTGCTTATGAGGTAGACAAAATCATTAATCTTTCATGTCGCAATACCACAAACTTCTCATTCGCATACTGGCAAAAACACAATGTGTTCTTATTTGACATTGTAAAGTCGGTAGGCAGGCGATCTGTTATTTTGAAATGTGTGGATAAAAATCCTAGGACAGCAGTGCTAAAATGCCTTTACTGATTACTGATCTCAGCTCATTGATGAGCCACCTTCAGATATAAATCACTGAACATTGCATAAAAGAGCTGAATGATAGCAAAATAAAGTTGATATTTAAAATTTAATTCTCTCATACATGCTAACAAAAATGATTATTTAATTCAGTAAGCCACCAGGTATTACACAACATCATAATCTGTTGAGATGAACTGATCTTGTTGTCATTTATAGATTGAAAAATATCACTTACCAAATGTACTTCTGGATGTCTTTATTTTTGTCACAATCTGTAAAATTTTTCAGTGGGTAGACAACCAGAGTGATACAGCTCAACACATTACAATGATGAGTAATGCCTACTGGCTGATACGCACTGAATTAAATAATAATTTTTGTTGGTATGTATCACAGAAAAGAAGTTTCAATATCAAATGTATTTTCTTAGGTCACCTCTTTTATGCAATTTCTGTATTTTATACCTACAGGTGGCTCGTCAATGAGCTGAAACCAGTGATTAATAAAGTAATTTCAGTAATCTTGACCTAGGATGTTTATTCACACATTTTTAAAACACAGTGGCTTCAACTTACTTAATTCTAGTGCTTTCTGTAACAAGATGTTCTGTTCATAGTCCCATTGTACTCATTCAAATCCTTTGATCGAGTCAACATCTATCCATGGGCAATGCCGTTAACAGACTGAAGAGTATCTTGTTATGATCCATATATGTCTTTAGGGCTACAACATTTCCCTTGTTGGATAACTAATTCACAGCTTCTTCGCTCTCCTGTAAATTTCTAGAAGTTACTTTTTTTTTTTTCTTGGTGATGTACCATTTACGAGGAAACCAGTTGCACATAAAATGGTATAGCAGGCACTTCAAATCAAGTGATAGTATAAAAAGGGTGTACACAAATAGTGCCTCACATTCCAAGCACCACACATATGTGAGACCACTCCTCAAACAACCTGAATTAGATGAAAAGGTCAGTCACAATATTCCATATAAATTGGAATTACCATCTTTGCTACAAATTCCATCCACCAATAATGTTGAGATAACTTTAGAAATTGAATCAGTATCACCTGCTTTGCCAGGAGATGACTGACAGACGGAGCCAATGTTTGCATCTTAACACTGCTGGTGTTTGTTTCACTGAAGATGGAGTGAGTGGAGGCACTTAGTATGTGGGAGACTTATGTGCAAAAGCAGGAAATTGGCAATGCAGGTAGTACAGTCCCTCTTTTGGAAACTACAATAGCAGAACATAGCTTTACAACAGGAAATGACATGATCTTAAGATGCCAAGATCCTATAATGTGTTTCGTCTTACTAGAATTTCCGCAGTACAAGAAGAAGCACATCCACTGGTGCATGTGGCAGAGAGAGTTGTAATAATCTTAGTGGAATTAGAAGACATGTGCTAGAGATGGGCTACGGATGGAACCTTGACAAAGAATAAAAATTAAAAATGATGTCAAAGGGTGGCAGAACTACCAGATTTGTAATTTCAACATGAAAGCACATTTCTTGCATTTGCACATGCAAACCCCATCCCCTTTTCAAAAAAATTAAAACAACTGGATCTTTGTCAGCAATAAAAAATCTGCTTCCTTAAAGTTTTCTGTACAAAAATCCACAATAATTGTTCTAAGTGAAATATCCATAATACTCTTATTAGACTGCTTATTACATTTTTGGTTCCCACTAAAAGCAAATTGCACAAGACAATATGTAAAGACATTTCCCAAGTTCTGAATGAATCCAGACAAAGCACTATGGATAAATAAATATCGAAATTGACCATAATGTAAAGGAAAAACACAATATTGTTTATGTTTGCAGAACATACACAATAACATGTTTTTCGTTTACAGTTACTTTGCTCTATCCAAGTAGTGACGGAAGAATCAGCAAACATGACCATAACATCTGCAGGATTTATGTGGGAGTTTTTGACTTTTCATTTATTGAAATAACAAATTGGGTGGTACTCAAAACAGGCCCCTTTAACACACTGTTTTCTTGTTCCTATAATTGGTAAGAGTTTCTTTCACAAATGCAAATGAATGCACGAGATAAGAAGTCTTGTATAAAGTTGACAAGTAGCCCTGGAAAAACAGGTTGTTCACAGTGGCACCATAAGTATTCTGCAGGTCCAGGAATATCGTGATAAGATGTTGACGTTGCACAGTGTAATCTTTGACAGCAGATTAGAGTCTGCACAGAAGGTTTAAAATAAAAGACCTGGACTATATGAATTTACACTTAAGTAGTAATAGCAAATGTTTTGTTTCCAGCCACCAGAAGTAATCAACCACTTGCTCTGATAACTTTTGTGTAGTTACTGTTAAACTATTTGTTCAGTAACTGTCATCACTTTGAGAGTTTTTGTAGGATCTAAATGTTGGTGTAACTATACTTTTCTTCCAACAGGTAGGAAAAATTACTCCTTTTCATATTTTGTTATAAAACTGCTAAAATACCAGATTTTCCATTGTTGTTGATGTGATGTGGAACCTGATAAGGTACTGCATCTGGTCGTCTGGATTGTGCTAACACAGTATTAAATTTCCAGTCAGTAAAACAATATGGTGTATGTTACAAATGTTCTTGGTGTGAAAAAAGAGGGTATTATAATCCACTAAGTTAGAGGAGATATGAATGGTGGCAAACTGTTGGCCAATGCTGACATTTCTGTATTATGCTTTTATTTCTTCATTTCCAGTCGATGATGAAGAAGAAGAAGAAGAAGAAGAAGAAGAAGATGATGATGATGATGATGATGATTATGTGTTATCTGAAGTTCAGTGACTTCATCGGTATAAGTAAAGAGAACCTAACTGGTGGTAGTTTCAGCGATCCTGGCAGTTTATATTAATGTGCCTTAACTTACCCCATACTTTAGCAGTCTGGTTACGTGAAGTCAGTGAAGTGATGTAGTGCTCTCAACAGTGTTTATTCTGTTGTTTGAGAAGAGATTCTCACCCTTGTTGATCTAGTGAGGATTAACTTAGTAATCAAAGACAGTCATTTGTGCTGCTGTAGAGATTGGCTGATCTCTTTAATTGGTACAGCTATTCCTTTGGGCCACCAGGAAATTCTCTTAAGTTTAGAGGATCAAGATGGGAGATGTACAGCAGCTTCTGTTGCTTATAGAATGATATTCATAGCATCTTGCACAATACTGATCAATATGGTGTATGTTACAAATGTTCTTGGTGTGAAAAAAGAGGGTATTATAATCCACTAAGTTAGAGGAGATATGAATGGTGGCAAACTGTTGGCCAATGCTGACATTTCTGTATTATGCTTTTATTTCTTCATTTCCAGTTGTTGATCTAGTGAGGATTAACTTAGTAATCAAAGACAGTCATTTGTGCTGCTGTAGAGATTGGCTGATCTCTTTAATTGGTACAGCTATTCCTTTGGGCCACCAGGAAATTCTCTTAAGTTTAGAGGATCAAGATGGGAGATGTACAGCAGCTTCTGTTGCTTATAGAATGATATTCATAGCATCTTGCACAATACTGATCAATATCTTTTGTACGATTTGGGATTAACAGGCCCGCAGAAATGTATGCCTCCCAGTCAGCTTGCTTTGAGGAGAACTCTCCAGAGCACTGGAAATGTGAGATCGACAAGGTAATGGGCTGGCTGAACACACAATTCTGGGACTGCTGCAGTTCAGGGGGTAGATCGAGTTGAGGGATTAGGGAATGGCTGCTGACAGTTTGGAGGGAGGCAACAGGTGTGCAGAATGGGAAGGGTGGCTGATGATTTGGAAGGAGGCAGAAGGTGTACTGGATGGGAAGGGTGGCCAGCGGTTCAGAGGGAGCAGCACATGTATGGGATGAGAAAAGGACTGATGGTTCGTAGGGATGCAGCAAGTGTGTGGAATACGAAGGGTGGCCAACAGTTCAGAGGCACGCAGCATGTGTGGGATGCAAAGGCTGGCTGATGGCTGGCTGGCTGGCAGGCATCAGGTGTGTGGGATCTACATCTACATACTCCACAAGCCACCATATGGTGCATGGCAGAGGGTACCCTGTACCACTACTAGTTATTTCCTTTCCTTGTGAGTGCAGGCATTTGCCTGCATGGGAACAGTGACTGTTAGTAATTAAAATTGTAAGGCCAGCACAAGTTGCATGTAACTTTTTCTTTATTTTATGTGTTTCACTCGAGCAACACAACCATCTTTAGAACTGCGAAATTAAAATGTGTTACACCAACCTTACAATAAGATAAATTAACAGATTCAAATTACAATAATGTAACTTACATTACATATACCACGCTGTGTATAGCACCACCATGATACATAAAATCAAGTATGTTGGTTGAGAACAGTTAACATAAATTATCTGGTCAGGTACATTCTAGGATTAAACAGGAAGATATATTACATCTTGTTGAGTGAGTCACAGGCCTATCTATATGTTTACGATTAAAAACAGTCTTCATCATGATTTATTTGTTAAGGTGACCGGTTTCGACCACTACTGTGGTCATCTTCAGACCATTGAGTAGGAACATCTTTATGTTGGAGAATCACATTACATTAACTGTACACAACAGACTTACTCTATTTTACTTATGACGACAGTGCTACACGCAGCCCGATACCTGAAAGTAGTGCGACCTTAGTCTCGTAATGTAAGTTATCATGTTGTAAGTTGAATCTGTTAGTTTATCTTAGTGGATGGTGGGATAACACATGGCAATATCATAGTTCTGAAGATGCTTGCGTTGGTCAAGTGGAACATGTAAAACAAGGAAAAGTTAGATGTGATTAGGGGTGGCGCTACAATTTTAATTTCCTTTCCTGTTCCACTTGCAAATAGAGAGAGGAAAAGATGACCAACTATATGATTCCTTACGAGCCCTAATTTCTTGTACCTTACCTCATAGTCCCCATGCAAAACTTATGTTGGCGACTGAAGAATTACTCTGCAGACAACTTCAAACACCAGTTCTCTAAGTTTTCTAAATAGTGTTCCTTGAAAAGAACGTCACCTTCCCACCAGAGATTCTCGTTAGCTCCCAAAGCATCTTCGTAATACTTGCATGTTAGTCAAACCTACTAACAACAAATCTAGCAGCCTGCTCTGAACTTGCGTGGCTCCCAAACACTCTAGGGGTACTCAAGAATAGGTCACACTAGTGTCCTATATGCAGTCTCCTATACAGATGTAACATTCTTCCCCAAAATTCTTCCAATAAACCGAAACTGAACATTTGCCTTCTCTGCCACAATCCTCACATGCTTATTAAATTTTATTGCAATTACTTTACAATGTTACACCCATTGCCTCTTTAGCCGTCCATAATTACGAAACTGTTGCCAATGCAGTATTTTGTGGACAACCTGACCTCTCGATTATGTCCCATAAATAACCAATGGGATTTGTGTTGGATGATCTGGATGGCCAAATCATTTGCCCACACTGTCCAGAATGTTCATCAACCTAATTGTGAACATTTGTGGCCTGGTGACATCGTTCTTTGGGAATATGAAGTCAATGAATGCAAATGGTCTCCAAGTAGCTGAACATAACCATTTCCAGTCAATGGTCAGTTCAGCTGGACCAAAGAACTTATTACTGTCCATGAAGACACAGCCCACACCATTATGGAGCCACCACCAGCTTGCACAATGCCTTGCTGACAACTTGGGTCCTTGGCTTCGAATGGTTCCACAACACTCACTCAGACCCTATCATCAGCTCTTGCCAACAAAGAAGGATTCATCTGACCAGGCCACAGTTTTCCTGTCATCTAGGATCCTTCCGATATTGTAATGAGCCCATGAAAGGTGCTGCAGTCAACATCGTACTGTTAGCAAAGGCACTCACATCCGTCGTCTGCTGTGATAGCCCATCAGTGCCAAATTTTGTCGGACTGACCAAACAGATATTTTCGTTCTTACATCCCACACTCATTTAAGCAGTTATTTCATGAAGTGTTTCTTGTCTGTTAGTACTGACAACTAAACACAAATGTTGCTCCACTCGGTTGTTAAGTGAAGGTCGTTGGCCACTGCATTGCCTGTGGTGAGGGGTAATGCCTAAATTTGGTATTCTTAGCACTCCTGACACTGTGGATCTTGGAATACTGAATTATCTAACAATTCCAAAAATGGAATGTCCTATGTGTCTAGCTCCAACTACCATTCTGTGTTTAAAGTCTGTTAATTCCCATCGTGTGGCCATAACCATTGTTTCCCTAACAATGGGTAGGTGTGGCAGAGATTCTTCATTCAAGGCGGGTTCTAACCCAATTATAGTGGTTGTAAATCATGCTGTCGCTGCAAATGGATAAAGGTATTCATAATTCCAATGTGCTTCAGCATACAAACAGCATGGAAATGTTTTGAAGTCCTGTATTTCCTTTTATTTAAAAATAATATATGGTTCATTGGCATGTGGTTATCCATCATAGCTACCCATGATATGTTCTGAGGTGCATAATCAAAATACTTACAAGGAAAGCCTCACATCAACAGCAGAATGTACAGTCAAAAGTCAAACCTATACATCAAACTTCCACCTTCTCAGGAATGACATTCCTTTCAAACATTATTATGAAAGCTTGTGTGTTGATTTTGTTGTCCTTATGCCCTGTTGTACTTAAGCCCTTTTTGTATGCTGAACATGCAATGCAATCCCCAATGCTCCAAATTTGGTCAGAGTTCTTCACTCGTCAGGTGCACTGAATCTCTATGAAAAAAGGATCTGTTAAGATGGTTGCAGGTAGTGATTGTAACACAAGGTATTATTTCCTAGTGTACTACAAGCACAAAGGGCTTGTGATTGTGCTTCAGTAGTTGTCTTAACATGGATGAGTATCTCCTTGAGATCATCTATAAACTCAGCAGTGACTTGTCCTATGGTACAAATGGCTCTGAGCACTATGGAACTTAACATCTGTGGTCATCAGTCCCCTAGAACTTAGAACTACTTAAACCTAACTAACCTAAGGACATCACACACATCCATGCCTGAGGCAGGATTTGAACCTGTGACCGTAGCAGTCGCGCGGTTCCGGACTGAGCACCTTAACCGCGAGACCACCGCGGCCGGCAATGACTTGTCCTCCTCATAGTTATTTTCAGTCTGGAAATATTTAATGCTGGAATGTTCTCACAGTCTTAATTCGACTCATTACTTATTAGCTTCATTTTCTTTAATTAATTTATCATTTTTCTACACTTTCTTCATTGCATTTACTTTCGGCTGCTACAAACACTCATTGTACTGCTTTTATTTATTTATTTATTCAGATTATTCTCACATTCTTTCAGTATCACTTTTGTTTCACAGTTTCCATTCCAGTCTCTTTCTCATTGGAGAGGAGTTTCACACACATGTACAAAACATGTTACATCAACTTACTATAACCAACCTTTATCCACACACTACGAGGGATCATAAAGAGTAAAACCAAAGGAGTGAACACATTGTTTTTTGAAAAACACCTTGATTTTTCAAACAACCCTCTTTACACTTTCACCGTGCTTCTAAAGAATGGCCCGAGTTGCACATAAAAAAAGTCCTTATAATTCACTATCACTAAATAGTCTTCATTCACCGTCAATTTCCACTTCCAAGGAATGTTCTAAATTCTGAGAATAAACAAAGATACACTAAGGCTACAATGATGAAAAAGACGGATATGTAGGAACTCAAATCTAATTACAACAATTCATAGTATAAATATTTATTTTACACTTACAGTATTTAGAAAAAAATGGTATTTTATTGTTTCTACTAATGTTTATGACCCGAAAAAATCAGTTTTCTTATACTTCTTAATGGTTTACACGGAGTCGATGAGCATCACTTCGTTTGAGCAGAGTCAATATGCATCACTTCTCCAGTGGCTTCTACAAATATTGGTACAATGACCACGGCAATTCCCCGCATGTAATGGAGATGGGAGGAGAGGGACAGTTCTTTCTAATTTTTTACAAGTTTAATAACACTGTGCCAGAGGTGATACTTGAGGCCTTTATAACTTCCCAGAGATTCCTCTTGAGAGTTGTTATCCATATCAAAAATACAACAATGTACTTTGCCCATTGGAATTATACACAATTTATGTATTATGCTATTTGCTGTAGAAGCATGACAATCTCTGGAATCAAATATGACCAAGTTATAGAATATTTTCATCATTCATTTGATGAAGAAGAAAGACGATTATGAGGTGGTGTTTCTATTGTAAAGACTCCAGTAGATACTACTGCTTCAGATGATCCACAAGTTGAACAATACATCCTGAACACAGTCTGGTAACAGCTGATAAAGACTAATTTCCAGAATCTATACCAGAGAACGATTCACAGCTACACGATCGTACCTACACAGCTTATCAAAGCAACACTGCAACAACTACCCAGGTGTAGAAATCACTCTCTGCCATAGGAGAGAGATTATAGCTTTCCACTGTGACTCATGATAGTTCACCAAATTTCACTGAAAATAATGTAAAGGATTTCTTTTGATATTGTTGTAGCAACATACTTTACTGAATTGTGCCTGGCTCTGGCACTGGCACTGTATTATTAGCTAGTGATGAAGAGAATTCTAATCCTTAAATTAATATATATTCTTTGCTGTTGATTCTTGCTACAATATCAGCTTATTCCAAAGAATACGCAGCTTTCATTCAGTTAATACTTGATAGAAATCAAACCTACATTTGGATCGGTCTTCCTTAACTCTTGCGCAGAAAGGTGTGCATTATACTGTTGCATTCATTTTCAATAAGCTACCACAAGAATTCAAAAATCTTATAGGGTGTAGAAAAATTTCCGTTATGAGTCACAATTATTATGACTGGTAGCAGAAATTTTTCTACACCCTATAAAGGAATATTCACGGAGTTCAACAGCATCCACTATGGATAAAATTCATAAAAAATCTTAGCAGTAACCCACATGCTATCAAATCAAAACTGAATAGTTTCCTCATGGGTGTCTCCTTCTATCCTGTTGAAAAATTAAGCTGATTCTTCTGTTATACTGTTGACTGTGTTTACTGAAACTTATGGCTTGACTTTTTTGGGTTCATAAACATTTTATTTTTTTCTGCTATTACTTTTATGCTGTAATTTCATGTACGGACATGTTGACCTTGGAGATTTGCTCCTCAATTTGGTCCTAGGGAACTTGACGCGTAAATTTAAGTGGTAAAGAATTTACTGAATTTAGGAACTTCTCTCACATTATCCTGCTTTTTTTAAAATCACGCCAAGAGTTTTGCTCTTGCTACGAGAAAGGTTCTCTCTGATAGTTGAAATCTGCACTCTCAGAGGGTCACTGGCATGGCCCTAATTGCAAAGCAACATTTCATTCCTGCATAAAACAAGCTGCCTTCAAAGTTAACTAGACAATTTTTGCGATGGATGTGTTAAAACACAGTTGGCTGGCTGTACATGGCAAACTCACACTGCTGAGCCTCCTTTCAGTTGCTGTTCTGTTTGATATGTGAAACTTGTGGTGAAATGGTCACTAGAGCAGGTGAGGGCACAAGAAGAAACTAATAACAGGATACAACAGTTTTGTCGCAGAGCTGAAGAACATTCCTTGCCTTCTGCTCAAAAGATAGGTTTCCTCTTTGCGAATGATGTGCTGTACAACATGAGCCAAGTGGCAAGTGTTGACAATATCACACAGCATGTTGTGTGTGTCAAAATTTAGATGAAGGAATGAAATGGGAGCAGCCAAAAAGGTCTCTGAGGCTATAGAGTTACACTGCGGCCAGTTTGTAAACAGTACACCATTATCTTCAATGAATCTGAGAAAAAGGTTTTATCTGGTACACAGAGAGAAGCTGTAAATATCACTACAATACAGAACTACGCTCTCTGTCATTACACCACCAAAAACATCTGTTTGTGATTAGAATGTAGCTATTTAATACAGGTGTGATGCATCTCCTGTAGACTTAAACATAAGCGACTTCACTACTTCACCATCTACATGAATGCCAACATACCATTGCACAATGCAAGCAAAGAGTACATTGTACCAACATCATCAATTTTCTGTCCTATTCCACTTGTGTACAGACTGAAGAAAAATGACTGTCTAAATCCCACTGTGTGCACCCTAATCGCTCTGATCTTTTTCTCATGAGCCCTATGCAGGAAATATGTTGGTCATAGTCTTCTTCAAAGACAAGTTCTCTAAATTTACCCAACAGTCTCGTGATAACTACACTGTCTTATTTCCAAGGATTCTCATTTAAGTTCTCAGAGTATTTCTGATATACTTTTGTACGTACTGTACTAACCTTTATGATTCTAGCAGTTTCTCCCTGAATTCATTCACTGTTTTGTTGCCATGCTTAGTTGATAAGGACTCCTAACACTGAAACAATAGTCTAGAATTACTCACATATAGTCTTATGTACAGTTTCCTTTATGGATGAACTGAACTCTACCTGAACCTTTCCGATGAATCCAATTCTTCCATTTCACCTCCCAATAATGATTTTACTTGATTGTGCCACTTCAGTTCTCTTCTTAGTCTTACCCCTAAATACAATGTGACATAATTGAGATGTTTACTACTAATCTTGCAGTCAGCTACTATACAGTTCTTTCTCATTGTTACTACCATTATCTTAGATTTATCCAAATTTAAAGAGAGGTGCAAATCTTTCTGAATTTTCTCATGATCATAGAATGACAATACTTTGCTGGACAATAGCAAACAATCTTTCAGGGCTGCTAATCATATTCAGGAAGTCATTTATACATATTGAAAACATTAGAGGTCCTATTACACTTCTTGTTCCACATCTGATGTTACTTTAGTTTCAATGGAACCATTGCTATCTAGTATAACATACTGGATTCAATAAACCAAATGTTCCTCACAAACCAATCAAATGTTTCCAACTTTACTCTGTATCTTTGCATCTTGATTAGTAGTCACCACTGTGGTACAATGTGTAGTGCCTTACAGAAATCTAGGGAGATGAAATCTACCTGTTCACTTGCATCTACTGTTTGCAAGAGGTAGTGTATGAATAAAACAAGCTGTGTTCCACACAAGGCTTTTTCTGAAACAGTGCAGACTTTGAGAGATGCTCTTTTCTCTCTAAAAACATGATTTTTTCCCTTCTTCCAATATGTCCTAGGATTCTGCAACAGACACGACATTAGCAATATTGGTGTATAATTCTGCATGCCCAAACTATTAACCCTTCCGTAAACAAGCAAGATCTGTGCTCTTTTAAAGTCACATGATACTACTCACTGTGTGAGTAATTTATGATAAATTTGAGGTAGGAAAGGAGTTAATTATGAGTTGCATTTAACCTAACCTATAACCGGAATTCTGACAAAGCATTGTGCCTCGTATACTTGAGGTAGTGTTAACTGTTTTTGAATACTGGGGATGCTAATATGGATGTCACTCATTTGTGAGTTTGTGTTGTGGTCAAACATTGGTATTGTATAGTATTTTTAAATTTGAAATCCAAATTTTCTCAATTCTGTCTGCTGTTTCTGATTTTGACACCAGACACATTAATGAGGGATTGAATCTGACTTTTTGAATCCCTTCAGTGACCTGCATAACCAGAACTTCCCAGAATTTTCTGACAAATCTTTTGCTAGGATCTGAATGTGAAAATTATTCTGCGTTTCACACATAGGCCTTCTTACAGATACAAAAATTGCTATTAACTTTTCTCTGCCACTATCCCTGTAATCTCTCTTGTAGTGAAAGTGTACTACTATTTGTTTTCACGAAATTCTATGAATGGTACCATTAAACCAGGTCATTGCAGTCCCATTACCTACTTGTAAAGTACTTATCCAGACTAACTTCATGTCTTTCAAGGTAAACCTCAATTTTTCCACATTTGCCAGATCTGAACTAAATGTTCTCAGTTCACATTTTAAGTAAATGGATACCGATTCACTATCAGTTCGGCCAAACATAATTCTTTTCTTACTCTCCTAGCTTTCTTGACTACCTTTTTGCCTTTAGTGACCATTGTTCCTGTAACATTGTCGTGGTTGCTAATCCGTCTCTCACTGTTGGCACTCTCAATCAGGTCTGTGCAAGAAGCTTCAATTCTTTCACTTTAATCCTGAAACCTTCACGTTGCACTGAATTATGGGAACCATTTTAGCAGTAAAGTTTCTATTCTTTCAGTGATATCTATCAGATGATTTTGTACGTGTTTTTCTGTTTAAGAGGTTTAAAGCTCACATTTTGTAAGTATAAATTCAGGCAGTCTGTAGCGCAGTTTTCATTTCTTCTGAACAGTTAGTTACATAGCTCACTGGTGACACATCAGGAGAGAAGCAAGCTGCATATCTGGGATTCTGTCTGCTTTTATGGTTTACTTCTTCTTCAGTTAGTCTTGCTAGGATGGGTAGGATGTGTGCATGCTGTGTGCAGACACATGAGGAGCTGGCCACAGTTCACATTTCCCATAGGCTCTGCTGCCGAATGTACATGACACAGTGGATCCACTCTGACTTTAGACTGAGTAGCAGGTGGCAAAGCATTTGTGTCACTCAAGGTGGAGTGCCAATGTGGAGACTGGCCATCTAGCCTTCCCTATTCACTCTGCGAGTGGACAGGTAGCAGATCCTTCAGCGTGGTATGAGCAGACACACAGGAGGAGGGATTTACTAGTTATCAGGAGTTCCAACGTTGGGTGCATTATGAAGCCTATTAGGAAAATGGCATTCAGGACTGGAAAGAAAGCCAATGTGCACTTTGAACGTCTGACAAGGGGCCTCAACCAAGATGTGGGGATGGCCTTAACTGCAGCTATTGAGTGTGAGTTGTCTGCAAGTTGTGGCTCATGTTGGCACCAACAACACCAGTCGCATGGATTCTGAGGCCACCCTCAGTTCATAAGCCGGCTGGCAGAAGTGGTGAAGCCCGCTGGCCCCATGCATGGGGTGCAAGCAGAGCTCACAATTTGTAACATTACTCACATAGTAATCACTGGACTACTTACCATAAATTGCAACCTTATTGAATGTGGCATTCAAACACTCCTTTACGGCAATCTATTCTCTAGAAAATTATCAAAAAGCATGTCTCCCTCCCATAGCAGTAGTGTTCTGAAAAATTGGAAGGGTTAATCCACCTACCAGATGGAGAAGGCACAGCAATACACATCACTACTGTTTCCTTTCATGTGGTTTTGAAGTATACTATTTTTCCATGCAGCAATGACTACAAAAGCTTTTGCCTTTACTGAGCACCTATGACTTGATTCGCATACTCTAACACATGGTGTGGAACAATTAATTGAATCCACGAAGTCTTTATTCCTGCTCTCAAACTGACAGCACAATTTTTGTCCTCACAGAATGGAAAGCACCCAGCTTTTCAGCCAAGCATATGTCCTTAAACTTTTGTGGTTCTTCCTGTATATATTTTACCTTCATGGGAAACTCATACCAGTTTCATTGAAATGCATTTCTTGCAAGCACATGCACAGGTACATGTCTTCTGCATAAGAATGCTCTCTGTATTGTCAGCATTTTGGATTGATTTTGATGTGTTCATACTATGTACTAGTATTCAAAAGTGTATGGCTGTTAGTGGGCGTAAGGTTAGTGGCTAACTTTAACTTTGTGGAGATTCTGATAGTTTCATCTGTATTACTATGTATGTATTTAGAACAGTTCTCCTGGTGAAGGTTTAACACTTTCTATACTTTTCTAGCATTTTTGCTTGGTTTTTGAATTAAATTTTCTATCTGTGTACACAGGGTAATCACTTTTCAAAACCATATGATTGTCTGAGCAAGTAAACATACTAATGTCCATAAACATTTGGTTCCAGACATGTGGACGTGTGTGTCCAATTTGCCATATGTTACCTACCCCCTTTGATCTTACGTTAGAATAGGCAAATTTCTGACACTAGAAGCATTACATTGGAACAAGGATGCAGTCTTAACTATAAACTTGATGGCTGCATGTTATTGAACAAATGACATCAATTGAAAGTGAAGGAAATATGTGAAGTTATTGGTAATTCATCACTGGATCTCTTAATTCCATTACTTACACACTTTTTTGCAACTTAAATGTTTCTAAGAACACTCTGGTACAGCAAGATGCAATACTCTTGAAAAGAACTGGCTAAATTATTTAGTTCAATTACTATGAAGTAATCGTGGAGAGTTCAGAAAAGGAGACGCTTGAAGGGACTCTGTGTATTCACTTACAAACGTCCCATTTTGTAGATATTTAACAGATTCTACAGATTCAGCAACCTGTTATAATGTTTTATAAATAGATAAAGAATGGGTGGACTGGATAATTTTTAATAATTATCTTTTTTCCATATATCTAGATGTAAAACAAGCACATACCAGAATGACATTCAATGGAAAAAAAGGAAATTTAATTCATACGCTAAAGAAGTGGCTTACAAATCTTTCATTTGACTAATTCTTGAGTACTGCTAAATAGTATGAGGCCTTTACTAGGTATCATTAACAGAGAACAAGAAGATCGATACAAACTGTCATTAGTAGCTGTCAACTTCGTCAGACTAACAAAGGACTTATGTTTTATATGATTACTACAAAGCACAGTGATGTGTGGTAGGGTAGTGGATACATGTGTCGGGTGGGCATGGACAGTGAGACGAGTGGGAGCCGGGCAGGTGTTGGACAGATGGGAGGGGGAGAGGGGAGGAGTAGGGGGAGAGGGGAGGAGTAGGGGGAGAGGGGAGGAGTAGGGGGAGAGGGGAGGAGTAGGGGGAGAGGGGAGGAGTAGGGGGAGAGGGGAGGAGTAGGGGGAGAGGGGAGGAGTAGGGGGAGAGGGGAGGAGTAGGGGGAGAGGGGAGGAGTAGGGGGAGAGGGGAGGAGTAGGGGGAGAGGGGAGGAGTAGGGGGAGAGGGGAGGAGTAAGGGGAAGAGTAAGGGGAGACGGGGTTGGAGCAGGAGGAGGGAGAGCGAGGTTGAGGGAGATTGGAGAGAGGGAGGGATGGGAGATGGGGGGAGTGGATGCTTGCATGAGCTTGGGGGTAGTGAGTTGCGGGGGGGAATGGGAGAAGGGGTGGGGTGGGGGAGTGTGAGAGGGAGATCTCGGGGGAGAGGGAGATCTCGGGGGAGAGGGAGATCTCGGGGGAGAGGGAGATCTCGGGGGAGAGGGAGATCTCGGGGGAGAGGGAGATCTCGGGGGAGAGGGAGATCTCGGGGGAGAGGGAGATCTCGGGGGAGAGGGAGATCTCGGGGGAGAGGGAGATCTCGGGGGAGAGGGAGATCTCGGGGGAGAGGGAGATCTCGGGGGAGAGGGAGATCTCGGGGGAGAGGGAGATCTCGGGGGAGAGGGAGATCTCGGGGGAGAGGGAGATCTCGGGGGAGAGGGAGATCTCGGGGGAGAGGGAGATCTCGGGGGAGAGGGAGATCTCGGGGGAGAGGGAGATCTCGGGGGAGAGGGAGATCTCGGGGGAGAGGGAGAGTGGGAGACGGTGGGTTGCAAATTATTATTTTCTGGTATTTGGTCTGTCTGGTTTCTCTGGCAGTAAAAAATATAGTACAGGCTTAAATAATGCACTTACATATTCCATCATTGATGAAGAATCACACCTTTGCTTGGCAAGTCTCCAGTGCAGGCCAAGTTTATGGTACAAATGACTGTTTTCCCACTCCAGTAACTTGTCTATAGAGTGCTGAGTCTACAATAGTAAAAGCAAAATGAGTAAATACATAAAATAAGTCCAATGATTACACTTATCTATTAAACAAAGAGCAAAGTTTTCAAGTTACTGAAAATGAACAGACATGTTTTAATATCAAAATTAGAGAAAATTTTACTCAATACTCAGCAAAAATTTATACTTGAAAAGTACGAACAATGTTCAGAAAGTAAGCATACTAAGTTTATAATTTTTTTCCAAAAAATGTACTTGAAAAATTACAGTATACTGTTGATACACTTGATGACTACTTTTCCACATGATCGCCATCCTGTTCACTGCATGTGATGGGCCCAACCAATTGAGTTCAAGAGCACTTTGGTGGTCAATGCTGGACAAGGACAGGTGGTGTTGTGCAACAAGCAGATGTCTCTCACCTGCGTTCCCCTCCTGGTGTTTTTAATGCTTCCTTTGAGCTTTTTTAGGGTCTCAGTATATCGTTGTGTATTGGTGGTCTTCCTCCTAGGCAGGAATTCGATCAAAGAGATGCCTTTTCTGTCCCGAAACACTGAGGTCACAATTCTTTTGCCTGAAATTGTGGTTTTGAATTTTTTGGCAAATGTGGAAATGGTGTGATGGCACTGTGATGACTGTGTTTTGTCTCTGGCATATAATGAGCCACCAATGTTTAACTCAAGGCACCACAGATCTCAGAAAATCTTCATCTTGCAATTCAAGTTGCTCTTTAAACCTGCAAGGGCTACCGACCCAATTTTTCTTGCACTGCTGACCTCAGTTGTTTTGGGACCCATCTTGTGCACCTGTTCTGGTGCCCAGCATTTCTGCGAGTGTCTCATATAAGATAGTTCTGGAGAGTTGTGAAGCACCGCAGACATTTCACCCACTGTAAACCTGCTGCCTTCACAAACAGTTTCCTAATTTTTTTGCACCAACTCATTAGTCATCAAGTAAGATGTACCATTCCTCTGTTATGAACATTTGTTGTGCTTCCACTGAACTCCCTTTATCACTTAACCACACTCATTCTGTTACTAACACCTTCATCTTAAACAGTTTTCATTTCCCAAAAAAAATTCTGTTGGTTTTATTCCTTCTATGAGCAGTAACTTGATCACTTCACATGGTTTGCACTCAAAGTAATTACTTACCGACATCTTTCACACAATTGAATCCTACAACTTGAGTTTATGAACTACCAGGTTACTGTTACAGTCGCTCTTGTTAGAGGACTCCCCCTCTAACATTCAGTGTTGTCCAGCCTCAAGAAACTAAAGACTGCAGCCCATTACTGTCACAACACACTTACTTTCTGAACATGCCTTTTGTATTACAGACCACCAAAGCATCTCATTATGCTGCTTTTAAAGAGTAAGACTACAACAGAGGACAATATTTTCACTACACAAACCATCTAGAAAAAAAAAGTGCGATCATCACTTTCAGAACACGAAATACCTCACCGATAAATCAGATTTTCTTGCATGTCATGTCAGTTGTCAGAATTGTTTGAAGGACATCACTGATGAACATCCTCCCCTTCCAAGAATAGTTAAGAAATACACATGAATACCTAATAACTAACAAAAGAAATGCTTGTTGATAACAACAACTGGTCTATATTTTAATAATCAGTGTTTTAAAGTTTAAACAATCAGTAAAACAGCAGTAACAAACTTCAAACAAATTTAGAATTTCCTTTTTCCTTTCACTCTTTCAGGTGCCTCTGGCTATAATTAAGTACATTAAATTTTACTGTATCTTAGGTGAAACAGAAGCATTTTTCCTAATGGAAACTTGAGGTACACATTAGCAAATGTTCAACCTTTTCATCATGTGCAAAAGCTGCTAACTGTTGGAGATCACTATGAAACTATCAGCAAGTCAATGTAGCAGTGTGCAGCAGCTCATTATTACCAGAATAGACAGATGTGGCTGGTTCGCTACATTCCACTGTATAACTGAAATTGTTATTTTGCACGGTAGTTATTGAATGATCATTTTTCTATTTATTACAATAGAGGATATTTCACCATTAGTTATTTTAGTCCATAAAATGAAGCCAAGAGTACAATGTATCTTTTGAAAATGGGTACTTATTTTTGTATAAATCTTGCATCTAAAAATCATTAGAAATTCACCTATGTGCATTACCACATAAAGAAAAATTTTCCTTCCTCCAGGAAAAATTCGGATCTAAGACGGTTAAATCAAAAGCTTACATTCAGTGTGCTACTTGAATTGCAAACGCTTGAGGCTGGCTACATTCTGGAGAACATAAAATCTTTTTCCATGGAAAAAACATGTTTTCACATCACTGCAAGGATTCTTTTAACAAAAAAATACAATCAATGCAAAGTTAAAATAATCACTTTGATACATAAACATTGATGGTCACTGGGGAGGGTGCAATAGCTAGATTGGTAATGACGGTGACGGAAACCTGAAATGGCCTTGGTCAAGAAACCAGACCAACTTTCACAACGTAACACCTAAATCTGTATGACAAAACAGGGACTAACTATGTTCCTTCTATTCTGGGTTCCCAAGTCAAATATAATGGCAACAATGCAGTGCAATAACATGAAATTAAAGGTCTCATAAGATGAACATTAAACACAAAAAGTGTCACATTTGTAAACTAACTGAAATGTACCATAACATACCTAGAGAGCACAATTATGGTCCATGGAACACATAAATTAACTAAACCTAAATCCCAGTGTGCCTCATTTTAGACTAATTAGTCATAAAAGAAATCAAGTGCATAAAAAAATAATAATAAATGAGAGCAGCTATTGTCCCTCAACTACCACATGCAAACTTTATAATTACCAACATATCAACCATCTGCTTATCAGTTTGAAAGCATACAAGAGGAAGCTTGTAGAAAGGCCACAAAAGTTTCACATGTGAATCACAGAAAATTTAATTTTTGCTGGAAGTTCATAACAGGTGCTGAGCATTATTTTATACTTAACCTACTCATAAGGCAGTCAAAATTTCTAACTGCTAGAAAGTTCCAATGATTTAAGCCTCCTTAGAAACCACATACTTTGGTGTTGGTGGATAACAGATTAACATATCTATCACTGGTGGAAACTTCAGTGGGTGGAAATTTTATTGGCTAATACATCTCAAACTCTGAAACCACAAATAACAAAAGTCATTAGTAACTAACATTAACAGTAAGGCCCGACAATGTTTCTCTGGTACACAGCAGACGATCCTATTATAACTGTAAATGACATCCCAAACAAGATAATGTACTGTGTTGTGGTTGTAAGGATATTTTCAATCTGGCAGCAAATCTTATTTCATTTTCCATATCAACACATTTTGTGTAACAGGTACTGGTGTGGCATTCAGTACATAACAAAAAAAATGAACTATGTTCTGACAACAAGCAATTACAATTGTTCTCTACTGCTGTACAGGTTTTGACACTTCTTTTTAACATTCTGCTTGCAAATATAATGAACGGGATTCTCTATTACCGTCTATAAATGGTTCAAATCAGAGCTTACAAGTTGTCAATAACAGCACTAGGATTACTAGTCTTTTCTTACAACTACCTTCTTTAAATACTCAATCTTCAACGTGACTATTAAATTTATTTACAAATCTCTCCAAGCTGATTACAACTGGGCCAACGAAGTGGAACCTAAGTTCAAACCTACCAAATTATAATCACTTTCCTAAGCTGAAAGACATATCAGATCACATATCCTTTCACACTCACTTCTACATAATGCAAAAATCTCTCTTAAGTTACTCCTTTAAAGATCTAGATAACAGTTATCTAGAATGAAAATTCAGTTTCTGTTGGCCTGGGGCCATGTGCTTACTTAACAAAAAGAAAGATAACTTTTCCTCTTTGACTACCATGATATTTTAGTAGTTAAGGTCTCGAATAGTAGAAGCTCCCGTGTTTGATGTCAACAAATTTCTAGAGATATTATAATTTCTTAAATGGAGTAAAAGTGTCATTAACAAACACAAAGAATGTTTCAGAGTTCTCTCAGTTATCACAACTCCAGGTGACATTCACATCCTTTATCATCTTCAATCCCATTCAAACTAAAAGTGCTTAAGCATTTCTACATTTAAATCTACATGATTACTCTGCTATTCACAATGAAGTGCCTGGTAGAGGGTTCAATGAACCTCCTTCAAGCTGTCTCTCTACCGTTCCACTCTCTAACGGTGCGTACAAAAAAAGAGCACTTAAATTTTTCTGTGCGAGCCCCGATTTCTCTTGTTTTATCGTGATGATTATTTCTCCCTATGTAGGTGGGTGCCAACAGAATGTTTTCACAATCGGAGGAGAAAACTGGTGATTGAAATTTCATAAGATCCCGTCGCAACGAAAAACATTTTTGTCTTAATGATTGCCACTCCAATTCATGTATCATGTCTGTGACACTCTCTCCCCTATTTCGCGATAATACAAAACAAGCTTCCCTTTGTACTTTTTCGATGTCATCCGTCAGTCCCACCTGATGCGGAACCCACACTGCATAGCAATACTCCAGGATAGGGCGGACAAGTGTGATGTAAGCACTCTCTTTAGTAGACCTGTTGCACCTTCTAAGTGTTCTGACAATGAATCGCAGCCTTTGGTTGGCCGTAACCACAACATTATCTATGTGATCATTCCAATTTAGGGTATTTGTAATTGTAATCCATAATTATTTAGTTGAATTTACAGCCTTCAAGATTTGTGTGACATATCGCATAATCTAAATTGAGTGTATTTCTTTTAGTACTCATGTGAATAACTTCACACTTTTCTTTATTCGCGGTCAATTGCCCCTTTTCGCATCTTACAGATATCTTATCTAAATCATTTTGCAATTCATTTTGGTCATCTGATGACTTAACAAGATGGTAAATGACAGCATCATCTGCAAACAATTAAGACAGCTACTGATATTGCCTCCTATGTCGTTAATATAGATCAGGAACTATAGAGGGCATATAACACTACCTTGGGGAACACTGGATATTATTTCTGTTTTACTCTATGACTTTCCCTCGATTACTACCTTCCTGACACGAAATCACGAATCCAGTTGCACAACTGAGGCAATATTCCATCAACACGCAGTTTGGTTAGAAGACTGCTTGTGAGGAACGGTGTCTAAAGCCTTCTGGAAATCTAAAAATATGGAATCAATTTGACACCCCCGGTCAATAGCACTCATTACTTCATGTGTATAAAGAGCTAGTTGATTGTTGCAAGAACAATATTTTCTGAATCCATGCTGACTTCGTGTCAATAAATCAAAGACAACCACCTCTGTGTTGTAAACACTAAATTCAAAGCTAAAATGTTCTCTGGGAATGATTGGAACTAAATACATACCTTTACATTCTGATCTGTAATCTTTGGCAAGTTTGAAGAGTATCTTTTTTCCTACATTCTTATCCAGTTTCTATTATGTATTATAGTAATAAACCTGTGACACACTGATACACTGTGTTTAACCGTTATGTGTATGTTGTAAAATTTAAAGTGTACAGTCAAATTTAAGAAGACCTCAAGGAAAGTTTTTGACCAGAACAAAAAATTGAACAAGTAAATAAGCAATCAAATAGCAGGAAATCTATTAGCTGATGTGGTGAACATTTAGCAAGTGCCTAAAATTGTTTAGGAGTTTGTCCACATTAAATCCAACAACTTCAATTAGTTATTTTTTTTGTGTACTTCATGTCACAATTATCTCTGATATTTTAAATATATTTTACAATGTCCAAATACAATAACGTTAACAAATACTACCATGCTAGTCCTTTTTTAGTGAAGGGATTTTGAAAAAAATAAAGTTACTAAAATGCAAACAATTTCTTTTCTAAAATATCAAAAATCCCTCTTTTACTTTCTCTGAAATATGTGCATTTACTACTAATTTCTGATTGCCTTTAATAATTTTAAGATGGGAAAAGGCTGTGTTGAAAGGTAAATCAACTATTGACTATACCACTGGCCAACACTGATTTCACTTAATAGTTCCTATTACATGGAATAGCCAACCACACTGCATCCTTTTCTTGTGGACTACAGTGAAGATAACACAGAATTGAAAACATCTGAACTGAGCCTTAATTTCGGAATGCTTAGAACACAACACACTGGCATATGTTTTCCTATCAAAGGTGGTCTCAGTTTTAAAGGAAAAATTGCCTAACATAAAAGAAATGTGTTATACTGGCATGTGACATATCAAAACAACATCTTTTGCAAATACACCCAATGGCAACAGCACATGAGATTGTATATTTTTCTTGTACTGATCAACTGTATGAGCTTTCCTAAGACTATTTGACAAGATGGTGATTACTTAAAGCGTGTCATGAATAAAGTGTTTTGTAATCACAATGTTTCCATGGAATTACTACATGCCAAATATGTTCTACTTTTATGATGGTAATGCCCCACACTATAAAAATGAAGAACATTTTCTTATTACATGTCTTCAGAATGTTTATTAAAACAAGGCTTGCAATGGGCTTGGGGCTGGCTGGTGTGGCTGAGAGGTTCTAGGCGTGTCAGTCTGGAACCACGCTGCTGCTACAGTCGCAGGTTTGAATCCTGCCTCAGACATGGATGTGTGTGATGTTCTAAGTCTAGAGTCTAGGGGACTGATGACCTCATGTGTTGGTTCTACAGCAAGTTTACAGAGATCATATGAAAATCACATCCTAATGCCTAAGGAGTTGTACCGTTTTCCATAAAAAAACCATTCTTGGCATCCACTTTGAATTTTGAACAACAGAGGAACAGACAATGTGACAAGCTACTGCCCTGATTCATCAATTCTAAAATCATTGAAGGTACTCAAAGTATTTTCTTATTCCTGTGCCTGAATTTCATACTGAACTTAAGTAATACTCCTTAACGGTAAATCATTTATGCAAAATCATTTCTAAACACCATACTTGCTCAGAAGATTTGACTGTCAGTGAATTCAGAGGTGGGCTGCTAGATTTGTTACCAATAGGTTTGAACAACACGCAAGTATTATGGAGATGCTTCGGGAACTCAAATGGGAATCACTGGAAAGAAGGCGACACTCTTTTCGAGGAGCACTATTGAGAAACTTTAGAGAACCACCATTTAAGGCTGACTGCAGAACAATTCTACTGTCACCAATGTGCATTTCATGTAGGATCACAAAGATGAGATTAGAAAGACTAGGGCTCATATAGGGGCACACAGACAGTCGTTTTTCCCTCACTATCTGTGAGTGGAACAGGAAAAGAAACGAATAGTAGTGGTATAGGGCACCCTCCACCACACACTATAAGATAGCTTCTGGAGTAGTACATTGTGATGTAGATGTTACAAATGTCTAATCCAATAATTTTGTTCTCGAAGTTGGTAACACATTTCTTACTTTCTCGAAAATGACCAAACAGGAAATTCGGCATTAAGTGTTCTTTATCCAAAGCGATCTATTGTTTCATTTTTTATTCTTTTCCAAACCTACTGGAAAAGTGTAAACAGTTACTTAGGACGAGATACCATGATGAAAGCCTAGAATACGTCAGTGGCATACTTAGCTGTATTGTGCAGGAAAGTTGTCAGCGCTTCCCGAGACAAACCAAAGCAATGAAAGAGTGTTTCAGCTGTCAGGGTGGAAAGAGTGAAACATTGCTGTGAATTAGGATTTTAAATTTAATTGCTTCTTGTTTCAGTCACAGCTATTTAAATTGAGCTGGTATCTAGTAACCTAAGGAAAGCCTTGTAACCCACAATACATTCAAAAAGAGCAATGAGAATTCCTGACAAAGATTACAATTGTTTTAACTGCTGTTTGTATTACTCACAGCAATTTAACATGTGTTTTTAGCTCCAAACCTATCTCTAACTTTGTTATTCGCAATTGATTAGGAAAAAGCAATAAATACTTCTAACAATGAAGATTATTAATGTAATTCCTGCTCGCCTCACATACAGGCAAATGATGCTGTGCAAACAGAATGCTACCTAACAACAGTTTCTTAATGTGTGACATGTTTGGAAAATAGTGAAATATTCGTTACAAGAAAGTTTATTATAATAGTTTATGGGGGAGGAAACCAAACAGCGAGGTCATTGGTCTCACAGGATTTGGGAAGAATGGGGAAGGAAGTCGGCCATGCCCTTTCAAGGGAACCATCCTGGAATTTGCCAGGAACAATTAGGGAAATCAAGGAAAACGTAAATCAAGATGGCCAGACGTGGGATTGAATCGTCATTCTCCCAAATGCCAGTCCAGTGTGCTAACCACTGCACCACCTTGCTTGGTGCACTATTTTTGTGAGTGAAACTGTCATATTCCAACTTAACCCAGACCTCGGATTGACTTTCAGAATCATTGGCTTTGCCAACACCCACGCACACTTTCACATCTCCCAAGTAGTTGTGACATCAAAATATGTTAACAGAATTGCTGTTCTATTTAGTAATAACAATTAATAGTGAAAACAAAGCAAAAATGAAACTGCAACAAATTTTATTCATTTGGACTAGACACCAATGCAGCTGCTTGCAAAATACATAAAAACAAGCCCGACAAATGTCCATTTTGTTTCCTCCACACACATTCGAAGAGACAGCTATCGAAGAATGTCTTGCACTCTCTTGTGCCATGCTGGGACCTTTAATGGCACCCTATGTGCTCTCTATGGTATTTGAATGGGAACCTGTCTTTGGATACTTTAAAGTCAACTTGTGATTTACATTAAGGTCTGGAAACCTTTGTTTTTTTAGACATTTATATGCGGGGAAACTGTCAGATATCACTGCTATCCCTGGTAAAATATTCTCTTTAATAATTTTTAAAGTAACGGCTTTTGAATGCCTACACACAACAACAAAAATTTGTTTGTACCTCTCTGGATACTGCCAAACACGTATCTTCCAGTTTTTTTTGTATTCCATCTCCCAAACTACTTCATAACGAGCTGAGATTCATCAATCTCAACAATCTGTCATGTTTCTTGTTCTGTCTCAAGCAGATTTCCACTTAAACTTCTACACAAAATTGTCTCCCATCAAACAGTTTGCTTAACCAAATCCAGTTCTCGGTACGTAAATTTTGATGTACGCTCATAAATTCTTAAATAACTTCTAATAGAACACTACGAGAAGCAAGAGCTATTACTGAACTTCCATCCACACACACCTTTGACTCTTAAATGACTCTTTAAACTTCCACATTTGACACATTCTAATTTCTCAGCAATTAATCTACGAGACATGCACTAACGGACTACATCACCGTGCAGAACTGAATCACTTTCTACTTTATACAGGGTGGTCCACTGATAGTGACCGGGCCAAATATCTCACGAAATAGGCATCAAATGAAAAAACTACACAGTACGAAATTCCTCTAGCTTGAAGGGGGAAACCAGATGGCGCTATGGCTGGCCTGCTAGATGGCACTGCCATAGGTCAAATGGATATCAACTGCGTTTTTTTAAATAGGAACCCCCATTTTTTATTACATATTCGTGTAGTACGTAAAGAAATATGAATGTTTTAGTTGGAGCACTTTTTTCGCTTTGTGGTAGATTGCGCTGTAGTAGTCACAAATGTATAAGTACGTGGTATCACGTAACATTCCGCCAATGCGGACGCAGTTGATATCCGTTTGACCTATGGCAGCGCCATCTAGCGGGCCAACCGTAACACCATCTGATTTCCCCCTTCAAGCTATACAAGTTTCGTTCTTTGCAGTTTTTTCGTTTGACGCTTATTTCATGAGATATTTAGCCCAGTCACCATCAATTGATCACCCTGTATAATTGGCTGCAACAATAACAAAAATTCTCTGAAACTCACAAACATGTGGGGAAAAAAAAGAAAGAAAGAAAGTAACCAATGGTTTCAATTTCACTGGATATGTAAAAGTATCTTTCTACTGGTACCACCACCATTTAAAACCTTAAATATATTCTTACGAAGCTGTATATCTAAAAATAAAGATGCTGTTACTTACCAAACGAAAGCGTTGGTATGTTGATAGGAGACAATAAAAAACACACACACACACACAAATTTCTAGCTTTCGCAACCCAAGGTTGCTTGGTCAGAAAAGAGGGAAGGAGAGGGAAAGACGAAAGGATGTGGGTTTTAAGGGAGTCATTCCAATCCCGGGAGTGGAAAGACTTACCCCCCCCCCCCCCCCCCCACACACACACACACACACACACACACACACACACACACACAAAACACAGAAAGAGAGAGAGAGAGAGAGAGAGAGAGAGAGAGAGAGAACCTTTCGTCTTTCCCTCTCCTTCCCTCTTTCCTGACGAAGCAACCTTGAATTGCGAAAGCTTGAAATTTGTGTGTGTGTTTTTGTGTTTTTTATTGTCTCCTATCAACATAGCAACGCTTTCGTTTGGTAAGTAACAGCATCTTTATTTTTAGATATATTTTTTCCCATGTGGAACGTTTCCCTCTATTATATTCTTATGAAGTTATTTATTTTAGGCAACTTATTATTTAAATATCTTGTTGGGTACATAATAAATAATTAATAAACATGTTTTTCAATTCATGGGAAGCCCAATACCTCAGCTTGTGTTTGATGAAAAGGATAGATTTCGCTGTTTGTTACTGATAGATTTTAGTTCTTTTGCTTCATATAATGTTTTTATGTTTCATGAAACCATACTTTCTCCATATTTAAATGTGAACCACTATTTGTATACATAGGCTGCATAAGAAAACTTCTCTTCTTTTTAGAGAAAGTAGCACCTCAGATTTCCCAATTTTTAAAAAATATTTTATTATAATCAAACAAATCTTACAGTATATTTTGATGTGAATAAAATTAAAGCTTAAACAAAGCCCTTTTAATGACATAAATTTCAGCTACTCAGAATCATTGGCATGCAAGCCATATGCATATTTGCTTCTTGACTTTTCCAAATAATAATTTTTTTTGTTTCCATGTCTTAACATTTGAAGAGCACAGGATCAACACATTAAAAGAATATGAACTTTAATTTACTCCATGGGTGCACACAACTGACAAAAAATAATAAATATTGGACAATATAACCCTGAGCTGACTTAATATGGACCAAGCCTCTGGTAATCAATAAAAACCCTGAAGCTGGATAAATGATTCGTTATCTGTAACTGTTCTATCCAGAAAAACAACCAAATCTTTTGTTACATCATTCTGCCCAATTTAACAGGTAAACATAAGCGAGTCATGAACGCAACAGGTTGATTTGAAAATCAAAGTGTTTTCATCTGCAAAGGGGTAGTATGACCTCAACTATCTTTGACTTCTGAAGAAACTTATCAAACCGTTTTACTTAAAATGTAGTATGAAATGCTGTCCAATATGCCAAAGCAATGTCAGAGGTGAAGATCACAGAAACTGTCATGAAAATTGCACAGGCATGTCAAAGGACTGAACTTTTAACTTTTGGACTTATAACATTTACCAACTCTGGCATGAATTAGAAGAAGCAAGTAATGTGTATTTTATGATGTTGTGTTCATACATGTACCTTGGCCCCTATAGTACAAATCTTCAAGGAACATGATGGACAAACACCGTATCAAAAAATATGCCCCCCCCAACACACACACACACACACACACACACACACACACACACACACACACACACACACACAGAGAGAGAGAGAGAGAGAGAGAGAGAGAGAGAGAGAGAGAGAGAGAGAGAGAGAGAGAGAGAGGGGGGGGGGGGGGGTAGTCTTAAGCCAACAGAATGACAGAGGTCTCAGCAAAATTTCCTCAGGTCATTCTCTGGCATGTAGACCTAGAGAAATACTGTCTGTGAATAAGGTTTGTGCTACCTACAACTTTGACAGTTCTCTCATACTCTAAAATTCAACAGCACAATGGGAACATACAACTGAATGATAAATTTCCTGTTTAGCACTGTAGCTCATGGACAACTTCCAGGCAATAAATTGCAAGCATTTAAAAAACTGTATTGAAATATTCTGAATATTATGCAAAAGCACGGGAACATCAAGACTAATACTTAACCCGCAATTGGTAATAATAAAGAATCTTAGATTATCATCATAAACTACTTCACCTTTAAACCACACTACATCTATGGAAAGAAAAAAATCCCCCAACACTACACAAACAACATGCATTTAATGTCTAACATGAAAGAAAAGTAACAGACCGTAATTATGTGTTACTGATGTAAACTGTTTACTGGGAAAGAAAACAATGAATATGTGATGCTTCAAACTCTGGATAAAAACAAGAAATTCCAAATCTCTCTTGCACCAAAGTCTCTCCCATTCATCCATGCAAGCAGTGAGAGTCCACCAACTAAATAACATTAAAAACATTCCGAGCCTGCATACATATTAGTACTGAAAAACTTTATTACATTTCAAATGTGAATGTGCACATCATTTGGTGCACATTTCCAAATATACGGCCATTCAATACACCACCTTCAAACAGTGTCAACACCTCTATGGGTGTGTCAGCCAACAGGACACGTTCTACAACTCTTAGGCATATTGCAGTTGCCTAGTTTTTGTCTTATTTTATAGATCAACAGTAAGTTCTATTGGACACAAGACAAACTGTATTGAGAAACTTTTGTGAAGTCACATGTACTTTTAGTCCAAGTTACATAAAATCGTATTTTGCTGCAGAAATAGTAAACGGTCAATCAGTTGCAAACTGGAAGGTTTATTAAAACCCCTTTACCATGGTTTCACTGTTTTTATAAAAAAATATCTTATTCAGAAGGAAATTTAGACAACCTAAGTAAGTTACCAGTAAAAATGTATTAAGATCATATATAGACACACACAGAACCATATCTCGTCAACAAAAACAAAAAACTATTCTGACTTGTTGAATTACATGTTGTGGCAAAGGTATGTTAAAATACAGCTGACAGGCATCAGTCAAACATACAATTTCACCTCCATAATATATTGAACACATAATACATGGTTCTTGTCACATGATACTTCCAAATCAATGTGCAGCTAGTGCACTAGTGTTACATATGCAACACTCGAGCTAAAGAAAGCTTCTGGCAAGAGAGGGTACTAGCAGTATGAACAAGGAGGGTGCATGGTAGTGATTGAAACTATCATGCCAAATTTGCTTCAAAAGTTAAAATTAAAAACCCGCTCATAATCAGTTGTGTACACATTTAAAATTAATAAAATAGTAACAAATAATAAATTATCAAAAGTAAATGTAGTAAAAACAAATTATGTAAAACTATGAATAGTGGAAATAGAAACAATAGCAAAAGGAACCAGGGTGGGGATGGCAGGTGGGAAGAAGAGAGTGAAAGGGGAGATGAATGTGGGCAGAGGGAGGGAAGGAAAGAGATGGTGAGGGAGGGTGCGGGGAGGGGAAGAATATGATAAAACGTACAATACTATCAAATACAACACAATTGAAAAAAACTATGAACATAAAACCTCTAGAAGTATAACTTACACCATAACAAAGAAGAAATGCAAGTACCACTAGCATTAACACGCAAGGAAAATGACTTAATCTACAGTCACATGGAAGACCGTCATTTCCCTGCTATGTTAACAAAAGTAGAGGTCTGAAACTGTAGACAATTTCTATTTTTGAGTTGAACCTGTTTATTTAAATCTGATCCAACTTTGTGAGTAAAACATATAAAAATCTCTAATTCTTCTAGCAGGCCAAGCTTGTAACTCTTTCTTTATGCAAAAGTGCTAAGTATTCTAGTCTCTGTTGTAATCCAGAAAGCCTGAAAAAGTTATTTTGTATTCGTCAACTGTGTGTGTGTGTGTGTGTGTGTGTGTGTGTGTGTGTGTGTGTGTGTGTGTGTGTACGTACACGCGCGCGCTCACATGTCACTGTTAACTTGCTTAGATTGTCTATATTTCCTTCTGAATGAGACTTTTGTAAACATTGAAACCATTTCTTTCAATTTAAATGTCAAGTTCTGTAGAACCAAATTGAGGAGCAAATCTCCAAGGTCATGGAACGTGCCAGTACATGAACTTACAACATAAAAAGTAATAACAGATAAAAATAAATGTTCATGAACCTGAAAGAAAATCAATCCATAAGTTTAAGCGAGCGCCATCAGCAATACCATGAGAACCATCTTACTTTTTCAAGGAACTCCTTGACAGAATAGAAGGAGTGACACATGAGGAAACTCTTCAGTTTCAATTTGATTACTGCTAAGATTTTTGAATTCGAGTGGCAGCTTATTGAAAATGGATGCAGCAGTATACTGCACACCTTTTTGCACAAGAGTTAAGGAAGTCCGATCCAAATGGAGGTTTGATTTCTGCCGAGTATTAACCGAGTGGAAGCTGCTTATTGTTGGAAATAAACTAATATTGGTAACAAGAAACGACATTAAGGAATATACATATTGAGAGGCCAATGTCAAAATACCCAGACTCGTGAACAGAGGTCGACAAGAGGTTCTCACACCGCTTATTGCCCGAACCGCCCATTTCTGGGCCAAAAATATCCTTCTAGAATGGGAAGAGTTACCCCAAAACATAACACCATACGACATAAGTGAATGAAAATAAGCAAAGTAGACTAATTTATGTGTCGAAATATCACTCATTTTCGATACCGTTCGAATAGTGAAAATGGCAATATTAAGTATTTGAACAAGATCCTGAACGTGGGCTTTCCACGACAGCTTACTATCTATCTGAACACCTAGGAATTTGAACTGTTCAGTTTCACTCATCATATGCCCGTTCTGTAAGATTAAAACGTCAGGTTTTGTCGAATTGTGTGTTAGGAACTGTAAAAACTGAGTCTTACTGTGATTTAACGTTAGTTTATTTTCTGCAAGCCATGAACTGAGGTCATGTACTGCTCTACTTGAAACCGACTCAATATTGCACACAACATCCTTTACTACCAAGCTAGTGTCATCAGCAAACAGAAATATAAAGCTTCTAATTTGCAACTGATTGGCTGTTTACTATTCCTACAAGAAGATTTCATTCTACAGTTGCTGCCACAGCCGTGTACAAAATTATAAAATATTTTGTTCATTGTTAAAAGTAGAACTGCTTGACAATTTTAGAAGTTTTGCTTTAAACATAGCAACCTCCACATTTACATAAAATTTACATTATTAGTAATACCGAATTGCCTGTTAGGCCTATCTATAGACAATTCACTGCAAATAACCTAAATAATACCAAAAACACCACTTACATTGTAAACAGACAAGTTTCAAAAATAGATACACCTGCTTTAATCTGAGTTAATGTAGACATCCATACCAAGTGTTCTGCCCCTTTTCTTTTTCGAAGTTTGTCCAACAAAAGAGAAATGTGTAAACAGAGCTACTTAAAGAATGACCTAGGGAAACAGTACACACAGTTTACAGTAATCTCTCTCTCCTGTGAAAATTGGGTTTATATTATGAAATTACATGCCTCACTCAACTTTACACTACAGCAGTCTTAGCATTTGACAGATCCATTTATGATATCAGATCAGTACAGAATACTCTTCAATAATACAAGGAATAAATTTAACCACTCACAGGGTAGGACCCAGTTGACTTATTGAAGGTGTTTGATTGTGACATTCAATATGTTCTATTACGGAAATAAAATATTTTTGGGCTACATGTTTAAGCACATGACTTGGTAGGTTGCTATATAAGAAAGAGGGCACAGAAAATTACACTAGGACATTGAGATAACGGCACAAACACAGACAACCTATCACCTGAAAGGGACAAATCACAACGAGAGTGCCACAGGTTTCTTGTTCTTGCACTGTAGTAATGACTTGAATCAGGAGACAAAACTAGTCCCTTTTGCAGATTATACATTATGCATTATTGTCAAACAATACACAGATTTATCAATCTGGGAAATTTCCCATAACTGATAAAACTGTTAATTGATTTTCCACAAATGAACTAATTCTGCACTTGGGAGAGTGGGTAGGGAGGAGAGAAGAAAGAGCTTGTTCAACTGTTTTATTAATTTTATATACTATCAACAAATAACAAACAATATACCGTTAGAACTTTCTGGATATCAGTATTGATGAAAACAACCAGAACAACCACAGGCATGCTAAAGCATTTAGATTTACCAACTTTTTCCATAAGAATAACTGTAACCTTCAAAAACAAAGAAATGACTAAGATGACTTTTTATTCACTGAAGTCATATAGTACAGAGCATATACTGCAGTAATGCCTCACATAAGCAAAAAAAGTATTCATTGTATCAAAGAAAGTAATTAACTTAATATATGGGGTTGCCATCTATATCTCTTGAGGGCATCGGTCAAAGCAATTGGGGAGTATTAACCACAGCTGTAAAACGACTCACTGGTGAGATCTGTTATTAAAACACAGCATTTCTATATTAACAGAGATAATAGAAGGAAAATGATCTGCACTTTACTCCAGTGAATCTAACAGAGAGAGGAGTGAAAGATACAGCTATGAAACTCTTTAACAATCTGCCCGTGGAAATAATTCTTGAGTATACATAGGAATCAATTCTGCACTTTTAAATTTCCAGAAGAATACAGGTTTTCTATGGCCACCTTAGCAAACTATAGCACAATTGGCATGTTCTGAATCATAACACTTAGGTCTATGGTGAAATGATGAGCATGAGCTACAGAACATGCAACTAAATAACTGAAAAACTTGTTTCACTCATACCCGTTTGCTGAGGCAGATTACAGGCCACAAGGAACAGCCTAACGTGCAGCAACAGCAAACACAGCCACAAAACAGCCACTTCACGTTGACAGGCAAGGTTTTCTTCAAAACACTGTTCACACGCATAATTGTTGCCTTGTATTCTTCCGGAGCGACACGAGAAACAAGGCCATTTGGGAATTCTGCTTCAAACCTGTTGCTTAACCCAAACCTGCCAGAGAACAAAAGGAATGGTTAATATGCATATTCCACATTGTTTTGAAGACCAACAGAGCTTTAACGGCCTCACACAGGACTCGTCGTAAATATGTTTATCAAGATTAAACAACATATTTCTCACTGCACTTCAGTTTCACGTTAAGTATACATAAATATACTATTATTATGCAAACTGTAATCACTGGTGCGAACATGAGTTTCCAAATATTCCTGAAACGCGCAACACTTACACCGTCATATTGCCTGCTCCACGAACAACAACTGGGTCTGGGACAAGGGTAACATAGCTTTCTTCATATGGAACTTCAACCTCCTCTTCTTCTTCTTCGTAAATTGCATCGAAGTCAGCCATGACACTACATTTATGACTATGTTGAGAAACGAAATCAGCATCAAAACAAATAATGCGTGATATGCCCTCTGCCAACTCTACGAAAATGAAAGGCTGCTCACTCTGCTGAATGGAACCAAAGATGCTAAACGATTTGTAACAGCCCGTTCTTGGCAATTAATACTTTATAGATAAATCTCAGCTCTATAAGAAACAGTCCACGTAGCCATAAGGTTCTACCCAAAATGGTAAACAGAGTGCAGAAGAAAAGTAAATAAAATCAAACAATCTTCTCATGGCAGTTAAGAAAATTTTAACTACCTGAGCATCGTTACACTCTAATTACGCTGGAAAACTAGCATTTTGAAACGTGTAATAAAATTTCTCTCTTATGAAGCCATTTCACAAGCCGTGTTCTAAACTAGTGCTCAACTTTACTTCGGAAGATTGTTTTAAAACAGTTGTGTGACCTAGTGGCACATATTGTTCAGGAAATTCTTCATTTGTGTAGCAATAATGCCTTTAGTTGCTTTACAGCTATTGAAAGTATTTAAACTAGTCTGTTTGACAACTATTCATTTAAATCACCATACGAATTTCGTTTTATTTAGGGTTACCAGACGTCCTCTTTTTACCTGGACGTCTCCTCTTTCTTGGACCCTAAAAATTGTCCAGGTAGGTTTTCAAGAAAGTGGAGAAATGTTCTTATTTTAGAGTTACACAATTGCTTCAACTTGAAAGTGCGCAAATACAACTTTCTGAACTCTCAAATTCGCAAAATCTAAACGTCTGAACCTTTCTTACAACAATGTGGTACTTTTTCCACGCTTTGCTCTTTTCTATGTCGCCGCCGCGCCGAGCTGAAGTTGCGATTTCAGAGCAATTGAAATAACTAGCTCGGCAATTATCGTGAAATAGTAGCTGCGAGGTGGTCTGGTAAAAGCATTACGTATGCAACAATGCAAAGATACCTCGGCTTCTAATAATTTCTAACTAGAATGATTATTTTCGATTGCTCTACGCTCAGTTGCTTGTTGGTTTTTGTAAAGGGAAGCACTGTTAATGTTTAATCGAAATCATGAAAAAAACGCAAATGTGTCTCTGGAGACGAATTACAAAAACGATTTCCCGACTACAGGACAGGAAGAATCAACTCTGAGGCAGAATGCCTTATCTGTCCACCTGGTACATTCGTTTCAGCTGCTAATAATGGTAGGATTTATTATCTTGCGGCCGTTTCGATGTAAATAGCGTATTATGACACTGGAAGATGGCGTATAATAGTTTAGCTATTGTTGTACTGACTAACTTACAATACGGTGTATAATTATTATTTGCATGGGGGTAAGACCTTGAAGACCACCGAAACACTGGTACACTATCTGATCAAAAGTATCTGGACCCTCATATGTAATGCGAAACTGGCCATTAGATGCCAGGAGGGGCGAACCCGCCGGTATTAAAGAAGGCGGGGAGTTTCGTTTTCTCAAGTATTTGCAGTCGAGCAGCCGACCCGAGCGGACCGCTGATCTCTCTGCACCTGGCGTAGCTGCCCGATCATAGATCTACGGAGTGGTCGGTAATAAGCTATAACAGGCATATCTGCGAGTGACGCTCTTCGCTAGCTGAGTGGTCAGCGCGACATACTGCCAATCGTAAGGGCCCGGTTCGATTACCGGCTGGGTCGGAGATTTTCTCCGCTCAGGGACTGGGTGCTGTGTTGTAATCATCATCATTTCATCCCCATCGACGCGCAAGTCGCCGAAGTGGCGTCAAATCGAAAGACTTGCACCAGACGAGCGGTCGGGAGGCCCTCGTCACATTTCATTTCATTACATTTCGGAGCGCCGCGAACAAACGTAAGCCGCTTAACGCTTCCGAGCGCTAAGCGGCAAGACCTTCGGCTCAGCGCGACTCTCCTGTTCTTTGGGAGGGTTTTTCAGTGTCAGGGATCCGTTCACGTCAGATAACCTCGTGCACAGTAGGCCGCTCTCTTCTTCCCGCGCACTCTTGCGCCACGAGTCTCGGCCCGGCACACAGTTTTAATCGCCGGCACGGTAGCTCAGCGTGCTCGGTCAGAGGGTTAGCTACCCTCTGTGATAAAAAAAAAAAAAAAAAAAAACTGAGTGAACGGATCAACAAAGAACCTGAACAGCTCTCATCGGACTTCCGCCACGAACAATTTAGCCAAAACGGTAGCTCAGCGTGTTCGGTCAGAGGGTAATGTGTCCTCTGTAATAAAAAAACTGAGTTAAAAAAAAGTGGTCAGTGTGACAGACTTTCAATCCTAAGGACCCGGGTTCGATTCCTGGCTGGGTCCTAGATTTTCTCCGCTCAGGGACTGGGTGTTGTGTTGTCGTAATCATCATCATTTCATCCCCATCGACGAGCAAGTCGCCAAAGTGGCGTCAAATCGAAAGACTTGCACCAAGCGAGCGGTCACACGCCATTTCATTTCATTATATTTCGGACCGCCGCGAACAAACGTAAGCCCCTTAACGCTTCCGAGCGCTAAGCGGCAAGAGCTTCGGCTCAACTCACTGTAACCTCGGTTGCAAAAACCCCCAGCGGGACTCTCCTGTTCTTTGGGAGGGTTTTTCAGTGTCAGGGATCCGTTCACGTCGAGTAACCTCACATACAGTAGGCCGCTCTCTTCTTCCCTCGCACTTTTGTGCCGCGCATTGCACTTCGCGCAGATAGGCCGTTGCGACTCATTTCTTCTGTAAGAGCACTCCGTCTTCAGGGCACAAGTGGCCCATCGGCTGAGGATGCTGATAATAGGGGCATGTGGTCAGCACAGCGCTCTCCCTTTCGTTATGATGGTTTTCTTTGACCGGAGCCGCTACTAGTCTGTCGAGTAGCTGCTCAATAGTCATCACAAGGCTGAGCGCACCCCGAAAATTGGCAACAGTGAATGGCGGCCCAGATGGTCACCCATCCAAGTGCCGGCCACGCCTGACAGCGCTTAACTTCGATGATCTGACAGGAACCGGTGTATCAATTGCAGCAAAGCCGTTGCCCCTTCTTCTATAGCTACACAAAAAATATTGCATTCTCGCCAAAAAAGCAAAAGTTATCGTTTTCGAAAGAAGCAGAATTGTCGTACACCCCCTTTTGAATCTATCCAAATAAAACATCCTTATGCAGGAAAGATGTCCAATCCTTCCTGCATATACCCTCCAGTAACCCGCAGCAAAGCTGCAGCACAAGAAGCGGGAATGCCGGCTGTTCCCACTAGCATCTTCGTCCCACTCTCCGCGTTCCAAGAGGCAGTTGCCTCAAAGGATCAGCAGATCGCTGAGCGGCAAAAGCTGACCGAGCTGCTCATGCAGAGTGAACACACACAAACACCGACACTAGCACCACACACATAAGTGCCTGCCAAAAATACATTAGCCAAGCCCTCGCTAACACCTCTGGTGGCTCAGATACCGACAAAGCCGGAGCCAGAGCCGACAGAAGACACAGTCAGCAATGAAGACAGACGGTGGGAGCAGGTTGGTCCATGACACACACCCTGTAAAAACACACAAACAAGTGAGCCCACAAAATCACGAGGCAACTGCTGAGTGCTTCCTCCAACTCCGACAACGCAAAATAGCAACAACAGCAGCATAGGAAACAATACAAACAACCCTGCAGCTGCAGCATACTCAAGTACACAAGCAGCTACGCACAATCCAAACAAGTCCTCGGCTGGCTTCCTAGAACTATGGAGACCTTAGTCTCTTTAAGAGTTTAATAACAAGCACAACCCCACTACATACTGGTTCAAACTCACAGGGACCACGCCACATTGTACGTGGCGAACAAGTCAGGTTATACAAACCTGCTGAACTTACTAAAAAAAAAGAAAGTTAGAAAACTTGACGTACAGGACAGTCTTGGAAAACACCCAGCAGTACGTAATCAAGGGTGTAGACTCTTGAACCCCGATCGAGACAGTACACAAGGAACTCACTGCCCTTGGGTGGGAGTGTATTCGTGTAAATCATATAAGCACATGGTGGAGCTGGCCGACACGGCCAAATCCCCCGGCCTGCTGAAGTTAAAATTAGTTCTTCACATGGTCGCCAATGTAGAGGTTTACAACATGCCACACATCCCCCAACAATGCCACAACTGCCAGCGATTTGCACATGTAGGTATCAGATAGGGGCTCGCTCCCCCTTGCCACAAACGCTATGGTAGCCACACGACTCAACAGTGTAAACTCCACACCACAGCATCTCGCAAATACGCCAACTGAGGTGCAGCCTATCCGGCCCACTACATGGGGTGTATTGCATACAAGGAGGCTCAGAGGCGCAAAATAACTAACATGCAAAAACTACCACCATCGCAGTTCCGAACAGCCCCCGAGCTCAGTAAGGAGTGGAATATCCTTTGTTGGAATTGTAGCTGGCAGCCCCAGCAGCGCAGTACGGTCAGAGGAGCCTCAGAGCTGCGCACACACACAACAAACATTCCCAGCAATAGACATGCAGCCAAGACATACAACACCCAACACCACACCTGCACCGGATACATCTACATCTACGTGATTACTCTGCTATTCACAATAAAGCACTTGGCAGAGGGTTCAATGAACCACCTTCAAGCTGTCTCTCTACCGTTCCACTCTAGAACGGCACGCGGGGAAAACGAGCACTTAAATTTTTCTGTGCGAGCCCCGATTTCTCTTATTTTATCGTGAGGATCATTTCTCCCTGTGTAGGTGGTTGCCAACAGAATGTTTTCGCAATCGGAGGAGAAAACTGGTGATTGAAATTTCATGAGAAGATCCCGTCGCAACGAAAAACGCTTTTGTCTTAATGATTGCCACTCCAATTCATGTCTGTGACACTATCTCCCCTATTTCGCGATAGTACAAAACTAGCTGCCCTTCTTTGTACTTTTTCGATGTCATCCGTCAGTCCCAGCTGATGCGGACCCACACTGCACAGCAATACTCCAGAATAGGGCGGACAAGCGTGGTGTACGCAATCTCTTTATTAGACCTGTTGCACCTTCTAAGTGTTCCGCCAATGAATCACAGTCTTTGGTTTGCCCTACCCACAATATTATCTACGTGATCATTCCAATTTAGGTTATTTGTAATTGTAATCCCTAAGTATTTAGTTGAATTTACAGCCTTCAGATTTGTGTGACTTATCGCGTAATCGAAATTTAGCTGATTTCTTTTAGTACTCATGTGAATAACTTCACACTTGTCTTTATTCAGGGTCAATTGCCACTTTCCACACCATACAGATATCTTATCTAAATCATTTTGTAAGTACTTTTGATCATCTGATGACTTAACAAGATGGTAAATGACAGCATCATCTGCAAACAATCTAAGACAGCTAGTCAGATTGTCTCCTATGTTGTTAATATAGATCAGAAGCAATAGAGGACCTATAACACTTCCTTTGGGAACGCCGGATATTACTTCTGCTTTACTCTATGACTTTCCGTCTATTACTACGAACTGTGACCTTTCTGACAGGAAATCACTAATCCAGTCGCACAACTGAGGCGATACTCCGTAGGCAAGCAGTTTAGTTAGAAGACGCTTGTGAGGAACGGTGTCGAAAACCTTCTGGAAATCTAAAAATATGGTATCAATTTGACATCCCCTGTCGATAGCACTTATTACTTAATGAGTATAAAGAGCTAGTTGTGTTTCACAAGAACGATATTTTCTGAAACCGTGATGACTCTGTGTCAATAAATCGTTTTCTTCGAGGTACTTCATTATGTTCATAGGAGGTGAGGGTATCATCTGGAGTGCCCCAGGGAAGAGTGGTAGGTCCACTGTTGTTTTCTATCTACATACATGATCATTTGGATAGGGTGGATAACAATGTGCGGCTGTTTGCTGATGATCCTGTGGTGTACGGGAAGGTGTCGTCGTTGAGTGCCTGTAGGAGGATACAAGATGGCTTGGACAGGATATGTGATTGGTGTAAAGAATGGCAGCTAACTCTAAATACACACTCCTGGAAATTGAAATAAGAACACCGTGAATTCATTGTCCCAGGAAGGGGAAACTTTATTGACACATTCCTGGGGTCAGATACATCACATGATCACACTGACAGAACCACAGGCACATAGACACAGGCAACAGAGCATGCACAATGTCGGCACTAGTACAGTGTATATCCACCTTTCGTAGCATTGCAGGCTGCTATTCTCCCATGGAGACGATCGTAGAGATGCTGGATGTAGTCCTGTGGGACAGCTTGCCATGCCATTTCCACCTGGCGCCTCAGTTGGACCAGCGTTCGTGCTGGACGTGCAGACCGCGTGAGACGACGCTTCATCCAGTCCCAAACATGCTCAATGGGGGACAGATCCGGAGATCTTGCTGATCAGGGTAGTTGACTTACACCTTCTAGAGCAAGATGGGTGGCACGGGATACATGCGGACGTGCATTGTCCTGTTGGAACAGCAAGTTCCCTTGCCGGTCTAGGAATGGTAGAACGATGGGTTCGATGACGGTTTGGATGTACCATGCACTATTCAGTGTCCCCTCGACATTCACCAGAGGTGTACGGCCAGTGTAGGAGATCGCTCCCCACACCATGATGCCGGGTGTTGGCCCTGTGTGCCTCGGTCGTATGCAGTCCTGATTGTGGCGCTCACCTGCACGGCGCCAAACACGCATACGACCATCATTGGCACCAAGGCAGAAGCGACTCTCATCGCTGAAGACGACCCGTCTCCATTCGTCCCTCCATTCACGCCTGTCGAGACACCACTGGAGGCGGGCTGCACGATCTTGGGGCGTGAGCGGAAGACGGCCTAACGGTGTGCGGGACCGTAGCCCAGCTTCATGGAGACGGTTGAGAATGGTCCTCGCCGATACCCCAGGAGCAACAGTGTCCCTAATTTGCTGGGAAGTAGCGGTGCGGTCCCCTACGGCACTGCGTAGGATCCTACGGTCTTGGCGTGCATCCGTGCGTCGCTGCGGTCCGGTCCCAGGTCGACGGGCTCGTGCACCTTCCGCCGACCACTGGCGACAACATCGATGTACTGTGGAGACCTCACGCCCCACGAGTTGAGCAATTCGGCGGTACGTCCACCCGGCCTCCTGCATGCCCACTATACGCCCTCGCTCAAAGTCCGTCAACTGCACATACGGTTCGTGTCCACGCTGTCGCGGCATGCTACCAGTGTTAAAGACTGCGATGGAGCTCCGTATGCCACGGCAAACTGGCTGACACTGACGGCGGCGGTGCACAAATGCTGCGCAGCTAGCGCCATTCGACGGCCAACACCGCGGTTCCTGGTGTTTCTGCTGTGCCGTGCGGGTGATCATTGCTTGTACAGCCCTCTCGCAGTGTCCGGAGCAAGTATGGTGGGTCTGACACACCGGTGTCAATGTGTTCTTTTTTCCATTTCCAGGAGTGTAGATAAATGTAAATTAATGCAGATGAATAGGAAAAAGAATCCCGTAATGTTTGAATACTCCATTAGTAGTGTAGCGCTTGACACAGTAACGTCGATTAAATATTTGGGCGTAACATTGAAGAGCGATATGAAGTGGAACCAGCATGTAATGGCAGTTGTGGGGAAGGTGGATAGTCGTCTTCGGTTCATTGGTAGAATTTTGGGAAGATGTGGTTCACCTGTAAAGGAAACCGCTTATAAAACACTAATACGACCTATTCTTGAGTACTGCTCGAGCGTTTGGAATCATTATCAGATCGGACTGAGGGAGGACATAGAAGCAATTCAGAGGCGGGCTGCTAGATTTGTTACTGGTAGGTTTGATCATCACGAGAGTGTTACGGAAATGCTTCAGGAACTCGGATGGGAGTCTCTGGAGGAAAGGAGGCGTTCTGTTCGTGAATCGCTGCTGAGGAAATTTAGAGGCTGGCTGCAGTACAATATTACTGCCGCCAACTTATATTTCGCGGAAAGACCACAAAGATAAGATAACATAGATTAGGGCTCGTACAGAGGCATATAGGCAGTCATTTTTTCCTCGTTCTGTTTGGGAGTGGAACAGGGAGAGAAGATGCTAGTTGTTGTACGAGGTACCCTCCGCCACGCACCGTATGGTGGACTGCGGAGTATGTATGTAAACGTAGATGTAGATGTAGATGTTCCAAAACCCTCCTGTAAATCGACGTTAGTGATATAGGCCTGTAATTCAGAGTATTACTTCTACTTCCCTTTTTGGGTATTGGTGTGACTTGAGCAATTTTCCAGTCTTTAGGTACAGATCTTTCTGTGAGCGAGTGGTTGTATATAATTGCTAAATTATGCACCAAAAAACATAAATTACAACACCACTCTACCCCCTGAGTTCACGGACTGCAGCCCACCACAGACCACAGAAGTCGCACCCTCACAGGGACAACCACAACGCCAGAGAAGGAGAAGCAACTGGAGCAGGGGAAGCATGACCAAACCACAAGAAGTACACAGACAACAGGACACCAATACGAACATACAAAATTTGGACACCAACACAACGACCCACGCCGGCCGGAGTGGCCGTGCGGTTCTAGGCGCTACAGTCTGGAACCGAACGTCCGCTACGGTCGCAGGTTCGAATCCTGCCTCGGGCATGGATTTGTGTAATGTCCTTATGTTAGTTAGATTTAATTAGGTCTAAGTTCTAGGCGACTGATGACCTCAGAAGTTAAGTCGCATAGTGCTCAGAACCATTTGAACAACGACCCACACAACACACCCACTCACCACAGAGACCACACAGGAGCCCTTAACTACGACTCAAACAGCTGACACACAAGCTAGCACACACCAGACGCCAACACACGTACCAGCTGCATGCAACACAACCAATAACCCACAGGCTGACATTGCCAACATTAACTCAACACCCCGAAGAATATTGCAGACATTATTCCCTGGATTCACAAGCACCGAAGTAGTCACGAAGATTACGGGGTGTGTCTTACAACACTGCGCACAGTTCATGTCGGGCTCGCTCAACTTGACTAGGATACAAACTATTATCACACCACTGTTCACACAAGTACATGGATAACACGCCACACCAGCCCCGAAACGCAAACGCCAAGACAAATTCACAGATCCTATTTTGGAGTGCCAACGGGATCGCAAACAAAAGAGCCGAAATGGTTGCGTTCATGGAGCGAAAGTGTATCCGAATCACCCTAGTGAACGAAACACCCCTTACGCCTCACAAATAACTGAACATCCCATGTTACTGCGTTTATCGTACCGACCGAGCGGACGGCAGGAAGGGGGGCGGCACAGCCATCATCATACACAAAGACATAAAACACACGAACATCGATCTCCCTGCGCTTAAGAGACTAGAGGCCACGGCCATCAGGATCAAGTTCAACGGAGCCAACACCACACTGGTATCGCTGCTTAAAACATATTAACACGCGATATCATCACAGTTCTCAACAAAGCACCGCGGGTATCTCCGCAGGAGTTCTAAACGCAGAACACCCCGCCTGGAATTCACTAATACATACCGCCAACGACAAGAAACTATACGAACATGCACTAGGCCGAAACTATATTATACTTGGGCTGCACGTTCCCACGTACGTGCCTGCACTGGCGCGACACAGGCCAGGCGTGTTACATAGCCCTCATCAAGGGCATCACATGCACACTCAACCTTATGGTTCAAGACGATCGGGACTCAGCCCACGTGCCTGTAATACTGCACATGGAAGAAACACTGCAAGCCACAGAACCACGCATAATACTGAACTAAATGCACGCGAATTGGACATTCTTCAAGTAAAAGCTTGATAGTTGTATTTCGGACACCCACGAAATTAACAACACGCAACAAATAGATGAGGCGGTGAAGGCTCTTAGTAATGCTGCCCAAGACGCGACGACTGACGTCATTCCACATATAACACCAAAACAACACTCGACGGCCCTGTCCCACGAAATCTTGGGCCTTATCTGAATGAGGAACCGCCTCAGGAGATACTGGCACCGCACCCGGCGCCTGTTCTATAAACTGCACGTCAACAGACTCCAGGGTATAATGCGGGACAAAATAGAAACATTTCGAAACGAACAATGGGGGCAGAAAGTCACAGGGCTAGATTCCACACGTCCTGGTGAGTGGAAGCTAGCCAGACATTTCACCAGGGAGGAACAATACATTCCCACTCTACAGGGACCAGACGGCCCAGCCTACCCCGCGAAGGAGGAAGCAGAGCTTATGGCCACAACACTTGCAGCGTCTTTAATGCCCAATCTGGCTCCTTCATATCCAGTATTCACACTTGAAACGGACCAAGAGGTTACACGACTTGTAGCCCAGCACTCGCATGCCGAAATCAGAAGTACTAGTAGAAACGAAGTTACTTGGACTATCAAGCTTACCAATGCTAGGAAAGCCCCTGGACCCGATGGAATTCAAAACCGTGTCCTCCAGGATCCAGGAGTTTACAGATAGAGCCATATCCTGCACACATAACGAATGCCATCTGAAGACACCAATACTTCCCTGACTATTAAAAGGCGACCAAGGTCCTGATGTTCAGGAAGCCAGGGAAGGACCACTCCGTCCCACAAAATTACCGACCCATCAGTCTGCTGTGCTCCCTAAGCAAGACTGTTGAGAAGGTAATACTTAAACGCATCACCAGACACTGCATCGCCAATGACACCCTAAGGGCAGAGCAATTTGGCTTTACGAATCGCCACTCAATAACACAACTCGGCGTAGTCAAACATGTAACATACGGCTACAACACGAACAAAGCCATTGGGGCCTTATTCCTGGACATCGTGAAAGCTTTCGATCGTCTCTGACACAACGGCCCTATACGAAAACCAAGCGATGCTGGTTTTCCCCGACGGACTCGTACATCTCATATACTCATATCTCACGAACAGATGTTTTAACACTGACGTGCAGGGCAAACAATCGACAAAACATGTTATCCAAGATGGAGTAGCCCAGGGAAGCATCCTCGGGCCCACCTTGTTCAACCTGTACATTAATGACTTTCCAGCAACGCTAAACACGACGTTAGCCATCTGCGCGCATCCTTGCGCAAGATTGGAAACAGTCGAACATAAATTCACGAATACAGACGGCGCTCAGAACTGCTGGACCTTGGTTGGAATGATGGCTTATTAAAGGAAACGTGTACAAGTGCGAAGCAGTTCTGTTTACACACAGACCGAAGCTACTGCGCAAACACCAACACTGTCGACAGGTAACACTTCATGCACGCCCAATACGTTTCCGAGAGAAAGTCAGATATCTTGGTGTCTGGCTGGACCGGAAGCTTACATGGGGGGATCACATTGAATACGTTGGCAACAGAGCGCACGCGAGACTCAAACAACTCTACCCAATACACAACAGGCAAAGTACCCTGAATAGAAGGGTGTCGAGGTCCATATACATGACACTGATTAGACCTTTGATGACGTACGTAGTTCCCGTCTGGGCATACGCAGCTCCAACACGCCTGCGCCGCCTGCAGATCATACAGAACAAATTGCTACGCATGATTAGCAACGCTCCACGCTACACACGCCCCGCGGATCTTCACAATCAATATCGCCTCGAAACCCTCAAAGAAGTATTAGAAAAACACGCCACACGATTATACAGGAACTCGAAACACTATAACAATCATTTTATCCTTACTCTGGGAAACTGTGATCACAACCATAGGTGGAAGCATAAGCGGCCAAAGACTAGTAGCTAGGGCATAGCCACCTATGGCAAGCTAAAACGTCGGCAAGCCCCTGTGTGTCTATAACGTTGGCCGGATATCCCAGCTGCTATTAAAGCTACAGCAGGGAAACCGACAAGCTTGCACACTGACGCACAAACAAACCGCCAACATTAATTACCCTTCACTGTACATCTGATATATGACCTATCGGACACCTAACTGTTACAGGTATGCCGACGCTGACCGAGAAGTCAACAGCGGCACCCGGCGACAGCCGACGTGTAACATTACCACACAACGACAAAGGTATCGACCTGCATAATATCCATTATTAACAAAGTCTACCCTGGCATGACCTGTCACAGGCAGCAAGAAAACTGCTACTGCTCTTACAACCCGACCCAATTATTGCAGAAGTTTTTTTTCCCCTTGGCTCCTGCCTGGACACTTTTGTTCCTCTGCCCTTCAAACTGCTACCCTTCGTTCAACTTTCGACCCAATCTATCTCCAGATGAGCACGTATTAATGGTTAAGGTTAAGCAGATGTACGCCAACCTCACTGTAGTGAAAACTAACCCTTATGCAGAGATGGTAGTAGAACTTTTGTGATGGCCATCATGCCAGTGTGGACATGGAGTGGCTCGACCTCTTATTAAAATCGTTTTCCCAGTAGAGAAGCAGTAAAGGCCCCTGTAAACGATCAAACATTTTGTCAAACTTAACTATGGTGACAAATATTTGACCGTGTACGGCGCTGTTTGGTGTGTTTGTCAAGCATCGATCGTGTTTGAGGTGTTTGCCAGAAATTTTGATTGACGGAAAGTTAAAAAAGGTGGCGAAAGTTATCTTTGAGATGTTTCGCGCAAATCTTTAGTGAGAAATTGTCTTGTTACAATTTATCTCATTATATCGTGAGTTTCCACAACCATTGAAACTGCGGTCAAGTATAAAAACAAAATAGCACTGAAAATTACCAAAATGTCAGAGAAATAGCATCTTTCCCTGCCATATATTACTCAAAAGAAGGTTATGAACAAATTCAATATTTTTCGAGCACGGTCACGTACAAGAGGAAGTGGAATGACGTAAAACAGATCTAAGTCCTCCGGTTCTTCCACGGACGATGCATGCCATATGTTCCTACCTTATGGTATTTTACCGAACTGCCTTAGAGGAAAAAGTAGAAGAGAATACATGTTCGTATACTTGCGTCTTCTTTTCAATGTGAGAGCGAAGTAACGCTAAAGAAGTTATTGCATGTTTCACTGTCCATCCGCAGACAGTTGAGGTAATCATCAGGTTCTGAATGTAACATTTTCATTAACAGGTTTCCAGTTGTATATTTCTCTTTCATTTTAAACCATTCCCTGGACTAGTGTCTTGTTTTCTTCTTTTTTAAACACAGTGCCAGAGTCAGTGTTGTTGTTTTTGTGGTCTTCAGTCCAAAGAGTGGTTTCATGCAGCTCCGCATGCTACTAAAAATGTTTTATCTGCGTTTGTAGCCATTCCCACTAGTGCCAAATACATCAGACACGAAAAGCTTCTGTTTCAAAGTAAGGTTAAATTGACAAGCTTTCTTGGCACGTGTCCGGGCATGTTTGAGACATGCGTGGCTAGATAAGAGGGAACTCGAGAGACAAGTTTGCTCCTTTAGGAGGGCCTTAACAAGTTTTAAAAAATTTCATTATCTATTCGAAGAAAGTTGATGTAATCATCGGGTTATGAGGGTAATATTTCCTTTAGGAGATATTCATGGACAAGTCTCTCATTTTAAGCCATTCCCTGGACCAGAGTCTTGTTTTCTCCTTCTTTAAACACAGTGCCAAAGTTAGTGCCAGGACTGGTTTGTCTGCATTTGTGGCCGTTCTCACTAGTGTCACAACACAAGACGGACAGCGTCTGCCTCAAAGTCAGGTTAAATTGACAAACGTTGTTTGAACGTGCACGGCCTTGCTTGACACATCTGTGGTTACATTAGAGAAATTTTTTCATACATGTTTCATCGTTTACGGGGGTTCAAATGGCTCTGAGTACTATGGGACTTAACTTATGAGGTCATCAGACCCCTAGAACTTAGAACTACTTAAACCTAACTAACATAAGGACATCACACACATCCATGCCCGAGGCAGGATTCGAACCTGCGACCGTAGCTGTCGCGGGGTTCCAGTCACAAGGAGTTAAGTCACCTGCGACCAGCTTTGCGAAAGAACCGGAGACACTTTCTACCCAACCCACCCATCATTTTGCACGACAATGCGAGTGCGCATGCAGCGCAAGCTGTGGCTGCTCTGTTCGGTTGATGGGACTGGGAAGTACTGTACCATCCACCATACTAAAAAAAAAATTACTCTGAGCACTATGGGACTTAACATCTATGGTCATCAGTCCCCTAGAACTTAGAACTACTTAAACCTAACTAACCTAAGGACATCACACAACACCCAGTCATCACGAGGCAGAGAAAATCCCTGACCCAGCCGGGAATCGAACCCGGGAACCCGGGCGCGACAACGATACCGCACGACCACGAGCTGCGGACATCATCCACCATACTCTCCGGACTTAAGTCCTTGTGACTTTGATTTGATTCCGAAGGTGAAAGAATCACTTCGTGGCATTCGCTTCAGAACTGTTCCAGAGATTCGACAGGCAGTAGACCGCTCCATTCGAACCATCAACAGAACAGGCTCTGCTAACGGTATACTACGCCTTCCACATCGATGGCAACAGTTTCTACACAACGCTGGTGACTTCTTTGAAGGACAGTAAAAGGTGCAAACATGTAATTCTTTTGTATCGGTTGTGAATAAGGAGTTTCCAATATTTAAGTTCCAACCCTCGTATTAATATTGCCAGCAAGATCATTAATATACAACATGAACAGCAAGGATCCCAACACACTTCCCTGGGACATATCTGAAATTACTTCTACATCTGAAGATGACTCTCCATCCAAGATAACATGTTGCGTCCTCCCTACCAAAAAGTCCTTAGTCCAGTAACAAATTTCAAGTGATGATCGTACTTTTGGCAATAAGTATAGGTGTGGTACTGAGTCAAATGCTTTTCAGAAATCAAGGACTACTGCATCAGCCTGACTGCCTTGGTCCAAAGCTTTCAGTATGTCATGCAAGAAAAGTGCGAGTTGGGATTCACATGATAGATATTTTCAGAATCCATGCTGGTTCGCATGTAGGTCATACCGTTCAAGATACCTCATTATGTTTGAGCCCAGAAAATACTCTAAGATTCTACAGAAAATCGATGTCAAGGATTTTGGACCGTAGTTTTATGGATCACTTCTACAACCCTTCTTGTAGACAGGTGAGACCTGCGCTTTTTTCCAAGAACTGGCGACGGTTTTTTGTTCGAGGGATCTACAATAGATCATACACGGAACAGCCAAAGAAACTGGTACACCTACCTAATATTGTGTAAGGCCCACGCGAGCATGCAGAAGTGCCACAACACGACGTGGCATGGACTCGACTAATGTCTGAAATAGTGCTGGAGAGAACTGGCACCGTGAATACTACAGGGCAGTCCATAAATCCGTAAGAGTACGAGAGGGTGGAGATCTCTTCTGAACAGCTCGTTGCAAGGCATCACAAATATACTCAATTATGTTCATGTCTGGGAAGTTTCGTGGCCAGCGAAACTGTTTAAACTCAGAAGAGTGTTCCTGGAGCCACTCTGTAGCAATTCTGGACGTGTAGGGTGTCACATTGTGCTGCTGGGATTGCAGAAGCCTATCTAAATGCACAATGGACATGAATAGATGCAGGTGATCAGACATGATGCTTATGTACAAGTCACCTGTCAGAGTCGTGTCTAGATGTATCGGGGGTCCCATATCACTCCAACTGCACACGCCCCACACCATTACAGAGCCTCTACCACCTCGAACAGTCTCCTGCTGACATGTGGGGTCCGTGGACTCATGAGATTGTCTCCATACCAATAACCGTACATCCACTGGATACAATTTGAAACGAGACTCGTCCGACTAGGCTACATGTTTCCAGTCATCAACAGTCCGATGTTGGTGTTGACGAACCCAGTTGAGACATAAAGGTTTGTGTCATGGAGCCTTCAGCTCTGAAAGCCCATATCGGTGATGTTTCGTTGAGTGGTTCGCAAGCTGACACTTGTAAATAGTCCAGCATTGAAATGTGCAGCAATTTGCGGAAGGGTTTCACTTCTGTCACATTGAAAGATTCTCTTCAATCGTCATTGGTCCCGCTCTTGCAGGATCTTTTTCCTGCCGCAGCGATATCGGACATTTGACGTTTTACCGGATTCCTGATATTCATGGTACACTCGTGAAATGGTCGTACAGGAAAGTCCCCACTTCATCGCTTCCTCGGAGATGCTGTGTCCCATCGCTCGTGCACCGACTATAACAGCATGTTCACACATACTTAAATCTTGATAACCTGCTATTGCAACCGATCTAACAAGTGCGCCAGATACTTGTTGTCTTATACAAGTGTTGCCGTCCGCAGCGCCGAATTCTGCCTGTTTACAGAGTTCTGTATTTGGATACGCATGCCTATACCAGCTTCTTTGGCGCTTCAGTGTATGTGGAAGAGGGGCTAATTCAGTATCGAACGTGACATGGATTTCATTGGGGCCTGCAGCGCTGTTCCGTTTTAAAGATTTTACCTGTTTCTCAACACCATGGACACTAATACTTTTTTCATTTATCTTTTCAGTGTTAAAAGGATTAAATTAGTGCAAATCATCTGGGTTTTCCTTTGTAAAGGAACATTTGAAAACGCAGTTAAGCGTTTCAGCTTTTGCTTTGTTACCCTCAATTTCAGTTCCTGTCCCATTCGGTAGGGACTGGACATTAACTTTGGCGCCACTGACAACCTTTACCAATTTCTTTAGGTTTTGTGAAATATTATTGGATAATACTCTGCTACTGTAGCAATTGAAGGCATCACCCATTGGTCTGTTGACAGCCAAACGAGTTTCATTCAGCATCTCTCTATCTATAGCCCCACCCTTTGTTTTATACCTATTATGCAGTAATCTCTGTTTCTTTAGAAGTTTCTTTACAGTGTCTGGTTCCATGGAGGTTCCCCTCCATCACGAACTGTTCTACTGGCTACATATCTAACCAGAGCACCAGCAACTATTCTTTTAAATTTGAGCCATAGTTTCTCTACATGCTCCTGCCCTGTGCTGAAACTTTCAAGTTCTTCCTTGAGATATGACACTACTAATGTTTTATCTAGTTTACTGAGCTATATGTCTTTCTGTTTGTTTTGGCAGTCCTTTGTACTTTGCTAATCACTGTTGCCACAACCGCGTCATAGTCACTGATACTAGTCTCGACGTGGACATCTTCAAAGAGGTCAGGTCTATTTGTTGCCAGTAGATCCAATATACAATGGGCGTTCAGAAAGTTTTGCACAGTCGTCTCTAATTTAATTTTTTATTTTTTGCAGGAGGAGAATGAAATTTTTTGTGAACATACTTGGAACGTTTAGCTATACATTGAGCCTACTCGTTGTAGTCTCCCTCAGCTGTGACCAGGGCCGGCCTTAGCCATCCAGGTGCCCCGGGCGAGTCGTCCAGTTGGCGCCCTTTATTGTATAAATAGCGAACCTGGTAGTGCTTTGCAACACGGTATTTGACTGTTTTCTAGAAATCGTCTTAAGTGGTTAATGGCGTCATCTTATGATCATAACATGGTTTTTTCCATCGTAAATTTGAGTATTTTATTTTTTTAAATGGAAATGAAATCCAAATAATCTGAAAGCCCGCTAAGACGCTCCATGTGAGTCTTGTGTAGCCTGTGACGTCAGTCCAGCATGCTGCTGTCGCTGCCGTAACAGTCAGTATAGCAGTGATATATTGTTTGGGCATTCACGTTTTGGGAAATTGTCTAAAAATATTGCGTAGTACTGCACTGTACATCTACAAAAACTCCATAAAATTGTTTTTGCGTGTTCCAAACAAAGAAAAGATACGTAAAATGTGGTTGAAACAGGCTCGTATATCCCAAATATTTCTTTTCTTTTCTGAAGCACCCCTGTACTAAAGCGAACAAAACAAAACAAAAATTATTCAAATTGGTCAAGCCATTTCTTTGTTTTGGTGAGACTAACACACAACAATTGATTTTTATATATAGGAGGTAATATTTATAACGAAAATACACTAATTTTGAATTGGGTACCATATTTTTATTGAATTTAATATAACTGTAAGCCATAAACCTATATTTTCTGTCAGTCATCTGAACACAAAACATATTACGCCTAATGAAAAACAATTGTAAACAGCTAAAATTTTACTTTTCTGGCTTTTATGTCGGCAAAGTCTCTGATCAGATTAGCAAAGTCCAGGTTTTCTGCAACTTCATTGTTCGCCGCTTGCGACAGTCACTGGTATTGTTAGCAAAATACGTAACGTTATCCAGATGTTGGGATATAACTCTTGAAGAGTATGCTTTTTTATGATGTTTAAGGCTTCAATAGGCGTTTCCTGGCTGTCTTCGAGATAGTGTTGCAGGCCTAAAATTTCGTCGCACAGCAAATTTCCATCAATATCTGACTTCATGTTGACAGTTAACTTTTCTTGTAATTTTGAACAGCATTGTATTAGTTCTTCTTTATTTTGATTTTTTTAAATGTCAAACAAGAAACTCCACGTCGCAGAAAATTCTTGCATCTGTTCAAGTCTTTCTTTCATGGATATGTGCACGGTGTCCAACAGTGCATTGAAAAACTCTACTTTAAACTTCTTTTTTGGGTCAGTTATTTGATCATCAACAGCCTCTTCACCCGGCCTGCGTTTAATACGTCTTAATCGCATTTGCGGTTTAAATAATGGCTGCGTATCAAGATCCGAAGCCAGTTCAGTAGCTGTTACAATAGCTTGTCCGAAACCTGTTTGTCTATATGTTTCCAAATAAGAGCAACATTTGTCAAGGATTCCCATAAACTCGACAAAGTTGATTGTGGGTGACTGACTTGCATTACTCACAACGTTAATTTGAAACAGAAAATCATACCATGTCACGAGAGAAACAATGAAGCTGAAGTCTTTTAATTGTCCTCCTAGTGTTGTCGCTTCGTGTGACACCGCAGCATCGCTTTGTTCAGTAGAATCGGTCAAGGAAACCAAAGCGTCATGCATTTCACATAATTGATAACGAACCGCTTTGACGCTATCAATTCGAGCTTCCCAGCGTGTGTCACTTACATTTTTCAGGGTGTATATCTTCAAATGGTCGGTCAAAATTTTCCGTCTATTTACCGATCCAGCAAATAGATTAAACATTTTTTGTAACATTCCGAACAGTGTCACGGATTTTACTGATGATTTTGCCGCATCACACAATACCAAATTATAACTATGGCATCCACATGGCACAAAAAAAGCTAGTGGATTTAACTTCTTAATTCTGTTCTGGACGCCTTTATTTTTCCCCTTCATGTTCGCGCCTTTATCGTAGCCCTGTCCTCTGCAGTCATTAATGTTAAGGTCAAGATCACTCAATGTTTTTAAAATGCTTTCTGTGTGACCTTCACCGGTTGTATCATCTATTTGCATCCTCTGTTATGTCGGCGCATCTTAAAGTTATCGAAAGTTGTTCTTTGTGGCTTATATCTGGAGTACAGTCAGCTATGACTGCATAATACTTTGAACCCTTTATGCGGGGTACGATTGTAGACATAACGTGTGATGCCATGAGTTCTGTTAATTCATTTTGTATATTTTTCCGCAATAATGGTCAGCCAAATCACCATTCAATGCCAGTCTGATGTGCTCTTCCGTGATTGGATCAAACTTTGCCATTAACTGTACAAGACCTAAGAATTTTCCATTATTTGGGGTAAATAATTTATCTGATAACCCTCTGAATGCCATATTATTTTCAGCCAAATACAAAGTAATGTGCATCAATCTTTGAAGCACATTGCTCCATCGTAAACTTTCTTTAGAAATTAGCTTTTGTTCTTCCTTGTCAATAGTTAATCAGCTTTAAACCTGATTTCAGCTTCACTCCATTGAGTAAATGCTTTTTTGTGGTTAGGACTATTTTCATGCAGTTTCAGACCTTCACTTAAATGTTTCCAATTTCTGAAACCCACAGTGGTAGTCAAATTAGTAGTCGACTTTAAATCAAACAGTCGACAACAAAAGCAAAAGACACTGTCGTTTGATACAGAATAAACTAGCCACCGTCGTCTGATAGTTTCTTCGTTTGATAGTTTTCTTGTGTAATGAGTTGAAGAGAAATGACGCCCATTTTCATCTTTTGGAAAGTTATTTAGACAAACTTGTGAGGCTCCACATATTATAATGCGATCTATATCTCTAGTATTAAGTACTTTTGGCCACGTACCTACATCAGAAACATTGTATTCTTTTATTGCAAGAACGTTGATACTTTCATCGACCACAGATGTCATGTGTTGATTTTGACTTGGAGAAATATCAGAGGATTCATGCAAAGATGTACTGCGCTGGTCAATTTGATCACCTTCAATAGGTGATTGTATATTTTTGTGTATAACTGTTCACAGTCTGAAGAAATATTTGCTGATACATGGACTTTTGATTCAATATCTGAAGTATTTGCCTTAGAATTTTCTTTAAGGTACTTATAAATATTCATGTGCTTTTTAGTTTCTTCAAGAAATTTTTCTTTTTCAGCTTTTCTTTTCCGATTTTCTGAACCAGAAAGCTTTTTTTAATCATTTCCTTCTCTTCTGGCATGATTTAATAATTTAACAAATTATTGCTTGGACACTGCTCTATTTCGCGACCACAATATTCGATCTATAACAAATAAAGTAATTCACCTATCAGTAGACGTAACTAGAAAAAAACCTGAACTGAAAGATAAAACTGTTTTTCGCACTTACCAGAAAATTAAAATGTTGACACAGTCACGACACTCGTTTCACTCACAATTATTCAGCCACGAAAACATGACCGCTGCCTCCGACTCTTACTGACAATTATTGACATGCGGGTGCAAATCGTAGCGCTGCCAACATATGCAGTCTAACAAACATTGTGTGGCGCTGTATTATTTCAGTGCGTTAGGGGAGAATTATCTATGAATGCAGTGCACGCATTGCATGATCTATTAATTAATGTACATGAGTCATTAAGTCACAAATATTCGATATAAATACATTCGTATTAATTAAATCATAATGTAATGTATGTTTCACACTCTGTATTTTCTTTTATTTGGAGCGACCGGTAGTTTCTGTTGTGAACGAGAGATGGTGCGGCTGCATGGGCTCTTCCTTGTTGCAGTTCTTGAAACAAATAAGAGAGGCGCTTTGGTAGAGCCCGTGCTAGCCCGCGTCAAACATGGATGGTTGCAGACAATACGAAGATTGCATTCAGCATGATTTCTCTTCTGCTACCCCGAATTCATCGCGCATTCGTGAGATTAGCGACAAATGTTGAATGAGACTGAATAATATTTTAGTTTCGCGGAATGGGTGATTGTAAATTAAAATTCTTTTTTTTTACATGTGTTTAGTACGTGGCGCCGCTTGGGCCCCGGCGCCCTGGGCGACCGCCCGGGTCGCCCCACCCTAAAGCCGGCGCTGGCTGTGACCCATCTGGCCCAACGTCCTTTCCATGATCAATTTTCCAACCCATTTTTCTGATTTTCTCGTGCGTAATAAGGCCTGTATGGTGTTTACATTGGCATGGTGTAGTCTGATGAGCTGACTTCTGAAGCTGTGGTCTGTGGGTCTTGATGGCACGTCACAGCTTGTCCAATGACAAACAGTAATGGTCCCGGTTAATTGTGGAGTCAGGTTCCAAAACGTCAATGAAAATAACACCACACTGACCACAGAAGAAGAAGGCCATCACCTTACGGCCTGCTGTTCGTGAATGTCTTGGTTTCTTCTTCCGAGGGGAACCTGGATGAAGCCACTCCATGGATTGGGTTTTGCTCTCAGGTTCGGAGAAAAATATCCATGTTTCATCCTGGGTAATCACGCCATCAAAACAGTTTCCAGTCTACGGTAAATGGCTTCATGGGAGCCTCGCACACATTCTTCCTCGTCGTTTTCATTTCTCTTGTCAATAATCTAGGCACCCAACGTGCGCAGATTTTTCCGTACCCTAATGATTATACCAGTGATACCACACTGCCCAATGACAAACGACTCATTTCAGCAAGCTGACGTGTAGTTACAAATCTGTCATTTTGGATGATTTGATCAATGGTCTCCTTATTCACATCACTCATGGCCATCGATGGTCTACTGCATCGTGGATTGTCCAGAAGAGATAAATCACCTTCTTTAAACCTCTGCAACCACCGTTGGATAATGCTGCCATCCACTGTGCCCTCCCCATAAACAGGGAGCAACTTCCTGTGAATCGATATGGCAGAATCATCGCCGGTCTTAAAGAGGAACTCCATCACCGACCGTTGTCACAACCTGACGTCTACTTCACGGTCTATTATGGCTCACTTGGAAATGTGAAAAGCCTTGGCCTCTTCAAGAATAATATCCCAAAATGTACCAGACAGTGAGCTGAGCCACGTATTTCATCAAATATTCCATATGAGTATTTCGTTCTTTTTTTTTCCAAGTTATGCAACAACTAACTTTGGAACAGATTCTACAGTTCTGTCTTCCAATATATACTGCTTAACATTTACAACTCTGGTTGCTCAGATGAAGAAATATTACTTAAAACTTAAATTCCATCATTTTATTATCTTCTTATTGTTTGAACTGAAGGGACAGAACTGATTAGAGTCTCCACCAACTGTTTTCGCCTGCGTGGGATGAGACTTTGCCTTTCGACATCAGGCATTGCTGGTCGCTTTCTTGTTCTGACCTTGTAGTCTACCTCACCTTGAATGGCTCTAAATCGATGATTTCAAATTCTAATTATAGTTGAACATATTTCAATGTTCCACAACGTAGCAGACTTGCAAAATTTCTCCACATCCACATGCACGACCATTTCATCACTCAACTCGCGACCCTCTGTTATTATTATCCACAACCTTGACCAGCAAAAGACTACCTGCAAAAGTGCCCTTTGAAAGGAACCGCAACTGCATTTGTCAAAATTTAATTAGAAATCCTGTTGAAATGTCCGATGTCGATACTGTGGTTATAAATACATCCCTAGGAAACCAATCCGAACTGCATTCTCCAGAAATGATGAACAAATCCTGCCGAAAGGTCAGCTCTCTATATAAGATAGTTACCTCACTGCACGTCTGCTTGCTTAGCTGGGTAATAACGTGCTTGCCTCCCATGCAAGCGGGCCCGAGCTCGATTCTGGGCCGGCTTGGAGATTTTCTCTGCTCGTGGACTGGGTGTTGTGTTGTCCTCATCATCATTTCATCCTCATCAGCGGCAAGCAAGTCGCCCAATGTGGCGTCGAGTAAAATAAGACTTGCACTTGGCGACCGAACTTCCCTGGATGGGGCCTCCCAGCCAACGATGCCAGACGCTCATTTTTTTTTTCTTTTACCTCACTGCACATATTCATCGACGATTCTGAATGGGTGCACTGTGCCACCTGTTATCCTCAATCACAAATCTGTGTTATTTGCCGTCATTCATCTAGCATACAGTAAGGCAAGACTTCCGCCCATCAGAAGGGCTACTCTGGCATGCCTAGAACTGTCTCTGGCACTTACAGGTGTAAAAAACATTCAAGTTAATTGTGCCAAGCTATGAGCTGTGACCTTGGAAAAGTAGCTATGAGGACTCATTCAGCCATTGCTTTAGGTTGTATACAAAATGATCCCAATCGCTGGAAAACCTTTGCCTGCAGCCAGGTGACCGAAATCACGAGCAACACATCAATATCTCAATGGTTCCACTGTCCGGAACTATATAATCTCGAATGCAAACATTTTTGTATGGAGTTACATTATTTGTTTGGCCTCAAACAGCTTCGTATCTGCTCGGTTGATTTCATTTAACACCGCAGACTTAAGGACTGTTGGATGGCGCTAGATTATTAAGTTCACGCTGTGAGTTTTGGCATGTGTTCAGTGCTGTTAGCAAACGGCTTTTAACTCATATGCCGTCCTTTGCGTTGTACTTACATGGCAATAGATGTTGTCAGGTCTATCCAATTCTGTCATTTTCCGTTTTTTTCATAGTAATTTTAATTCAGAAGCATAAATATGCGATAATATTATTGCATGTGTTCTAGAATGTCTCTTGGAGTACCAAACCATCAAATAACGATCCATCAGCGAGCGGAGAACGGTTAGGTACTTCTGTATGAGTCGTGACCTGTCATGTCGTCGAGATGCTTATGTGAGATAAAGTAGTAGAAAACTAAACTCCGTCCGAACAGGCCAGGAAGACTCAACGGTACTGACCGGCCACCGTGTCATCCTCAGCGCATATGGAGGAGCATGAGCTCAATACACCGCTCTCCCGACCGTATGTCAGTTTACGAGACCGGAGTCACTACTTCTCGGTCAAGCAGCTCCTTAGATTGCCTCACAAGAGCCGAGTGCACCCCGCTTGCCAACAGCGCTCGGCAGACCGGATGGTCGCCCATCCAAGTGCTAGCCCAGACTCACAGTGCTTAACTTCGGTGATCTGACGGAAACCGGTGTTACGACAGCGGCAATGCCGCTGGCGAGATATAGCAGTTGTAGTTCTATTCGTCTGTAAATCAGTTTTAAAAGACGCTCCACGCACTACACATACTGTACACGCACTGTTTCATAACAATACACACACCATCAGCTGATGCCAGGACAATTTTGTGTACTGCAACTTAACATTTGCTATCCTGAAAGACAGAGTCACCGTCTCTTTATAACGTTCGTGGGAGTAAAATGTTCTGCAGTCTGTCACAAACATACACATGCGGTTAAGGCGCTCAGTCCGGAACCGCGTGACTGCTACGGTCGCAGGTTCGAATCCTGCCTCGGGCATGGATGTGTGTGATGTCCTTAGGTTAGTTAGGTTTAAGTAGTTCTAAGTTCTAGGGGACTGGTGACCACAGATGTTAAGTCCCATAGTGCTCAGAGCCATTTGAACCATTTTTTTAGAATTGTCCATGAAGATATCAGCAAGGACTGGACTAAAAGGGATGCTATAAATAGAACATCCAGCTGTTTGTATATCCTGCCATTGAAACGGAAATTATTTTGTATTAGGCAAGTTTGTATAGCCAAGATTATGTAATCTGTGGCAAGCAGTTTAAATACTGATTAGTGGGTCGTCTAACCTTGGTTAAAGTTCTAGGGCAATGTAAAGGTTCTTTGAATCTAAGTGAAGATTGAGGTTAAAGATATTCATCTGCTTTAATGACTGAATGGAGACGAAAGTTCACTGAAACTCAAATAAAATTACAAAATGACATTAACAATGTTGGTAGGCACCGAAATGTGTGGTTGGTTGGTTGGTTGGTTTGGGGAAGGAGACCAGACAGCGAGGTCATCGGTCTCATCGGATTAGGGAACGACAGGGAAGGAATACGGCCGTGCCCTTTGAAAGGAACCATCCCAGCATTTGCCTGGAGCGATTTAGGGAAATCACGGAAAACCTAAATCAGGATGGCAGGACGTGGGATTGAACCCTCGTCCTCCCGAATGCGAGTCCAGTGTCTAACCACTGCGCCACCTCGCTCGGTCCGAAACGTGTGGAAGACTGTTTGGAGAAAGCGCAACGAAATCTGTTCATCTGTGTATCTCACGAAATCAAAATTGACGACACAACAACACGGCACAAATTGCAAAAAAAAATTAAGGAACACACACTGCGTCGCAATGTAAGCAGATAACGAACTTTTCAGAATATGGATCGCCCTACTGCAATTTCGACACTTACATTTCCCCCAAATCGGCAAATCATGAGGTGTTACTCAGCTGAATGGGTGTCGAAGTCTCTGATAGGTACATTTTAACGTATTCAACAAAAGTGCATCGGTAGTACCGAGGGTGTTGTCGAACTGGAGGGTCTTCGTTGCTTTATTCACTCACATTTCATTGTTGCAACTCTCCTTGATCACGGCACAGGACACGAAACAGGAGGGCTCAAAAAGCATAAACACCCTTTACTGTTTCGGGTCACGTTCAGATTACCAGAGCAAATATTGCATAGTTGAATCGTCCAGGTGTCAGCAATGACGTACATTGTCGAGAATGTCGTCCAGTTGCTTATTTTCTCAGCCACCCATGAAACAAAGCGTTAGTTCAACGCTGGGTGTCGCGGTTCTGACCTCCACTGCAGAGGCTTCAAAAGAAGGGGTGAAACATGGGTTAAGAGAGATTGTGACGATCTTCCCATCCTATGACAAGTCCACGATGGCGTTGGGCAGAATTGTGGTGATTTTTTTTTCCAATGTGATATCACTTATCCAGATTAACATCACATCAACTTCTGAGATGTGGCCTTTTCTTCGCATGTGTCGACTCCTTGCTGTCTGAAGCGTCGCCGATGGCGACGACACAGGGCGCCACGCTATTGCACCGTTACAGAGGAAAGTTGTAGGCACCTTTGGGTCACATTTGAAACTTCCGCGTCGCAGTGGGAGACAGTTCCGGGGTTTCGAAAAAGTGATACTTGTTTGGGCAGTGTAGAGTTCTGATTTCCCCCATTAGTACAATGTTAGTTTCTACACATCCCTCAGCCCCCCCTGACATCACAGCTCTCGAGACCTAAGTTAAAAAGGCAAGGAAATTTGAAAATTCAAGAAGAACAATTATTTTTAACACATACTGAAAAATCTTGGGAAATTCAAAACAGTCGTAACTTTAAAATGACATCAGTTTTATAGCTGCCCAGCTCATATGTTCTGCAGGGAAATTAAAAAAAAAAAAAAAAAAAGATCACAGACACACTTTCATCCTATGGTAAGAACTTGTGCGCTAGCTCAGGCACCGATAAGTTTAGGCTCTATATTTTTAAAATTCACCACAAAAACTTTGATTTGTGTAGTAAACCTCAGTTAATCAACAAACTGATCTGGTCAAAAGCCAACTTCCAGCACCATTTTCTGCTTCCCCTTTCAGCCAGTCCTTCCTGAGTCCATTATTGTGAAGTATCAACTCGGTGCGCTTTGCCGTCTGGATCGAAGTGTGTTCGTCTTTTTCCTTCATAAATTAGTTCGGTTGTCCTTGTGGGTTTTTAGGTTCGCCCAGTTCCGTACAAAACGCTTGAAGTTACATGCGTCAGACATGTATAAAGCACTTGTGAGAGCTAAACGCGTTTATAAGATGTGAACAGGGCGAACCTTAACCATTAAAAACGCAGAAAATGTGTGTTGTGGTTTTCAGTGCGAAGACTGGTTTGATGCAACTGTCCATGCCACTCTACGTGCAAGCCTCTTCGTCTCCGAATAACTACTGCAACCTACAGCACTCTCAATCTGCTTAACCGAGCGAGGTGGCGCAGTGGTTAGACACTGAACTCGCATTCGGGAGGACGACGGTTCAACCCCGCGTCCGGCCATCCTGATTTAGGTCTTCCGTGATTTCCCTAAATCGCTCCAGGCAAATGCCGGGATGGTTCCTTTCAAAGGGCACGGCCGACTTCCTTCCCCGTCCCTCCATAATCCGATGAGACCGATGACCTCGTTGTCTGGTCTCCTTCCCCAATACAACCAACCAACCAATCAATCTGCTTACTGTATTCACCTGTTGGTCACCCTCTACGATGTTTACCCTCACACTTCCCTTCAGTATTAAACTGAAAATCCCTTGATGTCTTATAATGTGTCCTATCAATCGCTCCCTTCTTTTGATCAAGTTGTGACACAAATTACTTGTCTCCCAAAATCTGTCCAGTACCTCCTCATTAATTACGTGATCTACCAACGTAATCTTCACAATATTCAGCAGCACCACATTCCAAACTCATATATTCTCTTTTTGTCCAGACTGTATATCGTTCATGTTTCACTTCCATAAACAGCTATACTCCAGAAAAATACCTTCAGAAAAGACTTCCTAGCACTTAAATCTGTATTTGATGTTAACATATTTCTCTTCTTCACTCACGCTTCTCTTGCCATTGCCAGTCTGGTTTTTATATCCTCTCTACTTCGGCCATCATCAGTCGTTTTGCTGCCCAAAAAGCAAAACTCATCAATTACTTTAAGTTTCTCTTTCCTAATCTAATTCCCTCAACATCACCCGACTTGGTTCAACTACATTCCAATATCCTTGTTTCGCTTTGTTTATCTTCCCCCCCCCCCCCCCATGAACCATGGACCTTGCAACATTAACCAAAACGGCCTTGCTGTGCTGGTACTGCGAACGGCTGAAAAGCAAGGGGAAACTACAGCCGTAATTTTTCCCGAGGACATGCAGCTTTACTGTATGATTAAATGATGATGGCGTCCTCTTGGGTAAAATATTCCGGAGGTAAAATAGTCCCCCATTCGGATCTCCGGGCGGGGACTACTCAAGAGGATGTCGTTATCAGGAGAAAGAAAACTGGCGTTTTACGGATCGGAGCGTGGAATGTCTGATCCCTTAATCGAGCAGGTAGGTTAGAAAATTTAAAAAGGGAAATGGATAGGTTAAAGTTAGATATAGTGGGAATTAGTGAAGTTCGGTGGCAGGAGGAACAAGACTTCTGGTCAGGTGACTACAGGGTTATAAACACAAAATCAAATAGGGGCAATGCAGGAGTAAGTTTAATAATGAATAGGAAAACAGGAATGCGGGTAAGCTACTACAAACAGCATAGTGAACGCATTATTGTGGCCAAGATAGATACGAAGCCCACACCTACTACAGTAGTACAAGTTTATATGCCAACTAGCTCTGCAGATGACGAAGAAATTGAAGAAATGTACGATGAAATAAAAGAAATTATTCAGATAGCGAAGGGAGACGAAAATTTAATAGCAATGGGTGACTGGAATTCTACTGTAGCAAAAGGGAGAGAAGGAAACATAGTAGGTGAATATGGATTGGGGCTAAGAAATGTAAGAGGAAGCCGCCTAGTAGAACTTTGCACAGAGCACAACTTAATCATAGCTAACACTTGGTTTAAGAATCATGAAAGAAGGTTGTATGCATGGAAGAACCCTGGAGATACTAAAAGGTATCAGATAGATTATATAATGGTAAGACAGAGATTTAGGAACCAGGTTTTAAATTGTAAGACATTTCCAGGGGCAGATGTGGACTCTGACCACAATCTATTGGTTATGACCTGTAGATTAAAACTGAAGAAACTGCAAAAATGTGGGAAATTAAGGAGATGGGACCTGGATAAACTGAAAGAACCAGAGGTTGTACAGAGTTTCAGGGAGAGCATAAGGGAACAATTGACAGGAATATGGGAAAGAAATACAGTAGAAGAAGAATGGGTAGCTCTGAAGGATGAAGTAGTGAAGGCAGCAGAGGATAAAGTAGGTAAAAAGATGAGGGCTGCTAGAAATCCTTGGGTAACAGAAGAAATATTGAATTTAAATGAAGCAGGCAAAAAGGAATACAAACGTCGCAAAAATGAGATTGACAGGAAGTGCAAAATGGGTAAGCAGGGATGGCTAGAGGACAAATGTAAGGATGTAGAAGCTTATCTCACTAGGGGTAAGATAGATACTGCCTACAGGAAAATTAGAGAGACCTTTGGAGAAAAGAGAACCACGTGTATGAATATCAATAGCTCAGATGGAAAACCAGTTCTAAGCAAAGAATGGAAAGCAGAAAGGTGGAAGGAGTATATAGAGGGTCTATACAAGGGCGATTTACTTGAGGAGAATATTATGGAAATGGAAGAGGATGTAGGTGAAGACGAAATGGGAGATACGATACTGCGTGAAGAGTTTGACAGAGCACTGAAAGACCTGAGTCGAAACAAGGCCCCCGGAGTAGACAACATTCCATTAGAACTACTGACGGCCTTGGCAGAGCCAGTCATGACAAAACTCTACCAACTGGTGAGCAAGATGTATGAGACAGGCGAAATACCCTCAGACTTCAAGAAGAATATAATAATTCCAATCCCAAAGAAAGCAGGTGCTGACAGATGTGAAAATTACCGAACTATCAGTTTGATAGGTCACAGCTGCAAAATACTAACACGAATTATTTACAGACGAATGGAAAAACTGGTAGATGCGGACCTCGGGGAGGATCAGTTTGGATTCCGTATAAATGTTGGAACACGTGAGGCAATACTGACTTTACGACTTATCTTAGAAGGAAGATTAAGAAAAGGCAAACCTACGTTTCTAGCATTTGTAGACTTAGAGAGTATTCCAGTCAACATTGTCAAAAGCTTTCTCTTTCAAATTCTGAAGGTGGCAGGGGTAAAATACAGGGAGCGAAAGGCTATTCACAATTTGTACAGAAACCAGATGGCAGTTATAAGGGTCGAGGGACATGAAAGGGAAGCAGTGGTTGGGAAGGGAGTGAAACAGGGTTGTAGCCTCTTCCCGATGTTATTCAATCTGTATATTGAGCAAGCAGTAAGGGAAACAAAAGAAAAATTTGGAGTAGCTATTAAAATTCATGGAGAAGAAGTAAAAACTTCGAGGTTCGCCGATGACATTGTAATTCTGTCAGAGACGGCAAAGGACTTGGAAGAGCAGTTGAACGGAATGGACAGTGTCTTGAAAGGAGGATATAAGATGAACGTCAACAAAAGCAAAACGAGGATAATGGAATGTAGTCAGATTAAATCGGGTGATGCTGAGGGAATTAGATTAGGAAATGAGACACTCAAAGTAGTAAAGGAGTTTTGCTATTTAGGAAGTAAAATAACTGATGATGGTCGAAGTAGATAGGATATAAAATGTAGACGGGCAATGCCAAGGAAAGCGTTTCTGAAGAAGAGAAATTTGTTAACATCGAATATAGATTTATGTATCAGGAAGTCGTTTCTGAAAGTATTTGTTTGGAGTGTAGCCATGTATGGAAGTGAAACATGGACGATAACTAGTTTGGACAAGAAGAGAATAGAAGCTTTCGAAATGTGGTGCTACAGAAGAATACTGAAGATAAGGTGAATAGATCACGTAACTAATGAGGAGGTATTGAATAGGATTGGGGAGAAGAGAAGTTTGTGGCACAACTTGACTAGAAGAAGGGATCGGTTGGTAGGACATGTTTTGAGGCATCAAGGGATCACAAATTTAGCACTGGAGGGCAGCGTGGAGGATAAGAATCGTAGAGGGAGACCGAGAGATGAGTACACTAAGCAGATTCAGAAGGATGTAGGTTGCAGTAGGTACTGGGAGATGAAGAAGCTTGCACAGGATAGAGTAGAATGAAGAGGTGCATCAAACCAGTCTCAGGACTGAAGACAACAACAACACATTTATCTTATATCCTCCTTTCAAGAAGCTATCCATTCTTTACTTTTGAATACATTGTGGGAGTATGCAGTGATCAGTATTATTACAAATATTTACTATAAAAAACAGTCTTGATCACAAATTATTTATTCCGGTGACCAGTTTCGACCACAAATGTAGTCATCTTCAGACCAATGAGTAAGAACCTCCTTCTGGTGGTAAATCACAGTAGATGACCACAGTTGTGGTCGAAACCGGTCACCGGAGTAAATAATTTGTGGTCAGGACTGTTTTTGATCGTAAAAAAAGAAGCTATCCATTCTGTTTAGCTGCTCTTCCAAGTCCTTTGCTGTCTCTGACAGAATTACAATGTCATCGGCAAACCTCAAAGTTTTTATTTCTTCTCCCTGAACTTTAACTCCTACTCTGAATTTCTCTTTGGTATCCTTTATTGCTTGCTCATTAGATAGATTAAATAACATCGGGGATATACTCACTCCCTTCTCAAGCACTGTTTCGTTTTCATGCCTCTCGACTCATAACCGTGGGAAATGTATTCGAAATTGCGAACATGAACCATCATCAGCTGTATATTGGAATGGCGATAGTGAAAATTTGTGCCAGACCGGGTCTCGCTGAAATGTAGGCCCTGGATGGTTTGGCATGAAAGGCAACACAGCGGGGCATAAATATCGTCGTCGTACCACTGTGCTGTAACGATGCCAAAGATGACAAGCAAATGGGTCCAGCTATGAAAATAAATGTCACCCCAGACCATTACTCCTTGTTGCCGGGCCATATGGTGGGTGACAGTGAGGTTGCTATCATACTGCAGTCTGGCGCGTCTCCAGACCCGTCTTCGACCTGGAATCTCATTGACTGGAGTAGAATTTTCTTGAGTGATGAGCCCTACTTTGAATTCGATAAAATAAATGTCGTGTGACGAGGGCCTCCCGTCGGGTAGAGCTTTCGTCTGGTGCAAGCCTTTCGATTTGGCACCACTTCGGCGACTTGCGATGGGAATGAAATGATGATGCTTAGGACAACACAACACCCAGTCTCTGAACGGAGAAAATCTCCGACCCAGCCGGGAATCCAACCCGGGCCCTGACCACTCAGCTACTGGGGGGCGGACTTTGAATTCGATGAACAGCGAAGCCGTGTCTGGATACGTCCTGGTCAGCAGATAGATACCTATCTGACTTTCGCCTGCCCTACAGACCGACAACCAGGAGTGATGGTCTGGGGTGCCACTTATTTTCATAGCAGGACCCCTTTGGTTGTCATTTGCAGCACCCTTAATAGCACAGTGGCACATCGACGATATTCTACGGCCAATTTTGTCGCTCTTCATGTCAAGCCATCCTGGGTTTAATTTCAGCAAGATAATGCCCATCTACACACATCGAGATGTTTCTATTGCTTGTCTTCGTGTTTGTCAAACCTTACCTTGGCCAGCAAGCTCGTTGGATCTCTCCCCAATTGAGAACGTTTGAAACATTACGACCAGGGTCCTCCAACCAGCTCGGGATTTTGACGATGTAACGCGTCAGTTGGACAGAATTTGGCACGACACCCCTCAAAAGGACATCCAACAACTCTTATCATTCAATGTGAAGCCAAATTACTGCTCGCATAAGGGCCAGATGTGGACAACACGTTGTTGACTTGCTCAATTTGTGAAGCTCTTTCTCTTGAATAAATCACCCAGTTTTTCTGAATTATAGTTATTATTATTATTATTATTATTATTATTATTTTGTATCTACATGGAGATCACATCTGCCGATTTCCGTCCCATGCGGATAATTCCTTCGTGGTGCGTCTTTCTTTTTTTCCTTATAGTGTATGTTTGTGACAGACTGCAGAACATTTTACTCCCACGAACGTTATAAAGAGACGGTGACTGTCTTTCAGGACAGCAAATGTTAAGTTGCAGTACACAAAATGGTCCTGGCATCAGCTGATGGTGTGTGTATTGTTATGAAACAGTGCGTGGAGCGTCTGGGAGTGAGAAATGAATGAACAAAATAGCATTATCCTTTTCCGATATTGAGTAACATATTTGTAAATCAGCTGTCCCATCCTTGTCATACTAGACCTGTAAATAAATAAATGTCGATGTATATGAATTACTTTAAGTTTGTTAATTACTTAATTTTACACCAAGACATGACTTATACATTTGGATTTGTTAAATGTTGTTCATGGTTCGTGGCGTGCACTGCTAGCTCTTACTACTAAACTACAAGTTTACATCAGTGCCACCAGCTGCTGGCACACTGCAGCAGATTTTTGTCTGCATTCACTTGCCATAAATCCAGCTAGACGGTAGCATACTCCACAGATACGCGAATTCACTCACTATATAGTAAAATAGATCGGACATCGGTATATGTTATAGTTATACTGACAGAAAAACCTATTTTGTGGAATTCTATGTCAGATATAGTACATTAAGTTTTGGAATTTATCATAGAGTAATCCATTTGAGGCGCTCAGAACCATTAAAGCACATTATCGTCCACTGCGAGACAGTAGCACTCATTCATGCTTCTGACATCTGTTGATCTTATGGTGGGTCACGTTTATCTCTCTGTAGGTCCAGATTGTGTTTATATCTGAACATTCGCGAAAAGCTGTGTAACTGGTTTCTCTGATATTCACTTAAAAGTTAGAGGGGGGGGGGGGGGGGGGGTCGAAGACTGTGTGCTTTTGGCCCTTGTGGCTCTCAGTTTCTCATCTGTATTCTAGTCAAGTGATCTTGTTGGTAGATAGTACTACTAAAATGTAATCATTTCCGCAAACGACAGTTTGTGTTTGGAGTGGGTTGTCTACTGTGCAGGAATCGGCTTTCCTGTGGCGTGTCAACATGAACTCTGTTGAACCTGTATTAAGCGCTAACAGAAAGGAAAAATAACAGAAAAATTTAGCCGAAAATAAGCTAGGGCATTCGAGACCAGATCAGTTGTCTGAAAAAGTGACGAAGTCGTATAAGCGTGACTACGAGCGCACATTTAACAAAGAAGTGTATAATAAGCGTAAGTTGTGTGTGTGTAACGTAAGAATGCCCGATTTTCAGTCCAGAAGTTAATTCGTTAACTAATACATGAGTTAGGAATATTGTACATTTGTCAAAAAAATAAAAACAGCAAATTATGTGCAAAACAACAAAATATCACAAAAACCGTTCTTTTTTTCAGACATATTATTATTATTATTATTATTATTATTATTATTATTATTATTGACAGCAGCTGAAGTTTTATAAATATGCTGATAAGCGTAACTGTTATGCAGCAGGTGCTATTAATTTCTCACTCTCATATTTATTTGGATTTAAAAATGTGTGAACACCCAGAATGTGTACCTACGAGCCGTCACTGTTAGGACCTATTAAAGACAGCCGGCCGCAGTGGTCTCGCGGTTCTAGGCGCGCAGTCCGGAACCGTGCGACTGCTACGGTCGCAGGTTCGAATCCTGTCTCGGGCATGGATGTCCTTAGGTTAGTTAGGTTTAAGTAGTTCTAAGTTCTAGGGGACTGATGACCACAGCAGTTGAGTCCCATAGTGCTCAGAGCCATTTGAACCATTTTTTGTTAAAGACAAGATTATTTTCTTCGGTCTCACCTTTGGAACATATCACCAAAGTTTATTGTTCAATTTTTTCCCTTTATGAACCACTGTTTTAATTTGTATATTGTTCATTAGTTAATGTGTCACATATTTTATCTTAGCTAAATAACCTTACACCGCATTTGCACTGAAATAATGCCTCTTGTTTTCTTAGTAACCCTAACATTAATATTTTTCATCTCTGGAAATGGAGACACTCTATAGATGCACTACTTCAAAATCTTTGATCCAACAAAATTTCACTTCACCACATACTTATACCCTTCTACCTAATGGTAGCGCAGCAGCTGAAAACCACTTTGTGAGATAAATAATTAATATTATAGAATATTACACCAGTGTGGTGTGTTTTTTCGTTATTAAATTATAAAATATTCTACCAAGAGCCGACGGAACAGTCAGTCAGTGCAATAACAAATATATTCTCGTGAACACAGAATCTTGTGGTTCTCATTGTGACAGCGTTATCCTTGTGCACAGTGATCAAACTCAACGATCAGTTATATTAACAATCTAGAGAAAAGAAAGCGCATTGCACTCGCTCTTCTTGTCTGATCAAAGATTTGTTTTATCAGGAGCATTGCACGATTTAATGGTAGACTGATGATGCATTCCAGAGGGGGAGAAGTTGCTGTACGTCAATTTTTCCACTGTTCTGTTAGGATGCATCAGTCGCGTGACATAGCTTGCCTTCGACTCGTATACAGCCACGTGTGATTTAAAGCACTGTCTACTTACGATCGTTAACAGTAAACTTGTCGGTCTTCAGAGGACTTCCATCTCATGTGTGATGAAATGTGACGCATTCCTCTAAACGAACTATGATTTATGCGATGTACTCCATCTTGGGTGTAAAATCGAGACTTCAGCTCCATAACTAAGTTAGCGATAGGTGCTTGTGAGACACTCCAATCCTCGTGTATACTTTTACATGACAGATGTGCTGTTTACAGTGTTAGTGGCGGAATGACTTGTAACATTCACATGCTGGACGCTGCTGCTATGCGTTCGACTCCCATCAGCATAGAGAGAGATCGTAAATTAAGCACTATGCTCGAAGTATTAGAAATATGTAGAGAGCTGTCTGATATACTTTGATTGTGTATGTGTCCGAGAATTAACACTGAATGGACGTACTGTGCGATCATCCATCCACATTCGCAATGATACTCGCAAAGTGGGGAATGGGTGGTTTAGCTATGATACTGAAAATGGGAAACATGCTGTCACATCATTGGTCGGTGTTGATATTACTGTAAAGTTGGTAAAATTATTCACAGAATCAACTGTAACGCTTATTATTTCAGTATTTCAGTACATCGAGGGTGTCTTTTCCATCCCATCCGTCCACTGGCAGGCTGTTGCTTACCATATAATGATTGACTGAGAATACTTGTTTGAGTTGGAGAAAGAGTTTTGTGGAGGGGTGATATCTGGGGATGGCTAGCACCGAAACAGTGATCGCGTACATGAGTGCAATATGAGGAATCAGTCAAAACGGAACGCAGATCAGTCAGATATTCCGCCAATGTGACAGATGAGTTTAAATGTAGTTTGGAAACCCACGCCAACGCTTCAAAACACTTCCAATTTCGTTATGTTGTAAATGACTTTTATTTAAAATCATCCAGTGTGTGCGGTGTGTTACAGTAATAGCACTAACAATATGATTTACACCGTGCGACGTCTAGAGGTAACCCAATTGACCTATCTTCCCTCCAAAATTCAAACTTCCCGCCATGCGGGCTTGGCAGGGGTATGTGGCACTTTGCAACAGTCTTGGGTAACGGTACTCGCGTCATCAGCTGACGTCTTAGCAGCCATCTTGAATGAAGTCAATCGTGTCACAGTGTGACGTCTTGGATAACGGTACTTTGGCGTGATGTGCTTGTTGTCTGCGAGAGGGCATGCATCAGAACGTCTTATTGTCAGTTTAGAACCTGACTCGGACCTTGGAGTCGTGGCACAAAAACAAAATGTCTGGCAGTGCACAAATCGTGGTGGAGCAGGAAAAAAAAACAATGTCACTCTTGTGACTTATAGTATAGTCCATGGGATACGATCATCCTCCTCCAGTACAGGTGATGAAATTTTAAACTGGTCTGTGCAGTTGATCAATACCTGTATATTTAATAGGATCATCACATGTACTCGAGTCTGCACGCATGTCGTATATGTTTTCGATATATGGGAGGCGAGAGATACAATAAAAATCTTATCTAGTTCTCTGTCGGATGAAGTTAGTTGAGCTTTTATAGTTCGTAATTTTTCTCTGATGGATGGTATAGAATAATAAAGATAGCATGGTGGGGCAGATAGATGTGAATGGACGGGGATCTGTAGTGCTTGTATGTAGTTTGGGTGTGCACCACAGTACTTGTACAGTAGCAAAAATCTTCGTCCTTCTCTCAGTTCCCACTTCCATTGAATGGTCAAAAGACAGTCCTGTTGCAGTAACACAGCTTATCCTGTTTCTACACAGTATGCAGAAGGTGGTAGATATAGTTTTATCCAACTTCTACTCAATTCTGACTTACATTGGAACGGTCACATGCACAAAGCTGCAGGGGCGGTAGTGCAGAGTCAGAGAGGGCTATTGCATGGTGCATAGGGACTACCTAAAACGAGGCTGAAATTTTACTGTAGCAGATAGGTTCAAGAGAGATGACTCGCTTCGAGATATGAGAACGTCAGAAATATGATTCACTAGTGGCTGTAATCATTAAAGCACTTCTCCATAGGACCCAACGCAGGTATGTGCTTGAATAGAGGGACTTGATTCCAAATCATAGACATCATTTCTAGCAGAAAGCGTGTCACTAGAGATCAGAAAAGCTAGTGTATATTTCTTACAACGTCCGCCAGCACAACATCTACTACTGTTTGTGATCCTCTTCAATCAGACGTCACCTATAACTCAATGGATATATCACCAAACCTCTGACATGATATTGAGACTGAATACGTTGCAAATACTGAAGAAATATCTAGTGGAGTGAGGGACTTGCAAATACCGGTTTCATACCACGTTCCTTGGCCAAATCACTTTCAAAATTCAACGATTTTATTACGAGGTTGCATCGTGGCCTACGTGTAACCGGACTGTTAGTCTAATAATATACGCTCCTATGATCACTGTCTCTGTATTTGTGTGGAAAAACCGATTCGTTCGGAGGTAATGTGATACCTAGATTTATAAAGCCAGTATAGCTTTTAACATGGATGCTAGTGTGCGCCTGTAGAACCAAGACCGCTTGTGATGGTAATATAGTTGTGTTTTTTAACATCTGAAGGTTTGTAAGACGATTACGCCTCTCTTTCTAAGACACACTGGTACCACTCACAAGAAAAACTTATGAGACATGCCCACCAATGGTTATTTTCGGTCAGTATTATTTCGTATCGCGGGCAATCAGTTATTGACTACTTAGTACGATAAGTTTGCCTTGAGCATCAGGCTTATAAAGTATGTGCTTGTGTTCAGACATGTGCAAATGAAGGTATGAATTTGACGTGGAATACAGAGACAGCGAAGAGAAGAGTATGTCAGGTCATAAGAATGGTACAGACATTTGTATTTGCAGAGGCACAGCCGTCAGCAGGGTGTATTTCTACATCTACATCTACATTTATACTCCGCAAGCCACCCAACGGTGTGTGGCGGAGGGCACTTTACGTGCCACTGTCAGTACCTCCCTTTCCTGTTCCAGTCGCGTATGGTTCGCGGGAAGAACGACTGTCTGAAAGCCTCTAATCTCTCTAATTTTACATTCGTGATCTCCTCGGGAGGTATAAGTAGGGGGAAGCAATATGTTCGATACCTCATCCAGAAACGTACCCTCTCGAAACCTGGCGAGCAAGCTACACCGCGATGCAGAGCGCCTCTCTTGCAGAGTCTGCCACTTGAGTTTGCTAAACATCTCCGTAACGCTATCACAGTTACCAAATAACCCTGTGACGAAACGCGCCGCTCTCCTTTGGATCTTCTCTATCTCCTCCGTCAACCCGATCTGGTACGGATCCCACACTGATGAGCAATACTCAAGTATAGGTCGAACGAGTGTTTTGTATGCCACCTCCTTTGTTGATGGACTACATTTTCTAAGGAGTCTCCCAATGAATCTCAACCTGGTACCCGCCTTACCAAGAATTAATTTTATATGACCATTCCACTTCAAATCGTTCCGCACGCATACTCCCAGATATTTTACAGAAGTAACTGCTACCAGTGTTTGTTCCGCTATCATATAATCATACAATGAAGGATCCTTCTTTCTATGTATTCGCAATACATTACATTTGTCTATTAAGGGTCAGTTGCCACTCCCTGCACCAAGTGCCTATCCGCTGCCGATCTTCCTGCATTTCGCTACAATTTTCTAATGCTGCAACTTCTCTGTATACTACAGCATCATCCGCGAAAAGCCGCATGGAACTTCCGACACTATCTACTAGGTCATTTATATATATTGTGAAAAGCAATGGTCCCATAACACTCCCCTATGGCACGCCAGAGGTTACTCTCCATTGATAACAACATGATGTGTTCTGTTTGCTAAAAACTCTTCAATCCAGCCACACAGCTGGTCTGATATTCCGTAGGCTCTTACTTTGTTTATCAGGCGACAGTGTGGAACTGTATCGAACGCCTTCCGGAAGTCAAGAAAAATAGCATCTACCTGGGAGCCTGTATCTAATATTTTCTGGGTCTCATGAACAAATAAAGCGAGTTGGGTCTCACACGATCGCTGTTTCCGGAATCCATGTTGATTCCTACAGAGTAGATTCTGGGTTTCCAAAAACGACATGATACTCGAGCAAAAAACATGTTCTAAAATTCTACAACAGATCGACGTCAGAGATATAGGTCTATAGTTTTGCGCATCTGCTCGACGACCCTTCTTGAAGACTGAGACTACCTGTGCTCTTTTCCAATCATTTGGAATCTTCCGTTCCGCTAGAGACTTGCGGTACACGGCTGTTAGAAGGGGGGGGGGGGGGGCAAGCTCTTTCGCATACTATGTGTAGAATCGAATTGGTATCCCGTCAGGTATTTCCGATACTTTGCTCATTGTCAAATGTCGTTCAATTGAGACCGCGGTGGTAACATTTAATTATAAGTACAATGGTAAAACATATATGTCACTGGTTTTCTAGGATGAGAGTAGGAATGTAGCTGACTTAACCATGTAGTTCTCTAGATGGCTGAATAGCCAACAAATATTTAGTGTATATTGGAAGCTTTCGTGATCGCGTGGAAATTTGAGAAGATTCAATATGGACACGTGTCTGCGCTTGACCGTTATTCCCATTCATGTAAATTGTTTGGTTGACTGCTTCTTCACATTTCATGTCTTTATTTAGTTGAGAGAACATCGATTGTGGTGTATGCATCTAGCAGGTGGAAGACATGTTTCTGGTTCTCTAGACGTGAGAAACACATTATGTGACGTTGTAAATAACAGGGATGATTTGAAACTTGTTACATCACCAATATCGGCATTAGTGAGTGGAAATATCAGTTTACTCTATTTTTATTTTGTAGAGTTTTTTCACGTAAAAGTCTTCGCAGATGGGATAAGTTTCTAGTTACTCTATGGTTTACAGCATGCTCCACCTAGCTAAAGTTTCGGGTTTCTAGAGAAACGATTTCCAGTCTGTATCTTCGGAATTATATCGTGAGAGTGATACTGCTATGCAAGCGATATTGATATGTGTTTGATATCGAGAAGTACCGCGAAAATGGTACGATATTCTAGCAAACCATGCGAAATTAGATATGTTCATGTACTCAGAGTCTGGGGATGTGTGTAGAAAAGTGAGCAAGCAAGCAGGTCCGGACCAGAAACAGTAACACGTTTGTGCCAAGGGGAAACGAGTCAATCTTTGTACAACAGTTTGAAGAGTGACTTAGATCCACTGAGGGCGCTCTGGTCACGCGTTGGGATTGGATGACCGCCCGACCTCGTAGGAAATATCTAGAGCCGCGAGTCTACCTACAGTGCATGTGCTTATGCTGTATGTCTTTGTGGTAAATGTACAAATGATGTGAAAGGGGTGATTTTGCATGGCGCAGGATACGAATTGTACGTTTACTATATCGACAGGGTATGCAGTGATATATTGCTGAGTTGGAGATCGGTTTTGTGCTCTAATATTCAAGCTCCTGTTCTCAGTCCGATAGCAGTGTAATTGAGTAAGAGTCTTTCCATATTTGACGATATGTAGGGCACTTTGCAAGGTTTAATTGTGGGTGTAATATGGCTATCTGTATAAAATAGTTTCTTAACAGCTGGAAGTCTCGTCTGCAGAAAGAAAAAAAAAAAGGCAGATGGTGTTTCCACAGCGGCGGCGTCAGTAATTTGCTTGGTCAATTCGATTCATTTACAAGACATCCTTTGTGCAGGGATATAGGATTCTCTACATGCCAGTGGTAACGTCTGTGTATGTTGAAAGCAAGAAGGATACGATGTGATGGAGGGTGCCGCGTTAGGACCATCAGGTGAAATGCATTCGGCGTTATTCCGCGCTATATTCGTAAGCAGGTTCTGTTAGGACAAGAATTTCCATGCGGACAAGCTGAGACGTCATAAAAGCTCCTACAAAAGCGACCGTTAAGTATTTCTGGGACACTATACAATTTCTGAGAGGTCGACTTGAACAATAGTTAAAGTGCCTGTCAATTAAAAGGAAGGATCCCTCTAGCAGAACAATAGGTTAAGTGCCTGTGAAACAAAGGAGAACAATAGGTTTGCCCCTGAGTGCATACCTGCCCCTGATGTACGCAACCTGCACTAACAAAATGCACCACAATTAAGGCAGTCCTGCTACTAACAATGTCTTCGTTTTCAGTTCGTTTACAGGAAAAATATGTTTGGTCATGTATAACTCATATGAAATAAATGGAGGTAAGCTGCCATTTGTCAACCAATCATTAATAGTTTCCTTTTATTATTTTTTCGGATGTGTAAATTAACAGTGCATCCAAGTGCCCCACTAGCTATGTAGAGATCGACGATTTTTTGAGAAAAGCGTGAATTCCGACACAAAACTTGAAAAATACATACCCAAATTATAAGTTTAGCATTAACGATGGAGGAAACAACGAAAATATCTTGGAAGACCGCCGGAGATTCGTAAGCGTAAAAGAACAGATTTTTTTCATAAACTGAAGATTTAACATATGTTAATGCTTTGAAGATCATTACTATGCAAGAAAATAGCCAGATTTTGATCAGTCTATAGTTGAAAGAAGGGACAAGGTTCATAGATGGAATAGATTACAAGTTATTGGTGGAAGAGGGCTTCTTAGCGAGGAGAGGCTCTCTGTATGGACATGTGTGAAGTGAATATGAAATTCAAAAATTCAGTGAGTTGTGTATTTATGGCCTTTTAATATAACTTTTACACATAATTATGTTTGAAAACAAAAGAAAAATTCACCTCTCACTCAGTGCTGGTTGGTTGGTTGGTTGGTTGTTTTGGGAAGGAGACCAGACAGTGAGGTCATCGGTCTCATCGGAGTAGGGAAGGACGGGGAAGGAAGTCGGCCGTGCCCTTTGAAAGGAACCATCCCGGCATTTGCCTGGAGAGATTTAGGGAAATCACGGAAAACCTAAATCAGGATGGCCGGACGCGGGACTCAGTGTTGGTAACTTGACATATTTTTCGGTCGTTTCATTTTTTATGGAAAAGAGCACGCAAAAGTTGTCCTTGAAACTCTCACTGAATGGTGTTTTTAGTCCTGTGTTAAAGAAGTAGCTTTTGACTCAACAACATCGAATACGAACACTTTTAGAGGTGCTTGTCCTTGGACGTAACACGTATTGAAAAGAGTGCTCTTGTACTTACCTTGCAGGCATCAGATACCTAAAATCGTTCTCAGAGTGCTTCTGAGGAACAGATGAGCTGTAGATGTCTAACTCCGGCTATACCAGTCTGGAAAGTTCTTGTTCTGCAACTGACGTAGATAGATTCAAAGATTCTAAACTGAAATTCAGCATGAAAATGTAATTAAAAAAGAAAAACACGTTTGACTCAAGCAGATTGTATCATTGGTTTTGATCATAATATTATGAGGTAAGAGTAGTCTAGAATTAACTACGATGTCGCATGTCGAAGCACTGTCTCATGGGGTATCTTTCCTGGTAGCAGAGGCTATCCGTCGTTTAAGGTGGATGGAGAAAGCTTTCAATTGCTTGGAGATCTTAAAAATTTCATGATGAATTTCCATTATCTCCCTGGAAGAGAATAAAATGTGTGATAAGACACTTCATTTTTTATTTTTGACTCAATCACTTTTTATGATACTTTCATAGCCAGTTTCGGCCTTCAAAGACCACCTTCAGATGCTAAAATAGAGAAGAGAAAACTCTAAGTTAAGATCTCAAACAAGTGCCATGATTTTCTCTAGCTCTACTTGTGAGCTTAGTGAAGCGCAGTTACAGTGCATATGGTTCATACCTTTGCGCGGCATTTGAGGAATAAATGTTCATACGTTGACAACTAAACATAAAATAAAAAATCAGAGAATTACATACTTACAACCAAGTGTGCTTTTCCTTTCCTACTCTTTGTGTTAGATGCACGCGTCCTCTATAAATCAATCTTGAATCATAAAAATCATAAAATATGACAATATTACTATAATATTTCAGTCAATTATTCGTTAAATATGAAAGTAAATACAGCTCGTTAAAACAGTAAAATCGAACAATAAAAGAGACAGAATAGCAATCTTAATGATATATTTTTCGTGCCGGGTGGCGCTGCACTTCACTTTGGGCTGCTAGGTCTTTACGCCACTGTACATTGGATGAGAATAGACGGCACGGAATGGACGACCAGGGCAGTTCCTTGTTGCAGCTCTCTGGCACGCTTCTTCCGGCTGTGATGTATGCGTGTTAGCTGTGGTAGGTGATAAGAAGCGCAGACGCGGTCCGGACAGCACAGTACGGCACTCATTCACAAGGCGGCCCATGATCACCTGGAGCATATCCTCGTATGCAGGGAGCAGTACTAACTTAGCTAAGTAAGTCGTCGTAAATATTAAAATGTGCATTAGTTGCAAACTCTTTTTTTTTTTTTCACTGAGGAGTTCTTGCGTTTCTTTGCGGTTCTTTGCGCAGATCTCTAGTTCTTCAAAAATTTCTAAACATCTATTTTTTTTGACAAATTTTTTAGTTGCTGGTCAGTGCTACCAATATCATGTCCCACCTTTTGCATATATAAATCTAATGCTGTTTTATTGCTGGCGTAGGTATGTTTTTTGAATCTAAAGTCAAAGGACTTGCTGTCTGGCCGATATACCTTTTATCACAATCACGGCATGATATTTTGCAGACCCCAGATTTCCCTCGTTTATTACTCCTATGTGGCAAATTATGACGTGCTCGTGTTTCTGTGTTATCTGCTGTCTTGAACGCAATTTTAACTCTCTTTTTCTGGAATGTGTGCTCAGTTCGATCTGATGTATTGCCTATGTATTTCATGGTGGCGTCCCTGGCTTGATGGGATGCCATCTGTGCACGCCGTTTATTTCTCTTTATATTCTTTTTAATTTTGTTATATATAGTATTCAATTGTCCGCAGCTTGTGGTCTCGCAGTAGCGTTCTCGCTTCCCGAGCACGGGGTCCCGGGATCGATTCCCGGCGGGGTCAGGAATTTGCATCTGCCCAGAGATGCCTGGGTGTTCATACCCCATTACGGTCGGAGGAAACCAACGGGAAACCACCTCCATTAGGATCTTGCCTAGCACGGTGGTGCGGGTCTCCCGCATCGTTCCCCTACACTCTGTCGAGAAGCATGGGACTTCATTTCCATTTTCCATAGTATTCACTAAGTCCGGATTATATCGTTTGCAAGGGTGAATTATTTTAGTATGTCTAATTCTTTCTTCACTTGCGCTTGGCATAGGGGAAGCCGTATTATTCTACGTATCATAGACGGAAAGTATGCATGCTTCTAACGTGGAGAATTATGGGAGTGGGTGTTGATAGTCACGTCTGTACATGTCGGTTTGCTGTATATTTTAAATGCATGTCTACCGTTATTGTTGTGTATGGTCAAATCTAGAAAATTAATCTTTCCGTCTAGTTCATCTTCCGTCTTTAGTTTGATCTTGGCATGCTCTCTTTGGAAAGCATCACTGGCTCATCAATGTATCTTTTGTAGTATACTACGTTGTTAACTCTTTTGTAGCTGGTTGATAAAGATATGTTCAATGGTTCCTGCTGAACAGTTTTCCATGGTATGACCGTCGCCATAAGTTTGACGACTGGCTACAGTGCCAAGAGCATCGTTACAAGTTGTTATAAGTAATGTAAATGCATAACACGAACGCTCAAACAATTTCAATTTTTTTTTATAATTCGGTTGCGTGACCGCCGTAATTTCTTCGCTGTCTGTACATACGTTTAGGTCTCACGTGTTCAATTGACGAGATGCTTGCATTGAGCAAAGAATACTTTAACAAGTGTATTTGTTGTAAACATCTATCAAAGAAATGTACTCACAACTTTCTGCATCAAGAATGGAAAGGCAAGATAACGGAGGAGCGCGTGACTGTAGGTAGGAGGAATATTGTTCAAGAAATAGTGGCAATGCAACAGAATGGCAAAAACGTGTTACCTGATTGGATCCACCAACACAACACGTTCCATTTGCTCGAATTGCAAACACTTTTAAAAATGTCCATTCAGTCTCCCATCACGGAAGAAGTAGTAGCGAGTTGTGTACCGACAAATAATGCGCATTACCTGGGTGAAAGTCCAATAAAAATCGCCCGGGTGAGTAGATATGATTGGACTCGAAGGAAAAGACCAACAGTTACTTCCAAAGGATGGAGCAACTGCCCATATAGCGGGCCGAACTTGGGGCACATTTTCACAATCTTAACGTCCGACAGTTGTGAGCAGCTCAGTCTCGTCGAGGCCCTAGCTGGCCACCCGGGTCAACTGATCTGTCAGTATGTGATTACTTTGTGTGGGGAGTCCTCAAGTCTAAGTTGTACCTCAACCACCCTCATGGTCTTCGAGAACAGCATTAGAACATTTCGGATGAGAGTGCAGCAATTCTAGCTTCGATCCGCCTTGAGCAACTTGCTGACCAGAGCCAAAAAGTGCCAAGAGATGAATGATGGTCACTTTCAACATTTGCTATAGTGAGGTTCGTACTGTGTTTCCTTTTCTCTGCTGTGTTTCTTAGTACTCCGGAACTCTATTCTCCAGACCACTTTCATTATTATTATTTTATTATTATTATTATGTGTGTATGACGTTATACCGTTATACTTAGTGGTTTGCTTCTATTAAAGCGCTACAGTCTGGAACCGCGATACCGCGGCGGTCGCAGGTTCGAATCCTGCCTCGGGCATGGATGTGTGTGATGTCCTTAGGTCAGTTAGGTTTAAGTAGTTCTAAGTTCTAGGGGACTGATGACCGCAGAAGTTAAGTCCCATAGTGCTCAGAGCCATTTTAACCATTTTACTATTAAAGCGCTAGCAAAGCTACATGATGACAAGGATACGGTGGTGTTCTGCTGGTGCCAATAGCCCAAACAGTCTGCACCGCAAGGGGACATGAATGTGTTCCACACAACAGCAACAGTCTGCAAGTGTGTATAGTAGACAGGAGGAACAGGGGTCTCTACGCAAAAAGCGGTTATAAAATTGTAGCTATGTAAATAAATATAACCTACAAAAATGTTTTTTTTTAAATTTTAACCATATTAATCAATAATAAAACACACAACTACAGTTTATTAAGTGCTAGCAGTGCAACTTGCAGATGCAGAGGGTTTCAACTGTCACCTGCGTCACAGGATACGCCCACCCTCATATACACAGCGCTGTGGGTTTGAACTTTGTAAGGTAAGTGGGTAGAATAGCTACACAACTGTTGATGCTGTAGCTGATCTACGTATGTTAAGATATGGAACACGAATTGATGTGATGTACCTAATTGATGCAAGACAGTCCTCATGTGGGTACTGAGAATGTTGGATGTGTACTCTGACAAATCTAGTTTTCAGGTGTGAGCACTCGTCTGGCTAGAGTATGTACTTTCCATACATGTACTGAATGAGGTAACACATCGACATTGCAAGGTCCAACATGCTGAGGCGATTTTTAAATGCACAGATTAAAATGCAAACATGTGCTTGCCTTATTTTAAGATAGTACATTAATGTTGAGGCCTCCAAGACAGTGAGTTGCAATACCTGTCAGTAAGTATTTAGCCACAACTAATATTGTTACTATGTGTATATTCCACACACAGATCTACGTATTACAGCAGCAACAATAGTCCATAAGTGCATATTCACAGCCCCGATATCATGCACCTTCCCGATGCAAGACAGTCATCCTGCAAATATTGAGAAAGCGGGATATTTGCTCCGACCAGTCTAGTTTTAGTATACGAACACTCCCTGTACAAACACTACTGGGTATCTACAAAAGATAATGTAATGCATTTGGTGGAACAGCGATGTTGTTGTGTACTACGAATTGCCTCCCCGACGTGCACTCGACACTGCTGACATTTATTGTCAACTGAGGCATCTTGCAGACGCAATCCTAGAACGACGACCAGGGAGACTGCGTGGAGTGATGCTACTCCACGATAGCGCCTTCCTGCATTCTGCTAGGCTTACAAAAACCACTACACAGGAGGTGGGTCAGGAAGTCATTCCGCACCCACCTTATTCATCTTATCTTACGCCCTCCGATTTTCACGTTTTCCACTCTCTTTTGAACAATCTTCAAGGCCTTCCTTTCCAGATGAAAATGCGCTCCAAACAAGGCTCGACGAGTTCTCCGCCTCAAAACAACGTGATTTCTACAGTAGCGGAATCGAGAAGCTATAGCAGAGTTGGCAGACTGTTGTAAATAGTGAAGGAGAATTTATTATTAATGATTAAAGTCTCTTTTATGTGATAATCGGGTTTCAAACATGGAGCGAAAAATTATAAGGGGGAAAAAGCCGTGATGTTAATGACTGCACCACCATTTCAACTGAAAGTATCATGCAGTAGAAAGCCCATAAAGTACCTCGAAAATACCTCTGAAACTTTGTCGTTTTTTCAGAAACGGTCGAGTATGTATGGATTAGCAGACACACGTGTTTGGTCATTTTGGGAAAATCGGACGACTGCATGCACCTTAGAGATTTCATCAGCCACAGATAACGCCTGAAACGTCTTCGTCAAACGAAATGGGGAGGCCCTACGATTGGCTCCTCAGAAAGTCTTAGTCTTTCACTGCCTCCCACTCGACCATGGGAGAAGGGTCAATCTCAGTGTAGGCAGTACAAGGGGGCGGCCACAGAAGTGGATCCATAGGTGGACACGTAGAACGTGCTCGACGTCCCTCACGTCTCTGCGTTCGATTCCCCACAGTGATGCCTCTTAGCAGCAGCCTCAAGCTGTGTGACGGAAGCCAACACCGCCTGGAGCTGTGAACGAAGGGTCACCACCACAGCAACCATCTATACGCAGCAATCATAGGTCCTATCCATTACTGAAGTCGTTCCAGTTTGAAGCTCGTAAATATATGTAACAAACAAACAGCGTACTCGGCTTATTAGGAGCAGTAACTCGAAGTGCTCTCTCACAGACTGTCTAACCGACACTGAGCTATACTAACCAAAACAAACAATAGCCTGTACGATACGAGTGTGGTCGGATGGGGTGGCTGAGCGGTTCTAGGCGCTACAGTCTGGAACCGCGCGACTGCTACACTCGCAGGTTCGAATCCTGCCTCGGGCATGGGTGTGTGTGATGTCCTAAGGTTAGTTGATGACCTCAGAAGTTACGTCCCATAGTGCTCAGAGCCATTTGAATCATTTTTTGATACGAGTGTCGATACAATGGTTGATAACAACGGCGGTACTGTACACTACACTGTATTAAAATAAAAGGTTGTGACCAGTAAGCACTCAAACACACAAGAAAGTACGAAAATAAACTAGTAACTACACAGATCCTGCTTGAAGCTCGTAAAAATATATAATAAATGAACGGTGTCCTCACCGTATTAGAAACAGGAACTTGAGATGTTCTGTCACTAACGGTCTGACTGACACTTCAGTGATTTAATTATTGACTCCTCTCCCCCTTGCAGTAACATATAGGAGCATATCAGATATAAAACTCGGAAAGCCATATTCAAGAGAGTTATATGATTCCCTGTAGAAACTGATTTTTCATTTAATTCGCCAACTATGTTAAGAAAGAGATTGTTAGATGCTGTACATATATCTGATTTATCAGTAACAGAAACATTTTTAATACATACTGACTTTGTAGCCTAGACCTTGTGCAGCTGACCAGACATTTCCTAGACGACTGACAATATGGTTTTAATTTTATCTTGTGAAGTAGCTGTTGTTTTTGCGTACCATTTCCTCTTTGTCTTCCTAATAATATTTTAAGCACCTTACAGTTGCTGTTGTTGTTGTTGTTGTCCTGAGACTGGTTTGATGCAGCTCTCCATGCTACTCTATCCTGTGCAAGCTTCTTCATCTCCCAGTGTCTACTGCAGCCTACATCCTTCTGAATCTGCTTAGTGTATTCATCTCTTGGTCTCCCTCTACGATTTTTACCCTCCACGCTGCCCTCCAACACTAAATTGGTGATCCCTTGATGCCTCAGGACATGTCCTACCAACCGATCCCTTCTTCTAGTCAAGTTGTGCCACAAACTCCTCTTCTCCCCACTCCTATTCAGTACCTCCTCATTAGTTATGTGATCTACCCATCTAATCTTCAGCATTCTTCTGTAGCACCACATTTGGATAGCTTCTGTTCTATTCTTGTCCAAACTATTTATCGTCCATGTTTCACTTCCATACAAGGCCACACTCCATACAAAAACTTTCAGAAGCGTCTTCATGACACTTAAATCTATACTCAATGTTAACAAATTTCTCTTGTTCAGGAGCACTTTCCTTGCCATTGCCAGTCTACATTTTATACCCTCTCTACTTTGACCATCATCAGTTATTTTGCTCCCCAAATAGGAAAACTCCTTTACTACTTTAAGTGTCTCATTTCCTAATCTAATTCCCTCAGCATCACCTGATTTAATTTCACTACATTCCATTATCCTCGTTTTGCTTTTGTTGATGTTCATTTTATATCTTCCTTTCAAGACACTGGCCATTCCGTTCAACTGATCTTCCAAGTCCTTTGCTGTCTCCGACAGAATTACGATGTCATCGGCGAACCTTAAAGTTTTTACTTTTTCTCTATGGATTTTAATACCTACTCCTAATTTTTCTTTTGTTTGCTTTACTGCTTGCTCAATATACAGATTGAATAACATCGGGGATAGGCTACAACCCTGTTTCACTCCCTTCCCAACCACTGCTTCCCTTTCATGTCCCTCGACCCTTATAACTGCCATCTGCTTTCTGTACAAATTATAAATAGCCTTTCGCTCCCTGTATTTTATCCTTGCCACCTGCAGAATTTGAAAGAGAGTATTCCAGTCAACATTGTCGAAAGCTTTCTCTAAGTCTACAAATTCTAGAAACGTAGGTTTGCCTTTTCTTAATCTAGCTTCTAAAATAAGTCGCAGAGTCGGTATTGCCTCACGTGTTCCCATATTTCTACGGAATCCAAACTGATCTTCCCCGAGGTCAGCTTCTACAAGTTTTTCCATTCGTCTGTAAAGAATTCGCGTTAGTATTTTGCAGCCGTGACTTATTAAACTGATAGTTCGGTAATTTTCACATCTGTCAACGCCTGCTTTCTTTGGGATTGGAATTATTACATTCTTCTTGAAGTTTGAGGGTATTTCGCCTGTCTCACACATCTTGCTCACCAGATGGTATGGTTTTGTCAGAACTGGCTCTCCCAAGGCTGTCAGTAGTTCTAATGGAATGTTGTCTACTCCGGAGGCCTTGTTTCGACTTAGGTCTTTCAGTGCTCTATCAAACTCTTCACTCAGTATCATATCTTCCATTTCATGTTCATCTAAATCCTCTTCCATTTCTATAACATTGCCCTCAAGTAAATCGTCCTTGTATAGACCCTCTATATATTCCTTCCACCCTTCTACACCTCCCCTCACCCTCTTCCACCGTCACTTCTTGGAGTGCCGCCCCTGGCCTCCCTCCTTACACCTCGCGTCCCCTCCTTCCCCTCATCCATTCCCCCATTTCGTCCCCTGCTGTGAATCCCCACATCTACACCCTTCCCCCAGCCTCCTCACCCACAGCAGCTCCCACTCCTGCCCCCACCCTCACTTACACCGATGCTGCCGCCTCTGCTGCCACTGCCGTCACTTAATCATGTCCCCCCTGCACGCATCACATCACACCAGGCGACCATCGCCACCACTGAACCAGCTGCTTCTCCTGACACCTCAACCACACCAACAGGATCTGCCACCCGTTACCTCCCTCTCCTCCCCATCCCTCTCATCTCCTCTCCTCCCAGCCTACAGTCTCCAAAAAAACCAAAAAGCGCGTCATTGCCGACCCTGCTCCTTCCCACAAAAAAGACACTGCCTCCTCCCCCTCCCCCCGTTGTCTCCATGGACACCACCCCTCCTCTTGCCACCCATACCCCAGTCCCCACCTTCCATACCTTTATCCTGTCAACCCTGCCCTGACCCTTGATGCCTATACCCTCACCATGGAGATACGAAAGTATCTATCTGGTGCTCCTATCTTCCAAATGATTCCCCACAGGAACTGAGTCCTTATCAAATCCCGATCCCCCTCCTTTCACACAGACTTCCTCCGTAAACTCCCACGTGTTTTGTTTGGCCCCATGCATCACTGACACCATTCGTTTCCTCTTCAGCCCAAGACTCCCTGTCGCCCCCCCTCCCACCTACACCACCATGATGACCAAGATCAGCCCGGTGATCATGTAGGATGAGGTGTTGGCGGAACTGAACTCCCACCTGGACCTGGAAATTCGCTCTGCCTGCCGTATGCACAATGTCTCCGGTCCCACCTAACTCGTGCAGGTCTTTCAGAGTCTGCCCCCTCCATTGACCATCTCCTCACCCAGGGTGCCCTGATTTACGACTGTCGCCACCCTGTTGAATCCTCCAAATCCCCTTCCCAATCCTACCACTGCCAGCAATGCTTCATGTACAATGCTCACATGACCCCTAACTGCAAACCCCCTCTCCCCACCTGCCTCCATTTCAAGGCCTCCCACTTTCTTAGAAACTGCCCCAACCTTGCTGCTCCTCCTTCCTGTAACACCTGAAATGGCCCCCATGCCACCTACTTCCACAAGTGTAAAGCTAAACCCTCTCCTGCCACCCCCGAGCTTACAGTCCCTGTCCATCTCGTTGACCCCCCCCCATCCATCCCAACAATTCCCTCTGTCCACCGCCCTATGGCTGAGGACAGCATCCAGTTCCTTACCATTGTCCTTCAAAACATTCACCCATTTCAGCACCCCCACACTTTCCAACAGATCTCCCTTGCTGCCCACTCTGTCTTACACTAGAACACCTTTGCCACTTACTCACACAACCAAGCCCATTTCACCTTCACCCACCTCGACACCCTAGTTCAAGACTCTTCCATTCCCTCTCTTCCCGTCATGGCACAGCACAAGTGTCGCATGCTCTTCCAGAACATCCGTCATTACCTCCGCCAACCTCCTTGAGAGTATTGCCATCGACATCCTTGAGCCCGCAGGTAGCGACCACATCCCCATCGTTCTCACCATAACGTCTGCTCACCACCCCCCTCTGGCTCCCTACCGTGCACCCCCTCCCAAGGTCGTCCATAACTACTGTCATGCTTATTGGGATGCCTACTGGGAATCCATCGCCACCCAGGTCGAAAGCCACCCTCTTACCTATCACCACCCTGATGATATCATCCATGCCTCATCCTTCCTTCAGAAGGACGCTTTGGAGGCCAATGATCCTACTAAAACCATCCACCCCCACCTTCCCACTCTCCCTCTGTGGGCTGTCCTCCTCCTCCGCGACTCCCGCCACCTCTATCGCTCCTTCCTGTGCACTCATGAGAGGGATACACTCCAATGCCACCAGCAAATACAGTGACATGTATGGAACCTTATTACAGCAAAGAAACGCCGGGACTGGCGTCAGACTCAACGCCACCCTCCCTATCAACTCCTCCAAATACTGGTCCGCCTTCCATCGCCTTACTGGTTCCCATTCTGCACCCCATTACCCCCCTTCTCCATAACGACCGCCCCCTTCCCGACAGGCTCAGCAAGGCCAACCACTTCACTTCCCACCTTTGAGGTCTTCTCCATCCCTGATGATCCCCACTTTGACTATTCTCTTTCCCCCACCATCATGGATCGCGCTGATACCTCGGTCACTCCACTTGCTCCTAGTCAGCAGTACTTGGGGCAGTTGCCCTCCCCCCCCCCCCCCCCTCCTGCGACATCAACACTCATCACATCATAAGACATTAAAGTTATCCTCCGGTCCAAATGCAACACGGCCCCTGGTCACGACTGTGTCACCTACTGCCACCTTAGAGAAAGCCCCTTCTCTTTCCTGACTGTCCTTGCCCATCTCTATAACATCATCTTCTCTACCAGCTTCTACCCCAACCTGTGGAAGACTTCCCACGTCCTCTTATTCCTCAAATCCAACAAACCCGCTTCCATCACCTCTTCCTATCATCCCACCTGCCTCACCTCTATCTTCAGTGAGGACTTCGAATCCATCCTCTCCCATCGTATCCATCAGCACTTTAATCCACACCACCTCCTCCCCCTTACCCAGTGTGGCTTCTAACCCTCCTTCTTCGCCGAAGACCAACTCCTTAACCTTGTTCACCTTCTCTCACTCCAGCTTAACTCCCGTCGCTCCACCATTTTTGTTTCCCTCGTTGTCCAAAATGCCTACGACCATGTATGGCATCCCGATCTATTTAGACTCCAAACCTACGCCCTGCCTCTCAGTTTTGTCTGTCTGGTCGTTTCCTTCCTCTTACGCTGTCCTTCCTATGTCACCCTCCACAACACCAACTCCTGCATCCCCCAGGGCTCCGTCCTCTCCCATCTCCTCTACCTCCTGTACACCACTTACATGCCCAAGCCACACCCACCTGTCCACCTTCTCCAATATGATTGTAGATTCCCAAACAGTGCAATAATTTTAATAGAAAAGATGAAGGCATTAAACTGGATAAGATATGGATGCAACATTGCAGCAACAGAGTGACAATCGATTCAGTTCAATTGAGAAAGTTGGCAATATCAGAGATTATACCACAGCCGACGTCACGTGAGTGACAGTGGCGTCCTCAGGATGGCTTATATATATGGTGCTCGCTCACACTCCCATTGCAGTTCGCCGCTTGTCCTCAGAGGATGCCTTCTGCAGTCGAAGGCGAAAAGTCAGGGGAGAGTTTTATGTATGGACCATGGAATCTCAGCCCAAAAGTGTTAAGTAACAACAACACCTGCTGTGAAAGCCTTCATTCTATGTTCACCTTGAGTAGTTCACCACTTGGTGTAACCAGTGGTTCCTTTGTCTCAACCCCTCGAAAACCCAGGCAATCATCATAGGCCACACCTCCTGCTCCTTCCATCTCCATGACTTCTAACTCACCCTTTATGGTCATCCCATTCAGCTCACCCCCACCCTGAGATACCTTGGCCTCACCCTCGACCGTCACCTCACCTAGACCTCTCACCTCCTGACCATCCAACAGGAAGCCCATTCCCACCTCTGCCTCCTCAAACTCCTGTCTGGTCGGACATGGGGATTACATCCTTCCACCATCCTCCACACCCACAAATCCCCCATCTGTCCTATCCTTTGTTGTGCCAGTACTACCTGGGCCTCTGCACCCACCCGCTTTTACAAAGCCCTCCAAATCCACGAACGCCATGCGCTCTGCCTTGCCTTCCGTGTCTGCCTTCCTTCCCCAACATGGCTCCTGTACGACCTCATCCCCTTCCCCCTTTTCCTCCAACATCTCTGCATCCTTTACACTGTCCACACGCTTGATCCCCCCACCCCCTGGTTTCCTCCTTCCTTCTACCCCCCCCCTCCCATTGCCACGACTTTATCGGTGCATCCCTCCCTCTCTCCATCTCCACACCTTCGATCTCCTTCATCATGGCAATTTCCAGCACCTCCCCTCCCAGATGTTGAACTTAGCTGAGACATCTACCCTTCCTTCGAACTGTAACCTGGCCTTGTTCCCTCCCCTCCCAGGCCCCCCTTTTCCTCTCCCCTCCTTCTCCCAGAGCGGATTTTCCTCCTCCCCCACGAGTCCCTGCACCCCGTCCTTAACTGTGCCCCTCACATGTCCATCCCTCCTCAGCCCTCTTCGACGCGCCCCCGCCTGTCTCCCCCCCCCCCCTCTGCCCCCCACCCTCCCTTCTTCCCTTCTCATCTCATCTCCATGGCCCTGGCAGATCCTGTGCTTTGCTTATCGTCATCAGTGTGCTACGTCAGAGTTGTGTTTGGTGCTGTTCTCCTGTGTGTCAAGATCTGTGATTTTAATTGAGTGCTGGCCTTGTTCATAGTGTTGCTGTCAGTGATCGTTATGTGCTATGACGTCCATCGATATTTTCATGCTGCAGCCATACTTCGCCTTGTGGTCTTTTAATTTTCCCAGTGTGAGGTTTATTATGCACAATAGTTTTTTTAAGATTCTTATCTCCATTTTCCAGTGTCCCCCGCCCCCTTTTGTCTGTTCTCTTCCATTATGTTCCCCTTTTTTATATATTTTGTCATCCATATCTTCTCCTTTGTAATTTTAAATGTCTTCTGTTGTATCACTATTGTCTTATGGCTGAAGAGCAGCGCACGTGCTGCTGCCATCCCGCCCCATTTGGGAAATTGAAAGACAATAAAGGGAAAAAAATGCTCATTCGGCAATTGGCAATACAACCTGAGGAAGGTGTCTTGCAATAGTCGCCGAAACGTCGGGATTTTTTAGTTGACAATGCGGCCTCAAGCCCAGAGGAATTTTATTGATTGTGACAACGTCCGCGGAAGCCTACGTTTACATGTCATAGCTGTGTTGGGAAAGAACGAGAGCTCCAAGCCCTAATAGAGAGCAGTGAAGCTCAAATAGATATAGGTATGGAAAGCTAGCTGGAGCCGGAAATAAGTTCAGCAGAAGTTTTTTCAAACAACCAAACTGTGTTCAGAAAGGTTAAATTAAACACAGTTGGTGGTGTATTTATTGCTGTCAGAAGTAGTTCACCTTGTAGTGAAATTGAAGTAGATACTTCAATATACTAGTATACTATATACTAGTATAGGTAGAGGTTATACTTGACAATCAGACTAAACTATTAATTGGATTGTTCTACCGAACCTCGACTCAGAAGTTCAAAGAAAACATGAGTCTCATTTCAAATAGGTACTCCACTCATACAATTATAGTCGGTGGTGACTTCAATCTGCCATTGATGTGCTGGAAAAATTATACGTTTAAGGCCGGCGGCAGGCATAAAACTTCATCCGAAATTGTACTGAATGCTTTATCAGAAAATTATTTTGAACAATTAGTTCATGAGCCCACTCAAAGCGTAATTGGTTGCGAAAGCAACCGGGACAAATACGGAGTATCACGACGAATACAAGGAATAGCGACCACAAGGCAGTTGCTGCTGGGCTCAAAACCGCAACACCCACAACCATAAAAAAGAAACGCAAAGTAAATCTGTTTAAAAAAGCTGATAAAAATGTTCCTCATGTCTTTTTCAGACAGTCTTCACTCCTTCCGATCTGATCATGTAAGAGTAGAAAAGATTTGGAAAGATTTCAAGCAGATAGTATCGACGGCAATTGAGAGATATACACCACACGCATTAATAAGTGATGGTACTGATCCCCTATGGCACACAAAACGGTTCAGATCGCTGTTGTAGAAGCAACGAAACAAGCATGCCAAATTTAAAAGAACACAATCCCAAAGATTGGCAATGTTTTGCAGGAGTTCGAAAAATAGCGCGTACTTCAGTGCGACATACTTCTAATAATTTCCACAACCTAACTCTGTCTAGTAATCTGGCAGAAAACAAAAAGAGATTCTGGTCGTAAATAAAGCATTCTGGTCGTACATAAAACACACAGGTGGCAAGACGCAATCAATACATCAAATGTTAAAATGTGTGTGAAATCTTACGGGACTTACCTGTTAAGGACATCAGTCCCTAAGCTTACACACTACTTAACCTAAATTTTCCTAAGGACAAACACACACACCCATACCCGAGGGAGGACTCGAACCTCCGCCGGGACCAGCCGGACAGTCCGTGACTGCAGCGCCATAGACTGCTCGGCTAATTCGCATAACAACGGTGAAGTCATTGATGACAGCGCCACTATAGTCGAGTTATTAAATACGGTTTTCCGCAATTGCTTCACCAAAGAAGACGAAGTAAATATTCCTGAATTCCAATCAAGAACAACTGCTAAGATGAGAAACATAGAAGTGGATATCCTAGCGGTAACAAAGCATCTTAAACACTTAATAAAGGCAAGATTCCGGTCCAGGTTGTATACCAGTCAAATTCCTTTCATAGTATGCTGATACAATAGCTCCATATTTAGCAATTATATACAACAGCTCGGTCACAGACAGATCCGTACCTAAAGACTAGAAAATAGCTCAAGTCACACCAATACTCAAAAAGGGAAATAGGAGTAATCCGCTGAATTAGAGGCCATATCATTAATGGCGATTTGCAGTAGGGTTTTGGAACACATACCGTGTTCGAACATTATGAATTACCCGGAAGAAAACGATTAATTGACACATAGCACGGATTCAGAAAAAATCGCTCTTGCGAAACACAACTATCTCTTTATACTCGAAGTAATGAGTGCTATCGACAGGGAATGTCCAATTGATTCCATATTTTTAGATTTCTAGAAGGCTTTCGACACCGTTCCTCACAAGCGTCTTCTAACCAAACTGCTTGCCTATGGAATATCGCCTCAGTTGTGCGACTGGATTCGCGATTTCCTGTCAGAAAGGTCACAGTCTGTAGTAATAGACGGAAAGTCATAGTGTAAAATAGAATTAATACCCGGCGTTCCCCAAGGAAGTGTTATAGGCCCTCTATTGTTCCTGATGTGTATTAATGACATAAGAGACAATCTGCGAAGCCCTCTTAGATTATTTGCAGGTGATGCTGTCATTTACCATCTTGTAAAGTTATCAGATGACCAAAACGAATTGCAAAATGGTTTAAGATATCTGTATGGTGCGAAAAGTGGCAATTGACCCTAAATAAAAAGAAAAGTGTAAAGTTATTCACATAGGTACTAAAAGAAATCCGCTAAATTTCGATTAAGCGATAAGTGACACAAATCTGAAGTCTGTAAATTCAACAAAATATTTATGGATTACAATTACAAATAACCTAAATTGGAACGATCACATAGATAATGTTGTGGGTAGAGCAAACTAAAGACTGCGATTCATTGGCAGAACACTCAGAAGGTGCAACAGGTCTACTAAAGAGACTACTTACACCACGCTTGTCCGCCCTACCCTCGAGTATTACTGTGCAGTGTGGGGTCCGCATCAGATGGGACTGACAGATGACATCGAAAAAGTTCAAAAAATGGTTCAAATGGCTCTGAGCACTATGGGACCTAACATCTGAGGTCATCAGTCCCCTACAACTTAGAACTAGTTAGACCTAACTAACCGAAGTACATCACACACATCCATGCCCGAGGTAGGATTCGAACCTGCGACCGTAGCGATCACGCGGTTCCAGACTAAAGCATCTAGAACCGCTCGGCGACATCGGCCGGCAAAAGTTCAAAGAAGGGCAGCTCGTTTTGTATTATCACGAATTGAGGAGATAGTTCCACAGGCATGATACGTGAAATGTAGTGGCAATCATTAAAACAATGGCGTTTTTCGTTGCGACGGGATCTTCTCATGATATTGCTATCACCAGTTTTCTCCTCCGATTGCGAAAACATTGTGTTGGCACCCACCTGCAGAAGGAGAAATGATCCTCACGATAAAATAAGAGAAATCAGGGCTCGCACAGAAAAATTTAAGTGCTCGTTTTTCCCGCGCGCCGTTCTAGAGTGGAACGGTAGAGAGACAGCCTGAAGGTTGTTCATTGAACCCTCTGCCAGGCACTTTATTGTGTATAGCAGAATAATCACTTAGATGTAGATGAAGACTAAGGGCTCTCATGCATATGGTGGAGGCTCTAGAGAATAGTAAAGTACTGTGCTTCGCATGTTAGCCCTGTACTTAGCCGTATTTGCAATTTTTCTTTACGAGTTCCCAGTTTTATGAACGATTAAAATACTCAGTAGTAAAGTCGCCTTATAAAAAGGGGGAAACCGATGATGTAGACAATTTCAGACCTACTTCTATTTCATCAGTGTTTGCAAAAGTTATTGAAAAGGCTGTTTATATAAGGATAATTTATCATTTCATTTTACATAATTTGCTGTTAAATGTACAGTTTAATTTGGGAAGTGGTTTAACAACTGAAAATGCTATACTGTCTTTTCTTTGTGTGGTACTGGATGGATTAAACAATAGGTTGCGAACAGTAGGCTTCTTTTTTATTTAACTAAGGTGTTTGATTGTGTTGATCACAAAACAATACTCCAGAAGTTTGATCATTATGAAATACGGGGAGCAGCTCACAATTGGTTCATCTCTTACTTTAAGAACAGACAGCAAAAGGTCATTCTTCACTGTACTGAGAATAGTTATGACGTGGGATCCGAGTGCGGCACGGTTAATTTGCTGGATGCACCAGGGATCAGTGCTGAGGCCACTCCTGTTCCTTAGTCTTATAAATGATACGCCTTCAAGTGTTACAGGTGATTCTTAAATATTTGTGTTTGCTCATGACACTAGGTTGGTAGTAAAGGACGTTGTGTGTAACACTGGTACTGTTTTGAAATAGTGCAGTTCGAAGCATAAGTTGATGGCGTGTAGAAAATAAACTAACCCTAAATCATAGTAAGACTCAGTTTTACAGTTTCTAACAGAGTTCAACATAACCTGACGTTCTAATTACACAGTATAGGCATAGATTGGTGATACTGAACAGTTCAAATTTCTAGGTGTTCATATAAATAACTGTCGTGGAATGGCCATGTTCAGGATCTTGCTCAGAGACTTAAAGCTGCCACTTTTACTATTGGTAATTGACCGTTCGACACGAAAAGTATCCTACTTTGCTTATTTTCATTCACTTATGACGTATGGTATTATATTTTGGGGTAACTCTTCCCATTCTCAAAAGTTATTTTTGGCTTAAAACGGGCGGTTCGCGTAATAAGTGGTGTAAGTTTCCGAAACTCTCGTCGGCCCCTGTTCATTAGTCTGGGTATTTTGACATTGTCCTCTCAATATACATATTCTTTAATGTCTGTTCTTGTTCACAATATCAGCTTATTCCTAAGAATTAGCAGCTTTCACTCAGTTAATACTAGGCAGAAATCCAGTCTGCATTTGGATCGCACCTCCTTGACTTGTGCAGAAAGGCGTGCATTATTCTGCCGCGTCCATGTTCAATAAGTTACCACAAGAATTCGAAAATTTTAGCAGTAATTCACGTACTGTCAAAGTTAGGTGAAGATTTCCTCATGGGTCACTCCCATTATGTCGAGGAGTTTCGTGAAAAATTAAGCTAATTCTTGTGTTACATCGTTGAAAAACGTATAGCTTGTCGTCTTTATAGGTTTCATCCGTGATGGCTGGGTGTTGTGTGATGTCCTTAGGTTAGTTAGGTTTAAGTTGTTCTAAGTTCTAGGGGGACTGATGACCACAGCAGTTAAGTCCCATAGTGCTCAGAGCCATTTGAACCACTTTTTAGGTTTCATAAACATTTTATCTGTTATTACTTTCGAGTTGTAATTTTATGTACTAACGCGTTCCATGACCTTGAAGATTTGCTCTTTAATTTGGTCCTACGGAACTAGACGTGTAAAATACACACATATCGCGGACACAAGGCCTATGTCCGCGATTCTACCGTCGTCTGTACAGGTGCATATCGGTATCCCGTTACTTTTCTCCCCTAAAGGTATGACTCCCTTTCTTTGGTTCTACATATCTTGTAACTGAGTCATTTTAGACCGCAACGAGAAGAACAATAATACGTGAGAAAATCTCAGCTCTCTCCACAAATGTACAACACTTCTATACAGCGAACACATAAGCGAAGGTTCAGTTGCAACACAGCTGCAAAGCTGTACCCGTGGCAGCATGAATGAATAGCAGTGTTGCCACATGTTAATCTTGTAAGACTGTAAGTGATAGAGTTCTGTTAGTCGCTACTTCTTACGGTGCTACCTGAACGCCATCTGTGGCAAAAATGAAACAGTGACAACAATGTGCGTTTAGAGTCATGCGCCAACCGGGACTAGACCAGAGGTTTCTCATTGATAGTTACAAACGAAGGGGAGACAAAGGAAGGATAGGAGACCTCACATTTCCTTTCCAGTATTGGTGGTTCTTGGCGAATAGCATCCGAGAGGGTTCAAATGGCTCTGAGCACTGTGGGACTTAACATCGATGGTCATCAGTCCCCTAGAACTTAGAACTACTTAAACCTAACTAACCTAAGGACATCATACAACACCCAGCCATCACGACGCAGAGAAAATCCCTGACCCCGCCGGGAATCGAACCCGGGAACCCGGGCGTGGGAAGCGAGAACGCTACATCCGAGAGGGCAAACATAGTTTAACCATGGTTCATAGTGCAGTGACGTCACATACCTTGAGCTGGAAATAGGCTTGTTTACAGTAAGACGTATCCACACATATCTGAAGCACCACGGACTGTCAACGTAGAGACAGTTTCTGTGGCTTCTCTTGACGTAGCAGCAGAGACAGGCGTACCGACAGTGGTTTGTCTGAACGACGACACTAGATGGTCGAGTGGTATCACTTGGTCTTTTCAGACAAATTATAGTTCTGCATACAGCATCAAGATGGACGTATCCTTGAGTAGAGGTTCCGAAGAGAACGAACGTTGCCGGACTGCATTCGTCATTGTCATACGAGAGCTGTGCTGAGCATGAGGTTTGGGCTGCCACTGGGTGCACAATCACATCTGGTTTGCATAGCCGGTAACTTGTCCAGCAGCCGTTACAATTCTAGTTTGTTAAGGACGATGGCCTTGTCCTATCTGCGAGATAGCCCTAATTTTATCTTTCAACAAGATAACACAAGTTTGTGTATTGACCGTGCTGTCCTGACTTACCTCGATACAGAGTGTATTCAAGTGTTGTCCTGGACAACACGTTCTCCAGGTCTCCCATCCATGAAAGCATCTGGTCATACACTGATGTGTCAAAAGTCATGGAACAGCCATATGGACATATACAGATGGCAGTCATATCATGTACGCAAGGTATAAAAGGGCAGTGCATTAGCCGAGATGTCATTTGTCATTTATACTCAGATGATTTATGCGAAAAGGTTTCCAACGTGATTATGACGACACGATGGGAACTGACAGACTTTGAACGCGGAATGCTACACTACTGGTCATTAAAATTGCTACACCAAGAAGAAATACAGATGATAAACAGGTATTCATTGGACAAATATATTATACTAGAACTGACATGTGATTACATTTTCACGCAATTTTGGTGCATAGATCCTGAGAAATCAGTACCCAGAACAACCACCTCTGGCCGCGATAACGGCCTTGATACGCCTGGGCATTGAGTCAAACAGAGCTTGGATGGCGTGTACAGGTACAGCCGCCCATGCAGCTTCAACACAATACCACAGTTCATCAAGAGTAGTGACTGGTGTAATGTGATGAGCCAGTTGCTCGGCCACCATTGACCAGACGCTTTCAATTGGTGAGGAATCTGGAGAATGTGCTGGCCAGGGTAGCAGTCGAACATTTTCTGTGTCCAGAAAGGCCCGTACAGGACATGCAACATGCGGTCGTGCATTATCCTGCTGAAATGTAGGGTTTCGCAGGGATCGAATGAAGGGTAGAGCCACAGGTCGTAACACATCTGAAATGTAACGTCCACTGTTCAAAGTGCTGTCAAGGCGAACAAGAGGCGACCGAGACGTGTAACCAATGGCACCCCAATACCATCACGCCGTGTTATACGCCAGTATGGCGATGACGAATGCACGATTCCAAGGTGCGTTCACCGCGATGTCACCAAACACGGATGCGACCATCATGAGGCTGTAAGCAGAACCTGGATTCGTCCGAAAAAATGACGTTTTGCCATTCGTGCACCCAGGTTCGTCGTTGAGTACACCATCGTAGGCGCTGCTGTCTGTGATGCAGCGTCAAGGGTAACCGCAGCCATGGTCTCTGAACTGATAGTCCACGCTGCTGCTAACGTCGTCGAACTGTTCGTGTAGATGGTTGTTCTTGCAAACGACCCCATCTGTTGACTCAAGGATTGAGACGTGGCTGCACGATCCGTTACAGCCATGCGGATAAGATGCCTGTCATCTCGACTGCTAGTGATACGTGGCCGTTGGAATTCAGCACGGCGTTCCGTATTACCCTCCTAATCCCACCGATTCCATATTCTGCTAACAGTTATTGGCTCTCGACCAACGCAAGCAGCAATGTCGCGATACGATAAACCGCAATCGCGATAGGCTACAATCCGACCTTTATCAAAGTCGGAAACGTTATGGTACGCATTTCTCCTCCTTACACGAGGCATCACAACAACGTTTCACCAGGCAACGCCGATCAACTACTGTTAGTGTATGAGAAATCGGTTGGAAACTTTCCTCGTATCAGCACGTTGTAGGTGTCGCCACCGGCGCCAACGTTGTGGGAATGCTCTGAAAAGCTAATCATTTGCATATCACAGCATCTTCTTCGTGTCGGTTAAATTTCGCGTCTGTAGCACGCCATCTTCGTGGTGTAGCAATTTTACTGGCCAGTAGTGTAGTTGGAGCAAGATGCAGGGACATTCCATTTTGGGAATCGCTAGGTCGTTCAGTATTCCGAGATCCACAGCGTCAGGAGTGCTGAGGATACCAAATTTTAGGCATTATCCCTCACCATGGACAACTCAGTGGCCGACAGCCATCACGTAACGACCGAGAGCAGCGGCGTTTGCATCGAGTTGTCAGTGCTAACAGACAAGCAACACTACTTTAAATCAATGTGAGACGTATGACAAACGTATCCGTTAGGACAGTGTGCCGAAATATGGTGTTAATGGGTTATGGCAGCAGACGACTGACTTGAGCCCCTTTGCTTACAGCACGATATTGCTTCCAACGCCTGTCCTGGGTTCGTGACCATGTTCGTAGGACCCTGCCTGACTGGAAAACCGTGGCCTGGTCAGATGAGTCCTGCTTTCAGTTGGTGAGAGCTGATATTAGAATTCGAGTGTGATGCAGACCCCACGAACCCATGGACACAAGTTGTCAACAAGGCTCTGTAAAAACTGATGGTGGCTTCATAATGGTGGAGGCTGTGCTTATATGGAATTGACTGGATCCTCAGGTCCAACTGAACCGATTATTGACTGGAATTGGTTTTGATCAGCGAGTTGGAGACCACTTGCAGCCATTCATGGACTTCATGTTCCCAAACAATGATAAATTTTTATGGATGACAATGTGCCTTGTCACCGGGTCACGATTCTTCGTGATTGGTTTGAAGAACATTCTGGACAATTGGAGCGAATGATTTGGCCATCCAGATCGCTCGACATGCATCCTACCGAAGATTTATGGGACATAAGTATTTCAATAAAATGAATGACAGGTAACATAATTTATGGTGGAATGGTAATGAAGGGTAGCGGTCATCGCTAGACGGCACAAGTTACTCGTAGTTCCGTACTACTTGCTCTTGGCTACACTTCGTTTAGTGCTATTCGAGGTAGCGAAAGTTCCTGCGGGGAGCGGAGCACTGCCCCGTCTGACGTGCGTCCACAAAGCTCTGTAGATCACGGCGGCACTGTTGATCTCTGTGGGCCTTCGACAATGCACGATAGCACTACTCACTAAGAACTCAAATATCCAGAAATAAGTTTTGTGAAGACTTCGTTGTTGAAGGCACTTTACTCGTTAACAAAACGATGAGGTACTGTCTCTTACTACCGAACTTTTCAAGTTCCTCAAAAATCTTGATGCATCTACTTTTGGGAGCGTTGTGCAAAATCTTCAAATTCTGTGTTATATCTGTTATTATGTGTTGTAAATATTTTTAAATTATCACAAAAAGTTGTTTCATTACAGCTATGCGCGTGTTCTTTAAATCTTCTTTCGAAGTTACGTCCCGTCTCTCCAACGTTGGCCAGAATCAAAGTAAATTTGCAAAGTCAGGCGTTTACAAAATTACTTGTGATGATTACAGTTGTTGTACCCCTGAAACAAGATTTTTAAGAATACACATATCTGTTGTAAAACAGCTTTTGGTGATCATTTAAAAAATCGGAAACACAGATTAACGAAAGTATCACATAACCTGTAAAGTTTACACACTGCTCACAACATTATATATTTGCACATTGTGGAGGAATTTGAAATGTTGGGAAGTAAGGGACGGCATCCTGATCGTGTTCTTAAGAAGAAAAGTGTCTTCAACCAAAACTTTTATTTTGAAACCTTGGAAGAACTGACTCAAATGTCAGGAAATGCTGAACTAACCCTTGACCGGCACCTAACGTGGAATCCTCATCTACTAACCATCCACCAAAAAGCCCACAATAGACTAAAACTACTAATAGGCTGAACTTGGAGATTACTCCTCTCTACTATTCTCCACATCTAGAAAACCCCATTGTGACCCATCCTCTGCTATAAAAATGTTACATGGATCTCCGGCCCATCTTGGTTCTGTAAGACCTTCCAAATCCTTAAACACCATGCTCAACGTGTCGCTTTCCGCATCTGCGTATCTTACCCCATATGGATTCTCTACCATCTCATCAAATTCCCACTCCTCTTCACCCACTTCAAACACCTCTACACCTCCTATACTATCCGCAGACTAGATTCTAGTAACCTCACTTTCTCCCTCTGACCACCAACCCTGGGTTTGCCGCTGTGCCTTCACAAACACATCCGTCTGTCCCTACACCTACACACTCTCCATATCCTATCCCAACGCTGCTTCAACCAACTCCCTCTTGCAGACAATGAGATCCACCCCAATATTTATCCCTCCTACCAACTTTAACTCTTCCCCCACCTACTCCACTCCACATCAGGGCTCCTCTCTCCTTTTCCCTCTCCTTCCATCCCCATCCCTTTCCTCTTGTAACCACTACCCTACCCACAAACCACACTACTACTCATCCTCAGTCTTTCCCACCGACTGTATTTCCCACTATCCGTCTCAACTCCTATCTATTATCTTCATAATTTTCCTACCTAAGAGACCCTCATCTTTTATCCACACCTCTCAACCCTATGTAACATACCCTCCTCTCTGACAATAGTTCTCACCCTATGCAGATCCTTCATATTTTAAGTGAAATGCAGTGCTTCAGTGTTTTTATCAGAAGAATTTCGCCTTCCTGCAATATGTTTTTAAAATATTATATATATATTTTTCCCTTTTTAACTGTCCATCTGATTTTTAATTTAACGCCGAAAAACAGATCCATATTTTGCTTTTAATTGTCACTAATTTTTTTTAAATCATTTGGCAGAAGAGCGGAGTATTGCACTGATGGTAGCCCCCCGCCCAACCCATATGGAGTGAGGGAGATGAAACAACAATAAAGGAAAAAATCACACTGTATTCAGTTTTACAATAATTTCTGTAATCTATTATTATTACTATCCTGAACATTCTGTATAATTCTGAATGACACTAAGCTGCCAGAAGATGAATATTTTTGCATATGGTTAAACCTTTAGAAAATCTCGCTTTCTTATATACAACTGAGAATTTTTAAAGAATTGTACTTTCAAATGAGCTTCCCGTTAGTTATTTGCACGTTATGCATGCATCAACGATCTCTACGATAGCTTTGCACCCTATATGTAACTGGTGAAGCGTGCTTGGCTGTTTTGACTCAGGTTATTTTTACATTTTACGACTTGTTTCAGAATGCAGAATGAGAGGTATATCGTGTTTGTATAACTTCTGTCATTCGTTTTTAATCTCTTAACGTAGCAGTTAATAATGTACTTTCTTTTACTTCTTTTATGGATCCTGTAGATGGCCATTGCATAGGCGAAACTAGTAATTCTATTCAAAGAACTTTGCAATCAAGACAATTAAATAAAAATTAAATACATAGTGATCTCTCTCAAGATTGTAATCTTGTGCCAAATTCCATTAAATTCGGTTATTTCTCTGTGCTTCATGTTGCTGCAGTTTTAATGACCAGCGGTGTATACGCTTATAAGAGACACACCAAAGCGTATTTTGATGCATCGCCCAGTAAATATGTATCATTGTTTTCATGTTCAGTGCTTGCAGTGATGAAGTATTTCTCCGGTTGGATGAGATACTCGAATAATGAGTTGACAAGTCTTGGGACTGAGGTGAGCTACTCGTCTTTCACCACTGTACCGGGGATAGGGCATAGTGCGGTAATAACGCAGGAAAATATGTTAGTGACCAACTTTTGTATCATAACGCTTGCAGCATTGCTTGGGCGCTGCAGAGCAGCAGGTAGGCAGAGTGCTGAGCTAATCTCAATTTACGGCAATGGAAACAGCGCGCTGTTCGTAGATCATCTGGCGCACACACACACACACACACACACACAGAAATGAATGTTGGGGACGAGGGAGCAGTCCCCACCCGCCCCTCCTCCTTCCCTCTGCATTCCTAAGCCGCTATCTCTCAGATTCTGCAGTTTGCCTCACTGTACGACCGTGGTGGATCTTCGCAGCGGACGTTGTGTGCCTGTTTTTTATTCATTTTTTAAAGAACTAACTGCGCTTCGCAGCGTGCTGCAGCATCGCAGTCCGTTTCTCACGATGACAAGCTTCACGTTGACACAAGACACCTAATCTGAATTTTTCGCCTCTGCTACAGCTCTTATGAAAAGTTGCTCAGGTGTGGTAGTTAGCATAGTAATCACCGAGACTTTAGTACATTCTGAGCAGATGACGTGGGTGCCATAGGTGAATTACTGCTTGCAATCCAAATAAAAAAAGAGCACATATTAAATGCGCGTCTGATGCAAATCTCGACGACACTCGTGTCCTTAGTACGGGGAAAAAGAAAGTATGATTAGGATTTAGCGTCCTATCGACGACAACATTATCTGACACGGAGCACAAGCTCAGACTGAATAAATATGAGGAGGGAAATCTGCTGTATCTATTTCACAGGAACCGACCTGGCATTAGCCTCAAGTGCTTTAGGAAAACGATGGAAAACCTGAATCGGGGACTTTATCTGAATACAAGTCCACTGCATTAACCACGCTCTGTCTTTCCTCACCGGGGAAATAGAACAAAAACTGCAGACACTGGTAAAACAATTTTTTTCTACTGTTGGGTAATTTGATGCTAGAAATTTGCGCGTTAAATCAAGTGCACACCATTCTTGTCATATACTAACAAACGTGCAAACTTGATTATTAAATATTAAAGTACTGCCGATAGTAATTAATTTGCAGACCAAAATGTCGAATATTAAAGTCTGTTCAGAAAATATTATCAGTTAACAACAAATTTGCAAAATGAGATTTCTAGTATCAATACCCAAGTATCTCAGTCAGTTACAGATTGAAGAGAGGGCGTATATAAGAAGGTTTGTGAACATAAAGAACAATTGGAAAAACTGATGTCTCGCAAGATCATTAATTTGGATGTTAAACCAGCTACTGAGAATAGTAACGCAAGTGAAGAACGTACAGTGGGCACACACCTTGGAAGCTAAAGTGACAAAAGATTTGCAAACGCTCAATAACGATTACCAAAAATTTGCAACTGAATTTTTAACTCGGTGGACTAACCATCCGTTATCCATTGGTAGAACCACTGCAAATTAGGATTAATTGTACTTGCATGAGGAAATATAGCTAAAACAAAAAATGTCACAGAAATTCGTCACACGACAAACCCGCTAAACGTTTGAAAATACTAAGATTTAGTTTAACAAAGATACGAATAACAATTGTGGTACTACTCAAAAATTCGTAAAAAGTTGCAGGGTTGTGCAGCAGTATATCTGGTCAACGAATATGGTTATCTGGCAAGTAAGACGGAGTTTTCGAGCAATGCAATGCCTCCGGTTATCTCCGCTACTACCACCGGATGCGGCTATCGAGAAATAAAAGTGAAAATGGTCGCGCACATTAGACGAAAAAGAAAGAACAGACGTTTTATCGATGTGTTAGGGTACACTTTAAGTACCACATAGAACAGCATCTCTCCGAAAATATTTTTGCGTTGGTAAACACGGAATATAATGTTGTTGCTTTGGTCGAAGACTGACTTGATGCACCTCTCCACCTTAATCTCTCTGTGCAAACCTCTTCATATTTTCGTATCAACTGCATCCTACATACATTTGAACCTCTCACTGCTATTATGATTTGATCTTGCTCTATAATTTTTATCCTTCCTCATCTCCACTCTTGCTTCGGTTACCAAACTGACGGTTTCCTTATGCCTCAGGGTGTGTCCTATCAATCGATCCATGCTTTTGTTCAAGCTGTGCTATAGCTTTGGTTTGTTGCCAGTTTTATTCAATACTTCCTCATTAGATAGTCGAACTACCAATCAAATCTTCAGCGTTCTTCTGTAGCACCATATTTCAAAAGTTTCTGTTTTCCTCTTATCTGATTTGTTTATCGTCCACACTGTACGTCTATACCAGGCTACACTCCAAGCAAAAACCTGCAGAAAGCAATTCCTAACCCTGAAATCGTATTAGACTTCAGAAAATTCCTCTTTTTCAAATATGTGTTTCATGTTACAGCCACTCGGCATTTTATATCCTCTCTAATCCGGCCATTATCAGTTATTTTGCTGTCCAGATAGCAAAAGTCATCTACTACTTTTAGGATCTCATTTCATGATCTAATTCCCGCAGCATCGTCTGACTTAATTCGAACAAATCCATTATTCTTGTTTTACTTTTGTTGATATTCATCTTATAGCCTCTTTTCAAGGACCTATCTATTTGGTAATCTGCTCTTCCAAGACCTTTGGTGTCTCTGACAGAATCGTAATAACCTCAGAGAATCTCAAAGTTGTTATTTCTTCACCCTGCACTTCAATTTACTTTCCAAGTTTCACTCTGGTTTACTTTACTGCTTGCGTACAGTACAAATTGAATAACATCGGGGATAGGCTACAACCCTGTCTCACTCCCTTCTCGATCATTGCTTCCTATGTCGTCGACGTTTACAACTGCCGTTTGGTATCTGTAAAATTCATAAGTAATCTTTGGCTCCCTGTATCTTATCCCTGCTTCCTTTCTAATTTCAAAAAGAGTCTATTCCAGTCAACATTGTCAAAAGCTTTCTCAAATTCCACCAATGCTTTAAACTTAGTTTTGCCTTTGTTTAACCTATCCTGAACTGCAGGAGGATCTGCAACGAATTGAAGCATGGTGCAGGGAATGGCAATTAAATCTCAATGTAGACAAGTGTAATGTGCTGCGAATACATAGAAAGAAAGGTACTTTATCATTTAGCTACAATGTAGCAGGTCAGCAGCTGGAAGCAGTTAATTCCATAAATTATCTGGGAGTAGGCATTAGGAGTGATTTAAAATGGAATGACCATAAAAAATTAATCGTCAGTAAAGCAAATGCCAGACTGAAATTCATTGGAAGAATCCTAAGGAAATGCAGTCCGAAAACACAAAGGAAGTAGGTTACAGTACACTTATTCGCCCACTGCTTGAATACTTCTCACCGGTGTGAGATCCGTACCAGATAGGGTTGATGGAAGAGAGAGAGAAGATCCAACAGAGAGCAGCGCGCTTAGTTACAGGATCATTTAGTAATCGCGGAAGCGTTACGGAGATGACAGGTAAACTCCAGTGGGAGACTGTAAGAGAGACGTTCAGTAGCTCAGTATGGGCTCTTGTTTAAGTTTTGAGAACATACCTTCACCGAGGTCTCAAGCAGTATATTGCTCCCTCCTACGCATATCTCGAGAAGAGACCATGAGGATAAAATCAGAGAGATTAGAGCCCACACAGAGGCATACCGACAATCTTTCTTTCCACGAACAATACAAGACTGGAATATAAGGGAGAACCGATAGAGGGATTCAAGATACCCTCCGCCATACACCGTCAGGTGGCTTGCGGAGTATGGATGTGGATGTAGATGTAGATGTAGATCTCCTGTGGTAAGTCGTAGGATCAGTACTGCCCCGTGTCATACTACATTTCTTCGGAATCCAAACAGATCTTCCCCAGTGTCGGCTTCTACCAGTTTTTCCATTCTTCTGTGAGTAATTTGTGACAGTATTCTGGAAACATTTTATTAAACTTATAGTTTAGTATTATTTAAACTTGTTAGCACCTGCTTTCTTTGAAATTGAAATTATTACATTCTTGTTGAAGCCTGAGGGTATTTCGCCTGTCTCTTAATCTTTCGTACCAGTTGAAATATTTTTATCTTGGCTGGCCCTCCATAGGATCTCTGTAATTATGACGGAATGCCGTTTGCTCCAGGGGCCTGTTTTCGGCTTAAGTATTTCAGTGCTCTGTCAAATTCTTGTCGCACTATCGTATTTCCCATCTCATCTTCATCTACTTCCTCCCTCCCCTCCCTGTAATATTGCTTTCAAGTTCGTTTCCCGTGTTTAGCCCTTCTACACGCTCCTTTCACCTTTCAGGCTACCCTTCCTTGCTTAATACTGGCGTGCCATCTGAGCTCTTGATATTTCTACAGTTGCTTCTCTTTTCTCGAAAGGTCTCATTAATTTTCCTGTAGGGAACATATAGTTTTCCCTACTTTACGTGCTTCTACAGCCTTTGTCCTGTAACAATTCCTGATTAGCCGTTTTGCACTTTCAATCAACCTCATTTTCAAATGTCTGAATTCCCATTTGCTTGCTTCATTTGCTGCTTTTCTGTAATTTCGCCCTTCGTTAGTTAAATTCATATCTCTTATAGGGTGACAATTATTCAACTATATGAAATAAAATCGTCATAAAAATGGTTCAAATGGCTCTGAGCACTATGGGACTTACCATCTGAGGTCATCAGTCCCCTAGAACTTAGAACTACTTAAATCTAACTAACGTAGGCCATCACACACATCCATGCCCGAGGCAGGACTCGAACCTGCGACCGTAGCGTTCGCGCGCTTCCAGACTAAAGCTTCTAGAACCGCTTGGCCACACCGGCCGGCAAAATCGTCATAACTTCTGAACGGTTTGCGTTAGGGTCGTCGAACTACACGGCTGGCCGCGGGGCATGATTGGAATTAGTATGCGATGTATGGTTTGGTTTAGCAACGAAGCCCACTTTCATTTGGATGGGTTCGTCAATAAGCAAAATTGCCGCATTTGGGTGGCAGAATCCGCATTTCGCCATCGAGAAGTTTCTTCACCCTCAACGGTTGAATGTGTGATGAGCGATGTGCAGTCACGGAATAATCGGTGCGATATTCCTTGATGACACGGTGACTACCGAACGTTGTTGGAAGATGATTTCATCCCCATTATCCGAAGTAGCGCTGATTTCGACACGATGTTGTTCATGCAAGACGAAGCTCGACCTCATCGAAGCAGGAGAATGTTTGGTGTCCTGAAGGAGCACTTTGTGGGCCGCATTCTGGCTCTTGGGTACCCAGAGGCCACTGGCATGGGCCTCGATTGGCCGCCATATTCTCCGGATCTGAACACATGCGACTACTTTTTGTGTCACTATATTAAAGACAAGGTGTACAGCAATAACCACAAAACCATTGCCGAGCTAAAAACAGCCTTTCAGGTGCTCATCGACGGCATCGATGTTCCGACACTTCAGCGGCTCACGTAGGACTTCGCTATTCGCCTGCGCCACATCATCGCTAATAACGACAAGCATGTCGAACATGTCATAACCTAAATCCGAATATCTGGTGTGGCGTTTACATGTTGAATAAAGTGTATGCACGCCGTAGTTTGTAAGTAATATACGATTCTTTTCATATAGTTCAATAATTGTCATCCTGCATGTTATACGGCGGTTTTTACTTGGCCATGTTTTTATATTCCGCCCCTGCAGGCGAGTGGTCAGCAAGGTGAGCTAGCATACGAAGGACCCGAATTCTGTTCCCGATAATGCCAGTGACATTTCCTCGGTGGGAGGAATGGAACGGAGTCCATTGAGCCTCGTGATATTAGCTGAGGGTCTAGCTGAATGAGAACTAGCAGCTCCAAGGTCTTCAAAGCCGACAACTGTCAGGAGAACAGTGTCCCGATCCCACACCCCTCCTTACCGCATCAAAATGACGCCATTGGCTTAGGACGACATGGCAGTCGACCGGTCCCGAGTGGCCCGTCCTCGGCACGAACGGCAGAGCTCTGTTTTTTTTTCTTTTTTTTACCTCTCTGATATTCTCCTGCCGTCATTACTTCATCTCTCGAAGCTACGCATTCGCCTTCTATTGTGTTTCTTTCCCACGTTGCAGTCAATCATTGCCTAATGCTAGATCTAAAGCTCTCAATAACCTCTGGGTCTTTCAACTCAATCCAGATCCCACCGCCTTATGGTTTTACGTTTCTGCAATATCTTAAGTATTAATCTACAGTTCATCATGGGCAGAGTCCACACCTTACTCTGGAAATATCTTACAGTTTAAAAATCTGGCTCCAGAATCTCTGTCTTACCATTATACACTGAAGAACCAAAGAAACTGGTACACCTGCCTAATATTGTTTAGGGCCCCCCGCGAGGACGCACAAGTACCGCAATACGACGTGGCATAGACCCGACCAATGTCTGAAGTAGTGCTGGAGGAAACTGACCCGATAAAACCTGCAGGGCTGTCCATAAATCAGTAAGAGTACGAGTGGGTGGAGATCTTTTCTGAATAGCACGCTACAGCATCACAGATATGTTCAATAATGCTCTTGTCTGGGGAGTTTGGTGGCCAAAGGAAGTGTTTAAACTCAGAAGAGTGTTCCTGGAGCCACTCTGTAGCAATTCTGGACGGGTGGAATGCACAATGGATATGAATGGATGCAGGTGATCAGACATATGCTTATGTAGATGTAGATGTAGATGTAGATGTACGTGTAACCTGTGAGAGTCGTATCTAGACGTATCAGGTGTTCCAAATCGCTCCAACTGCACACGCCCCACAGCATTACAGAACCTCCACCAGCTTGAACAGTCCCCTGCTGACAAGCAGGGTTCATGGTTTCATGCAGTTGTCTCCGAATCCGTACACGTCTATCCGCTCGATATACACTACTGGAAATGGAAAAAAGAACACATTGACACCGGTGTGTCAGACCCACCATACTTGCTCCGGACACTGCGAGAGGGCTGTACAAGCAATGATCACACGCACGGCACAGCGGACACACCAGGAACCGCGGTGTTGGCCGTCGAATGGCGCTAGCTGCGCAGCATTTGTGCACCGCCGCCGTCAGTGTCAGCCAGTTTGCCGTGGCATACGGAGCTCCATCGCAGTCTTTAACACTGGTAGCATGCCGCGACAGCGTGGACGTGAACCGTATGTGCAGTTGACGGACTTTGAGCGAGGGCGTATAGTGGGCATGCGGGAGGCCGGGTGGACGTACCGCCGAATTGTTCAACACGTGGGGCGTGAGGTCTCCACAGTACATCGATGTTGTCGCCAGTGGTCGGCGGAAGGTGCACGTGCCCGTCGACCTGGAACCGGACCGCAGCGACGTACGGATGCACGCCAAGACCGTAGGATCCTACGCAGTGCCGTAGGGGACCGCACCGCTACTTCCCAGCAAATTAGGGACACTGTTGCTCCTGGGGTATCGGCGAGGACCATTCGCAACCGTCTCCATGAAGCTAGGCTACGGTCCCGCACACCGTTAGGCCATCTTCCGCTCACGCCCCAACATCGTGCAGCCCGCCTCCAGTGGTGTCGCGACAGGCGTGAATGGAGGGACGAATGGAGACGTGTCGTCTTCAGCGATGAGTCGCTTCTGCCTTGGTGCCAATGATGGTCGTATGCGTGTTTGGCGCCGTGCAGGTGAGCGCCACTATCAGGACTGCATACGACTGAGTCACACAGGGCCAACACCCGGCATCATGGTGTGGGGAGCGATCTCCTACACTGGCCGTACACCTCTGGTGATCGTCGAGGGGACACTGAATAGTGCATGGTACATCCAAAGCGTCATCGAACGCATCGTTCTACCATTCCTAGACCGGCAAGGGAACTTGCTGTTCCAACAGGACAATGCACGTCCGCATGTATCCAGTGCCACCCAACGTGCTCTAGAAGGTGTAAGTCAACTACCCTGGCCAGCAAGATCTCCGGATCTGTCCCCCATTGAGCATGTTTGGGACTGGATGAAGCGTCGTCTCACGCGGTCTGCACGTCCAGCACGAACGCTGGTCCAACTGAGGCGCCAGGTGGAAATGGCATGGCAAGCCGTTCCACAGGACTACATCCAGCATCTCTACGATCGTCTGCATGGGAGAATAGCAGCCTGCATTGCTGCGAAAGGTGGATATACACTGTACTAGTGCCGACATTGTGCATGCTCTGTTGCCTGTGTCTATGTGCCTGTGGTTCTGTCAGTGTGATCATGTGATGTATCTGACCCCAGGAATGTGTCAATAAAGTTTCCCCTTCCTGGGACAATGAATGCACGGTGTTCTTATTTCAATTTCCAGGAGTGTAATTGCTCAGAGCCAGTAATTTTTTCCCATGTTGTATAGAAAAACACGTATTTCATTGTTCTTAACATGTCTTTCTGCCGAATACGTCACAACTAACAATATTCTTGTTATTTTGAAAGTCCATCGCGAACGTCAAACATTTTAATTCCCTCCTCATAGAAAATCTTAAACATGGCTGCGACGCAGAAACTGTGTAAATCTGAAGAGGTTGAAAAATGAGCCAACCAGTTGCCAAATAAAAGCTTAGTAGCCCTTGACGCAGGTTTCGATATTTCTAAAAATATCTTCTTCAGAAGGAGTGGGCCTTGTTACATCACATAATGGTATCTTAGACTAGATAACGCCGAACGGTTATTCTCACATTGGAGGCCATGGGTTTAGATAGTAGCCAGATTACATATATCGTACTTCAGAATGAATGATCAGTAGTAAATGCCCACAATATAAAATAAAATTGTTACAGAAGTCATAGCATAAAATATTTACATAAGTTACTTGTACATCATGCCAGAGACTGAGGCCTTACTCTCTGCCATGTGTAGACGTAACTGGTCAGGACTTGAAGAAATGGCTGAAAGAATTCGACCGAGTCATCAAATGCAATAGGCGGGCTCACAGAATAAGTCTACATGTCAGGGACGATCATAAGCATTGCAAGTAGTTAATGGGAGCTTTGGGAGCACTAAACATCACGAGCAGCCACAACTCATACCAAAACGTATGTGCGTTGGAACAGTTGAACCAGTCTAAGAGGGGCAGCTTAGTCTCATCGGTAAAGACTCGTGGACCGCTACGATTACAGACAACGCAGTGGTAGAAACTACTAGCAAACTGCCGTCCGATGTGGCCTGACCGAGGAACATCATCGGTGAGTATCGGCCGTTCTGCGCCAGTTTTCAGATGCTTTCAAATCTGGAGTGGAGAAAATAAAGATCAAGAATGGCATGGTCAAATCACTGGGAATGATCCACCAGTTTACTGTGCTCCCATAGGGTACTTAACGGTGGATAATCCAGGAGGAAGAGAAAAAGATGCTCAAAATGACATCATTGAACATTCAGAGAGTCCATGCCCCTGTCCTGGCGTCCTTGTGCAGTATGGCACACGGAGTTTCCGAGTTGGTATCGACGACTGAATAAAATCAGTGTCTATACCCTGCCGTGCATTGGTGACATCCTAGTTCGCTTGAGAGGAAGGAAGTATTTCTCAACCCTATACATGCCGACAGGCCGCTGGTAAATCGAGGATGACCGGGACAGGACTGCCTTCTGACTTCTAACGGCCTCTGTGAGTTCAAAGTAATGCTGTTAGAAGTACACTGACGTGGAGATGTCATGAGGCAGTGATATTCACATATACAGATGGCAGTACATAGTATCGTACAAAAGGGCTGTGCATTTGCGGAGCTGTCATTGCTACTCAGGTTATTCATGTAAAAGGTTTCCGACGTGACTATGGCCACATGACAGTATTTAACAGACTTTTAACACGGAAAGATAGTTGGAGCTAGATGAATGGGATCATTTCGGATGGACCCTAGACGACTATAAAACCGTGGCCTGGCCAGATACGTCCCGATTTGAGTTGGTAAGAGCTGATGTTAGGGTTCGAGTATGGTGCAGTCCCCATAACGCCATGGACTCAAGTTGTCAACAAGGCAATGTGCAAGCTGGTAGTAGCTCCATAAAGGTGTGGGCTGAGTTTACATGGAATGGGCTGGGTCCTCGCGTCCAACTGAATCGATCAGTGACTGGAAATGTTTATTTTTGGCTCCTTGAAGACAATTTGCAGCCATTCATGTTCCCAAACAACGATGGAATTTTTATGGATGACAATGCGCCATGTCACCAGGCCACAACTGATCGTGATTGGTTTGAAGAACATTCTGGACAATTCGAGCGAATGATTTGGCCGCCCGTCGAACATTTATGAGAGATAACCGAGAGTTCAGTTCGTGCACAAAATCATGCACCGGCAACACTTTCGCAATTACGCAGTTAAGAACGGCTGTAGAGGCAGTATGGTGTAATATTTCTACAGGGGACCTCCAGCGATTTGTTGACTCCATGCCACGTCGCACTACGCCGGGCAAAGGAGGTCCGACACAATATTAGGAAGTGTCCCACGACTTTTGACACCTCAGTTTGTATAACCCTCTGGCCACCTTCTAACGTGTGAAGGACAATATGCTTCGACCCCTTAAATGGGTGACGTATTTTTTCCATGTGGATGACACCTTCGTATTTTCTAAGGCGTTTGAAGAACATTTAAGTCGCCTGGGAACCTTGCTGAAGAATGTTCAGACTGCAGGTCTCCAACTGAATCCCAAAAAGTACACAAGAAACACCCTAAATCGCTCCAGGCAAATGCCGGGATGGTTCCTTTGAAAGGGCACGGCTGACTTTCTTCCCCGTCCTTCCCTAACCAATGAGACCGATGACCTCCCTGTTAGGTCTCTTCCTTCAAACAATCTAATCCAATGTGTGTGTGTGTGTGTGTGTGTGTGTGTGCGTCTGGGTGAGTGGGTGGGAGGGTCGGTGGGTGGGTGGTTCAAATGGTTCAAATGCCTCTGAGCACTATGCGACTTAACTTCTGAGGTAATCAGTCGCCTAGAACTTAGAACTAATTAAACCTAACTAACCTAAGGAAATCACACACATCCATGCCCGAGGCACGATTCGAACCTGAGACCTTAGCGGTCGCTCGGCTCCAGACTGTAGCGCCTATAACCGCACGGTCACTCCGGCCGGCTGTGTGTGTGTGTGTGTGTGTGTGTGTGTGTGTGTGTGTGTGTGTGTGTGTGTGTGTGCGTGTGCGTGTGCGTGTGCGTGTGTGTGTGTGTGTATCTTCTCGTCTACAATCGCAACGAGTCTTACAATTATTTCAGTGCGGGTGCACATTACGTCCTACCTCCTGTGGCAATCAGGGTGAGCTGCCAGCAGGAGGAGAATGGACAGGGAGGCTACTTGCTTACGACGGGATCGGAATTTGGTCGGAGGCAAGTGTGCTAGGATAACGGAGGCAATCAGGGTGACTGCTCGCTTTATACGGGAAGTCTACGTTCGAGTCCTGGTCCGGCACAAATTTTCACCTGACATCTTCGGTTTTACTTCAGAGCGCGAATCCAGCTGATGCCATTGGTCGTGTCTCTCAGTTAATATGCTGGGTGTTGTTGGATTCAATACCAACCTCTGAAACAGAAGGTCGCTGTCACGTCAGGAGAGGGACCAACTTCGGCAGCTGTGCTACATGCAGTGTGGCGTGATGATTAGCATCGCTGCATGGTATGCTGTGGCTTGCCGGTTCATATCCGACCACCAGCAATTAGTTTTTATTAATATTTATCATTTCCGGAATGTTTATAATGTTTGTATATTCTGGAGTATTTGATGTTTGTATAAATAGCAACACTGTTCATGCGGGAGTTCAGCACTGTTCTTTTCTGCCTGTACGTTGTTTTTTTGCAATAAACGAGGTTTCCGTGCTAAGCTTTGTAATTCATTGACGACCTTGTATACGTATTTGGACTTTACTGTAGTTACGACGTGGCAGTAACTATCTCCAATTCCGAGAAAATGAACTGTAAGCAGCGCACTCCCTTTCGCTTATGCATGCAAACAATGCAGCGAAAGTGAACTATTCGTAACATCCTTTGCATCAAAAAATATAAACGATTCAAGATGACGAAAAGAGTTTTTGACGACGACTAGCAAGGAAAGAGGAAAGTTTTTGTTGTATGGTTAATACGCGAAATTTCCTTACCTGCCACGATATACAAGTAGTAGGAGAGTGTTTCAGTAGGATACTGTAGTTTAAGAACACTCCGTAACTGGTGAAATGGGAATTTGTGTGGGTTTGCAATAAATTAAGTGAAGAAACAACAATTTTATTTTTACTACCAACTATGAGCTTTTTCTTTATAAGCTATGGCCTGTGTTGTCCTCAGTCGCTTGTTTAATAATACTCTCTGTTTCAAGATTTCATCGCAGTTGCAATAGCACTTGTATGTTAGTGATGCCAAGATGTATGAAATCCGCTGTGTTTTGGCAAAAGACGCAACACTTAAAATGACAACTAGACAAATGTAGACAGCCAAATTACCTGAAAAAATAAACTGCGTATCTCAAGAAAAAAGTTATGCAGGTAAAGGAAGAAGGAAGCTAGTTTAATATGTTTGTTACGTGACATCACAAATGGCTCTGAGCACTATGGGACTCAACTGCTGTGGTCATTAGTCCCCTAGAACTTAGAACTACTTAAACCTAACTAACCTAAGGACATCACACACATCCATGCCCGAGCAGGATTCGAACCTGCGACCGTAGCAGTCGCACGGTTCCGGACTGCGCGCCTAGAACCGCGAGACCACTGCGGCCGGCGTGACATCACATATAGGAGACAAAGCTCAAGCCGACGCGACTGATTATTAATAGTCTTCCTTATGGAATACACTCAAATCAAGCTGACGACAAAAAGGTTTTAAATCTCTCTTATTGGATATTACTGTTACCGCTATAACTTACAGAATAGCAACGAGAAATGTAATCTCTCCTGTGTCAGTTGGAAAAAAGCAATGAATTTTCATTGGCGAGAATGAAGTTAACTTCACAGCGTCAGGGAACTCCCATAATTTTTAGGTGCACTGCAGGGAGATATAGCTTGTACTAGCAGCCTGGGTGTTGGCAGTTAAAGATGAGATGCCACGGATTTAGCAGTACGGCATCTGTGTTCCTAGAAGGTGGCGCAGGGGTCGCTACGAATCAATAACGAGGAAGTCTGCAACGATGTGCGGCTGGCGTATGGCAATACATAGGCACGTGACAGTACTAAATGATATGGCATTGCTCTCCCACGTTCCCGCAATACTTTACCCCATTCTCTCAACGCTGATAGAAGAGCGCACTACACCGGGATGGAATTTCGCGAAATGTATTGAAAATCATGCGTCACAATAACACTATATAAAATATACACATCTGTATTCGGATAAGAGTAGTACCAGATGATCTCGTTCACACTACACTCGTTCCCCTCTGCAGATTCACCTCAGGCAATGCAAACGCTTAATTTAGTTACAGAAATTTTTACAATGATTGACATTTCCAATATGCCACCACTTTAACAGGACTCGCTGTAGTATCTGACAGAACTAATACCCGTAATTCTCCTCCATAAATCTTCATCACTCTTAAGCACACCTACAATTATATCTGAATAGGAGATTTTGCTACAATAATTATACTACCCAAGTCCTACCATAAAATTATTAGCAAAGCCTGCTCATATTGCTGCAGGAAGTAAATGTAAATTTACATAAATCTTGTGGTGCGGAAAGACTATCGTACTCCTTTGTTTACATACAGACTGACCGGCTTCCTTTTCTTTAGAGGGACGTAACTGTGAATTTAGATCAATCGTGTGATGCGGACAGGCTATCGTACTGCTTTGTTTACACGCAGACAGAGGCGACCCACCGGCTTCCTTTTCATTAGCTGCTCAGAAAATGGTTCAAATAGCTCTGAGCACTATGAGGCTTTGCCACTTGCCTATTAATCGTCGTTGTAAGCCATTGCTAATTAATCCGTCATAAAAACTGTGATTAATGGGTACAATTGGTGTAAGAAAAACCCAGAATCAGCTGCTCACTAATCAATTTTTTCGAGTAGTTTTCGGAAGCCATGTTTCGTCTCTTCTTTGCTTGATCGGGCAGATGTTGCTTGCTGCCCTGTCGATAAAGTGGTGCAAGGGTACCGATACCAGTTTCGCTGTGTTCATGACAGTACGTGGGTAAGTCAACTATCGCCCTTGTTATTACAGCTCAAAGTGACATTAAATATCTCTAACGTATTAAACAGGAGCTAGTTGTATACAAGTTTGAACTTTAAATGGCATGGCGAAATGTTTAGTTCTGGATCTAGACTCAAACATAGACCTACATTCAAATTCGAATATAGCACCTATCGTTATTGCTTACCAAGCGTAAAGAGACGTGAAACACAGAAGCTTTTTGCCTGTGCCAAAATGTTGGCAGATCTGAACTTGAAAATAAGAGACCAAAATTTTTGTGCTTGACTGGGAACCCTATCCGACATCTAATGTCCCTGCGGTCTAAGCAAGCAAAGCTGTTAATTACGGTTTTGTTCGCAAGTAACAACATGTGCGCATGTTTAAACTGGAAATGTGTAGGATGAGGATTCGAACTCTGTACTTAACCGCACTGATAATTGAGCACAAATAGTAGTCTGATATTTTTTCACCAGAAGCGAGATGTTTTAACCTGGAAGAACGAGACGAAAGGCTTTCTGGCTGGCCGGGATGCATGCCTCGTAGATATCGTCATTATTGACTGCACACGAAGATACTTTACCTAACGAAAACTATCTTCACAGCAGGAAGACGCGTGCGTTTGAGCTAAAAACGATGTGACAAAAATTCCTGTGTATAATTGGCAACAGAGACTAGCACCTATCGTCACTGTTATCTACACTTATGGTAGAATCTGAAATGCAAAGGTAAAATTTTTCTGCCCCCCCCCCCCCTCCCCAATGAACCATGGACCTTGCCATTGGTGGGGAGGCTTGCGTGCCTCAGCGATACAGATGGCCGTACCGTAGGTGCAACCACAACGGAGGGGTATCTGTTGAGAGGCCACACAAACATGTGGTTCCTGAAGAGGGGCAGCAGCCTTTTCAGTAGTTGCAGAGGCAACAGTCTAGATGATTGACTGATCTGGCCTTGCAACATTAACCAAAACGGCCTCGCTGTGCTGGTACTGCGAACGGCTGAAAGCAAGGGGAAACTACAGCCGTAATTTTTCCCGAGGACATGCAGCTTTACTGTATGATTAAATGATGATGGCGTCCTCTTGGGTAAAATATTCCGGAGGTAAAATAGTCCCCCATTCAGATCTCCGGGTGGGGACTACTCAGGAGGACGTCGTTATCAGGAGAAAGAAAATTGGCGTTCTACGGATCGGAGCGTGGAATGTCAGAACCCTTAATCGGGCAGGTAGGTTAGAAAATTTAAAAAGGGAAATGGATAGGTTAAAGTTAGATATAGTGGGAATTAGTGAGGTTCGGTGGCAGGAGGACCAAGACTTTTGGTCAGGTGAATACAGGGTTATAAAGACAAAATCAAATAGGGGTAATGGAGGAGTAGGTTTAATAATGAATAGGAAATTAGGAATGCGGGTAAGCTACTACAAACAGCATAGTGAACGCATTATTGTGGCCAGGATAGACACGAAGCCCACACCTACTACAGTAGTACAAGTTTACATGCCAACTAGCTCTGCAGATGATGAAGAAATTGATAAATGTATGATGAGATAGAAGAAATTATTCAGGTAGTGGAGGGAGACGAAAATTTAATAGTCATGGGTGACTGGAATTCGTCAGTAGGAAAAGAAAGAGAAGGAAACATAGTAGGTGATTATGGATTGGGGCTAAAAAATGAAAGAGGAAGCCGCCTGGTAGAATTTTGCACAGAGCATAACTTAATCATAGCTAACACTTGGTTCAAGAATCATAAAAGAAGGTTGTATACATGGAAGAATCCTGGAGATACGAAAAGGTATCAGATAGATTATATAATGGTAAGACAGAGATTTAGGAATCAGGTTTTAAATTGCAGGACATTGCCAGTGGCAGATGTGGACTCTGACCACAATCTATTGGTTATGACCTGTAGGTTAAAACTGAAGAAACTGCAAAAAGGTGAGAATTTAAGGACATGGGATCTGGATAAGCTGAAAGAACCAGAGGTTGTACAGAGTTTCAAGAAGAGCATAAGGGAAGAATTGACAGGAATGTGGGAAAGAAAGACAGTAGAAGAAGAATGGGTAGCTTTGAGGGATGAAGTAGTGAAGGCAGCAGAGGATAAAGTAGGTAAAAAGACGAGGGCTAGTAGAAATCCTTGGGTGACAGAAGAAATATTGAATTTAATTGATGAAAGGAGAAAATATAAAAATGCAGTAAATGAAGCAGGCAAAAAGGAATACAAACGTCTCAAAAATGAGATCGACAGGAAGTGCAAAATGGCTAAGCAGGGATTGCTAGAGGACAAATGTAAGGATGTAGAAGCTTATCTCACTAGGGGTAAGATAGATACTGCCTACAGGAAAATTAGAGAGACCTTTGGAGAAAAGAGAACCACTTGTATGAATATCAAGAGCTCAGATGGCAACCCAGTTCTAAGCAAAGAAGGCAAGGCAGAAAGGTGGAAGGAGGATATAGAAGGTTTATACAAGGGCGATGTACTTGAGGACAATATTATGGAAATGGAAGAGAATGTAGATGAAGACGAAATGGGAGATAAGATACTGCGTGAAGAGTTTGACAGAGCACTGAAAGTCCTGAATCGAAACAAGGCCCCCGGAGTAGACAACATTCCATTAGAACTACTGACGGCCTTGGGAGAGCCAGTCATGACAAAACTCTACCAGCTGGTGAGCAAGAGGTATGAGACAGGCGAAATACCCTCAGACTTCAAGAAGAATATAATAATTCCAATCCCAAAGAAAGCAGGTGCTGACAGATGTGAAAATTACCGAACTATCAGTTTAATAAGTCACAGCTGCAAAATACTAACGCGAATTCTTTACAGACGAATGGAAAAACTGGTAGATGCGGACCTCGGGGAGGATCAGTTTGGATTCCGTAGAAATGTTGGAACACGTGAGGCAACACTGACTTTACGACTTATCTTAGAAGGAAGATTAAGAAAAGGCAAACCTACGTTTCTAGCATTTGTAGACTTAGAGAAAGCTTTTGACAATGTTGACTGGAATACTCTCTTTCAAATTCTGAAGGTGGCAGGGGTAAAATACAGGGAGCGAAAGGCTATTTACAATTTGTAGAGAAACCAGATGGCAGTTATAAGAGTCGAGGGACATGAAAGGGAAGCAGTGGTTGGGAAGGGAGTAAGACAGGGTTGCAGCCTCTCCCCGATGTTATTCAATCTGTATATTGAGCAAGCACTAAAGGAAGCAAAAGAAAAAATTGGAGTAGGTATTAAAATTCTTGGAGAAGAAGTAAAAACTTCGAGGTTCGCCGATGACATTGTAATTCTGTCAGAGACGGCAAAGGACTTGGAAAAGCAGTTCAACGGAATGGACAGCGTCTTGAAAGGAGGATATAAGATGAACATCAACAAAAGCAAAACGAGGATAATGAAATGTAGTCAAATTAAATCGGTTGATGCTGAGGGAATTAGATTACGAAATGAGACACTTAAAGTAGTAAAGGAGTTTTGCTATTTAGGAAGTAAAATAACTGATGATGGTCGAAGTAGAGAGGATATAAAATGTAGACTGGCAATGGCAAGGAAAGCGTTTCTGAAGAAGAGAAATTTGTTAACATCGAATATAGATTTATGTATCAGGAAGTCGTTTCTGAAAGTATTTGTTTGGAGTGTAGCCTCGTATGGAAGTGAAACGTGGACGATAAATACACTCCTGGAAATTGAAATAAGAACACTGTGAATTCATTGTCCCAGGAAGGGGAAACTTTATTGACACATTCCTGGGGTCAGATACATCACATGATCACACTGACAGAACCACAGGCACATAGGCACAGGCAACAGAGCATGCACAATGTCGGCACTAGTACAGTGTATATCCACCTTTCGCAGCAATGCAGGCTGCTATTACCCCATGGTGACGATCGTAGAGATGTTGGATGTAGTCCTGTGGAACGGCTTGCCATGCCATTTCCACCTGGCGCCTCAGTTGGACCAGCGTTCGTGCTGGACGTGCAGACCGCGTGAGACGACGCTTCATCCAGTCCCAAACATGCTCAATGGGGGACAGATCCGGAGATCTTGCTGGCCAGGGTAGTTGACTTACACCTTCTAGAGCACGTTGGGTGGCACGGGATACATGCGGACGTGCATTGTCCTGTTGGAACAGCAAGTTCCCTTGCCGGTCTAGGAATGGTAGAACGATGGGTTCGATGACGCTTTGGATGTACCGTGCACTATTCAGTGTCCCCTCGACATTCACCAGAGGTGTACGGCCAGTGTAGGAGATCGCTCCCTACACCATGATGCCGGGTGTTGGCCCTGTGTGCCTCGGTCGTATGCAGTCCTGATTGTGGCGCTCACCTGCACGGCGCCAAACACGCATACGACCATCATTGGCACCAAGGCAGAAGCGACTCATCGCTGAAGACGACACGTCTCCATTCGTCCCTCCATTCACGCCTGTCGCGACACCACTGGAGACGGGCTGCACGATGTTGGGGCGTGAGCGGAAGATGGTCTAACGGTGTGCGGGACCGTAGCCTAGCTTCATGGAGACGGTTGCGAATGGTCCTCGCCGATACCCCAGGAGCAACAGTGTCCCTAATTTGCTGGGAAGTAGCGGTGCGGTCCCCTACGGCACTGCGTAGGATCCTACGGTCTTGTCGTGCATCCGTGCGTCGCTGCAGTCCGGTCCCAGGTCGACGGGCACGTGCACCTTCCGCCGACCACTGGCGACAACATCGATGTACTTTGGAGATCTCACGCCCCACGTGTTGAGCAATTCGGCGGTACGTCCACCCGGCCTCCCGCATGCCCACTATACGCCCTCGCTCAAAGTCCGTCAACTGCACATACGGTTCACGTCCACGCTGTCGCGGCATGCTACCAGTGTTAAAGACTGCGATGTAGCTCCGTATGCCACGGCAAACTGGCTGACACTGACGGCGGCGGTGCACAAATGCTGCGCAGGTAGCGCCATTCGACGGCCAACACCGCGGTTCCTGGTGTGTCCGCTGTGCCGTGCGTGTGATCATTGCTTGTACAGCACTCTCGCAGTGTCCGGAGCAAGTATGGTGGGTCTGACACACCGGTGTCAATGTGTTCTTTTTTCCATTTCCAGGAGTGTAGTTTAGACAAGAAGAGAATAGAAGCTTTCGAAATGTAGTGCTACAGAAGAATGCTGAAGATAAGGTGGATATATCACGTAACTAATGAGGAGGTATTGAATAGGTTTGGGGAGAAGAAAAGTTTGTGGCACAACTTGACTAGAAGAAGGGGTCGGTTGGTAGGACATGTTCTGAGACATCGAGGCATCACCAATTTAGTATTGGACGGCAGCGTGGAGGGTAAAAATTGTAGAGGGAGACCAAGAGATGAATACACTAAGCAGATTCAGAAGGATGTAGGTTGCAGTAGGTACTGGGAGATGAAACTTGCACAGGATAGAGTAGCATGGAGAGCTGCATCAAACCAGTCTCAGGACTGAAGACAACAACAACAACCGGAATTCGAAACCGAGATACCAGCCTTTGAGGAGAACTTTAAAGAGTTCGGAATATTGATGAAAACAACAAAATGAGAAAACTGTATCGTCCTGGGAGGGATAAAACCCTTGAAATAGAGATCGAATTCAAATCTCAGTCTGGCACTAAAATTACTATCAATATCTATTGTTCATATAAAATAAGAAATACGCGCTCCCTGTAATTATAGGACGATTGGTCCATACAATTTAAAAAAAAAGGTCATCAGAAGTGAAGGAAGTCTATTTGTGTCCGCTATTAATGACCGCCTGAGGTGGGAATCGATGGCGGAACTTTAACTTGCCAAGCAAGCACGAACCCACCAGATGTCATGTTTTGTTTTAAGCTGTTTCAAATTTTTCTTGCTAATAAACGTAATTTGTTGAAAAGTAAATGAGTCATCTACACGCAGTGTCGATCGGAGCCCTTGTGATGTTTGGGGATGTTTAAATGAAGGGAATCTTCTGCTGCATTGAAACAAAACAACTCTTACATAGCTTAATGATCTAAATTCTTGAATATGCGTTGCTCCCCGATTGAGTTATAATTTTAACTATACCACCACCAGTAAGAAGGTTACGTTGCAAGAGAACATTTATACATGAAGCCTATCAGTTGCCTTTAATTGCGAATCAATGTATAAGAGCTTTTCAAATGAGAAAGGTAATACCTTTTTTTATAGAAAATGGAAAACACTGCAAGCCCAAAGGGCTATCGTAAGTTCACTTACAGACAGTTTTAAAACATTGCCCAAATATATTCGTTTAAAAGAAACAGTAACCCTACATACGGACTCCCAGCTCACGGCATCGGCCAAGTACGGACATGAGCGTCCTGCGGGGCAGCCAACACGGGCCGCACCTGGTTGTGTCACTCGGGCCCGATTTATCGGCCCTACCGAGGGCGCGAAGTACAGTAGGTGCGTCCGACTTCACTTCCCGGGTACCCCTCCCCCCAAACGGATAACTTAGAGGGCACCTGGGCCTTAACATAACGTACAGTTCCGTCAGATGCAAGAACAAGCGAGAACCCGAAGGTGTAGCCCAGACCCACCACCTAGGCACACATGTAGAACAAATTGTCAACAATTATAGCCCAACAAATCGCGTTCGCTGACGCAGCAACAACACGCTACCACCAAATGCCTCAAACATTGCTATATTAATAAAACCAATATCAATCACTTGAACAGTTTTAAATAAAAAGGCATAGTAGCAGTATCAAAGAGTTAAAACAAATTTCCACTGCTAAATTTAACTTCCAAGTAACACTTAAAGACTCAGGATTGAGATATTTTAAGTAACCGATTGAGCTCACTTCCACACGTTATGCCCCCCAAAAAACACTAAATGATATTTTATCCTTATGATAATCGAGACCTTGTTGGATATCTACTTTCAGACCTCCGCACAAGTGTCTCCGTGAGACTTGGGTACATCATAGAGTTCAAAATCCACAATACTGTCTGGAACAAATTAAAAACACTCAGTTATAAAACATTATACACAATAAGCCCCACGGCTTGGATGGTAAGGCAGAATGCCGATGCTACTAGACACCAAGCAACAACAGTTCGATCAGAATGGTGCAAAAAATTGCGTAGCGTCCGATCACAACACTGATTACTAACAGATTTTCATAACTGAGCACTCGCTAATAGTTTGTCTCGGGTGAGGTACACATGCAATACGAAAAGCAGAAAATGCATGGCCAGTGAAAGACATAAATAGAATTGTGTCACCTTATCAGGTCAGCTAAATAATCGTCCAACAGTATGAGACAAGTGGGTCACCAGTACAATCTCCCAGTAAAATGTAATCGGCTAACGGCCACCAACTGCTTGGCTGCGCAGACCATCTCAAGACACAGACGCCTGTACAATGCCTTTTCCAAAACACCTCTTCACCGGCCGGGTTTCCTCTCCCCCTCGGCAATCACATCGTCTTCTCCCACCTACAAAAACCCCTCGCGCTCGCCCGTCGATCCGCTCACCGGCGTGCCACCTCTCGACCGACTCCCAAGCGCTGAAAAATTAGCATCTCCCAACGAATACCAATCGCTGCAAAACCGGCATGACTCACGATAATCCCCTCAAACAGTGCTTGTCCACCACCCACCTGAGTAGACAGGACGGCATGCCGGCCAACCACTGCTACACAGTAGCCCAGGTCCCAGCCTGTTTCGGACCCTAGTTACCATCGTAACGGACCCACCTTGACCACAGCTCAGCTGCTCTGGTCAGTAACTACATCGACTTGCTACAGAAATAAACATTATAAAATAGGAGAAGAGTGACCTCCTCAATCATCAATCCCAACCGATACACGAATCAAGTCTACATTACACATGCATTACTTTATCAACAGAAAATATGTGTATCACATTATAAAATTAATTCAAGTGCTTAATATAAATGGATCATCAGGCTGGCTATAGTCGGACACGTTTCATCAATTTACAACTCGGTAAAAAATTTAAGTCGAGGTTGTCGTACTCAGAAGGGTTATAGAGCGGCAAACCATAAAGTTTTGAACACCCACTATCCTACCGTTAATTACCAGAGGGGTAAGGAGGTAATGGGACAGTGGTAATGTTCCTATTTGGCTATTTTTATTTATTAATTTCATGTCCTAGGTATGTGGGCTAAGCCGCGCGGGATTAGCCGAGCGGTCTCAGGCGCTGCAGTCATGGACTGTGCGGCTGGTCCTCCCACAGGTACGGGTGTGTGTGTGTTTGTCCTTAGGATAATTTAGGTTAAGTAGTGTGTAAGATTAGGGACTGATGATATTAGCAGTTAAGTCCCATAAGAGTTCACACACATTTTTAACATGTGGGCTAAGCCACCACTCTCATACGTCCATTTGTGCATAATTTAAGTCAGTTGCAATAAAAAATACACAACCTCATTTGTTCACAGCCCCAGGATATAGTCAGCAGCTGTCCCATTCTGTCAGGCACTCATTCCTGTGAGATAATTATTCACTCCATTGTAAAATCACCGACTCACTCATTTAGCCACGCGATAGTTGTCTATACGAACACTCAACTCTGCCATATACCATGACACAAGTATACTGTTGTGGTTGGCAGGAGAGCCAACCAGGGTTAGTAAAGGAGGCCGAAATGCACGCGTTTTAGCTCACGCAGGCTGGCGTGAGGCCTGGAATATGACAAGGGCATTAGAATTGAGAAAAACGGACGTAGCTGGTGGAATACTTAACTTTAATCCATTCATGGAGAACGTCGCTCTTTATGGTACATGATTCACAATATCAATAGTACGGATACTGGCGCCTTGCTAGGTCGTAGCAAATAACGTAGCTGAAGGCTATGCTAACTATCGTCTCGGCAAATGAGAGCGTAGCAGTCAGTGAACCATCGCTAGCAAAGTCGGCTGTACAACTGGGCGAGTGCCAAGAAGTCTCTCTAGACCTGCCGTGTGGCGGCGCTCGGTCTGCAATCATTGATAGTGGCGACACGCGGGTCCGACGTATACTACCGGACCGCGGCCGATTTAAAGGCTACCACCTAGCAAGTGTGGTGTCTGGCGGTGACACCACATTCCTCCCCCGCAAATCGGCGTACGGTTGTGGCATAAGGCTTCCGCCCGCCGTGGGGAGGACCGCATGTTGACGTATGCGACGAGGTGGGGAGCCTAACAACAGGCGAGGCTGTGCCACCCGCACCCTGCCATTCGGACCGCGGGGAGCTAGGAAACGCCTGAAAACCTGCTCCAGGGTGCACGCCAACATGCGGTGTATGCGACCGTAAAGAGACAGGAGGGGCCGAAGGGTCGACCTCCATCGGGCCGGGTCACCCGACGGGCGAAGACGACATATAGTCCGGAGCGGGCAAGAGTTCCATGTCGGAGGACAACTGGTCACGGGAAGCGATCGGCGGCGCGTGACCCAGTGAGGCTCCCGGCGGTTGCAGCGACGCGTTCACTGCGGGCGTCGCCCGCGGGAGAACAGGCGGCGTCGGCGGAGGCGGAGGCGGCGGCGGCGGCGCGTCGCCATGGGGCAAAATGGAAGGCAGCGTCGGTAACACCTGGGGCGGAGGCGAGCCAGTAGATGGGTCCCCGGGGCGCTGACCGGACGGCACCGTCGCTGAAAGCAGACGGCGAGCGGCACATCCCGTGCGACGACAGAGGCACAGCTGATTGAGATGCCGGCGCACCTCACCAGATGCCCCCAAAACGACATAAATAGCGCGTCCGAGGCAGCGAAGAATGCGCCCTTCGAGCCAACGCCGTGAACCTCGGTAGTGGCGATAGCAGACAACGTCGCCTGGAGCGAAAGCAGGTGTCTGCCGCTGCACAGGAACCTGATGCGGCGGATGGAGCAAAGACATCAAGGTTCGATGAGGGCGACCGTGGAGCAACTCAGCTGGCGAGCGACCATCTCGGGGCTGAGAGCGATACGAGGACAAAAAGAACAATAACGCGTCCTCCCGAGAATGCGACTCTTTCAACTTCAACATCTGTGACTTGAAAGTCCTGACCAATCGTTCAGGGGCACCGTTTGACTGTGGCGGACGTGAGATGTTGAATACCATTGGCCTTGCAGAATGACTGAAATTCTGCGGACATGAATTGTGGGCCACTGTCGGAAACAATAGTCTGTGGAAGACCTTCAATGCAAAAGATAGCGGATAAAGCTTTGATGGTGGCAAATGACGTCGTGGAAGACATCCAGACAACGAAAGGAAAATTACTGAATGAATCTACCATAACCAACCATCGAGCATTCCAGAATGGACCAGCAAAATCGATGTGTAAGCGTTGCCATGGGGATGTGGCTTTTGGCCATGCAAAGAACTTCCGCGGTGGCGCTGATTGTTGTTCGGCACACACCATGCAAGAAGAGCACATATTCGTAATCGCGGCATCGATTCCGAACCAAGTACAGTGCTGACGAGCAAGTTGTTTCGTTCTTACTATACCCCAATGTCCTTGGTGGAGAAGCTGTAAGACAGAGGACTGTAACGAACGTGGGACCACGACCCTGGACTGATCATTATCAGAACGCAACAGCAAAACACCACGTCGTACAAAAAGTCTCTCCTCGTGAGCAAAATATCGTCGAACCAACGGGTCTCCAATCCGTGACTTTGACAAGGGCCATTGCGTAGCAACAAAACGCAGAACGGGAGCAAGGACAGGGTCGGCAGCTGTGGCTGTAGCTACACGACGAAAATCAATGGGAATCGATTCGACTACGTCATCGGTTTCCGCATCAATGAACATGCAAGCAAGTTCGGAGGAATCGAATGCCCTATCGTCAGCAACAGGTAAGCGGGACAACGCATCGGAGTTTCCGTGCTTAGCAGTGGACCGATACAAGATATCGTAGCGGTACTGCGAGAGGAATATAGACCAGCGAATGAATTTCTGCGCTGTACGTGGAGGTACAGGCTTGGTCGGATGAAAAAGTGATGTCAAAGGTTTGTGGTCTGTGATTATGGTAAAGTGACGACCATACAAGAAATCATGAAACTTTGTAACACCACATACGAGAGCCAATGCTTCTTTCTCGATCGGTGAATAATTTCTTTGAGCAGACGAGAGCAATTTGGACGCAAAGGCAATAAGGCGATCGTGCGATCCATCTTTGTGCGCAAGCACAGCACCGATCCCGCAATCCGATTCATCCACCATCAACAAAAGGGGCTTCTGGGGATCGGTTGGCGTAAGGCAAGTATTGGAAAACAACGCCGATTTCAACCGGCGAAAGGCGCGGTCGCATTCCGTCGTCCAGACAAACGGAACACCTTTACGGCGTAAGCGATGAAGCGGAGCTGAAATGGAAGAGGCCTGTGGCACATAGCGATGGTAGTAATTCATTTTTCCCAGCACACTCTGTAGCTGCTTCAAATTCTGCGGCGACGGCAAGTCTTGTATGGCACGAAGGTGCGTGGGACTGGGATGTATGCCTTGGGCATTGAGTACATGTCCCAAGTATGGCAAGTTCCGAGCAAAAAACACACATTTGTCCTTCCGCAAGCGAAGACCATTTTGTCGCAAGACCTGAAATAATGTTCGGAGATTGGCCAAATGTTCTTCTTCCGTCTTTCCAGAGATCACAATATCGTCCAGATAATTTGCTGCAGTAGGGACCGACGCACAAACAGTTTGTAGATATTGCTGGAACAATGCAGGGGCGGATGCACACCCGAAGAGCAGTCGTTTGAATCGATACAAACCAAGATGCGTGTTAACCACCAAAACGCGCTGGGATTCTACGTCCACCGGTATTTGCAAGTACGCATCTGCGAGGTCCAACTTCGAAAAATGTTTACCCGGGCACAGTTTGTCAAAAAGATCTTCCGGGCGGAGTAAAGGAAAAGTTGCAATCACTAGTTGTGGATTCACTGTTGCGTTGAAGTCCACACAAAGTCTCAACTTTCCGGAAGGTTATGGCAAAATTACTAAGGGTGATGCCCAGAGAGAAGCCTGCACACGTTCAATTACGCCTTCTGATGCCAATTTGTGTAATTGTTTTGCGACCTCATCACGCAATGCGTGGGGAACATTGCGCTCTCTGAAAAATTTCGGTTGCGCGTTTACTTTCAGTTCCAAATGTGCTTTATAATTCTTAGCGCAACCGAGGCCCGGTGCAAAAATGTCTGCAAATTCTTCACATAGACGAGAAACACTGTCTGAAGGCACAGTCTGGTTCACTGATAGGACCTTATTTACTATAGACAAGTTAAACAACTGAAATAAATCGAAACCAAACAAGTTCAATGCAGAAGAAGAACGAAGGACGTAAAATGACAAGTTGTGTTTGTCCTTTGTATGTTGCAAGAAGGCTGCGCTGTCCTACCACAGGGATCTTTTGTCCAGAATAGGTGGTTAACCGAACATTTGCGGCACGCAACGGAGGTGTGCCCAGCAGTTTGTAAGTGTCTTGATTGATCAATGAAACTGCAGCTCCGGTATCGAGCTTTGCCGTTAATGTCCAAGTCCACAAAAAGTTTATTGTCCTGCTGACGACAAGAGCGACTGTCTCGTGCAGCGTGAACTGACACTGGTACATAATCACTTGCGACTTGACGGGATTTCCGGCGATGTCGACGCACACTATTTTTGGGACGAACACAGTTACTGGTAGAGAGAGTGGCACTGCGCGGAGTGGAATGAACTACATGAATTTCCATGGGCGAAGTTTCGCGAGCCTGAGTATCCTTGGTTCGATTCCGATTCCGGCGCGAAGCAAAGGGCCTGGAACTGTTTTGAGCTTCCGATCTGAGCTTTTTCTGGCAAACACTCTGAACATATCCTTTTTTATGACAATAAAAGCAAATAGCTTGGCGTGACGGGCAATTCTCACGCGAATGTTTAGTAGCACACCGCGAGCATGATTTGATCAGTGCATTTGCTTGCCTGCGCGGCACACGTGGCTGAGAGCCTGGCGGCAGCGGCGCGGCCGGGCGTGAGGGCTGTTTACTGCACCGTGCAGCTTGCCCGGCGAGCCGGTTAACCTGACACTGCTGGCGAAGTTTCAAATGATTCCTGAGCAAAGTCAAGTGTGTCCTGCCGATCCAATGTGTCCATCACTTGTTGAAGGGAGGGATTTGCTAGTTTCAAAATCTGTACCCTTATACGAACATCAGAAACGTTCTGTGCAATTGCATCACGTACCATAGTATCTGAATAATGGAGTCCACATTGTCACTCAAAAGCACAATCCCTAGTAAAGCCTTGCAAGGTTGCAACCCACTCCCGATTAGTCTGACCTGCCGTACGTTTTGTACGAAAGAAGGTATACCTTTTTGCAACTACATTGATTGATTCTTTGAAATATGCATCTAATGCAGACAAAATTTCTTCGTAGGACAGAGTTGCTACGTCGCGTCGGAGAAATAATTTGACTATCACACGGTACGTGGACACTCCGACGGAAGACAACAGAAATGGTTGCCGCTCGTTACCTTGATTTATGTAGGCGGCGAGATGGAATCCAAATTGGTGGGACCACTCCGTCCAGCTTTCCAGTGCAGCATCAAAAGGTCGAAAAGTGGGTGCAACAGCGTGTTGTGGCTGCGTTAGCGGTGAAGCGGCTGCTGCCGCATCGTTTTGCATTGCACGTTGACCCTGGACAAGCTGTCCAAGGGCATCCAGTAAGGCCTGCGTCTGCTGATTCTGTAAGCGATAAAATTCGGACAGTACATCTGGAGATTGTGGCGAAGCCATTACGCAAGTAAATCAGGGCACTTTAGAAGAGGACACGGTATTGCCTCCTCGCCAATGTCGTGGTTGGCAGGAGAGCCAACCGTATGGTTAAAGGAGGCCGAAATGCACGCGTTTTAGCTCACGCAGGCTGGCGTGAGGTCTGGAACATGGCAAGGGCATTAGAATTGAGAAAAACGGACGTAGCTGGTGGAATACTTAACTTTAATCCATTCATGGAGAACGTCGCTCTTTATGGTACATGGTTCACAATATCAATAGTACAGATACTGGCGCCTTGCTAGGTCGTAGCAAATAACGTAGCTGAAGGCTATGCTAACTATCGTCTCGGCAAATGAGAGCGTAGAAGTCAGTGAACCATCGCTAGCAAAGTCGGCTGTACAACTGGGCGAGTGCTAGGAAGTCTCTCTAGACCTTCCGTGTGGCGGCGCTCGGTCTGCAATCACTGATAGTGGCGATTCGCGGGTCCGACGTATACTACCGGACCGCGGCCGATTTAAAGGCTACCACCTAGCAAGTGGGGTGTCTGACGGTGACACCACATATACAATGCCTTTTTTTCACAAAGGACAAGTTCTCATCAAAATATTTACATAACACAGTGGAAAATCACAGTAATTACACCATAACATTGAAGTGTGTTTTAAGAATTCTTGTAAACCAAACTATGCACAGCCATCAACATTAAAAATGTGTGCAAACTAGACAAGACAATATCACCAGACACACATGAACTGTTTGACAAGATACGAAAAATTGTGACCAAATTGATCAATTAATATGACAAGGGAACACTTCCACTTAACTGCGAACATATAATACGCCAAGGAAGTACCATTTAAAACAATTAATCAGTCTACAAGAAATATACCGCCCAGACGAAGTAAATAATGAAAATGGTCATCCCAAAAGTATGCAAATGAATAACGCTAACATGAATAATATCATAAAATAAACACAAATTGTGCTGGCATAACCTGGCACCAGCACACCGTGTGGCATAGAGGTTACAACAAGATCGACAGAGGCCAAAAACAGACTCACAGGACACGTGCCGCCAATGCCCCCTCAGCCGACAGTATTTAGATAGCCATCATGGACAGAGTGGCAGTTAGTTCGAGTCTGTCGCACAGAGTGAGTTCCATCATGTAACCAAGTCGGATCCGCAGTCACAGCCTGTAGCTCAGAATCAGTCAGTACATAGCAAACAGAACAGTGTACATAGCAGACTTTGTACTTCACCAGCAGTGAGGCTACTGTGGGATAGAACAGAGAACTTGTACCATAGCACATGGGAGCTTAAGTTAAGTAGCTCTTTGTTTCTGTTGATAAAGAACCCAGTTAATAATTGCTTCCAGTTTGTGTTGTTGTTGTTGTGGTCTTCAGTCCTGAGACTGGTTTGATGCAGCTCTCCAAGCTACTCTATCCTGTGCAAGCTTCTTCATCTCCCAATACTTACTGCAACCTACATCCTTCTGAATCTGCTTAGTGTATTCATCTCTTGGTCTCCCTCTACGATTTTTACCCTCCACGCTGCCCTCCAATGCTAAATTTGTGATCCCTTGATGCATCAAAACATGTCCTACCTACCGGTCCCTTCTTTTTGTCAAGTTGTGCCACAAACTCCTCTTCTCCCCAATTCTATTCAATACCTCCTCATTTGTTATGTGATCTACCCATATAATCTTCAGCATTCTTCTGTAGCATTACATTTCGAAAGCTTCTATTCTCTTCTTGTCCAAACTAGTTATCGTCCATGTTTCCCTTCCATACAAGGCTACACTCCATACAAATACTTTCAGAAACGACTTCCTGACACTTAAATCTATACTCGATGTTAACAAATTTCTCTTCTTCAGAAACGATTTCCTTGCCATTGCCAGTATAAATTTTATATCCTCTCTACTTCGACCATCATCAGTTATTTTACTCCCTAAATAGCAAAACTCCTTTACTACTTTAAGTGTCTCATTTCCTAATCTAATTCCTTCAGCATCACCCGATTTAATTTGACTGCATTCCATTATCCTCGTTTTGCTTTTGTTGATGTTCATCTTATATCCTCCTTTCAAGACACTGTCCATTCCGTTCAACTGCTCTTCCAAGTCCCTTGCTGTCATAGAAAGAGAATACTGGCCACCACACAACATCCTCTCTTTGCTCCCATGGTACAGCTCTACAGAGACAATGAGGCGACATAAAACAAATCTACAAGAATTCAAATCATTAAATACGAAAATAATGAGAGATAAAGAATTCACAGTGCATAAGGCGGAATACATGGGGGAAAAGGCTGTCCAGGAAATGTGCAAATGACTGTTTATAACAGGAATCTGTGACGCAAATAGCATCATAAAATTACATAACTTGTCAAGATTCCACCTCATAAAATATGGTCACACAGTGCACATGAAATAAAAGAAATCCGCCTAAAAAAAAGGACTATGATTGATGCAGATGCCTAAGTCTGTGCGCTGTGGTGTCATATATCGTCATACGGCTTCAACACTACTGACACACAGCACACAGCAGAGATTGACATTGGTGAGGCGATGGGGGTGGTGTTGTTCTGGTCGTAGGCGACTGGCCCCCTGCCCTCCCATTGCCCACGCTGTAGCGTCCATCATCGTGCAATGATGCTCCATTTGGCTGGCGTTGTGACAACCCCTCGCTGGTCGCTGCATTCCGGGGATGTAGCAGTACAATGGGCGTCACAGAGGTCGCAAGATGAGTGGATTCTATCTTGAGGTGTTCAGGTTCATGTACAAGGCGTGTACCGTTTGCTCAGTGGCACAACGAGGTGGTAGTAGACCACGTGATATTACTCCCGATGCCAAGTGACTACTCAACTACTGTGCGAGGTGGCGCAGTGGCTAGCACACTGGACTCGCGTTCGGGAGGACGACGGTTGAAATCCCGCGTCCGGCCATCCTGATTTAGGTTTTCCGTGATTTCCCTGAATCATTCCATTCAAATTCCGGGATGGTTCCTTTGAAAGGCAAGGTCGACTTCCTTCCCTAATCCGATGAGACCAATGACCTCGCTGTCTGGTTTCCTCCCCCAAACAACCCAACACCGCTACTCATCTGTTCACAAACAGGGAGTTGCATGTTAGTGCTCTCAGAGCGAATTTTTATAATATTACTGGAACGGGAATCGCCTAATGCGGCCTTTCAACCGTAGGAAATGAGAAAGTTATTGCTCGAACCGAGACGAATCGGCTAAGAAAATGGATGGTCCTTTCCAAACAGAGAAGAATGGCAGATTAGATTCCTTGGCGGAGTTGTAGTGTGTACCCCCCACGGACTACCCATAACGTTTTTGTACAAGAAATGCTTATCGCTTGGTGGCCAGACTTCACAATTCCTATCAGGTGGTGGTGGTGGTGGTTAGTGTTTAACGTCCCGTCGACAACGAGGTCATTAGAGACGGAGCGCAAGCTCGGGTTAGGGAAGGATTGGGAAGGAAATCGGCCGAGCCCTTTCAAAGGAACCATCCCGGCATTTGCCTGAAACGATTTAGGGAAATCACTCCTATCAGGCCAGTCAGCCGTTCGGCAGCAAGTCACGTCAGTACCTGGGACCGGCTCAGCTGGAGTCACTTGTCAAGCGGCTTGGCGCGAGTGGTGGCTTGGTTCACTGGACTCCCGGTAAGCTACGGAACTTGCTGCGTCCTCCTTTGTGAGCTGTCGCGCGAGGCCCTCGGAGACTGCACCTGGCACCAACTGGCCGCGTTAAACCTTCGCTCATGCACCGGGCTGGGCACGCCCTTGTTGACACGTTGTGTCGCGCCGAGTCTGCTGCTCCCACTGGACGAGCCCTTAGCGTGTCCTGTTTTGTCAGCTGCTGGCGATCAAAGGGTTTGTACACAGTAGTATACAAAGTCGAGGGATTCTTATATCTAGTTAATGTCTACAGACGGTTGAGGGATTTTGTATATAAACAATTGAGATACATTTCTTGTCTGTAGACACGCTTTTGTTACAAAATCGTAGAACTTTTGACACCCATTTGAAATGTGAGAAATGAGACAATTACTAGACAATGTTGTCTAACATTTCGTAGTGTGGACGCTTTTGTAGTAGGAGTGTTGGTAAAATATCGATATATTTCTGAGATACTTTCTCACCAATATATCGATATACTGGCATCGAAATGGCAATATCGAGTGCTGATATTTTCATCTTATATTCCTTTCGCAATGTTCGATAAATATTTGAAGCTGTTCTTTTGAAATTGTAGAAGAATATAATTTTACTTTCACTGTGTGAAGGAGTCTTACTACTTCTTGAGCTTCCTCTTTGACTGTGTGAAGCAAGTAGAGATCGCAACAAAGAAGCAGTCCGATTTCGCAGGGAGGTGCGATGTGAATGGAATAACAAGATATCCCATGTAAAGAAATAGCACATGAGTTACGTTGAAAAACATTTTGTAACGCAACTAGTGTGCTATTTCTTCAAGTTGACATTCTTCAATAATAGTTGCTGACACTGACGAATAAAAGTCTGAATGACAAGATTGGTCTTTACGGTGGGCGGAACCGTATGAGGGGAAACGCTGACGTAATCGGCGCTCGTTGCTACCAACAGAGACTGCGATGTTTAACTTCACCACGCAATTTTGAGACTACAGCTGCTAGGTTGCTGGCATATGCAGAAATGAAAAAACAGGGAAGTCGATGTGAAGTGTTCCAGGCAAATCCGATATGTGACGAACCAAACGACGGACACAGACACTTTTTATTGTACCACTTTCCAACAATTACCATTGTTAGCAAAGCGGTTCCCGCCAAGCGTGAACGTGCATCGTTTTTCTTTTAATTCTTGCTCTAACGGGTATAAGCAGGCTGCTAGCTTGTTGATGTACAGAACATCTAATTATAAATCAATATATAAATTTACAGCTACAAAACTGGCAGTATACTTACAAAGTGCAGGCGACTATTTTTTTTTTTTGGCTGGTACGTAATAATTTTTCCGTCAGTATATCGATAAATTGAAAATGGTATCGATACATCTGATTACCGATATTTTTAAATATATCAACAGCCCTAGATGGTAGACATGGCCCCCGGTTATTCTCATTGTGCTCTTGAAAACGGATCGTCGTTTGTTTAACTATTATTTTTGTTTTCTTAGTATTAAACATCGCTTATCAAGATGTGGTCAGCGGACAAAGTGTTGCAGCCGACTGAAGGTTTTCACGTGACATCATACTTGTGGGAAGTTAGCAACAACGAATACTAAAAACGCAACAACAAGAAGTTGGTTGTCGAAGAACTGGTCAAATAATATTGAGTCTCAGTCAGTGATGTTAAAAAAAAAAGAAAGAAAAGATATGCTGCTTCTAGTTTCAAAGTCGTAAGTTCGATGACAGGAGGAACAAGCCTTCTTGTCAGGTAAATACAGGGTTACAAGTACAAAATCAAACAGGGGTAGTGCAGGAGTAGGTTTAATAATGAACAAAAAAAACAGGAGCGCTGGTAAGCTACTACGAACAGCATTATTGCAGCCAAGATAGAAACGAAGCCCACGCCTACACAGTAGTACAAGTTTATATGCCAACTAGCTACACAGATGATGAAGAGATTGAATAAATGTATGATGAGATAAAAGAAATTATTCAGGCAGTGAAGGGAGATGAAAATTTAATGTCGTGGGGGACTAAATTCGATAGTAGGAAAAGGAAGAGATGGAAAAGCAGTAGGTGAATATGGAATGGAGATAAGGAATGAAAGAGGAAGGCGCCTGGTAGAATTTTGCACAGAGCATAACTTAATCACAGCTAACACTTGGTTTGAGAATCATGAAAGAAAGCTGTATACGTGGAAGAGGCCTTGAGACACTGGAGGTTTCCGATAGATTATACAATGGTTAGACAGAGATTTAGGAACCGGGTTTTAAATTGTGAGACATTTCCAGGTGCAGATGTGGACTTTGACCACAATCTATTGGTTATGAAATATAGATTAAAACTAAAGAAGCTGCAAAAAGGTGGGACTTTAAGGAGATGGGATCTGGATAAACTGCAAGAACCAGAGGTTGTAGAGACTTTCGGACAGAGCATTAGGCAACGATTGACAAGAACAGGGGAAAGAAATACAGTAGAAGAAGAATGGGTAGCTTTGAGAGATGAAATTGTAAAGGCAGCAGAGGATCAAGTAGGTAAAAAGACGAGGGCTAGTAGAAATCCTTGGGTAACAGAAGAGATATTGAACTTAAAGCATAAAATATAAAAATGTAGTAAATGAAGTAGGCAAAAAGGAATAAAACGTCTCAAAAATGAGCTCGACAGGAAGTGCAAAATGGCTAAGTAGGGATGGCTAGAGGACAAGTGTGAGGAAGTAGAAGCACGTATCAGTATGGGTGAGATAGATATTGCCTACAGGAAAATCAAATGGACCTTTGGAGAAAAGAGAACCACCTGTATTAATATCAAGCGCCCACATGGAAAACCAGTTCTAAGCAAAGAAGGGAAAGCAGAAAGGTGGAAAGGATATATAGAGAGTGTATACAAGGGCAATGTACGAGGGCTATCCACAAAGTACATTACGTTTTGGAATTAAAAATAAATAACGTATTGGAATTTTTTAAAATTATATACAGATGAAAGCCACACTTAAATACTACTTTTCTACATATTTGCCATTTAAATTAAGGCACTTATCGTAGCGATGGACGAGCTTGGAAATTCCTTCGTCGTAAAATTCGGCCGCCTGCGCCTTCAACAACGTCGTTACCTCTTCTTGAAGCTGCGCGTAGTCATCAAAACGCTGCATAGCCAACCACTTCTTCATTGCTGGGAATAAGTGGAAGTCGCTCGGTGCCAGGTCGGGACTGTACGGCGGATGAGGAAACAACTCCCACTTAAAAGATTCGAGAACTACACGAGTGGCATTTGCCGTGTGGGCCCGGGCGTTGTCGTGAATTAGCAAGATCTTTGAACCCAACTTTCCCCCGCGCTTGTTTTGTATTGCTCTTCTGAGGTTGTGCAGAGTTTAGCAATACCTTTGAGAGTTTATTGTATGTAGTGCCTCTTTCCAGGAAATCCACAAAAATCACACCTCTTCTGTCCCAAAAGACAGTCGCCACGTGGTTGAAGGCGCAGGCGGCCAAATTTTACGACGAAGGAATTTCCAAGCTCGTCCGTCGCTACGATAAGTGCCTTAATTTAAATGACAACTATGTAGAAAGTAGTATTTAAGTGTGGCTTTGATCTGTATATAATAAAAAAATTCCAATACTTTATTTATTTTTAATTCCAAAACGTAATGTACTTTGTGGATAGCCCTCGTACTTGAGTGCGATATTATGGAAATGAAAGAGGACGTAGATGAAGATGAAATGGGAAGTATAATACTGCGTGAAGAATTTGACAGAGCACTGAAAGACCTAAGTCGAAACAAGGCACCAGGAGTAGAAAACATTCCATTAGAGCTACTGACAGCCTTGGGAGAGCCAGTCCTGACAAAACTCTACCACATGGTGAGCAAGATTTATGAGACAGGTGAAATAGCCTCGGACTTCAATAAGAGTATAATAATCCCAAAGAAAGCAGGTATTGACAAGTGTGAAAATTACCTTAGTATCAGTTTAATAAGTCACGGCTGTAAAATACTAACAGAAATTCTTTACAGACGAATGGAAAAAAACTGGTAGAAGCCGACCTCGGGGAGCATCAGTTTGAATTCCGTAGAAATGTTGGAACACGTGAGGCAATACTGACCCAACGACTTATCTTAGAAGATAGATTAAGGAAAGGCCAACCTACGTTTCTAGCATTTGTAGAGGCTTTTGACAAAGTTGACTTCAAATTCTGAAGGTGGGAGGGATCAGATACAGGGAGCGAAATGCTATTTACAATTTGTACAGAAACCAGATGGCTGTTATAAGAGTTGAGGGGCATGAAAGGGAAGCAGTGGTTGGGAAGGGAGTGAGACAGGGTTGCAGCCAATCCCGAATGTTATTCAATTTGTATATTGAGCAACCAGTAAAGGAATCAAAAGAATGATTTGGAGTAGGAATTAAAATGCATGAAAAATAAATAAAAACTTTGACGTTTGGCCGTGACATTGTAATTCTGTCAGAGACAGCAATGGTTCTGGAAGAGCAGTTGAACGGAATGGAAAGTGTCTTCATAGGAGGATGATAGATGAACATCAACAAAAGCACAACTAGATTAGGAAATGAAACCCTTAATGTAGTAGATGTGTTCTGGTATTTAGGGAGCAAAATAACTGATGATGGTCGAAGTAGAGTGGATATAAAATGTAGACTGGCAATGGCAAGAAAAGCATTTCTGACGACGAGAAATTAATTAACATCAGTTATAGATTCAAGTGTCAGGAACTCTTTTCTAAAAGTGTTTATATTGAGTTTAGCCATGTATATATGTTAAACATGGACGATAAATACACTCCTGGAAATGGAAAAAAGAACACATTGACACCGGTGTGTCAGACCCACCATACTTGTTCCAGACACTGCAAGAGGGCTGTACAAGCAATGATCACACGCACGGCACAACGGAAACACCAGGAACCGCGGTGTTGGCCGTCGAATGGCGCTAGCTGCGCAGCATTTGTGCACCGCCGCCGTCAGTGTCAGCCAGTTTGCCGTGGCATACGGAGCTCCATCGCAGTCTTTAACACTGGCACACAGGGCCAACACCCGGCATCATGGTGTGGGGAGCGATCTGCTACACTGGCCGTACACCTCTGGTGATCGTCGAGGGGACACTGAATAATGCACGGTGCATCCAAACCGTCATCGAACCCATCGTTCTACCATTCCTAGACCGGCAAGGGAACTTGCTGTTCCAACAGGACAATGCACGTCCGCATGTATCCCGTGCCACCCAACGTGCTCTAGAAGGTGTAAGTCAACTACCCTGGCCAGCAAGATCTCCGGATCTGTCCCCCATTGAGCATGTTTGGGACTGGATGAAGCGTCGTCTCACGCGGTCTGCACGTCCAGCACGAACGCTGGTCCAACTGAGGCGCCAGGTGGAAATGGCATGGCAGGCAGTTCTACAGGACTACATCCAGCATCTCTACGATCGTCTCCATGGGAGAATAGCAGCCTGCATTGCTGCGAAAGGTGGATATACACTGTACTAGTGCCGACATTGTGCATGCTCTGTTTCCTGTGTCTATGTGCCTGTGGTTCTGTCAGTGTGATCATGTGATGTATCTGACCCCAGGAATGTGTCAATAAAGTTTCCCCTTTCAGGGACAATGAATTCACGGTGTTCTTATTTCAATTTCCAGGAGTGTAGTTTAAACATGACGAGAGTAGAAGCTTTCGAATTGTGGTGCTACAGAAGAATGATAAAGATGAGAGGGGTAGATCAAGTGGCTAATGAAGATGTACTGAGTAGGATTGGGGAGAAGAAGGGATAGGTTGGTAGGAAATGTTCTGAGGCATCAAGGGATCACCAATTTAGTATTGGAGGGCAGGGTGGAGGGTAAAACTCGTAGAGGGAGACCAAGAGATCAATTCACTAAGCAAATTCAGAAGGATGTAGGGTGCAAACCAGTCTCTGGACTGAAGACCACAACAACAAAAGTGTCCGTGATGCTCGTGTTTATGGATAACACACCCGTATGAATGGCACCGATCATAGCAAGTGCACCACCAGAACAAACTCCAGGGAGTTGAGTCTACTGCAGATTAAATGCTTCGATGATTTTTTTTCACTTCTTCAAAAATATATTCACCAGTAATTGTTCCTTTTGACGGTTCTGATGTTAATAATTCTTCCGTTACGCTGAAATCAACATCTGCACTACTAACTAAAATTGCTAATTGAGATGTGTCTGACAAATCAGTGCTCTCTGTCTAAGCGACTACGAATGCTTCGAATGTGAGTCAATATCACACATCATGCCAGTTGTTCGAATGTGTGTCAATATCACACATCATGCCAGTTGTTTGTCTCAGTAAACTAATTTTTGCGAACTCATTTTTTTTATCGGGACATAGCTATGTGCAGCGTCCAAAAGACAGCCCTTTACGAATTCATCTTCAGCAAAATGCTTTAAGTATTGGGTAATTTTTTTACTCGCCACGAAACTAGCTTTAACGGACTGCCGGACTGCGTCCTCAGTTTGGCAAACATTTGCTTTTGCTTATCCAAATAGTAAATTAGTATTTTAATTTTTCCTTTCCGCAATTGCCCTTTAAGCTGTTGTTGAGCAGTGTGTTTCATAGAAAAGTGTCTTTCCATATTATAATCCTTCACAACGGGTAGGGACTCACTGCACAACAATAAAAAATGTTTATCTTTTTACATGCTAAATAAATAATCGTCTGTCTATTTCTCAGCATCTACTTTTCTCGTCTTAATGCCGGACATCTTGTGAATAGACTCAGTAAAGGCGCACGGAAGTACTTGCTCGATATTAACCAACCAATATCACAGAACATTACGCATGAGCCGACAAATGGTAACTAGTTTTTTCACCAAGTTATGGCATCTGTTGCTCAAATCTGCACATTTAGCGGGTAGTTGGTAATTTTAGTGCTATTGTCGTCTGTTACCAACGTTTGCGATTTATCAATGTGGAGCACAGTTGCAGGTAGTAAAGAATGAATAATGTATGTCGATGGTAGACAATGAAAACTTTGTAACTCCACTTTTTTAAATTTTAAAGGGAAGCAGGAACGGTTTCTTGAAAAATAATATAGAGTGATACAGACGAAGTTGTTACATGTGTAACTATATAGTAGAAGCCTATTTATTGACAGATTAGAGAAACCCGTGCAATGGCTAATGGATAATATGAACGCATAGTGTTCGGTTTTTCGGACTGTCCAAAAGAACAGATATTACCCGGAACCCGCAGCTGTGATAAATAACATGTAAATTGAGGGTAGAGGCAGGGGTGAGGGGAGGGGGTAGAGAAAGAAAGGGAAAGGAATTAATGATATCAGCTGCACCGGGACTTCGTGCAAAATAGGCGGCGACGAGTGAAAATGTGTCCCTGACCGGGATTTTCTGCTTAGTAGTCCGTTGCGTTAACAACTGCAGCACCCGGCACAGTTCAAGTGGTTCACATGGCTCTGAGCACTATGCGACTTAACTTCGAAGGTCATCAGTCGCCTAGAACTTAGAACTAATTAAACCTAACTAACCTAAGGACATCACACACATCCATGCCCGAGGCCGGATTCGAACCTGCGACCGTAGCGGTCGCTCGGCTCCAGACTGTAGCGCCTAGAACCGCACGGCCACTCAGGCCGGCCCGGACACAGTGCTTATTGCAAGTGCGCGGACTATCTCGGCACGGTGCCCGGCCATCCCACACTCACACCTAGCGCCACCTATACGCAGACCCCGTCCATCTTCTCCATGTTCAATTATTTTACACTACTGGCCATTAAAATTGCTGCACCACGAAGATGACGTGATACAGACCCGAAATTTAACCTACAGTAAGAAGATACTGCGATATGCAAATGATCAGCTTTTCAGAGCATTCACACAAGGTTGGCGTCGGTGGCGACACCTACAACGGGCTGACATGAGGAAACTTTCCAACCGATTTCTCACACACAAACAGCAGTTGACCGGCGTTGCCTGGTGAAACGCTGTTGTGATGCCTCGTGTAAGGAGGAGAAATAGGTACCATCACGTTTTCGATTTTGATAAAAGTCGGACGGTAGCCTATCGCGATTGCGGTTTATCCTATCGCGAAACTGCTGCTCACGTTGGTCGAGATCCAATGGCTGTTAGAGGAACATGGAATCGGTGGGTTCAGGAGGATAATAAAGAATGCCGTGCTGGATCCCAATGGCCTCGTATCACTAGCACCTTATCCGCATGGCTGTAACGGATCGTGCAGCCACGTCTCGATCCCTGAGTCAACAGATGGGAACGTTTGCAAGACGACAACCATCTGCACGAACAGTTCGACGACGTTTGCAGCAGCATGGACCATCAGCTCGGAGACAATGGCTGCAGTTACGCTCGATGCTGCATCACAGACAGGAGCGCCTGCGCTGGTGTACTCAACGACGAACCTGGCTGCACGAATGGAAAAACATAATTTTTTCGGATGAATCCAGGTTCTGTTTACAGCATATTGATGGTTGCATCCCTGTTTGGCGACATCGCGGTGAACGCACATTGGAAGCGTGTATTCGTCATCGCCATACTGGCGTATCACCCGTCGTGATAGTATGGGATGCCATTGGTTACACGTCTCGGTCACCTCTTGCTCGCATTGACGGCACTCTGAGCAGTGGACGTTACATTTCAGATGTGTTACGACCCGTGGCTCTACCCTTCATTCGATCCCTGCGAAACCCTAAATTTCAGCAGGATAATGCACGACCGCATGTTGCAGGTCCTGTACGGGCCTTTCTGGACACAGAAAATGTTCGACTGCTGCCCTGGCCAGCACATTCTCCAGATCTCTCGCCAATTGAAAACGTCTGGTCAATGGTGACCGAGCAACAATACGCCAGTCACTATTTTTGATGAACTGTGGTATCGTGTTGAAGCTGCATGGGCAGCTGTACCTGTACACGCCATCCAAGCTCTGTTTGACTCAATGCCCAGGCGTATGAAGGCCGTTATTACGTCAGAGGTGGTTGTTCTGGGTACTGATTTTTCAGGGTCTATGCACCCAAATTGCTTGAAAATGTAATCACATGTCAGTTCTAGTATAATATATTGTCCAATGAATACCCGTTTATTATCTGCATTTCTTCTTGGTGTAGCAGTTTTAATGGCCAGTAGTGTAGTTTCCCACCGGACGTCGAACGAAACTGTGCATCCACACCGAAGGTTGTGGATTCATTGCCCATCGAGGTGAATCAATAATATGAAATCGTGATGTCTGTTCTTTCGGATATGTCTGGTTGGCTCAATGGTTAGCGCGCAACTGCCAAGTAAGCAGACTGCAGATTTGAGTCCCAATCTAGCCCACATTTTCACTCCCAGCCGCCGATTCCCCATCAAGTCCCGATGCAGCTGATACCATCAGTTCCTTCCTATTCCTTTCCTTTCTGCAATCAGGACCATGATAGACTCGGATACAGAGATTCATGTAGGGAAACCTTTGTACAACATAAATATCTAACAGTCTATTCCTTGTACCTCTACAAATTAATAACATTCTTTGTGGGCCACAAAAATAATGAATCTAAGTGCTCTGATGTGGATACCCATAACACAAGACAAAAAGATTGCTTCTTCAGAAAGAGAACTAAAGTAGAGACAACATATCATAGTTCTTGGATTGATGGCCAGATACGGTTTAACAAACTGCCAAGTGCTGTAAGATGCCACAGAGGTAAAGTATTCAAAAGAGAATTAAAATCATTCTTAACTCTCAAATGTTGGTACTCACTGAATGAATACTGATATTAAAATGTCGCTATTCTTAAATGTCGGCCTAACTCTTCTATCTTTACGATGTACTATTCTGCAGTGATTGTAATATATATTATTTTTGTAATAACATGCTGTAAATGCAAATACCTATACTATGTAACTCCTACTGTTTTTACATAAATTGTATAAAAATGCTATGACGTTTGCAAAAGTCACCAATTGGTGACTGTATGTGAAAAAAGATAATAAATAAATAAATAAATCCCTCATCCTTCATTTTAAATAATAAGGGTAATGGAGTTATTGGTTACTGGAATTCCGAGCTTTCCATTGCCTACCATCAATATGTGTTCTCAACACTGATACAGAAGCGAAAATATTTCTCCCCGCATCCCTTCAGATTGGTAAGCTGTTTCTCTCACTCTTCGCGCGCACATGAGCGCATGTGCCATAACTTCGTACTCAGATCGAAAACGTGTTTCTCTTTGTTGTTGAAATCCAGCGACGGCAAAATGGTATTGAGCAAGCGCAGAGTAAGCGAAACTTTCACTGGTGTGCGTCATGAGCTGCAAATATGTGGCGCGCCATACGTCGACGGAAATATCGGAAAATGTGTTCGGGCGGAGTACGATGCGAGCGCCTTGCTCTCTCTCCCACGAATTTCTTCCGCGAGCCAGAATGAAATCAACGCGGGCCGAATCCGACTTGTGCTGTAAACAATATGAGCAGATAATAGTTTTGCTCATTTGATTATTATATACGCAAAAACAATTTTCCTTAAGAATGCTGTCATTGGCGCTGTCTATACAAAACGGGAAAACAGTTGAGAGGACGAAATAGCTCTGAAAGGGAAACGGGAACATCGACAGCAAAATTTTGTAAGTTACGAATAATACAAGGTTTCAAATAAAAAAAGCGAATAGTACAAGAGAAGCATTCACAGTGACTGTAAAATCAACACAGAAATAAACCAGTGAAGTACAAGTAATTTCTGGAATATGTCGTTCTTAAGTAAGGATGTCTTCCAGTCTATATAACTACCTTAATTTCCCACCTCCTCCAAGCCTAATAGCAGAACTGCTTTCTAGGTTTTCACTTAAAACTTCCGGGCTGATAGGCCGTGGTCGAAATATAAAACTCTCTTCTGACGTTTCGTCTCCGACTGCGGGAGACATCCTCGGAGGTAAAGCGGCGAACTGCGAAGAGAACTCGAGGAAGCGCTGATTATATAGGCAGTACAGAGGACGCCACTGTCGATCACGTAGCGTCGGCTATGAGATTGATTCTGGTAATGCCAACATTCTCGAGTGAAAGTAATCGATCGTCACGTTTGCGGTGCAAGGCTGACATCCAAATTTTATCCAGTTTAACATCTTCGTCTTTCCTGTTAAAATTATAACGATGTTTATAAATCTCGATAGCGTGCCTAATAATGCGAGGTTTTTGATATGATGCTCCCAAAAAACAGCACTTGTACAATGTCCTAAATACGTTGCAAGTGCCAGCCGTGGCCAGAACCGTGATCAGTGTTGTTGTGAGTGCAGCATGTTGGAGCTAAGTGAATTCGAACGTAGGCAAATTGTTGGTGCTCGTATGTTGGCTGCCTCCGTAACCAAGGTAACCGAAGTGTTTGGTCTTTCAAGGGACACTGTGACGAAGATTTATACAGCATATAGGGAAAGCAGAAAAGCGTCATCCGCTAAGTCACAACGCGAACAAAAGTGTTGTAAGGTGTCAGGCAAATCCAACACCTTCCATGAAAAACCTGACATGATAGCAACTCTGACAGTATGTCACATAGCTCCGAATACATCCTGACATTAAATTAACCAAAGTAATACGATCAACGACTGAGCAAATGGAATACCACAGACTAACACAAGAATGCCTAAATGCATGTCATACCTTCCCACCGCAGTTCCGAGGGGAGAAACGAGAACAGAAGCCGAGAGCAGAATCGTGTTAAGCTAGAAGGCCCTACGATAAGGGACGGACACTCACGTCGCCAGCCGACTGCCAAGATCACCCCCAGCCCATGTTAAAAGATAGAGCCCTCCAGCCCATGTTAAAAGATAGAGTCCTCCAGAAGAACAGTGTAGATCTTACGATAACACTAAAAGGGCCACACCAGCTGCAAGTTTTAGCGTGAGACTTTTTCGCGTCTCTGTTACGTTGCAAACGTTAAAAACATTGCCCCACCACGAAAAGTATAACGTTTCTAATCGGATAGACAGAATTTTTGTAGGCAGAGCTTAAGGTTAACATTGAGACCCCGATTGGTCAGATGAAAACACAGCCAGATAGTTTTTTTTAAACCAACTTCGGTAAATTGTAGTAAGGAGAAGTTAGGAGAGAGTTGCTTCCGAGACGGCGAGCTGTATGGAGCTGCGCCGCCCACCGCCACCTGAAGCTGCCTAACCAAGGACAAGGTAATGAACACACGCGATCCCGCATAACAGCGCATAAAGCTTCACTCAGAACTGCAGAAGTCTCATCTGTTACACCCCCTTTTTACGTAATACTAGTGCCGATCGTCAATTAAATCTCATGGTTTTCACATTTGCTACTTGAAGTAAAAATCTGAAACGCGATGATTTTTCTGTTATATAATTATTGAGAAGCCACATCAGCCACTGTGATTTACGACAAGTTAGGTAAGCAATTAAAGATAATTGAGGATCATTGTAGACGATTTTGATAGTTTTCTCTTTTTTTGAAATTTAATTTAAACCTAGATTATGGCATATGGCATAGGTCATCCGTCGATCCATTGTAGAACTTGGAAACCCATTCAGGGAATACTCGTTCACATTATTGTTGAACGCAGTTGGTTTTTATCATCCTATATTAAAACATTTCCTTTTATCAATAGTGCAATTTATAAACAATGTTTTGTGAGTAGAATAAAATTTCCAATGGTAAACTTAACTGCTTTTTCGACGTTATTCTACCAGCTAACTAAAAATAGGAAATCCTTGAACCCCTTCCACTAAATTGAGTTAGTATTAAGATTCTTTTACAGGGAGTGCAGTGGAGCTGACGCTGAAATCATTAAGTATTTGGTTATATCATCGCTAGTCTCGTTGAACTCTTCTGAACTCTATATGTCATGTGTTGTCTGGCGTCTCCTTACCAGCAACAGGTCCCAGGTTCAAACTAGTCAATTCCCTAAAAAACACGCTCAGAGCGTCGTTGCGCGAAAGTGGTAGGGAGACACGACTTAGAACAAACAGACACCACGCAGAACGTTAGAGTGTGTGTTGAGTAATCGTGACAGACTGCCTTAAAACGGATTGCTACGAAAACTAAGAGGACGACAAATGCAAAAGTCGCTGCAGAACAGATTGTCGCATCCACAAACTATGTCAGCGGCAAAGCAACACGAAGGGAGCTCCATAAGCAAGGAATTACAGAGCGACCTGGGTTCCAAAAGCACTATCAGAGATGCAAACACCTGTAACATGAAAACTTGCTGTCAGTCATGAAACATGGACTATGCACCAATGGAAGAAAGTCATTTGGTCGGATGCGCCTTGCTTCACACTGCTCCCAACTTCTGGGAGAGTTTACGTCCCACAAGTGAAAGATGCCGGGAGTTCGGTGATGATCTGGCAGCCACACCGTGATATTTCTTGTTCTCCAAGGTTACTCTGCAAGATCGCGCTGCCACTAAGAATGATGTGACCGGATCAGGTCCATCCCATGGTACAGTGTTTGTCCCCCAAAGGTGATGCTGTGTTCCAATACGACAGGACCCCTGTTCACACAGCTCTCATCGTCCATTTCTGGTTTTGTGAGCACGAGAGTCAATTGTCACATGTTCCCTGGCCACCACAGTCGCCAGCCCCCCTGTATTATCTAGCCTTTGTAGTCTATTTCGGAGAAAAGGATGCGCTATCGCTATCCACTCCATCATGGTTACCTGAACTTGCCACTATTTTGCGGGAAGAATGGTATAAAATTCCCTTGAAAACCATACAGCTCTTATTCATCCATTCGGAGACGACTGGGAGCTGTTTTGAATGCCAACGGGTTTCCTACACCTTATTAGGCATGACAAAGTGTTGTGTTTTTGGTGACTGCATATTTTTGTCCATTCCTTGTGTGACAGGGTTGAACTGTACTGTACTGCCGAGTGCCCTAGTGTGCCGTAGTGTGTCACTCGCGTGCGACCGTTGAGATCCTGCGTGACATTGGGTACGGCCCTCCTGAAGACACTGATTTCATACTCACGTGACAGCCCTGAGAGCCCGATCAACGGGAGCAGCAATACAGCCAAACAATAAACCGCAATCTCGACAGGGCTCGATCCTGTCGCTGTCAAATCCCGATGCGTGCTGGCAAACGAATCTCCTTTTCAAGTGAAGCGTCGTATAATCTTTACAGAAACAACCATCGTTCCGAGGCGATTTGTGAGTGAGAAACTCGCCGCGTAATTTTTCCTTACGTCCAGAAGGTAGATGACTTTCTTTACGCGGTTGCCCTGTAATGCTGCGGGCTTTCCAAAATGACTACGCACCCTCTGACTCAGAGTTGCAATATTAAAGATTTTGGCTGGTTTCGTTGTCTAGGGGCTGGAATACGTAGTTGTCGCATTACAAGCCGAATACTGCTGAGTCTACAGTATACAACATGAATAGACACATGAATCGAATGGTCGAAGGTTCCTATCACTCGGCAATTGCGAATTTTGAACGTGATATAGACATTTATAAATGAAAGATTGCAATTAAATAAAATCTGCAGGTTCTGTCTTCACGACTTTAAATGATGAGTACCATAGTAGAAGTACTTTTGAGAATGAGGTATATTTCTGCAGAAACACTTATTGGTGTAAATATTTAACCAATTTCTTCATGAATAGTATATATCTGATATAAACAAAGACATAGATGAACAAGTATATTTATAAGCATGCTGCTATCATTTTTTCGTGTAACTGTGGAGTACTTATGGCCTGACGCGATCGATAGCAATCGGCCACTTTGACGTCCAATAACTCATGTACTATTCAAGTTACATGCCTGTAATTCATACCAATTTAGGTTTGCACTAAAAGCCTTCTAAATACACGGCGATCGACAAAATCGGATAAAGCGTTTATATTTTGGAAATTCGTTGCTGGGTGTTCAAATTCAATTGGCTCTGAGCACTATGGGACTTAACTGCTGTGGTCACCAGTCCCCTAGAATTACTTAAATCAAACTAACCTAAGGACATCACACACATCCATGCCCGAGGCAGGATTCGAACCTGCGACCGTAGCGGTCGTGCGGTTCCAGACTGTAGTGCCTAGAGCCGCTCGGCCACTCAGGCCGGCTGCTGGATGTTACTTGTATAATTTACCGTCAGACACTAAACTTTAAACTAGTAAAGATATTGAAAATCTGATTACATATGAGAATTGTCGTGCAAATAATAGTAATGTACATGTTTCTTTTTGAGGTATCATGATTCATGCCAACTATTAATTTCTATAAGAACTGTGAAATGTCTGCCATTATGGTTTCACAAAGTTCATCTTTGGCACTCCAGGCATAGACATCTCCTTCATCGACACAAAGCACCGTCCTCGTCACAGCGGAATTCCCAGCCACGCGGCTGGACCATGCGCTGGGGCTAGCCATCTCGTCTGGCTAACGTTTGCCACCACGTGTTTGCTGCCGGGACCCGGCTTTATTTTTTTTTTTTTGAACAAAACATCGTTACAACAATACATGAACAGAAAACTGTAATTGTGAATAGCTGGTGACAAGTTATTCACAGAGAGCTTTTAGTAACAATTCTAAAATAAAAATCAGTATAAGTTGTGAAATGTAAACAAAAAAATGAAATAAGTGTATCATGTAAGAAACTAAGAGAAAATGGAAACTCCAATGAGAAAAGAGAAACAAAAGGAATACTTTTAACGAAAGTATTAACTATAAGTGAAGCGTCCTCTGATATCCGTACAAAAATGCAACCGATAGAGTGCTGGCAAAATGTTCGCGGTACTGCGGTGAACGCTGCAATCGTTGATGACTTTCCCACAGGTAGGCCATGTACTGCACGGCGTCACTGAGTTGTAACTAAAAAATGGCGTAAGCACTGTGTCCCAGTAGCCAGGCCCCGGCGTTGCTCTTCGTTTTTGGGTGCAGTTTAAGGTCAGGAAGGGTAATCCACATTGGTGTCACAATGGAAGGTGCAGTCTGGTTGATAAGCCCCACCATCAATCGGCACAACTCCCATACTCCCCACATGTAGCGGCACTCTATACGGTGGTCCCTGGTTTCGGCAGCTCCACACTGGCTGAACTCGTTCGTCGTAGTACACTTTATGCCAAGCTGAGACTTGTTGCATGTTGCATTTATGCATTTGAAATTTTAATGGTCAGTAATGTGCATTTGTAAGATAAAAAAAAGAGAAGACGCAGCACGAAGGAATTATCCGAATGGAATGGAAATCAGTAGATGTGGTGTACATACGCCGACAAACAAATAGTTACGTTGGATGATTTAGTCAAGAGAAAGTGCTGCACAAATTGAGCAAGTTAATAACGCGTTGGTCCATCTCTGGCCCTTATACAATCAGTTCGGCCTGGAATCTCACTGACTGGAGCAGAATTGTCTTCAGTGATGAGTCCCGCTTCGAAATGAGCCCCGATGACCAACGAAGACGTGTCTGGAGACGCCCCGGACAGCAGTGGAATACCAACCTGAATGTCGCCCGCCATACGGGCCGACAACGGGTAGTGATGGTCTAGGGCGCCATTTTTTCCATGGCAGGACCTCTTTGGTTGTCAGGTGCGGCACCCTTACAGCACAGCGGTACGTCGACGATATTCTTCGCTAAGTTTTGTTGACCTTCATGGACAGCCATCCTGGGCTAACATTTTATCAGGAAAATGCCCATTTGCACACTTCGAGAGTTTCTGCTGTTGGTCTTCGTGTTTGCCAAACCTTACCATGACCAGCGAGGTCGGCGAATCCCTTCCCAACTGCCGGCCGGAGTGACCGAGCGGTTCTAGGCGCTACAGTGTGGAACCCCGAGACCGCTGCGGTCACAGGTTCGAATCCAGCCTCGGGTATGGATGTGTGTGATGTTCATAGGTTAGTTAGGTTTAAGTAGTTCTAAGTTCTAGAGGACTGATTGATGATCTCAGACGTTTAGTCCCGTAGTGCTCAGAGCCCTTTTGAACCTTCCCAAACAAGAACGTTTGGATCATTATGGGCAGGGCCCTTAACCAGCTAGGGATTTTGACGATCTAAAGCGCTAATACGACAGAATTTGGCGCGATATCCATCATGAGGACATCCAACAGTTCTGTTAATGAGTGCGAAGTCGAATAACTGCTTGCGTAAGGGCAAGAGGTGGACCAACGTGTTACTGACTTGGTCAATTTGTGAAGCTCTTTCTCTTGAATAAATCATCCAGCTTTTCTGAAACTGTAACCATTTGCTTGCCTGTGCATAAACATCACAGTCAACGAGTACCGTTCCATTCTAATTATTTCTTCGTGAGGCGTCGTTTCCTTTTTTCTTTTCTTTTTTTCCTTGGAGTGTATATTCAGTAAAGCAAAATACTCTCTTTCAACCAAGACGAACAGTAGGAAGGAAAAAAAACTTTTGCATTGCTTAACTCATTGGTCACATTCCCAGATGGGATGCGTTTTTCACATGGAGCATGTAAATGATTTTTTTTCAGATGTTGATGACTTATTTCAGTCGCACAACCTTCAGACGAGGCAAAGTCAAACCTTTTTTAACTTTAGACGATACTGTTTGCAAAAAACTGACACAATAGGATTCTGCTTCTGCTTTGTTTGGCATAAAAACATTGGCATATCTGACATGAACTCAAGTGCCTAAACATCAGATTCATTACGACACAGAAAAAAAGAGAACAATTCAAGCATATTTTGGTAAAATATAAAATATCATCTCCTTCTGTTTTATCACTATCAGCAGGGTTATTCTGAGAATGTAATGATGTTGTGAAGAGATCGGTTTGCGTAAATAAATGAAAAGAAATAATATATTCTTGTACATTTATTTGTTCCACATCGGAACGCACGTGACACCACGTTCCAAAACGCCGCGAATAAAAACGGGATTTTCCAGGGCTCATGCCTCGGATTTTGTTGGTGATTGGAAGATAGGGTCAAGTGTTTGGGATATCCCTTAGGCTAGGGATCATTTGAAGACCCAGCAGATGGATCATCTTACTGTAACTATCCTACAGTACAGGACCAAAGGCCGGCCGCTGGTGGCCGAGCGGTTCTAGGCGCTTCGGTCTGGAACCGCGCGACCGCCTCGGGCATGGATGTGTATGATGTCCTTAGGTTGGTTAGGTTTAATTAGTTCTAAGTTCTAGGGGACTGATAATGTTAAGTCCCATAGTGCTCAGAGCCATTTGAACCATTTTTTTTTTTGGTGTATAATAATATTTTCTTTTATTTACAGGTGAGCCATAATGGACCGTGAAGTAGATGTCAGGCTGCGACAATGGTCGGTGATAGAGTTCAAGACCGGTGACAACTCTGCCACATCGATTCACAGGAAGTTGCTCCCTGTTTATGGGGAGGACACAGTGGATCGTAACAGAATCCAGCGGTGGTTTGGGGTGGCTTAAAGAAGGTGATTTCTCTCTACTGGACAATCCACGATGCGATAGACCATCGACAGCAGTGAGTGATGTGGATAAGGAGACCATTGATCAAATCATCCAAAATGACAGATGTGTGACGACACGACAGTTTGCTGAAATGACTCGTTTGTCATTGGGTAGTGTGGTATCACTGGCACAGTCACTAGGGTACAGAAAAATCTGTGCACGTTGGGCGCCTAGTTACTAACAAGAGAAATGAAGACGATGAGGAAGAATGTATGCGAGAGTCTCATGAAGACCTTTACTGAAGAGTGGAAAGAGTGTTTTGACGGCGTCACTACCCAGGTTGAAACATGGTTGTTTTTGTCCGAACCTGACAGCAAAACCCAATCCATGGAGTGGCATCATCCGGGCTCCCCTCGGAAGAAGAAACCAAGACTTTCACGAACAGCAGGCCGAAATGTGATGGCCTCCTTCTTCTGAGATCAGTGTGGTGTCATTTTCATTGCTTTTTGGAACCTGACTCCACAATTAACCGGGACCGTTACTGTTTGTCGTTAGACAAGCTGCGATGTGCCATCAAGACTCACAGACCACAGCTTCAGGGTCAGCTCATCACACTACATGACAATGCAAACCCCATACAGCCCTTATGACGCAGGAAAATGGGTTGGAAAAATGTTCCTCATCCTCCTTACAGTCCGGACTTGCCCCGTCTGATTTTCACCTCTTTGGTCGTCTGAAGGCCCACCTACGCGGTAAAACATTTGATAATGAGAAAGACCTTATTTCCTGTGTCAAGCGATGGTGTAAAAGTCAATCCCAGAATTTTACCAAAGTGCATTTACATCACGGAAAGAACGTTGGGCCATATGTGTCACAGCTGATGGAGGCTACATTGCGTAGGCTCAATGTATAGCTAAATGTTCTAAGTATGTTCACAAAAAAATTCATTCTCCTCCTACAAAAAATAAAAATAATTAGAGACAACTATGTAAAACTTTTTGAACGCCCTTTGTAAAATAAGTACGTAATATCCGGTGTGGGACGCAAACGTAATTTATAAAATGACGTGGCTCGAAGAAATATGCTACAAAATGTCTCCGTTATCCTCAGAAGCGCCTGAGAAACCAGTGTTGTAGTACTGAAGCACGTGTAAAATCCGATCTGAGATGTAAAATTAGTTTTGCATTATTTCAATTTTATAAACGTACACTATCAAAATTTTACTGACCCATAAAGTTATTTTCATGTGAGTGACATGCCCTTTTGTGACGTAGAGGAGAAGGGAACCAGCGGAAGAGTGCTCCTTTCGGAGTACAAAAAAGGCTTATATGCTCCTGTTTTAAAAGACTATAACTGAAAAGTAGGGCCCCATGCACCTTTAAAAAATTTTTCAAAAAACTTTCGCATGCGAAAACATTCCGCCGAAGACGAAAGAGCTGCTGGGCTCAGCTAAAGACCCACTCAAACTCAATACACCTGGTATATACAGCATTGCCTGCGGATGTGGTGTACAGTACATTGGACAAACGCGGCGCTGCATCTCGAAAAGGTGCGAAGAACACACCAGTCATTTCCGACTTGGACAGATAGAGAAATCTGCTGTAGCTGAGCATAGCATCAAAGAAAACCACACCTTTGATTTCGAAAACACCAGGGTGCTGTGCCGAGCCGGGAGCTATTGGGACAGCGTCATTAAAGAATCAATAGAAATACGGGTCCACGAGAATCTAGTGAACAGGGACGAAGGTTATCAACTGAGCGCGGCCTGGAATCCAGCATTAGCCGCAATACGCCAGGAACGCACCAAGGAACGTCCAGCTCACGAGACGCGAACGGAATGCTCTGACGGAGACACGAACGGCGCAACCGCTTCCCCCTCCACCCCGCCCGCCGGCTCCACTGGAGCCAGCCTCCCGCGGCCAGGTGGTGGGGGGCACGCCGCAGGTATAAAGGGATCGGCATCCGCAAAGTCCCGGCCGCGCCAAAGCAGCCGCACAGGCGAGCCAGCGGCATAGAAGATCGCTACGGACCCCCGGACTGCTACCATAGAAATACTTGGCTCCTGTCAACATCTCGAACGGTGTTGCTCAATAAAAAAAGCAAAACTGTCGTATTCCTCATCTCTTTGTGCCGCTCGCGACACAAAGAAAGAAAAAGCATTTTGTCTGTGTCAGCTACCCTTCATTGGTCGAACATCTGTCACACACAAAACCAGTGTCGTACGGCAGAATAGTTCTGCCTCCTCCGAGCGTAGGGACAACTCCGTGTCAGGGCCGGTGGCGTTGCCCCGTTTCCCGCGCACGTGTATAAATAGGGCTGCTCAACCCGTGGAGACCTTCAGGCGAGGCTTCTGCCAAGCAAGGTGCCAACCAAGCGGGAGCGCGGCGTACCCCAGTACGACCACACGCACATCAACAAGGAAACCGCAACAACATGGACCGCACCAGGACCCACAACCATCCACCCCCCACCCGGCAAGATGAAACAGCACGAAACACGGACTCCCCATCATCACCAACACCTGACGGCAGAAGGCGGAACATCTCCATCACAAGCCCGCCCTCGCCAGCAGGGAGCTGCAGCCCGGATACGTCTGCACGCCCTATGTGCGACCTCATATGCCACACGTACGTGATAACAGGCCTGCCAAACGACATCTCGCACCATGACCTCGCCTCCACCATCCGACGTTTCTGCAAGAACGAAATTGTAGCAAACGTAAAAAGCCTCACCCTTACAAGATTTCAGAAGGCCTTCTTGGAGCTGAAAGTAAAAGGGAAGGAAGGGGAATTACAAAAAGACCTCCGAAATTGCGGCTACCCCACGGCTAAAGTCCAATGGCAAAAACCAAGAGGACCGAGGCCAAACCCCAACCAAAAGACCACACCATCCCTCTCAGTGATCCTCAAAAAAATACCAGTCACCACGCCTGATGAGGAAGTCAGGGATCAGATGATAAAGCAGGGGCTGCATGTGGAGAAAGCATGGCGCATCATCTCCAGAAAAAACCATCAGCCAACAGAGAAGTTTAGGGTCATAACGCACGACCAGCAGACCGTCGACCAACTGCTAACAGAAGGCGTCGACATAGATTTTAAAAGAAGAATGGCCGAACCGCCACACGACCCCCCATCCCAACCAGCACAGTGTGGCCGATGCTTATCCTTCGAGCACCCCACCATAAAATGCGCACAGCAACAAGTCAAATGTGCCAGGTGCGGAGGGCAGCACAGCCTCTCACAGTGCAACCTGAAGGAGGAAAAATGTGCGAACTGCTCAGGACCACACTCTGCCCTGTCATACAAATGCCCCCGCAGACCAAAGGCACCATCCAATCCTGAACTCCGGGCCCCAATCAAAACAATGGACGGGCCAGATCACCCACCTACAAAGAAAGACGAAAACGGAGAGTCGGTCTCGGCGAACCACATCGTCTTCAAGAACGACTTGATTCGCCTCATGACCACCATCCTAATCGATCTCTTCCAGGACAGACGCGAGGACGTTAAGAAAGCCATCAACCGTGCGTCCAGAAAAATCCTTGAGAGGGGGATGATAGCAACACAAGTCAGAAACTCACTACACGTTACAATCACAGAGGCATGGGACCCAGAAAACTGCATGGACACAGATCACTCCATCTCATCCCACCCGTCTCCCACCCACCACTCCACTCCACACCATCCACAGCAAGAAAGCGGAGCAGAAAGACAAACACATAAGTAAACAATAATGCGCACGTACACACACACACACCCGTACCACCCTCATGGAAAGCACGGACGACAGAAACCACCTGAAACTCCTCTTTGCAAATGCCCAAGGGATAAAAAATAAACGGACTGTCCTCACACACACACACTTCACCACGAGAAAATACACATCGCTGCAATTGCAGAGACCTGGGTCCGCGACCATGACAAATGCGACTTCGCAAAATATAACACCTTCCGCAAAAACAGGCAAGACGGAAGAGGAGGTGTTGCAGTATATGTAAGCAACTCCATAGCAGCCCAGGAAATTGCGCTCCCACAGGCATTCATCAACATTGAGGCCATAATGATTAAAATCAAAGACAGGGACAGAAGGACCCTCCAAATAGTTTGCATGTATAACCCGCCAGGCACAGCGCTGCCAACACAATTCATACAACACATCATGACACGAAACCGCACCATCCTCCTTGCAGACCTAAACGCCAGACATCACCTACTAGGAGACAGACTAGACAATGGCAACGGACGGCTACTATTCGACCTCTTGACTACGGAACCCATACTCAGACTACCAGTTCATGAACCCACCTTCATAGGCTTCCAAGGCACATCAAATCCAGACCACATCCTCTACAGCCCAGACCTCCACGACACCATTACTGAACCTAAAGTAGGCGACTCCATCACAAGCGACCACCTCCCCATCACATTCACAACAACAGCCACACAACCACCTCCCCCTCAACCGACCAGCAGAACCATAAAACTATACAGAAACGCTGACTGGGACAAATATCGAGACATACTAACAGAAGAACTAACTGCCCCCATCAGTATCACAGACCAAGACGACCTACAAAGTGTCGCACACAGACTCGAATCCGCCTTCCAAAGAGCCATAACAGAAGCAGTACCAACAAAAACAATAGAGAACTGGAAACCATCCATCCCCCCAGAAGCACTAAATCTCATCAGACAAAAAAAACGACTACAAAGACAAATGAGACGTGGAGACAACCCAGACCTTAAACGACAGTGGAATAGACTAAATGCTAGGGTCAAGAGAATCATTTCAACACACAAACAACAGCAATGGGACGACACATGTGCCCAGTTAAACTACAGGGAGGGCAGAAAGTTCTGGAATAAATTCAAGACCCTAACAGGACAACGAAAGACGACTCAATCCACACTACTGGTAAACAACGAGCCAACGTCCGACCAAAAAGAACAGGCAGAAGCTTTCAAACAAGTGCTGCAAGAAGTTTATTCATTTCCAGCTGACGATAAATTTGACGAACAATTCAGACAACACATAGAGTCCCAACTACCACGAATCCTAGAAACCCCCACAACCGAAACAGAAGAACAACTAACACTGACTAAAGACATAACAGAGACTGAAATAGCAGACGCAATATACACGGGACGAAACTCTGCCCCTGGTGAAAATGGTATCCAACGAATCCACCTCCAAAAAGCTCCCCTACATATCCTCACCCCTCTACTATCCCTCATCTTCAACTTTTGCATGACTCACGAAACTATCCCGACAAATTGGAAAACCAGCAGGACAATAATGATCCCCAAACCCGACAAACCAAGGACCGACCCCCGTTCATACAGACCAATATCACTACTAGACGTAATAGGAAAGACATATGAACGGATACTGACAGACAGGATACGGAAATACACAGATGACAAAGGACTAATCCCCCCTATACAGGCAGGTTTCCGACAGAAGCACTCAACCAACGACCCCCTACTTAGACTGACTGACAGCATAGCGAAAGGTTTTAACAAAGGACACTGCACGCTCGCTGTACTCCTGGACATCGAGCGCGCTTTTGACAAATTATGGCACAACGGACTACTTTACAAACTAACAGAAATAGGAATCCCAACGAAGATGACAAGAATAATAAAAGCTTACTTAACTGACAGAACCTGCATAGTACACGTAGACAAAGAAAAATCCGAAGCCTTTACCCCACAAGCAGGAGTACCCCAAGGCGGAATATTATCGCCCCTACTCTACACGCTATATACAGCCGACGTACCCACTGTCAGGACACGTACCGAAACCGTAGGGCTGTATGCAGACGATACAGCATACTGGTGCACCGAACTAAGAACAAGCACTGTACAACGAAAGACAAACGACTACCTAACACGACTAGAGCAATGGATGACCAAGTGGAGAATTCGGCCCAATCCCAATAAAACACAGACAGTTCTTTTCAAACACAGACATCTGACAAAAAAGCGACAACAAGACGACAACGAAATCCGACTAAGACTATGGAACACGCCACTCACACTGAGCAACTCAGCCAGATACCTTGGAGTATATCTAGACCGACACCTGAACTGGAAAACGCACCTAAATCACCTCCTGAACAAAACACGACTACGACAAAACTTAATAAGACAGGTTCAAGGACGCTTCCACGGCTGCAGCGACGAAACAGCCCTACATACATATAAAACATTCATAAGACCAATACTCGAATACGCAGTCGCCCCACTCGGGGGAATACAGGCCCACGTAGCGGAAAAACTGTACAAAACGGAAAGAAGGTTAATACGCAGCATCACCAGGCTACCCCCTACAACCCCCAGCAACGAAGTATATACAAGCTACGGTATAGAACCACTCCAAACCAGAATGACCAAACTCAGGGCGAGATATGGAAATCACATTATCCACAACAGACCAGACATGGAGGACATCCTTACTATAAACGCAAGAGAAAACAGAAGACCGAAATACAAATACATTCCCCCATCACGCACAATAGCCCAAAACACAGCCAAAACATTCCCTGATCTCATCCCAATCCTACTACCCGTAACTGCAAATACAACAACACCAACTCACCTTGATGAAAGAACAACAGATTAACCACAAACACACCCGCACGTACACACACACACACAAAAGAATCCACCACAGCAAACACAAACAATCCAATCAACATCAAACAGCGCTCACCCCCTCTCAGGAAGGGGAGCGGGACAAAAAAAAAAAAAAAAAAAAAAATACATATTACACACACCTATTTGTCATGTGTCTTAAACTATAGGAGAAAATATAAATAGATGCACATATATACACTTGTAAAGACAGCAACGCTCGGAATCGGCAACAAACACAGAAAAATTATATATATACATGTATCAAACTCAAAATGTACCATGTAAACAAAAGTGTTTAAATTATTTATATTGTTTTCATTTCTTTCCTTTTATGTAATTCAAATTTTATTCTGTTAATATACTTGTTTAATTTAAATCTTATTATGTCAATATACTTGTTTATAATGTCTTCTACCAAAAACCTGCAGTAACAAATTTGTCAAACCAATTATAACAATGCACTTGCAGGAAAAATAAAATGTACAAAATAAAAATAACCATGTAAAAACCCAATGGCTGAAAAGGGACGCCAGCATGCCTAAAACAGCCCGCCTTCCTCCATCAGAGGAGGGAATGAAAAGTGCAAAAAAAAAAAAAAAAAAAAAAACAAAGTCCCGGCACTTCGCCAGAAGATGACGAGTATGTCACTCGTCGAAGCGTGGCAGTTTGAAGACACCGCTACCCTGCTGGAAGCACGAGAACTCTTCACCGACCATTCCATCTTTTTTATGCTGAGAGAGAATGGGTCGTTGCCAGTGGAAAAGAGATGGAAAAATAATAAACACCGGAAGATAGTAACCAGTGGTTATGGTATAGACAGAGCGAAGGAGACAGTGGCAGTGTGAGAGGAAGAGAGGGACACAATGATGGTGGAACGTAGTTGATACTAACAAAACAATGATAGGAAAAGTGTGAAGGAGACAGTGCCAGCGGGAGAGGAATGAAGAGAAGGAGAAAGTGGAAGTGGGTGACAGCCGATGATAATGCGAAACAGAGCCTATGACACTGAAAAATGAGGAAGAGGAGGATAGTGACAGGGAGTAGAGACAGCAGCAGTCGGAATGAATGAATAAGATAGCAGCAGTAAGAGAGACCAAGGGAGAGGCAGTGACAGTGGGATAAGACAGTAGTAGTAGGACAGAACGAATGAGCCTGTGGCTGTGAGACAGGAAACAGTGACAGAGAGACAAAAAGAGATAATGACAGTGAACTGGACTGGATGAGGGATAAAGAATCAGCAACTGGGAGTGGCTTTGTATGAGCGACTTCGGCGATGGACTAGTGGGTGTAAGCGAGTTACAGTTAGTGGATTTTGTGCGAGTGAAATGCGTGTTCCATGTTAAAAAGAACACAAAATGTTCGCATGGCAAAATTTTTGGGAAAATTTTTAAAGGGACTGAGGAAGGTAGGCCGACACAGCTGGTAACCTACTTTTTAGACAGTCTTTTAAGACAGGAGCATTTTTAAGACCCTCTTTTAAGACAGGAGCGTATTAGTCTTTTTCGTGTTCTGATAGGAGCATTTTACCGCTGGTAAACCAATAACTAGGGCCATCGGTACTGACGGAAACGTAGAAGGCGTCAAGAACAGGAAATATGCAAGGCAGCAGTGCTCTTACCACTGATATGTTGCCGACTACAGCTCTTAAGTAGCTTATAGGATTTCTATGTTACTCACAAACATATTTAGTCAACACTTCTAGGACTCATGGTATGATGTGTAATTAGTGCGTCAAATCTGCATACCGGGTGATCAAAAAGTCAGTATAAATTCGAAAACTGTATAAATCACGGGATAATGTAAATAGAGAGGTACAAATTGACACACATGCTTGGAATAACATGGGGTTTTATTAGAACCAAAAAATACAAAAGTTCAAAAAATGTCCGACAGGTGGCGCTTCATCTGATCAGAATAGCAATAATTAGCATAACAAAGTAAGACAAAGCAAAGATAATGTTCTTTACAGGAAATGCTCAATATGTCCACCATCATTCCTCAACAATAGCTGTAGTCGAGGAATAATGTTGTGAACAGCACTGTAAAGCGTGTCCAGAGGTATGGTGAGGTATTGGCGTCGGATGTTGGCTTTCAGCATCCCTAAAGATGTCGGTCGATCACGATACACTTGCGACTTCAGGTAACCCCAAAGCCAATAATCGCACGGACTGAGGTCTGGGGACCTGGGAGGCCAAGCATGACGAAAGTGGCGGCTGAGCACACGATCATCACCAAACGACGTGCGCAATAAATCTTTCACGCGTCTAGCAATATGGGGTGGAGCGCCATCCTGCATAAACATCGTACGTTCCAGCAGGTGTTTATCAGCTAGACTGGGGATGATGCGATTCTGTAACATATCGGCGTACGTCTTACCCGTCATGATTGTCATGTTCAGTCACTGACATTTTGCTGTCCAGCGCCATCTGTCGGACATTTTGTGAATTTTATTTTGTTTCGGTTCTAATAAAACCCCATGTCATCCCAAGCATGTGTGTCAATTTTTACCTCTCTGTCTACATTATTAGGTGGTTTATTAAGTTTTCAAATTTATACTGACTTTTTGATCACCAGGTACCTCTTGAGTTGACTCATTTGAGAAAGATCTGTCTTCTAAACTTCGTCTTGTCTGTAATAATACCCATGACTGGCTGTCGAAGATGGAGTCCTACTCGTTACTGCAGTTTGCAGAAATGCATTTAATGTGTGGCATAGGTACTGCTGAAGATTTAGTCGTACTCCAGCTTGCGAAGTCTCCTGGACGCACTGATAATTTATTGAGTTATTTTAGTGTGTGTTTGCGCAGTTACGCCGTATAAGGTTCGCGGAGAGCAGCGCGGTCGTATTTTTCTCAGTCGTGCGGCGTCTAAGAATATCGATGACGCCTGGGCATACGAGATAGTGTGCTGTGGTGACTCATCCGATGTGAACACGGAGAGAGCGCAAAGTCGGTGGAGCGGGGGGCGGGCAAACGTTAATGAGAATTATCTGTTGCAACACAATTGAAAACTGACTAAGCACAAGGGAACCCTGAGATTATGTAATGTATTTTGTAAAATAAGCAATGTACAGTTTTTGCGACAACTGAAAGGCGAAGTGTTTAGTTTAGTCAAAGAGTCCGATAGTGACCGAACACGTAGGAACATTCACATCTGTAGCTGCCATTGAAGATGCAGCCAGTCAGCTCGTAGATATGGGTTCAATAACAACTTCGTTATTTCGTGTGTTAGTAAAGTGTTAAAATTGATCCATAGCTGTGAACTTAAATATAGAAACACGCGCAAACATTGTTTTAATGATAATGTGGAGAATCATGTAATGGCATTCTTGAAAGCCCGTAACTAAATATACACCAAATAACTATCTGTCCATTTTTTCCGCAATCAATTTGTTGAGTGGATTGGGCAGTTTTGCGACATGGGGAATGAAACGGGCGTAATAGCTAACTTTTCTCGTAAATGACTGGAGTTATTTGAGATTCTGGGAGCTGGGCATGTTTTCTATCGCTTAGACGTGCTGCCTGGTACGACAGATGCCCTGCTTGCTGAATGTAAAGCCAAGATACTCAGCAGACTGGCGAAAAAATTTACATTTATGGAGGTTGGAGTCCAGCCTTGGTTAATCGAGAAAACTATGGTTGCATGTTCTGATGGTGTTCATCGGTTGATGCGCCTGTTACCATGATGTCACCTAAACAGTTGCAGCACGGAGTATTCTGTATCAGGTGCTCCAATAACGCTGGAAGACTGCTGGGGCCTGCAAATACCAAAGAGCAGTCTGTTACACGTGTAGAGGCCAAAGGGTGTGTTGAGAACCAACAGATCCCGAGAGTCTGGATGTAGAGGCAACTGACAAGTCAACCTTCGTACCAGGCTGATGCATAAGCTCATAGCGTTTTTGGTTTACATGTTGGTATTCCAGTTGCAATGGGTTTGTTTATCGATTGTCATTTCTTATTTGTCGTTCTCTGTTGCCATTTCAGTTTAGATACTGTTATTGTGTCATTTTGGGATAATGAGTGAGGCTGTGCACGCTAGGAAATCGAGTGCCAAGTGGAGAAATCAGAACATTTCCGACGTATTCTTCTGTTTGAGTGCAATACAGGGATGAAAGTAACGGAGGCAGAAACATTTGCGCTGTGTCTGTGCATAATGCCATTCGACAGAGCATGCCTAGGAGCACTGTGATTCTCCACGTTCAGGGGTTCGACGGAGATCCTTTAAACGCAATAATCCACGACGATCCACGTCATTGTACTTGGGAATTGGCATATGTGATAAACTGTAACCATTCCACCATCGTGTGACATTTGCATGCAATGGAGAAGGTTCCAAAATTGAGTGTGTGGGTACCGTTTGCTCTTAGCCAAAATCACAAAAATCAGCGGCTGGCCATAAGCATCTCTGCTTGCTCGTCATCAATTGGCTCGCGAACAACACCGACCCATTCTATCCTGCATCGTTCCTGGTGACGAGAAATGGTGTCTTTATGCTAACATAAAGAAAGGAAAGTAATGGTTGATCCAAACAATGCAGCAACTCCCCGTATAGAGACCTGCGCGCACCCACAAAAAGTAACGTTATGCATCTGGCGTACTAGGAATTGCTTCCCCGAGGTATTATCACGACTCCGAACACTTATTGTCAACAACAGAGACATCTTACAGACATGGTCCAAGAACAACGACCAGGAAGACTGTGTAAAGTGATACTACTCCACGATAATGCCCTCACGCATTCTGCTAGACTGACAAAGAACACTATACCTTCCCCGCTCGCTATCCAACAACCTCCAAGGAACTTCCTTTCCAGATTAAAGTGCGCTTGAACATGGTTAGACGAGTTCTTCGCCTCGAAACCATCTGATTTCTACAGTCGCGGAATCGAAAAGTTACCCCAGTGCTGGCAGACCGTTGTAAATAGTGAAGGAGAATATATTATTGATGACTAGAGTTTTTGTTATTTGTATCTGTTGTGTTTATTAAACTTGTGGAAAAATGCTTCTAACTTATGCTCCAACTTAATATAACAGACACCGTTTTGTAACTTGAGAAGCAGGTCTTCCTGGTGTGGAATTGGAAAAGTATCGACAATGACCTAGGAGTTAAGGGCCTTATAACCACCACATAATCGGAGAGAGCAGCCCGGTTTTGTCGCTGTTACAAGGGGTGAAGTACATTGGCTTGATGAGACAAGGGTAATCTCCTCCAGGGCGTCCAATCTGTCCTATTCTGCCTTAACCGCACCCCTTAGGATGTACTGGACCGGGCGCCCTCGCGACAAACAAGGAACGGACTCTGGTTTTAAATGAATTTTGACCGCCAAATCCGGAGCCCGTCTTAACCCAGGGATAAACAGATCAGAATATGAGACAGTTAAGTCTTCAATGCCTTGAAATGGAATAGCCGTGGATACCAAACACACATTCTCATAAACGGAAAACCCAAACTCTTTGGAAGCATCTAGCCAAATATATTTTCCGCATTACCAGAAGTAACAACCAAAAATGAAATTTCCCTTGAAACATTTTTATAACAGATTTCTATAGCAGGCCGAGCGGTTCTAGGCGCTAAAGTCTGGAACCGCGCGACTGCTACGGTCGCAGGTTCGAATCCTGCCTCGGTCATGGATGTGTGTGATGTCCTTAGTTAGTTAGGTTTAAGTAATTCTAAGTTCTAGAGGACTGATGCCCTCAGAAGTCAAGTCCCATAGTGCTCTTAGCCATTTGAACCATTTGAACTTCTATAGCAAAAACACCTTTTATGTGTATTTCATGGCCACTATATGCCATTACTATCCTACGGAAAGGTTATAGAGGAGGAGAACAAACCGCAAAGTCCCTAACACTACACTGAAGCGCCAAAGAAACTGGTATTATTGTTGTTATTATTATTATGTAGTATTCTGCCTAGTGGCAGGTCTGTGTCTTCGTACGGAGAATTTCTGATGCCAAAGTTCCCTGTCTTCAACTTCTTCCTTCAGTCTGCTGTATCTCTTTCCATATTTCATGTCATCCAAAAGCTGAATTCTTCTTCTTCCTCGTCCTGCCGTGCCTTTAATTTTCTCTCCAACGATTTCGTGTATGAGCCCTCCGTGCCTTAAATATGTGTCCGATCCAGTTGGCCTTCCTCTGAAGAGCTGTATTCAGAATGTCTCTCTTCTCTCCTACTCTTCTCAGTAAATCGTTATTTGTCACCCGTTCGGTCCACTTGATCTTCTCTATTCTCCTCCAGCACCACATTTCAAAACTTTCAAGTTTTTTGTTTTTTTTTTTGTTTTTGTTTTTTCTCATGGTGCACGTCTCTGCTCAGGACAGTGCAATGCTCCAGAGGTAGCACTTCACTAGTTTCTTCGTTTTAGCAAGCACTATGGTGTCATCTGCATACTTGATGGTATTGATGAGGCGTTCTCCTATACTGAAGTTTCCGCATTCTTTCAAAGCTTCTCTCGCCAGCCATTCCCCATACAGGTTGAAGAGACTCGGCGATAGAGCATTCCCTTGTCTGACGTCTCTTCATATTTCCACGCTGCTTGTTTGTCCATAGTTCAGCCGCACCTTTACTCTTTGTCCCGGGTATAAGTTGAAAATTAGTCTCTGGCCACTCTAGTTTACTCCTATCTCCTCAAGGACGTTCATGAATTTTATCCAGTTGACTCTGTCAAAGGCCTTCTGCTTGTCTATAAAACAAGCTCAAACTTCTTCGTTAACAGCCAAAACTCTCCGACAATATCCTCACCATGCCGCTGGCGTCTCTGCTTCCTTTACCTTTCCTAAACCCAAACTAGTCCTCTCCTATTACTTCTCAAATTTTGTGTTCCAGCCGTCTGTTGAGTATTCTTGCAATAATCTTCGCTACGGGTGAGATTAAACTGATTGTTCTGAAATCACTAAATTTCTTGGCTTGCTGGTATAGTCATGCGTATTCAAATACAGAGATATGTAAACAGGCAGAAGACGGCGCTGCGGTCGCCGACTCCTAAATAAGACAAAGCTGACGCAGTTCTTAGCTCAGTTACTGCTGCTACAATGGCACGTTATCAAGATTTTAGTGAGTTTGAACGTGGTGTTATAGTCGGCGCGCACGAGCGATGGGACACAGCAACTCCGAGATAGCGATGAAGTGGGGATTTTCCCATACGACCATTGTATCAAGCGGATGGACGTATATGAGTATAGAGACAGCCTCATGAATCCATGGACCCTGCATGTTAGCAGGGGACTGTTCAAGCTGGTGAAGGCTCTATAATGGTGTGGGGTGTGTGCAGTTGGAGTGGTATGGCACCCCTGATGCGTCTAGATACGACCTGACATGTGACATACGAAAGCATTCTGTATGATCACCTGCATCTATTTATGTCCATTTTGCATTCCGATGGACTTGGGCATTTCCAGCAGGACGTTACGATACCCCACACGCCCACATTTGCTACAGAGTAGCTCTAGGAACACTCCTCTGAGTTTAAAAACTTCCGCTGGCTACCAAACACCCCAGACTTGAACAATATTGATCATATCTGAGATGCTTGCAACGTGCTATTCAGAAGAGATCTCCACCCGCTCTTACTCTTACGGATTTATGGACAACCGTGCAGGATTCAAAATGTCACTTCCGTCCAGCACTACTTCAGACATTAGTCGAGTCCATGCCACGTCGTGATGCGGCACTTCTGCGTGCTCGCGGGGGCCCTACACGATATTAGGCAGGTGTACCAGTTTCGTTGGCTCTTCAGTGCAGTTACAAGAGAAAAGGATGCTCCACCTGAAAAGGGACTTCCAAGTAGTTTACTTGTAGCACTATTAATGGTTTGACTCGCTTACCTGTAGAAGAATGAGTCAACGTTTCAGTAGAGTGAGAAGAGCTGTAACGAGATCCAACTAGGGCGAAAACGATAGAAATAGTCTCTGCATCGTACCTATGTTTCCGGGAATCAGATGACCGTCATACACTATCAATGTTGCCCCTAACCCCGCTCGAAAAACAAGTTGCCGACGGATGTGGGCAGAGGGACTGAGAGTTTCAGTGGAAACAAGAGCGTAAATGATGCGGATTTGAGTCTCATCGATATGGAGAACTCGGAAAAAAATTTTAAGAATGAGTTACGATACGAGAGATAGATCATTCAGAGATACTTGAAACGTCGCTGCCATTTTGGTGTGCATCTTGGCCGTCGTGCTGAAGCGATGGGCGGCAGCGAGGCATGTCATGTTCACCGGAGCAGCTGACAGGAGCATTTTATCTTCTGTTGTGCTTACGGGAAGCATTCACCAGTTGTGACGGTGGAAACTGTGAACTGAGCCTCCCTCTGGCTTTCGGTTTCCTGTGTCAATTCGAAAGCCTGAGCAATTTTCAGGAATTCGTCTAAGGACATATCTGAATGCTAAAGCCTGTGCGCGTACTCGTACTTCCTTGTTGGGCCAGTTTTGGAGAAGCAAGTCCCAAATCGAGGACGCAAAACACAACGGCGACTAAGACCCTGAAGGCCAGTGACCAAGTCCTTATAGGTTCCTGGCAGTCGATTTCAACCCCAGTAAAATTTCAACCTAGCAGGTACCACACAAGATTGACACCCTCAAATATCTGACAACAAGTTACGAAGTTCAGCAAAAGACAAACTATCAGGACTTTTCGTAGGGGGTAACTTAAGCAGCAAATCCAACACACTATGTGAATACCACTAAAGAAAAAACGACTGTTCCCGATCTGAATTGGTTACCTTGTAGGCAGTTAAGTGATAGTTGAGGTGTCTTAAATACATTTCCCAATCGTTAATGTCATTCGGAAACAAAGGAAATAACGGAACTCCCGAAGTCGTTGCCTCATTCCTGATAGCTGCTACAGTATAGACAATTGCTGTTGCTGTTGTTTTAGTAGGTGCCTATCAAGCTGCTGTTGATTCCCTTGCTGGAAAAGGCACTACTTCATTAAGTGTGGGTCCATTTTGCTGTATATATTGGTGCACTGCGAGTTCAGAATCACTCATTGTCACTGTTGAAATCTGCAGTTATGAGCACAATTTACTGGGCTAAATACACTGACCCAGAAGAAGCATATAGTTAACACAATAACTTGTAAGTTCAGTGAGGTACAGATAGGAGATAGCCGTCCAATATTAAAGTCCAAACATAGTCCAGAATCAAATAAAATGTCATTAGCAGATAGCGACCAGCGAAGAGAAAATTCCATCAAGTGAGCTCACGAAGGAATGCGTTTTGTACGTGGCGGGGGCATTGTTAAAGTCAGCAGTCATGGGGTCCTGCCAGGTGACACGACATGTTATCCAGCGGCATGGTCTCTTTCCAGAGCAATGCCTGTGGAGATAGCGTGTAGATCATGGCGTAAGTGGCGGTGAGGGCTGCAGGTAGGGATCGATCTCCAATAGCTGTGATAGTTCCATATCACTGTTAGAGTCTGTTACTACGACAACTTTGTTCAGTCCTGGTGGACCATTACCACTGACACCCACGGTACTTCATAAAATTCTGATAGGGATAATCCTCCTGTCCATAAGAAACCATACAAAGTACCTCAGCACTTGCAACTGATAATGGAGCAATCCATCAGTCAGCAGACAGTTGATGGCAGTATCAAGGAGCGTGATAGTCCATGGGAAGTATCCATTGTCATCATACCAAAAAAAAAAAATCATCAGACAGAACAAGGAAATACAGGTTTTTTGTGCTGGGACAATGCAAGTAGTTCTCCACAACAGATTTAAGGAGTGAGTACCGCCAGTTGAAAGTGGTTCCTGAAGACCACCCAGAGACCGCATTCACCAGTCCTTGGGGATACTACCAGTATTGATAAATGCCATTTGGGCTTAAGAATGCAGTGGCCACATTTCAGAGGGTATTAGATTGAGTTCTAAGAGGGCGAAAACCATATCAGTCTATGAAATTACAATGAAATCCAGACCTTTACCTGCTGACAGGCGTTGATAAATGTCAACGGGGACTGTTGAAAATGTGTGCCCCGACCGGGACTCGAACCCAGGATCTCCTGCTTACATGTCCGAAAGAACAGATATCATCTTCATATATCAGTCTGTGGCGAATTTAGATGATATTATTGTATTTTCTAAAGATTTGGAGAAACACATAGCGGAGACGGCATGAAAACTGACCCAAGATTAATATGTGGTGTCTGTAATTTCTTACGACCAGACACAGTGAAAAACTTCAGTCATTTTTAGACCTATGTAATTTTTATAGAAAATTTGCCAAAGGGTTTGCTGAAATTGCTAGACCATTAACACATTATTTTCTTAAAAAAAAAGGGGTGAAAATTTCAGTTGACAACTGACTGAATTGAAAGATGGACTAAAAAAATAAAGACTGAGGTCATATGAGTGCTTGGCAGAATTCTTGAAGAATAGCTGATGGTGTAGATTGCTGACCCGGACTAACGTGTAGGATAGTGGAGTTCAATCAATGCACTGTGGTATCCGCAACTCTGAGAGATGAAGTGTTGAAAGAAGTGCATGATCCTATGTCAGTAGGTGACAGAGAATGAGGAACGATTGATCACAGAATAACTGAACAATACTGCCAGAGAACGAGTAGATAAGACGTTGACTAGTATACAGGGTGAGTCAGTTAATTTTACCACTGGAAACACCTCCCAAAACCACAGTAAACGCTGAATAACCAATTCCGCAGACCGAAAGTGAGGGGAGGGGCTGACGGAATTGGTTAATACAAACCACTGGGAAATGCACGGCAGCATGATTTTCAACACATACTTATGTTTTTTTAAATGGAAATCTGTTAACTAAACTGTTAACTGAAAATAGAAACAAGTACTTAATCAATGCCGTTGGTTACATTGTAAAATGTTAAGTACATACGAAGTAATTTGTAATGTAAAGTTGACGCTTGAAACCTCAGACGTTCAGTCGCGTGTTGTAACAAACAAGAGCTGTAGGGGTATGTTTACGAAGACTACGATGTTTACGAATTTGGCTGTCTCAGTGTCTGCATGTAGCGCTTGCTGAATTAGTCCTTGTACTCAGAATAACTGTGGTACACTGTGTTACCGGACGTCTGTGATAGTGTACTACACACAAGTAAGAACATAAGGAACACAGTAGGAAAGTGAGAAGGTCGCAAGTACAAAATTGTGTACAGTGTCGTAAGAACTGTAAAAATGGTTTACTCTAACTCTGAAAAGGCAGAGATGATACTCGTCTATGGCTAGTGTAGACAAAATGCAGCTGGAGCTTGCAGGTTTTATGCATAAAGGTACCCGGACAGATATCATCCAACGCGCCGCACATTTGAAAACATCTACAAAAAATTGTATGCAACAGGTATGGTCATAACACGCAAACGGGTCAGTAACAAACCCATCACAGGATAAGCAGGTGCAGTTGGTGTGTTAGCTGCTGTTGCCATGAACCGATACATGAGTTCACGTGATATAATTAGAGGCAGTGCAATGAGTCAAAGTAGTGTACTGCGCATACACAAATTTCACCCGTCACAAATTTCACCCGTATTATGTGTCGCCGCATCAGCAATTACATGGAGATGACTTTAATAATCGAGTGAATTTCTGTCAGTGGGCATTAACAGAGAATGTGTTGCAGCCCTACATGTTCACCTATGAAGCAGGTTTCACAAACAACGGTGCAGGCAATTTACTAAACATGCATTGCTGGTCCATGGACAATCCTCGCTGGCTTCGACAGGTAGAGCGACAGCGACCGTGGAATGTAAATGTATGGTGCGGAGTAACTGGCGACCATTTCATTGGTCCTCACTTCATTGAAGACACCCAGATAACTCCAATATACATAGAGTTCCTACAAAATGATCTGCCAACACTGTTAGAAAATGTCCCGCTGGAAACTCGTAGACGTATGTGGTATCAACATGATGGTGCTCCTGCACATTCTGCGATGAACATTAGGCTGACCTTTGACAGAATGTTCGACGGGCGTTTCATTGGACGTGGCGGACGCATAGATTGGCCAGCCCATTCTCCTGATCTTACACCTTTAGACTTCTTTCTGAGGAGTACGTTGAAGGAGAACGTGTACCGTGATGTGCCTACAATCCCATAGGATATGAAACATCGTATTGAGGCAGCCTGTGGCAACATTACACCAGATGTACTGCATCGTGTAAGACATCCATTACGTGGTAGATTGCAAAAGATTGGCCTGAAATGCAAGCACACACTCTTTTACATTCTGTAATAGAAAACAAAAACAAATTCGTAAGTTTAACTACATTCTCATGCCAAGGTAAATTTTCTTCTAACAAATCAGTGCCGTACAGTATTCTTCAGAGAAAAAGACTAATAAAAATGTTAGCATGTGGACGTAACATGCTGTTCATGTCTCTTCTGTAGCTACTGTTCTTTTTGTATCCCATATTAATTCGGTTCTCTCTGATACACACGATTGAACTGCTGAAGAGTTACTCAAGAGTCAGCTTTACGTTACAAATTACTCTGGATGTAATTAACATTTTACAATGTAAGAAACGGCATTGATTAAGTATTCCTTTCTATTTTCAGTTGAGCTAAAGATAATAACAGGTTTCCATTTAAAAAAAACCGTAAGAATATGTTCAAAATCATACTTCCGTGCATTTCTCAGCGGTTTATATTAACCAGTTATACCAGCCCCTCTCCTCTCTTTCGGTCTGCAGAATTGGTCATTCAGTGTTTGTTGTGGTTTGGGAAGTGTTTCCAATGGTAATGTTAGGTGACTCACCCTGTATAAGAAACATGTGCTCAACATGCTGATCTCAGCCATCAGTGAATGCCACTGCAAAGATTACCAAAGGCATCCTACCGATCTGAAATTGTGGGAATGGACATTTAGTCCATTTAGATATCGAAATAGACGACAGAGGGATAGAGAAACAATTAAAATGGCTCAAAAGAGGAAAGGCCGTTGGACCTGATGGGATACCAGTTCGATTTTACACCGAGTACTCGAAGGAACTTGCCCCCCTTTTTGCAGCGGTGTACCGTAGGTCTCTAGAAGAGCGTAGCGTTCCAAAGGATTGGAAAAGGGCACAGGTCATCCCCGTTTTCAAGAAGGGACGTCGAACAGATGTGCAGAACTCTAGTCCTATATCTCGAACGTCGATAAGTTGTAGAATTTTGGAACACGTATTATGTTCGAGTATAATGACTTTTCTGGAGACTAGAAATCTACTCTGTAGGAATCAGCATGGGTTTCGAAAAAGACGGTCGTGTGAAACCCAGCTCGCGCTATTCGTCCACGAGACTCAGAGGGCCATAGACACGGGTTCACAGGTAGGTGCCGTGTTTCTTTACTTCCGCAAGGCGTTTGATACAGTTCCCCTCAGTCGTTTAATGAACAAAGTAAAAGCATATGGACTATCAGACTAATTGTGTGATGGGATTGAAGAGTTCCTAGATAACAGAACGCAGCATGTCATTCTAAATGGAGAGAAGTCTTCCGAAGTAAGAGTGATTTCAGGTGTACCGCAGGGGAGTGTCGTAGGACCGTTGCTATTCACAATATACATAAATGACCTTGTGGATAACATCGGAAGTTCTCTGAGGCTGTGGTATATTGAGAGATTGTAACAATGGAAAATTGTACTGAAATGCAGGAGGATCTGCAGCGAATTCACGAATGGTGCAGGGAATGGCAATTGAATCTCAATGTAGACAAGTGTAATGTGCTGCGAATACGTAGAAAGATAGATCCCTTATCATTTAGCTACAATATAACAGGTCAGCAACTGGAAGCAGTTAATTCCATAAATTATCTGGGAGTACGCATTAAGAGTGATTTAAAATGGAATGATCATATAAAGTTGATCGTCAGTAAAGCAGATGGCAGACTGAGATTCATTGGAAGAATCCTAAGGAAGTGCAATCCGAAAACAAAGGAAGTAGGTTACAGTACGCTTGTTTGCCCACTGCTTGAATACTGCTCATCAGTGTGGGATCCGTACCAGATAGGGTTGATAGAAGAGATAGAGAAGATCCAACGGAGAGCAGCGCGCTTCGTTACAGGATCATTTAGTAATCGCGAAAGCGTTACGGAAATGACACATAAACTCCAGTGGAAGACTCTGCAGGGGAGACGCTCAGTAGCTCGGTGCGGGCTTTTGTTAAAGTTTCGAGAACATACCTGCACCGAAGAGTCAAGCAGTAAATTGCTCCCTCCTACGTATATCTCGCGAAGAGACCATGAGGATAAAATCAGAGAGATTAGAGCCCATACAGAAGCATACCGACAATCCTTCTTTCCACGAACAATACGAGACTGGAATAGAAGGGAGTACTGATAGAGGTACTCAAAGTACCCTCCGCCACACACCGTCAGGTGGCTTGCGGAGTATAGATGTAGATGTAGATGTAATGTCCATTTGACCTAACACTAGTGGGTAACCATCACAGACCACTTTTCATGTTATGCTGCAATGGTTGCAATCCCGAACCAACAAGCAAGTGCAGTGGCACAAGCAACTGTAAAACAACTGGTTATTGAAGTTTGGCATTCCTGATGCAGAAATTACAGATCAGGGTACCAACTCCATATTCGAGTTGATTAAGCAACTATGCCACCTATTGCAAATTTGGAAGCTAAGAACTAGTCCCTTCCACCCTCAATCAAATGGAAAACAGAATGCTTTCTCCATAATATCAGCAAAATGTCAGGTTATTATGTGAACAATCATCACAATCACTGGAATGTTTACCTACCTTATAATGTAGATGTGTACAATTCTAAAGTGCATGGCAGTGTCGAGTTCTCGCTATACAAAGTGGTAAATGATAGAAAGATGCCATCAACTTTCAAAGTGATAAAGTTTGAAGTTGGAAAAAATGGGGTATCAATGAAGAAGCTTGCAGGACATTAAAAGATGTGTGAGACCAGGTGACAAAGGCGAATGTAAAAGCACCTTAGTCACAACAACAAGTGGTACAAAATGCTGGTAAATTTCCTGAATACAGAATCCATCAGTGAGTCATGCTAGCAAGCTCCTACACACCACTGGACAAAACAAAACAAAAATGTGTTACATGGTATCAAGGGCCATATCAAGTCATAGAGATGACATTACCCATGAACGTGAAATTACGATTACTGGCGTGAAATTTCATGGTTCATCTACATCCAGTATGTGTTAAGCCTTTTTAAGGTACTTTGGACACCTTACCACATGTGCCAGAGTCGTTGTATGCAAAGAAAGTGAAAGCTGAAAGTGGACGAGACAACACAGAAGCTAGTGAGCGGAATATGTGAAGAGTGCCTTCACACTCAGAGCAGAGCATTACATATCGAATTGTGCAGGGTATATAAACTTTTTGTGGTAAAGTATGTGATAGTTATGTCGATGTCTTACTATAACCGGAATGTTATAATATGGGGGATTTACGTTTGCATTGTTGTTATGTTTTTGGTATTAATGTTGTGTCAGATAATTAGTTTGCAAAGGATTGTTGTTGTAATAGGACCATGGTTGGTGTGGTAATGAACCATGGGTGTTACATCAACTAGCCACCACTTGTCGCGAAAGCTAACCAAAAATACACAGCAAACAAGAAATGATATACGAAGATTGGAAAACACGTTCCCTGGGCTGCATATCGAAGCTGAGTGGAAAGGAATATTAGAACAAATACAAAGAGAGTGCCAAAGATTGTGGCTCTCATACAAGTTGTTATGGAATCATCTGCACCAAGTGATGGATTTAGCACCACATATTAATATATTGCTATGACAGAAAAGGGGATGATTAGATGCAGATGGATAATTATCGAAGACTGTATTCAGTACAGCAGATAGGAATGATATCCAGGATTTCAATAACATACTGGAACAGATGCGTGGAATAGAGGATGGCTCAAATAAAGGCTCTAAGCACTATGGGACTTAACATCTGAGGTCATCAGTTGCCTAGACTTAGAACTACTTAAACCTAACTAACCTAAGGACATCACACACATCCATGTCCGAGGCAGGATTCGAACCCGCGACAGTAGCAACAGCGCGGTTCCGGAGTGAAGCGCCTAGGACCGGTCGGCCACATCAGCCAGCAGGGGATGGCAATAGAATAACTATGCAGTGGCATACCACACAACTGAAAAATCTATAGCAAGGCATGTTGAATAACACCTGGGGGCTGAGGGAATTAACAGAGTATATGACGACAACCATGGGAGCAATTAACAGATATTTTGAAATAATACAAGCCCAAGTGAATGTACTAGATGTAAGAGTTGCCGTAGGAAAGCTACTACAATATCTGGCTGATGGCCTAGAAGATGAAAGAGTGGTGGTGACAGCATTGTAGTATCCAGTACACAACATAGTACATGGATAACTGAGTCCTATACTGCAGCCTCCCCAGCAGTTCCTAACTGGCCTGTGGAAGGTGCAGCAGGAGCAGAACTGTGGCATACAGTAAAACCGACAGCACAGAATATGACATTGTTTTATGATAAGGTAATAGTTGTAATGAACACCGACAGAGCCAGGGTTCATTTATCAGTTTGATTCCCCATAACAAGTGTTGTCACACATTACTAGTGTTTTATGATACACAAATTGGGAACAAATTTGTGCAGGTTAAAATGCAGGAGGCGCTGCTAAAATCCAAGGTGACAGGTGACGAAGTGTTGATGCCAAAGGATGAGTTCCATCTGTATCAAAGATATTTAATTACGATATGTCCAACCAGAATGGTCCAGACTGACATGCAAGTGTGTGAGGTACAGTTATTCTTGGAAGAAGAGTCTGGCAACAATGCAGGCTGCACCTACTCTTAGGTACAGTACTGTGAAGGCAACTCATGAGAGTAAGCGAAGCAAGATCTATTATCAAGAGCGAGAAGGAGGGGATAGGAGCAAGAAAGGAATGTGAGATTTTAACTCCTTTTTTACACAAAAGGTCTTATTCAGTTGCTGCACGTACAAAGGGGTACGCAAAAAACAGAACTATTTTTTTAAAAGCAATATATTTTCAAACTTCATAAATCAGCCTTATCCCTTTACAACTAATACATTTGTCTCACTGGTACTCAACTGGTCGAAACGTTTTTTGTAGTCACCTTTAAAAATGGCTGACCCTGACAGCTACTCCCTCATTTTTTCTTGACTTCTTCAATGTTGTCAAACTGTTGTCCTTTCATGTCCCTTTTCATGCATGGAAATAAGAAAAAGTCGCACAGAGCCAGATGAGGTGAGTAAGGTGAGTGGGGCAGCTGAACCATGCCATTTTAGTCAAAAAGTGTCTAACAGAGATGGCTGTGTATGCAGGTACGTTGCTACGTTGCTATGGTGAGAGAACCAGTCTCCTGTATTCCGTTAAAGTTCATTGAACCGAGATCCAAGATAACCCACTAATCTCTGGACGTTGATCAGTTGTTTGTCGACGGTCTGTGAGCACAAACTCTCGAATTTTTTCAATATTTTCGACGATCTGGGGATCACTCGACATGTCGCCATTTTTAAATCGAGAGAACTTCTTGTACATTTCAAGTTTTCCCACAGCGTCATCTTGGTACGCTGTTTTCAACATTAAAACAATTTCAACAGCATTTTTACCGAGTAGAAAATAAAATCTTACAGCTGCACGTTGTTCATCTATAATTATTCCAGTTTTTTTGGGGTACCCCCTCATAGAATGGGGATTACCAGGTTTCCAGTTAGTAACAAAGAACATAGGAATGTTCTTGAAAATTAAAATTTTACTAAGCCATTATTTACTGACATGTAGTTCCCATCCACCTGAAGACTCTAACTAGAGGTAAGAAAATAAGAGCGCAAAACATGCCTGACGAGGCTTTCGGGAATGCTAACACGCTTCTGAGGTCAAGGTTCTGGGCCCTCTCAAGAGTCGAAAAACAACATAAGGCCTGAGGTCCTGTTGAGTGGGCCAGTAGGCTGTCACCTATGGTCTTCAGTTTTTTTTAAAGTGTTATTCAGAAATTACTCGTACATGATAGAATTTTCCGCAGTATTCATAGTACCACTATCCTGTTGGAAGATAAAATTATTTTCATCTAGATTTACACTGAGCAAACTACCTAAGTACGACGTGAGGCGGAGGTACTTCATACACCACTGTTTCCCATTCGAAAATTATTTTATTCACATTCGCGCACGGGTTTGCGGTTTCAGCACAGCATATACCAAGAAATGTTGACTTAACTCCGTATTTCATCGTTGAAATTACTGTACATGCCTGGGCTTTGGAAAGTGTAAAATTAAAAGGATAAGGGAAATCAGAGTACTACAATATCTGCAATGTAGAAAAGATGATACTGTTTTCATTAAGAGTTAATTAAACTGTTGCCTTTCATTAACTGTGTTATTTGATGTTACTGACAGTCTAACAAACACTGCTCGGCTCAAGCCTGCGGGTGTTTTTTCCAACTTAGTTGTATGACTTTTACGGGGCAAGGTAGCGGAGTGGTTAGCACACTGGACTCGTATTCGGGAGGACAACGCTTCAAACTAGCGTCCTTCCATCCCGATTTTCCTAAATGGCTTAAGGCAATTTCCGAGATGGTTCCTTCTCCATCAGTGCCTAATCCAAGCTTTTCCTCCGTCTCTAATGACCTTGATGTCGACGGGAAGCTAAACACTAATCTCCTCTTTGTATGACTGAATAGAAACACTTTATTCAATAGAAAACAATAAAATGTGTGTTTCCGAATACCATCCCCACTTGTTTAGTTCAATGCAGTTTCCTTTTTGTTAATAAATTATTGTTTCCATATTAACTTACAGCAGCCATTCCAGCACATCAACCAGAAATGTGGCAGTGGAAAGCCAAGTATCGATACATACAAGTGCTGCGAGTGACTTCATGTTGCGCTTGTAGTGTCTGCACTTCGAGACCGCGACATTTTAGCTGGCCCATGCGGTGTGTTAAATAGCCTATACAGTATACATGGTGTCCCAGTAGGAATGGTCAATATTCATGGATGTGACAGAAACGAGCATTCAGAGTAAAACAGTCTACTAAAGATGGGTCTAAAATGCATACCTTAAGAGCTATGAGCATTTCTTCATCTTCGATATTGTGCAACAGATCTCTTCCACTGCACGCTCTTCGCTTTCCATGTTTTGAGAGATGGTAGTATGGACCAAAACAAGAAAAAAAGTCTAGTGAATATGGGCTCTAAAGTGCTTACCTTAAGAGCTATGAGTAGCTGTACACATTCGTTACTGTGAAACACATCTCTTCTGCTGAACAAGTTTTCATAGCTTTCAAGGTATTCATTTTAAAGCTCATGTTGACCATGCTTTTTTTCTCCGTATTATCGTTCTTGTCATATCTCTGAGTATAGATGATTCTTCTTGGGACGTCCTGTATAGGATCTCTATGGGGCACAGCCCGATAGCGGCCCACCTAGGACAGTGCAGCAGCAGTGCAGTAGCGAGTCGCATATTTAGCTTTCATATTTGTTTTGTAGTTTGATTCTTAATTTCTTCCCGAGTGTTTGTGCGCATGCATATTTAATTACATAAAATCCTTGCGTATTCTCGTATTTCAGAGGAGTAATATTGCTTATTGATAGCTGTAGAGTGTAAATTCGCGGAGTCGTTAGATATTACCAGTAGGATGGATAGGGTGTGTGCGGGCGCAGGAGGAACTGGCCGCGGTTCGCGAGCAGCTGAGCGTGCTGTTGGACAGGGTCAGCCGCCTTCAGGCTGTTGCATCGAGATGCAGCGACGGCGGAGGGTCTGGCGCGTCGCTTGAGACACCCAGGTGTCGCTTGCTGCGTCCGCTGACTCAGCCGCCGAGGCACCTTCTAGTGTACCCGGCGCGTTGGGGCCGCCCTCGCCTCAGGGTGAGTGGCGGACTGCAACGCTCGAGGCGGAGGGCCAATGTGGAGGATGCTGGCCGGCTGGCCTCGCCTGTTCATCCTGTCAGTGGGCAGATGGCCGCTCCTTCAGCACGGCCCAAGCAGGCACACATGGGCAAAGGCTTCCTGGTTATTGGGAGCTCCAATGTTAGGCGGGTGATGGAGCCCCTTAGGGAAATAGCGTACAGGGCTGGAAAGAAATCCAACGTGCACTCGGTTCCTCTGCCGGGAGGCCTCATCCACGATGTGGAGGCGGCCTTGACTGTGGCTATCGAGCGTACGGGGTGCAGTCGTCTGCAAGTAGTTGCTCACGTCAGCACCAATGATCCCTGTCGCCTGGGTCCCGAGGCGATCCTCAGTTCGGAAGGGCGGCTGGCGGATTTCGTGAAGACCGTGGGGTGCAAGCAGAGCTCTCTATTTGCAGCATCGTTCCCAGAGTGGATCAGGGTCCTTTGGTTTGGAGCCGAATGGAGCGTCTCAACAAGAGGCTTCGTCGACTCTGTGACGGTCTTGGCTGCAGATTTCTAGACTTGCGCTATTGGGTGGGGAATTGTAGGACGCCCCTAGATAGGTCAGGGGTGCGCTATACAAAGAAAGTGGCTACACGGGTAGCAGAGTACTTGTGGCGTGCACATGGGTTTTTTTTTAGGCTAGGCAGTAGTGCGAGGTGTCCTGATGAACACTCACCAGTCGACGTGCAGGCAGGGAAATCAGGATGCGCTCAGTACAAAGACACTTCAGCTATCAAGATATTAGCAGTAAATTTTCAGAGTGTTCGGAATAAAGTTCCTGAATTTACTGCCCTCCAGGAAGCGTGTGGCGCGCAAATTATTCTCGGGACTGAGACCTGGATGAACCGTGAGATAGGAAGTTCTGAAATATTTAGTGAGGGCTGGAACGTGTATCGGAAAGACAGATTAGACACCGTAGGAGGTGGTGTCTTCATTGCAGTTGACAAAAATATTGTGTCTACTAATGCCGAAGTAGAGTGTGATTGTGAAGTTATCTGGACACGTTTAACAGGGCTAGGGGAAATAAAGTTAATTGTGAGGTGTTATGACCGGCCACCAGGTTCCACCGTGACAGTTCTAGAATTATTCAAAGGGAGTCTACATTCTGTATCGCAGAAGTACCCGGCTCACGCTATATTAGTCGGAGGCGACTTCAACCTACCTAGTATATACTGGGATGTCTATGGATTCATTACAGGTGGTACAGACAAGCCGTCGTGTGAATTACTTTTGAACACATTATCCGAAAACTGCATTGAGCAGCTAAATCGACAGCCAACGAATAATGGAAATATTTTAGATCTGGTAGCCACGAACAGACCAGACCTCATCGACGGTGTCAGTGTTGAGACGTTGTCATGACGACTATGGTTAGGAAAGTTAGAAAGTCGGTCAAGAAGGCTAGGAGAGTATTCTTACTAGAAAGATCAGATAAAAAGTTATTAGCATACCACTAAGTAAATGAATCGACTTCATTTACTCAGGTACGACGGACGTGGAAGAATTATGGGCAAATTTTAAACACATTGTAAATTACGCATTGGACAAGTATGTAACGAAAAAGTGGGTTTCGGACGGAAAGGACCCATCGTGGTTTAACAGCGCAATTCGGAGAATGCTCAGGAAGCAAAGACAGTTGCACTCGCGGTACAAGAAAGATCGGGAGAATGAGGACAGGCAAAAGTTAGTAGAGATTCGTGCTGCTGTAAAAAGAGCGATACGAGAAGCATTCAACCACTACCACCGTCATACCTTAGCAAAAGACCTTGCTGAAAACCCAAGGAAATTCTGGTCTTACGTAAAATCGATAAGCAGGTCGAAGGCTTCCATCCAGTCACTCACTGATCAGTCAGGGCTGGCAACGGAAGGCAGCAAAACGAAAGCTGAAATTTTAGATTTAGCATTTGAGAAATCTTTCACGCAGGAGGATCGTACAAACATAACGCCGTTTGAGCCTCGTACAGATTCCCGTATGGAAGACATAGTGATAGACATCCCTGTGGTTGCGAAGCAGCTGAATTGGTTGAAAATAAATAAATCGCCAGGTCCTGATGGGACTCCATTTCTGTTTTAGAGAGAGTACTCTACTGCATTGGCTCCTTACTTAGCTTGCATTGATCGCGAATCTCTTGCCCAACGTAAAGTCCCGAGCGACTGGAAAAAAGCGCAGGTGACGCCTGTATATAAGAAGGGTAGAAGGACGGATCCTCAAAATTACAGACCAATATCCTTAACATCGGTTCGTTGCAGCATTCTCGAACATATTCTCAGTTCGAACATAATGAATTTCCTTGAGACAGAGAAGTTGCTGTCCATGTATCAGCACGGCTTTAGAAAGCATCGTTCCTGCAAAACGCAACTCGCCCTTTTCTCACATGATATCTTGCGAACCATGGATGAAGGGTATCAGACGGATGCCATATTCCTTGACTTCCGGAAAGCGTTTGACTAGGTGCCCCACCTCAGACTCCTAACTAAGGTACGAGCATATGGGATTGGTTCCCAAGTATGTGAGTGGCTCGAGCACTTCTTAAGTAATAGAACCCATTACGTTGTCCTCGATGGTTACATAAATGATCTTTTGGATAGGGTGGATAGCAATGTGCGGCTGTTTTGCTGATGATGCTGTGGTGTACGGGAAGGTGCGTTGAGCAGAATGACTGAAGTAAGACCCAACAGACTGCACAATCCCCACGCTGTTTCTGATTTCTGCTCGTGAACATGAGTCAGCAATTGCAAGGTTAAGCGAGTGTGCACTGCTATGTACATAAAGAGCATGGGCGCATTCCTTACGAACAGACGTTTGGGCACCATGCAAGCGCCCACTCAAAGCTGCAGCGCCGTCATAGCCTTGACCAACTACATGGGAACAGTCAAGTCCGTGTTTTTTCAATGATTTAATGATTAGCTTTGCAAGGCCGAATCCAGTAACATCGATAGTTGGAATACATTCGAGGAACATTTCCTTAATTTTATGGTGATTAACATACACCGAATCAACATACTGTAAGCAAAGTGAAACTTGTTCTACGTGTGCAATGTCAGTAGTTTCGTCAAAAGAATACTCAATATTCTGGCTTTCTTTACCTCATCAATTATTTTACGTTGTATAATTTCACCACAAATAGCAATAATTTCATTTTGAATTTCTGGGCTGGAATATAGAGCGTTCTTTGCAGCTGTTGACAAATGCTCCAAAATATGTTTATCTACAGACTCAGCAGCATAACGCAGTAACGCTCGAAAGTTGCCATCGTTCATTAGTTGTCGCTGAGGTTCCAATAATGTGTATACTAGTCCACAGTCAATATGTCCTCTTAAAGGAATGCCTTGATTACCACAAAAAATTATAACTTTTGCTATGGACGTCAGTTTTCTTTTAATGTCTTTTTGCTGTCGTTTTCTCTATGAAGACAACTGCTCGATTACTGTAGACATCCTTGAGGAAAAAGTCTTAAGAAAACCGTCTGCCATTTCCGAATTCGCTTGTGATAGGAAGTTTGTGCATGGGTTTGAAATACCTCCAACGCTTTTTTTCCAATTCGAAAAAGGCTCACATACGAGTTTTCCTAATCGTTGATTGTTTCCCTTGCCTTCACATGAACGACCCAAAATGACGCAATTTTTGTAGAAGGCTCCATTTTTTAAATCAAAATACGACAGCCAAGGGAATAAGTCCAACCATTTCAGTTTTAAGCTTAAGTTTCGTTTTGACGAAACGGGAAATTTGTAATCATTAGACGGTGCCCAGGCGCCTTTTAAAATTTGTTCCTTTAGACAATCATCCAGTTGCGAACTTTGATTTGAATATTAACCTATGTCTAATGCGACTGCTGAGTGGCCAAAAGTACCTCCGTGTTTCTAGCTCTTTCTGATAATTAGGCCTCAGCAATCATTACGTCTTCACTGTCTCCACTCGTCACATTATGACTGGCGTGTTCGACAGTTGAAGATGCGTCTTTAAATGCACCAGCTTGTGAACACCATGTTTTCCAATATTCCAAGCCCTTAGATTTATTTGTATTCTCAGCTTTTCTTTTCCTTGCCTCCATTTTTGCGATGCAGATGACCCTATAAAAAAATAGCAAACATGCGACTGGTTATTATTAATTTTATTGGGCTGGTTTTAGTCAGATTGCAAGTGTTCTGATTTAACTTTAGTTAACCACGCTCAATAAATGACGGACAACAGCTACTAGGACAAAAAAATTAGCGTTCTTCCATCCAAAAATCTGTGGAGTTCCAAAAACTGAATCACTCAAATAGGCCTCAGATATGCAAAATCAGAGCTTTGCCCGATTTCTGAGTGGAGCTTCAGTCTTGATGAAACGAAAACCACCGAAATTTCAGATTCTTTCGATTTAAGTATTTAATCGAAAACGTCAAGATTACCAAATCTGTCGTGCATTAAATTCTGTATCATTTGGGACCGAATACTTTACAATTTGATTACATTTTGCGGTGCAGAAAAGCTACATTAGAAAACAATAGTTTTTCACCTTAAGATACACACTCGTTTCGTCGCCATAAGACGTACAATATCTGTGATTGGCCAATTTCACGAAAAAATTTCGAGGAGTAAAGTTGTGGAGCATCTAAATACACTCCTGGAAATGGAAAAAAGAACACATTGACACCGGTGTGTCAGACCCACCATACTTGCTCCGGACACTGCGAGAGGGCTGTACAAGCAATGATCACACGCACGGCACAGCGGACACACCAGGAACCGCGGTGTTGGCCGTCGAATGGCGCTACCTGCGCAGCATTTGTGCACCGCCGCCGTCAGTGTCAGCCAGTTTGCCGTGGCATACGGAGCTACATCGCAGTCTTTAACACTGGTAGCATGCCGCGACAGCGTGGACGTGAACCGTATGTGCAGTTGACGGACTTTGAGCGAGGGCGTATAGTGGGCATGCGGGAGGCCGGGTGGACGTACCGCCGAATTGCTCAACACGTGGGGCGTGAGGTCTCCACAGTACATCGATGTTGTCGCCAGTGGTCGGCGGAAGGTGCACGTGCCCGTCGACCTGGGACCGGACTGCAGCGACGCACGGATGCACGCCAAGACCGTAGGATCCTACACAGTGCCGTAGGGGACCGCACCGCCACTTCCCAGCAAATTAGGGACACTGTTGCTCCTGGGGTATCGGCGAGGACCATTCGCAACCGTCTCCATGAAGCTGGGCTACGGTCCCGCACACCGTTAGGCCGTTTTCCGCTCACGCCCCAACATCGTGCAGCCCGCCTCCAGTGGTGTCGCGACAGGCGTGAATGGAGGGACGAATGGAGACGTGTCGTCTTCAGCGATGAGAGTCGCTTCTGCCTTGGTGCCAATGGTGGTCGTATGCGTGTTTGGCGCCGTGCAGGTGAGCGCCACAATCAGGACTGCATATGACCGAGGCACACAGGACCAACACCCGGCATCATGGTGTGGGGAGCGATCTCCTACACTGGCCGTACACCTCTGGTGATCCTCGAGGGGACACTGAATAGTGCACGGTACATCCAAACCGTCATCGAACCCATCGTTCTACCATTCCTAGACCGCCAAGGGAACTTGCTGTTCCAACAGAACAATGCATGTCCGCATGTATCCCGTGCCACCCATCATGCTCTAGAAGGTGTAAGTCAACTACCCTGGCCAGCAAGATCTCCGGATCTGTCCCCCATTGAGCATGTTTGGGACTGGATGAAGCGTCGTCTCACGCGGTCTGCACGTCCAGCACGAACGCTGGTCCAACTGAGGCGCCAGGTGGAAATGGCATGGCAAGCCGTTCCACAGGACTACATCCAGCATCTCTACGATCGTCTCCATGGGAGAATAGCAGCCTGCATTGCTGCGAAAGGTGGATATACACTGTACTAGTGCCGACATTGTGCATGCTCTGTTGCCTGTGTCTATGTGCCTGTGGTTCTGTCAGTGTGATCATGTGATGTATCTGACCCCAGGAATGTGTCAATAAAGTTTCCCCTTCCTGGTACAATGAATTCACGGTGTTCTTATTTCAATTTCCAGGAGTGTATATTGCCAAAATGTCAAAGAAAGTGTTGAAAAACCTAGTTCGTTAGTAAATATCGGCAGTTACCAATTTTAAGGAAAACGCTTGGTTAGTGACAGTAAATTTTTGACTTTCCATTCATTGGATTTTTGTAGTATTCATTCTTGTTGTTTCATTTATTTAGCAGGATTTTGTTGCTTCGCTGCTGAAAACGTGTTCCTTCTACCGGGTCCTTTTTTTTTTTTTTTAACTGCCTTGGGTGCTCAAGCCACACGGTAAGCCACTGCTTCTATTCAACCGATGCCACAATGACAGCACAATGGAAGCAGACACAATATGAACTCCGGCATGTAGTAACACGATAGGCAACACATGGTTTTCACACAAGCCCTGCCAAAACCAGAGATTTTACGAGCCGAATGAATGCAGCGTTTGTGAACTGTGCAATGAACATTGTAAAGATATCATGCAGAAAACTGCAGGAAAAGATGGATGTTAATAATAAAACTAGGACTACAACAATGTGACCCAGTTTTTTATTTACACACACTGGCAGTGGAGGAGGCAACAGTTATCAGCTGAGCATTGTTTACTTACGTTCGTCAGAGGGAGTCAGCACGACGTCTGAAAGGTTTTTTTGTAGTGAAAGTGCTATGAACGAAGTAAACTTGACACGTCGAATGAAAAAGACATACACACGTTTATTGACAGGACTAAGACGAGAACGTATGGTAAACATGTTGGTTTTGGTGACCTGAACCGCTGTTGTTATTGATAAATGCAGGACATCTTATTAAAAGGATCATTATGCAAAAACGTGCACAGACAATGGGAAAAAAGTTCTACATTTATCGATTGTCAGTTTGTTTTGTGAAAAAAAAAACGTATCACAGTGTTGCATGAAAAACGAAATGTAGATTCCGACTGAAAAGAAATCGGGTCCGTGACGTTACAAAGACATTTCAAAATCGATAATGGAATTGGTGACAAAACGGAATAATGACTGGAGAACTCAAGTAAAATTTGAGGTAGGTCACATTAAAGATGATCTTGTTCTTGTATAAAAAAATTTTAACGTCAGAAATGAACAGCTGAACAAACAGTAAGATTACCGAATATGAACAAAGAAGTTCTGAGTACAAATAGCGGAAGGATATCTGAGAGTGCAACGTATATATCTTCAGAGTATCATTATAATAAGGATTAGGGAAGTCGGGCGAACAACAGAGGCATAAAAGCTGTTTTTTTTTTCGCGTTATGTCCGTGAATGAAATAGACGGGGTGGAGGTGATGGGGTACTTCAGTATCAGTGTCTCACTTACCATGTCGTACCTTGCGGAGCAAACTTACACAAATGTAAATGTAGAAAGAAAACATAAAAAAACAGATTATGATATTGCACACACTAGTCGTTTCTCTTCTACATAACTTTACTTAAAATAAACATTTAAAAAAATTCTCACCACGTCAGTAACAATTTCTGCGGCGGGATGCCGATGGTAGTAGTAAGCTGCTGCCGTGTGAATGAATGACTTCTCACTGTGCCCAGCTTCGGAACTGTGACAACTAGGGTGGCACTGATGCGAGGACTGCGCTACTTGGAATTTCCAGGGTTCCAGAGAAACCGCATTCCTTTGAGTTTCAGTCCAGACTTGGTGGCAATATTGTCGCAAACGCTGGCTCTTCGCTGCCGTTTTCCCCTCGCGCACTACCCCACGCTGACGTAGCCGCAGTTTGAAAACGCGATAGCTTTGAAATAAAGATTGCATTACAATCGATTTTAAGGTCAGTTATCCCGCTTCTTCTTTTTAGCTTCGTCAGTTTCCCGGGGGGGGGGGGGGGGGGGGGTCGAAGCCCCAAACCACCCCACCCCCCTTGGCTACGCCCATGCTTTACATGAATACCTGCCTGTCTACGTTTCTCAGGGTAAGTATAAATCTTAATAAATCTTATACATTTCAAAATTATGCTTTGATCCAGCAATGGGAATAGAAACAATAACAGATAATTCATCTTCAGTCATTAACGAGTGTGTGGTGGTTAACTTGTAGTAAGCATATAAATTGTAAGAGTTAACAGGGTGAATCATAGTATATGTTGCATGTAGCTTTCGTTCAATTGACAGTAGGATCTGTAAAACTTGTTCTGGATGTAACAATCATTTGAACTACTCTCTAAGGCTGTTCTTAAGTTAAGGGCATCAATTCTAGCACTTGATAAACTATCAGTAACCCTTAACAAAAGAGTGTTTAGATATAAGTGTGCACTCACAGCATTTAAGCCTTGTAATAGTTCTTGAATATTTACGTTCGTTTCATTACGAATCACGTGGAAATGTGAGATAAATTGCTTTACAACCTGTTCAATGAAAACTGTGTGGTTAGTAATGGTTCTTTGAATGCTCTTTGATACGGTAATTGCATTAGAGAGGTTAGTTAAATCTCTACTGGACTGTTGTTCAACAACTAATATTTTGCCTTTAATTTCCAGTAGATGTGGACTAGTTAAAGTACCAAATACAGTATGAAGGATACTCCCTCCAAAAGTAAACCAGGCACGTTTACGCCAAATTAAAGTTTTGTGTGCCAAAAGCTTTAAAAAACAGTCAATCTCTTGCTCATAATTAGCAAATGTAGACTCTTTCTGCATTTTGGCTGTGATCCAGTCATTGTACCAAGATGTACCCATTTCCAAAATTATATCATTACCCTTAACAGAACGAATTAGATCAATTTGCTTCTTTACAGAATTGAACCTTTGCTGGATTTCACTCAGATTGTACTTGAGGACAAGTTTTACATTACTTGCTGAAACTACCATGTCTGATCGTGGTTTAAACGAAACACCTGTCCCCTGTGGTACTATTACAACAGCGTTAGTAGGATACGCTATTATAGCAAACATTAGAATAAAAATGAACATGGTTAATTAGTTCTAAATACTAGAGTTAACAATGAACATAAAATAAATGAGTCTCTTGTGGTAACCTGTGGAATAAAAGATTTAGTTTCACTGGTGTACTCGTGCAATAGCATCAATACTAAATTTTCGCAACACATTCACATAAGCACATGGCTGAAATAAACACACACATTGCACTCTCACACACGCATTGCACTCTCACACACTACACACGTTTATGCAGATTGTAGGGGTGTCTGTAACAGGATCGCTCGAAACGTGGCGATGCCTCGGCCTCGAGAGGGTGCGTTTCTGGATGAGGTATCGAATATACTGCTTCCCCCTACTTATACCTCCCGTGGAGATTCGAGCGCGCACGGAGGCTTTCAGACAGTCGTTCTTCCCGCGAACCATACGCGACTGGAACAGAAAAGGGAGGTAATGACAGTGGCACGTAAAGTGCCCTCCGCCACATACCGTTGGGTGGCTTGCGGATTATGAATGTAGATGTAGATGTAGAAGTGCGACCTCGCGATTATCGCTTCCTGGGTTTGAGAACAGCAGGTTTGCCTCTCAGTGGGTTCTCGTCGTCTTGCGATACTACAGGATATCTACCCAGAAATGACTTTAGACGGTTGACATGAACGACAATCGAACGAAAGGGCAGTTGGAGCTTAAGAGTGACTGGCGACAACACCTCCAAGATTGGATATGGTCCTTTCCAAAACTTCTTAAACTTTTTGACTTGACTCTTCTTTAACACCACGTTGCTCAGATACACAAGAGCTCCAACTCGATACTGTGGCATTGCTGCCTGGCGGTCGTGTTGTCTTGCTTGCTATAGGAAGGATTGAGGATTTCGCTGTTTCACTCCCTTCCTTGCTTCCTTTAGCTTGTGTGCTAGATCCCTTACGTGTTCATTGCTGATTCCGGCAGTCTGTCGTGCAAAGTCCAAGGGTGAATGCATTCTTCTTCCGTAGACGATCTCGTATGAACTTAGGCGAGTTGAACTGTGCATTTTGGCATTGTAGCAACTAATCAAGTATGGTAAACAGACATCCCAACTGTCGTGTTTTCTGCTCACACAATGGCTAACCATTTTAATAACTGTTCTGTGGACTCGTTCGACTCTTCCATTTCCTTCAGGCTGTGCTGGTTTAGTCCTTAACTGAGTTATTTGCATGAGCTTACAAGTCTATTTAAGTAATTCACTCATAAAATTCATTCCTTGATCACTAATTATACTTAATGGTGATTCAAACTTAAGAATCCATTCTTTAACAAAAACTTTATCTATAGTCTCAGCGTTCTGATCAGGTATCGGTATCATGAGAAGGTATCTAGAGAAATGATCTAACATTGTCAACATGTACTTGTTCCCATCTTTAGTCTTAGGCAACGGTACTACGACATCTAGTCCTACTCGTTGAAATGGTTCACTTCTCTCTGGCAGTTCTTGCAATGGTGCTCTACCTTTTCCTACATTATTCCGTCTGTTACAGGAATCACATTGTGAAACAAACACGAAAACGTTAACTTTAAGGCTCGACCATCAAAACATTTGAGCTATTTTAATGTTTGTTGCTTTTTTTTTACCGCAATGTCCTGATAATAAAAAATCGTGTTGCCCTCTCATTATTTGTTCTTTCATGCTTTCTGGAATAACTAGGCGGTTTCCTTTACTAGTGACTTTGTACAATAATCCATCTATTTCGACAAAACGTTGATCATTTTTTCCATAGTTTTCATCGTGTATCTTCTTCTTGAGCTGCTTTTAACTCTTCTTCTCGACTTATCGTAGCACAGACATTGACTTTTCGACTCATTGCATCAGCATTCACATGTTGTTTACCAGGCTGGTGAATAACCTTGAATTGGTACTCACTCAGTCTTAATGCCCATCTTGTTAATCTGGAACTTGGATCCTTTAGGCTCAATAACCATTTAAGTGCCGCATGATCTGTAATAGCCGTAAATTCTCTTCCTGCTAAGAAACATCTGTTATGTGTTATACCAAAAACGAAGCACAAAGCTCATTCTCAGTAGTAGTATAATTACATTCTGCTTTGTTTAACTGTCTGGAAGCACATGAGATTGGATGTTCATGACCAGTAACTTCTTCAGACAAGATTGCACCTATGGCAAAATTGGATGCATGTGTTGAAAGAATAACAGGTGTACTGAAAAAGTCCGGATAGGCTAACACTGGAGCTGTTGTTAGAGCAGTTTTAAGTTCTTCCATTGCCTTTTTGGATTCTGTTGACCAATTAAATGTGGCTCCTTTCTTCAGTAGCTGTGTCATTGGACTTGCTATATTCGCATAACCGGCTATAAATCGTCTGTAGAAATTTGACAATCCCAAGAATGATTGTAGTTGTTTCAAATTCTGCGGTTCAGGTAAATTCTTTACATCTTCAATTAATTTTGGATCAGGTCGGACACCTTCACTGGTTATAACATGACCAAGACTGTTAACTTAACTTTGTGCAGAATGACATTTATCTATTGATAAAGACAGGTTTGCGCTTCTTATACCCTCAAAAACAACTTGTAGTCTCTCAGTATGCTGCTTCATGTTTTCACCAAAAATTATTACTTCATCAAGATAAACAAGTGCTTGTGTTGGGGTGAGCCCTCGTAAAACTGAATCCATCAGGCGTTGAAATGTAGCTGGAGCATTACGAAGTCCAAACGGCATACGAAGATACTTGTATACTCCTGTTGCCGTTACAAATGAAGTTTTTGCTTGATCATCTGAATGCACTGTTAACTGGTGATTAGAACTTGTTAAATCACATACTGAAAAAATTCGACATCTGCCCAAGTAAACCAAGGTTTCCCCTAAATTTGGCAAGAGGTAAATGTCGGGTGTGGTCACAGCATTCAAAGATCGGTAATCAACACAGTAACGGATCTGTGGTTCTGTAGAAATTGATTTCTTCTTTACAATTACAACAAGCGAACACCACGATGGGTCTGAAGGATCTTTTGGTTTTATAATTCCGACTTCTTATTGTTCTTTAACCATGTCTTCTACCAACTCTCTTTGAATGAATGCTATTCGGTAAGGTTTCTGTGTGATTGGGGCAGCATTCCCTGTATGAATAGGATGCTGAGCTAAGTGAGTGACAGGTAAATTTGCACGTTCTCGGAATAAATCTGCATACTCCAACAAAACAGGCGCTAAAACCTTCTGTTCATCAGCTCTCAAATGTTGTATCTTCTTCTAAATCTTGCGCTTCAGTTCATTATTAACTTAGTCTCCTCGTTGCAGTGTTGCGGCGCTGTTACAAAAATCTGTGTTTATAACTGCAGCATTTGTTACCGCATCTGAAATCTGTATTTTGCCACTTACGTTCGACACTTCAGCAACATTCGTTCCTCGTGGCAAAACAACATCCTCATTGCTCATATTCGTTATAGTAACCGGGACTTTTGCGACATTCTGTCTCACCATTGTAGCGACACCTACACTTCTAGCAACATAACAATACATTGTATCCTGTAACTCGCTTTTCTCGGATCGCTCAATTAATAACAAAGTTCCTTCCTTGCGTCGGGGTGACTTAACTTCAACGTAGATTGTCTTTCCTGCTCCCTTGGGAATTTGCTGAGGCTGATCAATTTGAACATCGACTCAGGAGGTCTGAACTAATGCAATAGTTTGGGCGGTCCATTCCCACGACGTCAGTATTGCTGCTTCTTTGAGTACGATCTGAAATACGATTTCCTAGGTTGTAGTTGCTACAACCTAGTCTGATCTTTCTTTCTCCGACAAACATCTCGGCCTCGCTAGGGGACAAGAAAGCAAATCCAAGTACACCGTCATAAAGCGTTTCTTTATTTGAAACTACTTGCACCCTTGCTGTGTATTTATCTTTATCTTTATTTTCATCTTGGACTTGGCCAAGAATTAATTATACGTCAACTTCTCCATAGTTACGCAGCTTTCCTCCGTTTAACCTTCGCACTTTTAATAGCGGTGGTTTCAAATTATCCCGTTTATCTATGCAACACCACATTAATGAGGTCTGTGCTCCTGTGTCAATAAGTAGCTTGGTGTTTCTCCCACGATATACAGCACCTATCACGAAGTCATTTCGGTCTGATTTTCGCTGGAACTGACAGGAATCACTGTCTCCGGCTAGGGGCGGACGGAGTGGTGGCCCGTACGTCCCCGTACTCGTTTAAAGATCTGGCAGATTGTCTGTTGTTCGCATTACCTTTCTTCTTGTTGCGACAATCTCTCGAAACATGACCCTGCATCTCGCAATGATAGCAGATTCGATTCTCTTTACAATCCTTACGCTTGTGACCCGGCTTATTGCATCTGTAGGATTGTACTGTTGTCTTAAAAACTCTGCGTTCTTGTTTCTGCTTCTCATTCGATCCTCTTAGTGCTTCAACGAAACCAATAGCGGATTCTACTGCTTCCTGAAACGTTTTATATCGCGCCAATCGAACAGCTTTGCTGACTTCCTCTTCGTGCAGCCCATGAATGAATGTGTCCAAGGCTCTCTGGTCGGCTTCGAACAACTGAATGCGATTTTCATTTTCATCTTATACTAACTCGTACGTTTGAGCGTTGAGGTTTCGAATTCTGTCGGCAAACTGCTCGATGGATTCGCCTCGTCACATTCGCAAACTGGGAAGCTGCTCTCTGTAAAATCTGATCGCGTTTTTACGTTTAAATCTCTGAACAACAATCATTCTAAACTCATTGTAATCTTCTGTTTTCACGCAAGTAGGCTCTGCACTAATGAAATCTTGTGCTGCCCCCTGAATTCTTAATTTAGCAAACACTAGCTTATCGGAATCTGTCCATGATCCTAACAGGGCGGCACCTTCAAGTTTACGAAAAAACACCTTCACATCATCTTCAGGTTTCCCATTTAACACTGGTACTGATGGCAATAATGAAAAATTCTTTATTGTAGTTGTACCTGTACTGCATGAATTATAATTTGCCAAGTCTTTCGGAATGTTACGCTGACTTCTTTTTGCTTTCACTGCCAAATCTTATCTTTCAGTTCATTAATAACAATTCGTAGATCGACAATGCTACTCTGACTGGATTGCAACATTTTGTCTAATTTAACGCCAATGAGTCACTCAAATGTAAAATAAAAATCCATCACTGCCTTTCGTATTCTAGCCAAACTGGAGCAGAAGAACCTGAATTCCAGTGTTGGATGTCCCCACGTAGTCGGAAGATGTTCATGCTGCTGCTGCTCCAAGTTCACATTGTCGTGCACCTCTTCAGAACTGTAGATTTTCCATAATCAACCCACTTCTGACACCATTTCTATAAGGGGATGGTTTGTTTGTGTTGTTGCTCCGAATGATGATTACACGAATATTTTGTGAGGATTTGTAAGCTGTGGGTCCTTGAGGTACGGCAATTCACGAACACGCGAAGTAAGTTTAAACAGTTTTATTAACAAAGGCGGATTATAAGACACACTCTCTACGCGCTCCCATCATCACTGTGTCTGACATCCTAACACCGGCTATTTACGGTCGTATCGAATGGCTCCGTGGTGAGCTAAGAAAAGAGACATATTTGCGCCCGAGGCCGCGCTAGTTAATACTGTGACGTCGGCCAATGATATACTCCGTGTCGCAGTGCGGCCGGACGCGCGTCTACTGACCAAGCAAATTGTCAGCATTCCAGACAGGCTGGCTGACGAGCTCGTGCCAACGTACCGTACGGCTGCGCGCAATCCGTAGACCCTTACACTTAAAATCTTCGATGTACAACCGCCAGTTTTAATAATGTTGAAGGCATGTACATAATTTATAATTTTAAAATTTATAGAAACTCGTACTTGCATCTTTTATCGATGCTCTAGGCTGAAGAGCAGCCGTGTACCATGCTGTCAGCCCATCTTCGTCCTGGCGTGCGAGGGAATGAAATAACGACGAAAAAATTTCCTACCTACTATAATGGTACTTATTTGAGGTAATACTAAAAGCTTATTATTTTTGCTCCACACCATTCGAAACTTTCGATGCTAAGCTTGGCTAATCCCTGTTAATTGGCTGTTACATTTCCTCACAAAATGTATTACCTATTTTATCAATATCTTTGAGATTCTGCAATACCCAGTTCCAATATATATAGATATAGATATTTTCACAAATTCTTTCCTAAGTGACTGTATCAGTCTTAGGCCTTTGCTGAGTTGATTAGTTTAGTGTTCGTTGGCAGTCTACGAGCCATGCAATTCCCTTATTCTAAGGAAGTCAGCCACTGCATAGCAGTGTAGTACCTTGGAGTGTTAATACGAGACTGGCTGGAGAGTTTTTTAGAAGTCAAATTCTGTTCTGATGAATTTACCTTTTCTTTTATGGACAGACATGTTGCTGTACAGTATTTGCTTTGTACAAGATGACTGGTAACGTCAGTCGAATTTATATTCAATGCTAAAACATGTATCTCGTGTGAGGCTAGCTGAGTTTGTTTACTAGTATTGATCCATGCTCTAGTATTTGGTCGTATACTAATGCACAGTGCAGTAGGTCATAAGAGGTTGTGAAGTCATAATTACTTGGAGAATTGTTACTGAATCATTTATAACTTCATTTGATTCCGTTCACTTTGTGTTTTCAATGTTAACTGTTCAAGGAGTATAAGGTTACTTTTATACTGGTGGTTTTGAATTACATGTCCGAAAAAGTTATCTTGGTTCTGTAACGAGAAGTATGGGTTGGATTACCACAACGAGATTTAAATTGAGTCAGTTGCTCTTCTCTATCTGTAGCGTTCAACCATGAGGTTAGTTTGCAGCAGTGTGCCATTTCCCTGTTCTGTCTGCCATCCTCTTCATTTCCGCGTATGTAGTGAAGCAAACATAATTCATACACTGAGGTGACAAGAGTCATGGAATACCTCCCAATATCGTGTCGGACCTCCTTTTGCCATGAACAGTGCAGTGATTCGACGTGGCACAGACTCAAGTCGTTGGAAGTCCCCTGCAGAAATATTGAGCCTTGCTGCCTCTGTAGCCGCCCATGATTGAAAGTGTTGCCGGTGCAAGCTTTCGCTTATGATCGATGGGATTCAAGTCGTGCGATCTGGGTCGCTAAATCATTCGCCCAAACTGTCCAGAATCTCCTTCAAACCAATCGCGAACGCCACGCGGGGTAACCGAGTGGTCTTGGGCGCTTTGTCTCGGATCGCTTGGCTTCCCCCCGTCGGAGGTTCGAGTCCTCCCTCGGGCATGAGTGTGTGTGTTGTTCTTAACGTAAGTTAGATTAAGTAGTGTGTAAGCTTAGGGACCGATGACCTCAGCAGTTTGGTCCCATAAGACTTTACCATAAATTTCCAATTTTCCAATCGCGAACAATTGCTGTCCGGTGGAATGGAGCACTCTCATGGGGAATGAAGCCCATGGATGGCTGCAAATGGTATTCAAGTCGCCGAACGTAACCATTTGCAGTGAATGATCGGTTCAATTGAGCCAGAAGACCCAGTCCATTCCATGTAAACGCAGCCTACACCAGCTTGCATTGTCTTGTTGACGACTTGGGTCTATGGTTTCGTGGGGTATGCGCCACCCTCGTACCTTCTTATCCACTCTTACCAATAGAAATCGGGACTCATCTGACCAGGCCACTGTTTTCCAGTCGTTTATAGTCCAACCGATGAGGTCACGAGCCCAGAAGAGGCGCTGCACGCCATGTCGTCCTGTTAGCAAAGGCACTCGCGCCATTCGTCTGCTGTCTTAGCAAATTAACGTCATATTTCGCTGCACTGCCCTAACGGATATGTTTGTTGTACATCCTACATTGATTTCTGTGGTTATTTCACACAATGTTGCTTGGGAGTTAGTACTGATGACTCTACGTAAACGCTGCTGCTTTCGGTCGTTAAGCGAACGTCGTCGGCCACTGCGTTAACCGTGGTCAGAGATAACGCCTGAAATTTGATATTCTCGGCACACTTTTTACTCTGTGGATCTCGGAATATTGAATTTCCTAACGGTTTCTGAAATGGAATGCCTTATGCTTGGAGCTCCAACTACTATTCCGTGTTCAAAGTCTATTAATTCTCATCGTGCGGTCATAATCACGTCAGAAGCCTTTCCTCGTGAATCATTAGAGTATAAATGACAACTCCGCTAATACACTGCCATCAGTGTATGTGGATATCGTTATCCGATTGCTTTCGTCACCTCAGTGTAATCTGCTGCACCTGTGACATCCTTGGTCGTTCGCGACGATTTCTTCTCTCAATAGATCCTTCTACTGTTGTTTCAAAGACGTTATTGGGTCTCAAAAGTGTCCTACGAGTTTGTCTCTTCTTCTTTGGATGTGCCTCCACAGAGATTTGGTTTCCTATACTCTTCTCAGCACCTCTTCATTGGTAACTCTGTCTTTCCAGCTGATCTTTATCATACTTCTGTAGTACCAAATCTTCACTGCTTCCAGCCATCTTCTCTGTCCTTTCCCTATTGTCCAAGTTCCGCACCCATAAAGAGCCTCGCTCCAAACAAATGCTTTCATAATCCATTTCCTATGTTCTTGCTAGTAAGTGAGTTCCTACTTAAATTAAACCGAATTTCATCCTGTCGTATTCTGCTCACAATTTCTTTCTGTCTTCTACCGCCCCTTGTAATCCTGCTTCACAAATGGGTAATTTCCCCTACCATTAGTTGCTCCTCTCTTCTACCTGTTATTCTTAAAGGCTCTTATTCTTCTTCAGCGCTACATCCCATTACTTTAGCCTTTCGCTTGTTTATTCTCACACCATACTGATTACAGAAAATCCTTTCCATTTTGCTGAGGACCTTCTCTAGATTTTCTTTTGTCTGCGTAACGCAACATATCTACCTTCCGCCAGTTAACCTTGATCCACAATTCTGCGGTTTCATTGCTCTATAGCTTCCTGAATGTAAACACTGAATATAAGAGGAGAGAGAGCACATCCTTGTCTCACACGTTTTCTAGTTGTTGCTTCTTGTTCCTGATGAAAATTCCTAATCTCAGCCATTTCGTTCTTACGGTAGATGTATATCACCAGCATATCTTCGTATTTTAGACCAGATTTCTTCAGCACCCTGAACATCTCTTGCCAGGCAACATTATCAATTGCCTTTTGCAAATCTAAAAAAGGCAATAAAGTTGTTTTATTTTTCTGTATTGGCTTTTCGATAAAAAGCTTCAGTACCAGAATCGCCTCTTGTTCCTAATTCCCATCCGATCCCAAATCTGATCCGCCTTTTCTTCAATTCTCCTCGGAATTATCTTTATGAGAATTTTTGACGCCAGCGATATAAGGCTTAAGGTTCGATATTTTTTAGCTGCCGCCTTCTTCGGAACAGGAAACATGATGCATTTCTGGAAGTAGGATGGTATCTCTCTTGTGTTATAGATTGACTCAATCAGTTTCAGCAGCATCATTTTCAAGTTGTCACCAACATTCTTGATTAGTTATGTAGGAATGTCATCAGTACCCATTGCTTTGTTTTCCCGTGGATCTTTAAGTGCTTTCTGAAATTCCTCTTGCAGAATGCCGTCTCCTTTGCCATCTCCGACTGCTTCCTCTTCTTTTCCCGTTACATCCTCTGATAAAGGCGTTCCGTCTACAGTTCCTCAATGTATTCTTTTCATCTCTTCACCATATCTTTACCAAACAGCATTTTTCCGTCTTTGTCTTCTGCTGTACACGAGTTTGCTTTTCGTTTGTTAAAAAATTTATGTGCTCTTCTGCAGGCTATAACAGTTGTTTCATTACACTCTTAAAAGTAAATATATCAGTCACTGAAATCAAGAATTGCGAACTCGTTCACCAAAAACGTCTTCTCCTGCTTACAAACTTTATTCAAATGTGCCACATTGCTAAGGCGTCCTCTTGTCTTACTGTGAAATTCAAGGATGCTCCGTCTAGTCACTGTCATGAGTCGGGATTCAACTAAAGAAGGGACACTGATCGTTATTATTGACAACTACTCCAACCTCTTGCGTACTAGTTAGTTTTAAGGAACTGATTAAGGTAAGACTACGTCTGATCTTGCGTCACTGGACGCTGATATGAACCATGTGATAGCACTGTATCACTGAACTGTTATAATTTGTCCAATAGACTTGAAGCTTCCAATGAATGATCTTCCAGCTACCTAACTATTTGTACAATACTGTATTTAGTTACACACAAACGGGGAGACAGCCCTATTGCACAGCTCGGTCCTACAAGCAGAAGGCTTACACACATTCACAATAACTTGTTGCTTTTGCTAAACTAGTACTTAGTACTACTCTGGGGTATGCTGCTCTTTTTCTCTTTCAGTTGCGTTGGATTTACAGAGTAACAATTATTGAACTATATGAAAAGAAACGTACATTAGTTACAAATTAAGGCGTGCACACACTTTATTCAACATCTAAACGTCACTAAAGATATTCGGATTTAAGTTATTGGCATCACTGGCGATGATGTGGCGCAGACGAATAGCGAAATTCTGCATGACCCGCTGAAGTGTTGGAGCATCAATCCTATCGATGACGTCCTGAATGGCTGTTTTCGGCTCAGCAATGATTTTGGGGTTATTTCTGTACACCTTGTCTTTAAAATAGCCCCACAAAAAGGAGTCGCATGTGTTCAGATTCGCAGAATATGGCGGCCAATGGAGGCCAATGCCAGTGGCCTCTAGTTACCCCTGAGCAAGAATGCGATCCCAAAGTGCTCCTCCAGGACATCAAACACTGCTGCTTCGATGGGGTCGAACTCTCATCTTGCATGAACCACATATTGTCAAATTCAGCGTCACTTTGGATAACGGGAATGTAATCATCTTCCAAAACCTTCACTTACCGTTCGGTAGTCACAGTTCCATCAAGGAAAATCGCACCAATTATTCCGTGACTAGACATATCACACCACACAGTCAATCGCGAAATGTGGATTCTCTATCCTCCAAATGCCCCAAGTTTGCTTATGGACGATCCCATCCAAATGAAAGGGCTTCGTCGCTAAACCAAATCATACATGTGCAAACTAATTCCCATCATGCCCCACGGCCAACAGTGCAATTTGAACGTCCTGACGCAAACCGTTCAGAAGTTATGAAGATTTTATTTCTTGTAGATCAATAATTGTCACCATGTATGAAAATGTGTTCCATGTGATAATTCCATAGATTTTTTCATGTCAAATAGCACTGCAAATTTACTATTGAGACATTATATTTTGCACTCTATCACTAAAAATACCAGGGCTTATTTATCACTGCCTATGAGAAGAGCCGATGCTTCTTTACAAACACACATGCACACCTTTCAAGCTTACATATCTTACAATATTATTAAACCATGGACCACTTAGTATCGCTACCGATACCATAGGTATCAAAACAATACAATCTGCAGTCTACGGTATCCATTTACATCCATAATAACACATGAGGATATGAACTGCCTACAATATGGATAGCGATACAAATATACTCATGTTCAGAAAAAAATCAGAACACCTTGAACGACTACAGATAGGACGTTCCTAATCACAGCACATGTACATTAGTATGTTCTGCAGAGACGATTAGCATTTGAAACATGTCGGCCAGCGGGTTCAAAGTCATCATCGATATCGCGGCGTACCACCACCTTCCGGTAAAACGTACCTCTGACTCTCGTTGTCGCTACATACCGAAAGTAATGGATCAGTGTGGCTTGAGCAGCCGTGCAGGATGCCTCACAGATGTATGCGCGACCCGTACCGTCAAATCAGTTAGTTGGAAAAAGGGGTTATTATTGACATCGGGAGAATGTGATACATCCATCCGAGAAACTGCTGCTCGTGGAGGACAAAGTGTTTCGGCAGTGCAACGGGTGTGTGCAGAATGGTTCACGAAAGGCCGTAAAACGCAACGAGATGGGTCATGGTCGCACCACCCAGACCACCACCTGAGAAGATGGGCACATCATCTGAATGGCATCGCAGGACAGATCTGCGCCCTCATCAGCTCTGGTGCAACAATGGAATGGTGTAACACATCGTACACTATTACGGGTTTATTACGGCGTGCATTACGTGAGTGCTGTCCACGTTTCTGGCTACCTTTGACGAATGTGCAGAAACATTCTAGACGACAATGGTGTATGGAACGACGTCACGGGGGACAGAAGCGGCATCAGAAGTTTTTCGGGCGAATCCAGGTCCTGTTTCTTTGAAAATGATGGCCGCATTTTGGTTCGCCACAGATAGAGGGAGTGACATGACAGTGACTGCGTTCGCACAAAACATACAGCGCCACCTCAAGGCCTTATGGTGTCGGGTGTTGTTCCTTACAACCAAAAATAACAGTTAGTGCATGTCAATGGCACTGTAACCTTTGTGACCTACGTAAATGATATCCTGCAACCCATAGCCATACCCTGTCTGCACAACACCCCAGAAGCCATTATTTAGCAAGACAATGCACGACCACATGCTACTGCATGAATACGTGCCCTCTTGGTGTCACAGGATGTCAGCGTTTTGCCCTGCTCCTCCAGATCACCAAACTTGTCGCCAATTGAAAATGTGTGAGACCGATGAGACCACAGGTGCAGCGCTGTGACCCAGTGCCATCCACTACAGATGAACTCTGTAACCAGGTGAATACAGCATGGATAGCTTTATCACAGGATGCGTCGATGCTATCATGCATGGAACAAGTTACCAGGGCTGATGGCGGACCCTGTGCCTAATTGGCAACAGGACACATGCTGAACCAAGGTGACTGGAATGCCAACAATTTCTGCAGAACATACTGATGTACATGTCCTGTGAATATGAACATCCTGTCTCTAGTTGTTCAGAATGTTCTATTTCTGCTGAACATGAATGTATTTAACTGAAGTAACAGTTCTATCAATAGGCCTCACAAGACTGAATATACACGGACTAGTCACATTATCGTGACCACCATCTATGTCCAACGTCAACGGGCAGTAACCACTCACAGACGGCAGGTAGCACCACTAGAATGGAGGGTATATAAAGCGCGTCGGGGGATGCAGAAGACACTGCAGTCGTTGTCGTAATGCGGAAAAGGAGTGATTTATCTGGTGACCAAAAGTGCATGGTTATTGGCTTTGAGGCAAGTCTGGAAGCATTTCCGAAACGGCTAAGTTTGTAAATGGTTCGTGTACCGCCGTGGTTAAAGTATACAGTACATGGCAAAATGGCACTATCCAAACCCGGCGCTGAGGCAAATGCAGTGCACCATGGGGTGTTGATGACAGGGGCGAACGACAGCTGCGGAGATGTGCACGGATAAATGGGCGTGCAACTGTTGGTCAACTGACCGTCCAGATGAAGCAAGGGGCTAACAACAGTGTCTCCTCAACGACCGTTCAGCTAAAGCTGAGCGTATGGGCCTCTGCAGCTAAGGCCTGGTTCATGCACCCATTCTTAGTGCTGTTCATCAGCGACGAAGGCTGGAAAATGCATGCCAATACTGCGACTCTGCAACTGGACGTCTACAGAGTGGTGACAGGTAGCCTTTTCAGATGAATCACGTTTTATGCTCCATCGGGCAGATGGCGTGTAAGGCGTGAAACGTACGGAAGCAAACAAAGAGGGAGCGTTATAGTCTGGGGAATATTTTCGTTGAATACCTGAGTGATGGCTCTCTCAAATGGCTCTGAGTACTATGGGACTCAACTGCTGTAGTCATCAGTCCCCTAGAACTTAGAACTACTTAAACCTAACTAACCTAAGAACATCACACACTTCCATGCCCGAGGCAGGATTCTAACCTGCGACCGTAGCAGTCGCACGGTTCCGGACTGCGCGCCTAGAACCGCGAGACCACCGCGGCCGGCACCTGAGTGATGTCGTCATTCTAGAAGGCACATGGGATCAACACAAGTATGCATCTATCCTTGAGGACCACGTCCACTCCTACATGTAGATTGTTTTTCCCCAGTACTATGGCATTTTCCAGGACAACGCAATGTGTCACATAGCTCGCAGTGTATGTACGTGTTTCGAGGAGCCACTAAGATGAGTTTACCATACTCCCCTGGCCTCCAAACTCCCCGGATTAACACCCGATCGAGAATCTGTGGGACCACTTCGATCGGCACTAGAGTCGGCATGGCTCCACGTCCCTCTGAGTACCTTCCAGAACCTCACTGACTCTCTTCCTGAACGTCTTGCGCTGAGAATTGTGCTTATTCAGGCTTTTAGCAGGAGGTCACATTAACATGACTGGACTGTACATTACACAGGAAGGCATCAAGTAAATACACGTAGAACAAGCCTCCTTGAAGAGGGAACCTTACTTCCTCCTTCGAGCTTGTAGGCCTGCAGTCACTCTTTTGTTTCGTGAAAAAGTAATCACAACATTTTGAGTTCAGCTTCTTCAGTCTTGAGTTAAGATTAATGCTATGACTAATAATTTTTATCTGCATTACTTGTAAAAAAATGAAGTACTCAGAAGACAACTTCGTGCACGTACCCATCACCGGCGATATGTACACTACTGGCCATTAAAATCGCTACACCACGAAGATGACGTGCTACAGACGCGAAATTTAACCGACAGGAAGAAGATGGTGTGATATGCAAACGATTAGCTTTTCAGAGCATTCACACAAGGTTGGCGCCGGTGGCGACACCTACAACGTGCTCACAAGAGGAAAGTTTCCAACCGATTTCTCATACACAAACAGCAGTTGACGGGCATTGCCTGGTGAAACGTTGTTGTGATGTCTCGTGTAAGGAGGAGAAATGCATACCATCACGTTTCCTACTTTGATAAACGTCGGATTGTAGCCTATCGCGATTGCGGTTTATCGTATCGCGACATTGCTGCTCGCATTGGTCGAGATCCACTGACTGTTAGCAGAATATGGAATCGGTGGGTTCAGGAGGGTAATACGGAACGCCGTGCTGGATCCCAACGGCCTCGTATCACTAGCAGTCGAGATGACGGGCATCTTATCCGCATGGCTGTAAAGGATCGTGCAGCCACGTCTCGATCCCTGAGTCAACAGATGGGGACGTTTGCAAGACAACAACCATCTGCACGAACAGTTCAACAACGTTTGCAGCAGCATGGACTATCAGCTCAGAGACCACGGCTGCTGTTACCATTGACGCTGCATCCCAGACAGGAGCGCCTGCGATGGTGTACTCAACGACGAACCTGGGTGCACGAATGACAAAACGTAATTTTTTCGGATGACTCCAGGTCCTGTTTACAGCATCATGATGGTCGCATCCGTGCTTGGCGACATCGCGGTGAACGCACATTGGAGGCGTGTATTCGTTATCGCCATACTGGCGTATCACCCGGCGTGATGGTATTGGGGTGCCATTGGTTACACGTCTCGGTCACCTCTTGTTCGCATTGACGGTACTTTGAACAGTAGGCGTTACATTTCAGATGTGTTGCGACCCTTGGCTCTACCCTTCATTCGATCCCTGCGAAACCCTAAATTTCAGCAGGATCATGCACGACCACATGTTGCAGGTCCTGTTCGGACTTTTCTGGATATAGCATGCATGGGCAGCTGTACCTATACACACCATCCAAGCTCTGTTTGACTCAATGCCCAGGCGTATCAAGGCCGTTATTACGGCCAGAGGTGTTTGTTCTGGGTAGTGATTTCTCAGGATCTATGCACTCAAACTGCGTGAAAATGTAATCACATGTTAGTTCTAGTATAATATATTTGTCCAATGAATACCCGTTTACAATCTGTATTTCTTCTTAGTGTAGTAATTTTAATGGCCAGTAGTGTAAACAGCTGCGCGGAGTGGCGGCGCGATTAGAGGCGCCATGTGACTGATCGTGCGCCCCCTCCGTCCGGAGCTTTGAGTCCTCCCTCGGCCATGGGTGTGATTGTTGTCCTTAGCGTTAAGTCAGTTTAAGTAGTGTATAAGTCTAGGGACCGACGACCTCAGCAGTTTGCTCCCTAAGGAATTCACAGATATTTGAACATTTTTGTATTTAAATGATTACAGTTGCAGTTCTCTGTGACAGATTGAATGGCCACAAGAATGCATTAGTGTTTTTCATGTTTGGTGTTGTTACGAAGCCTGTTAGGGTATATATGGGACGTGACAGCTACAGATGTTGAGCGATCACTGTGAAGGACACAGAGATGCCGCATATTCGAATGAGAGAGCGTTGGCAGCACCTGACACAAAGTTGACGCTTTCCATGTAGCCAGCTTCTTGCATCGTGCAGTATCCTGATGTGTGAGGCATTCAGATGTTACAGTGGTCTGACGTTGGATTGCATGGCAACTTGAGAGCAGGCGTACTTGTCATCAAGGTTCCGGTCGGCCATGTCTGACTATCACAAAAGAGGATCGCTACCAAGCATAGTGTAAACTCTTCACATTTACATCTGCCATCCCGGAACAAGTAATCGACTCCCAGCAACATACTGTGTCATCCCTCATCATTAATAGGAGGTTAGCGGCAGGGAGTTACGTTCAGTGCGTGGGCTGCCGTTAACACCACAACACAAACGGCTGCGTTTGGAGAGGTGCCGTGAATGGGAAGCATGGTCTGTTGATGAACGGCGTCGCGTTGTGTTCAGTGATGAATCGCGTTTGTTCATTCTCTCATTTGCCCATCGTTGGAGTGTATGATGTCGACCTGTGGAGAGATCCCATTCTTACATTGGTTTGAAGATGCAAAGTGGTGTTATTCCTGGCATCAAAGTGGTGTTATTCCTTTGGGAAGCCATCGGGTATGAATTAAGGTCACAGATGGTAGCAATTGAGGTACCTCTAACAGCACAATGGCACATGATGGACATCCTACGTTCTCATAGGTTATCTATCACACGACAGTATCGTGTAGACATTCCTCGAGAGGACAGTGCTCCTAACCATCACGTGGTACACGTTTCCACGAACTGTCTGTGTGATGCTGAGGTACTCTATGGCCAGCAAAAACCGCAGATGAATCCCCAACAGAACATGTGTGTGGCCACCTCGGACGCGACCCTCGTCCCAGTGCCAGTATCCTAGATATCACGGACCAGTCACAATAGTTGTGTGCTTGTGTGCTAGGATACGACGGCTTTATGAGGCGTTTCCCAACCGAATCAGTTGTAAAGTACGTATGCAGAACTGTAAACGGATACTAGCCAACGTTCGACGTACGTTACGTACCAAGAATAATGGAGATGCAACCCTTGTGCACAATTTCTAGTTAAGCCACCTCGCCGGCCGGAGTGGCCAAGCGGTTCTAGGCGCTACAGTCTGGAACCGTGCGACCGCTACGGTCGCAGGTTCGAATCCTGCTTCGGGCATGGATGTGTGTGATGTCCTTAGGTTAGTTAGATTTAAGTAGTTCTAAGTTCTAGGGGACTGATGACCTCAGAAGTTAAGTCCCATAGTGCTCAGATTCATTTGAACCACTTATAAATTTAAAAATTACAGGGTCGCCACCAGCCCAAGCCCTTCCTAAGAATTAAGAAAAGACCAAACTGGAAATTATCATTTCAGTTTAATTATAAGAATGCAATTTTTTAAAGACTCTAAGAAGATGAACAGCATTGTATGTCGTATATCAATGAGCGTGTTTAATTAAATTGATTTTTCCTCACATTTTTGTTCATCATAACAAGCAGATCAACTTTAAAAAAATCAGGGGATAGAAAATTAATTTGAAGACTGGCATCAATGAGAAAGATAAAGGACGCAGAGTTTATCTCTTATGTAGCACATTTATTTCATTACTGAATTTGATTCACATCCTATAAATATACATGACTGGTGCCCGAATGAAAAATTTAACTAAATAATTCGCCAAAAAATAGTACAATAGCGCAATTAAAGTAGGAAAAACACACAAAAGGGAAGTGGAACACAATAATTCAATCATTCCATCTACATACCCACGACATAAATAGTTCAGAGAGATACCTTTCACCATTATGCTCATGCAGTAGCTTGGAAAGTGGTTTATCCGATTCGCAAGGTTTGTACAGTAGATATAAGCCTGCCGCTCACGATCGGGCCGAACTTCAGCACGTGGTAAACCTGATTACGAATTAACTGTTCAGAAATTAGACATTAAACCAGGCACAAATTTAAAAAATTTTAATGGTGCAATAGCAGAATGATTTTGCCGACACGAAATAAAATTAACTCCACAAGGCACAAACCCTCTCTAGGAGCTACGAACTGTTCTTACCCATGGCTAGCTGCAGAGTGTCCTTCTCCACCGAGCTTCGCCTAACTACCGGAGGCAACTTGTCGACATAATTGGCACTGGTGCATCCAACTGTCCATTTTGCCGACGATTTTATTGTTCTCCGTACTCAGAAACATCAGTGAGAACTCGCCCAGCTACTGTCGTCTATGAGAAACGTCATGAGGCAATTTGTCGACGCAGCTTGTCAAACAAATCTATTGTGGCTACTGCCATCTCAGCGACGTGGAACAGCCCATTCCAGAAAAAGTAGCCTAAATCTTTTCTTCCATCCTCGTGACTCGATGCTGTTTTGGTCATGTGGATGCTCTGGCGCGAGAGCGACACAGACTGGCTCTTCTTTGTGCCCACTCTGCAGCACACAGCATCGACCAATACGTAGTGCTGCCAAAATTGTCTAGCAGCAACTGCTCACATCTATATCAGGTGACATCGTGGTGGGATGGCACCCCAGCAGCGTCCCACAACGCCAGGCGAAACTGCGGCTCCAACTCTTCTTGTCACGCTCGTTTTTGTGGTTGAGCGACTATTCGTGGTTGTTAGGATGTCCTCGCCCGAGGATGGCGCTAAATGGCTCTTCTGCGCACCACCCTAGGCAGCAGAGGACATCGACCATTCCACATTTGCTCCGTCCTTCAATAACGCAGAGTGCCCGTGGAATTGTCAGTTTCTCAGGCACGCCCTCTTCCACTCCGGTTTAGAAATGTAGTCGGCCCAGATGTCCACGTGGCTATGGTTTGACATCTGTCCAGAACTTCCCTATCTCCAGTTTCATGGGCGCCTGTCATCTGTTGTTTGTGTGCGGCCCCCTTCTCGGCTGGTTGGTCCCGTTAGTGGCTGCCGCGGACACAGAGTTCGCGTCTCTGTGCTTGATGAGGGAGGGGAAGGCAGAGGCAGCTGGCCTCACCCTCCCCCCTCCCTTCCTTCTGCTACGGCGGTGTCTCGTAAGCTCGCCCGAACGAAAGTTCCTAGGCTTCCACTGTTAACTGGCCGCGCCGTTCATCAGTGTTCTCCACCCAAACCATTCTGCATTGACAAATTGAACATACCTTAAACGATTTCTATTTCCACCTCCACCACCTGGCATTGTTTCTTAAAAAGCATGGTTAAAAGCATGTTTTAAGTGGTTCAGAAAGATTTCATAAAAAAGACATTTATCTAATTAATGTTGGACTAAAAATTTCAACCATAATTGCCAATTTATCGAAAATAAAATAGAATACCTTAGAACCAAGACTAAATCCTTAATGCTTACTTGCAACAAAGGCAAGAAATTAAAAAAAAATAGAACAAGAATAAAAATTTTATGTTCAAACAGTTTTCTTAAATAGATATTCAGTAATCACTATGCAAAATTGTGTCTAGTGTCTGATGCCCTGATCTTTTTAAGCACTACAATGCCACAAGAACAAAGTGAATTACTCAGTGTTAATTATATAGGAACGTTGTGCTCACACAACAATAAATATAAATAATAAATAATATAAATTCAATAAATATAAAATATTCAAAAGAAATCAATAATATGTGAATAATAAAGAAAATTACAACTGTTATTCACAATCTTGTAGATTTACTCCTTCAATTACACTTTTAAAGGTAACGATTACTTAAATCAGTTTAAATTATGGTACCAGAAAGATTACATTTTTGGAGTAGGAATAAAGACAGCACAAGTAAAATCGGTTAGTGACATTCCAACACCTGTTAGCTACTTTTAACTGCATCCCACATAGAATCAAATGTAAAATCTACTTGTTATCACAACGGAACTCGTCCGTTAATTTAAGGCGTGTGCACTACATGCGCGATACAGAATACCACCACTATCCAGGTTTGTTGTGTGGTGTCTCTCTCGCTCTCTCTGGAGTCGCTAACACTAGTTCACGATATCGACTGAAATCATTGACTGGCCACCCCTTGAACATACATAAATGTCATACATTATTTCACTGATAAGATTACGTACACAAAACCTCATGTCTGAAAAAAAAATCATTTTTATTACAACACACAATTATATTAAACTCATTAATATTTTTAAATTACTTATTCATTTACTAATTTACGATTAACTGCTGATTAGCATACTAGCAAAAAATAAGTTTAAAATCGATACTTCATGTCACAATGATCAGCAGTCTCCTGTCCTCTTTTCTTAGTACATGCAGAATTACTTGCTGCCATACAACCTGCTAGCAGGAGACCTACCTTGAACATATACTTCGGATCAAAACAACTAAATATAATACAGTTACATTTTGTACACAATACCTCTGTATAGGTAATTTCTTGACATAACGCAACTGAAATAATACACAAATATCCTACTGCTAAAGATTTCTTAACATACGAAATTTGAAGTCCTTTATCGTGCCTGGTTCTTCTACAAACACGCTTGCGTGGTTTTTTGATTATCCGGCGCAATGCTTCCCGATCTCCATTCGCATTCCCGGAACAGGAAATCCTCTCATTGAGAATACTGGCAAAAACACCATACTGATACCGCTCAGTAGACATCGAAACTGACCCATCCACCAGGTTAACGTCAAACTCAAGTTCAGGTTGCGATTTGGTGCAAGCGGGAAATCTCAGGCAGTTCACTTCACTTTCATTGCGGAGCACGCGCTCATCAGAAATTAAACTGGCGGGGTTACCTTGAACCTCCACTGTCATAAAACCTCCACAAACGTTGATTATTGCATTATGTGCATACATAAAATCGGTCCCCAGAATGACCGCCACCCGTATCAGGTGTACAATATAAAAATTAAACTGAAATTCATAACCTTGACATTTGAAGTTAATCCTAGCTCGCCGTTTGATCTCCACGCTTTTCCCACAAATCGCTCCCCTTACTCTCTTCCCTCGCACCGAAAGAACAGGCCAATCTCCACTCTCCTCGCACTGCTCGAATGTGTCCTCACCAATAATTGAATACGGACTCACCGTGTCCAAAAAGCACTTTACTTGCAACTCTCTAATTGAGATCGTGATAACGGGCATAATAACTGGCACTTCACTGCCTGAAATCTCTCGTAGTAATTCTTCGCGTATAATGTCGTTTTCCATGTACATAATACTCATGATGGTGGCAGGGGTAAAATACAGGGAGCGAAAGGCTACTTACAATTTCTACAGAAACCAGATGGCAGTTATAATAGTCGAGGGGCATGAAAGGGAAGCAGTGGTTGGGAAGGGAGTGAGACAGGTTTGTAGCCTATCCCCGATGTTATTCAATCTGTATATTGAGCAAGCACTAAAGGAAATAAAAGAAAAATTCGGAGTAGGAATTAAAATCCACGGAGAAGAAATTAAAAATTTGAGGTTCGCCGATGACATTGTAATTCTGTCAGAGACAGCAAAGGACCTGGAAGAGCAGCTGATCGGAATGGACAATGTCTTGAAAGGAGGATATAAGATGAACATCAACAAAAGCAAAACGAGGATAATGGAATGTAGTCGAATTAAATCGAGTGATGCTGAGGGTATTAGATTAGGAAATGAGACACTTAAAGTGGTAAAGGAGTTTTGCTATTTGGTCAGCAAAATAACTGAGGTTGGTCGAAGTAGAGAGGATATAAAATGTAGACTGGCAATGGCAAGGAAAGCGTTTCTGAAGAAGAGAAATTTTTTAACATCGAGTATAGATTTAAGTGTCAGGAAGTCTTTTCTGGAAGTATTTATATGGAGTGTAGCCATGTATGGAAGTGAAACGTGGACGATAAATAGTTTAGACAAAAAGAGAATAGAAGCTTTCGAAATGTGGTGCTACAGAAGAATGCTGATGATTAGATGGGTAGATCACATAACTAATGAGGAGGTACTGGATAGAATTGGGGAGAAATTTGTGACACAACTTAACTAGAAGATGGGATCGGTTGGTAGAACATATTCTGAGGCATCAAGGGATCACCAATTTAGTATTGGAGAGCAGCGTGGAGGGTAAAAATCGAAGAGGGAGACCAAGAGATGAATACACTAAGCAGATTCAGAAGGATGTAGGTTGCAGTAAGTACTGGGAGATGAAGAAGCTGGCACATGATAGAGTAGCACGGAGAGCTGCATCAAACCAGTCTGCGGACTGAAGACCACAACAACAACAGTCCTACTTGTAATTTTGTTCCGTTCCGCGCCGTCCAGCAGCCAAAGTTCTTCCCGCTCATTTTCAATATGAATATTTTGTCGAAGGTTCGCAGGCCTAATTTCCACCCCAGGTGGTGGTCGCGCATCCGCATTTCTATCCTGGTTACGTTCTCTACGTAACTGGTTTCTGACTTCCTCATCTCGATTTACACCGTTTCCAGGGTTTGGATCATAATTTGTAGGCGCCCTCTCACTTCCAAAATGACGGTTCCTATTGAATCCATTGCTCCAGTTGTTCCCATGGTTAGGCCACCCGTTATTACTACTCCCATTTTGTCGATTATGGCCCCGTGATCGATTTCGGTCGCGTCCTCTCGATCTTTCTTGCTCGCGTCTTCTGCTGCTCCCTCGATTGGAGTCTTGCGCTTCATCACCAAGGGGTTCACACGCATAACTAGATGCAAACACCTCGGAGTCATCTTCTAGTTCCTGCTGTATTCCTTTGAAAGCTTCCACATCATCTTTACACTTTGCAGCAAGGGTGATGTGGCGCATATGTGCCGGCAGTTCCGTTAGACAAATCCGTATCATCTCTGCTGGTCCAGACGGGTCATACACGTATTGATTCTCCTGCACCATGTGATCGAACAGACTAGCCGCGCTCGTGAAACCTGAGTTTCCCAGGGAGGGTATCAAAAATATCTTATGTTTTACCCTGTTCTGTGTAACTTCTGACCAGTAGATCGAAAGAAAGGCTTGTTCAAACTCACGCACAGTGCCACAACTGCACGCTACGGTTCTCATCGGAGCGGAGGGTTCCCCCGCTAGGAAACTACACATGAACTCCTTTTTATGAGTGCTGGGCCACGCTGGAGGCAGCGCGAACTCAAACTGCTCTATCCAAGCGCCGGGGTGGATTCCATCACTTTCGTTTTTAAATACGTCGAACTTTCTCCTCAAAAGAAAGTGCTTGAAATCGATTTCCTGCCCTTCCTTCGCGGAGATCGTTCGCATGAATTCCTTGTTCGCCCCCATGTATTTCCGGAGGCATCGTTATCGCTAGAGTCCCATCCGTCCTCATGCACAGAGTCTCTGTGAACACTTCCGGGTGCTTTATTCCGTACGGCCACCCCTCATCATGTTCTATAAGTGTTTCTAGGTTCCCCACACGTTCATTCAAATCACGGGTTACCCCCGCTTGCTGTCGACTGATTAGGTGTCGGTGCTGAAACTTCAGCAAAGAGCGCACCTATTTGGTATTCTCACTAATACCTGCCCCCCAACTATTGCCTACCATTTCGACGAGCTTCGCAAGCTCGTTTCTCAGGTCTTGGGTTTCAGTAGCATTTTCCTGTTTGCTTTGATCCAGATCTTGTTGGAGAGAACTAATCGCGCCGCTGTTCAGGTCCACTTGGATCTTAATAGCCTCCGGACACTGGGCGCTCGTTACCTGCACCTTGGACAATAGCTCTGCGCGGTCCCGTTCGGACTGCGTTTCCAAAGCCTGGGATTTCTCGGTCATTATGCGTGCCTGTTGTTAGACCACCTAGTTAAGTCCTGACTGTTCGTTTTCAACGTGGCTTAGACTCTGCTCCACAACACTAGCAGCTTTCCCTATTTCTATAGCTATTTCTTCTCGTAACGTGATCTGAAATTCTTTCAGATTATTTACTACTTTATTCTCTAGTTTATCGTATCGCTTTTCTATCGCTTCCAATTGCTTTTCAGTTTCCTTCGTACATTTATGTACCTCGTCAATTTTACTTAATTGCCCCATCATACTTTGCAAAAGCGCGCCCATGTCTACTAGTGCACTGTAAAGCTGGCTGTTGGTGGGTTCATTACTCTCAACGCGCGTACTTGATTTATTACGTTTCTATCTCTGACAATCCGGTTTGGCACGATTTTCTACTTCTTCAGTTTGCTCAACTCAGTTCAACATCCTGTTTCCTGTGTTCTGAAGGTTCATTATTTACATTCAGCCCGATACTATTGTCGTCCTGAATCTCACGACTGTTGTTTTTCGCACGGCTGCGCGTATCCATAATTTTAAAATTTAAAAATCCACCCAAAAATAATAATTTACGCGTCCACTGAGCACAACAACACACGATTATTTTACTGTGCAAAAACACAACTTGAAATGCGGCCTGTTCTCAATTTTGTCATGCAAAAAACCAACAACATATCGAAACGTCACACAAATTAAAAAAATAAGTACATAAATACAATAGACAACAAACTACGCTTTTCACAACGTCGTGAAACTCTTTCTCTCAAGCTGCATAGAAGTTGTTTGAGCGCTGTGGAAAAATTTGCATATAGTTAACACACTGCTAAATCTAACTTGTATATCAGAATTTCGCAGGTCTAGCGTATACTAGGCCAGGGTCAGCGATATAAAAATTATGTATGTAGAACTGTAAACGGATCCTAGTCAAGGCTCGACACACGTTATGTACCAAGAATAATAGAGATGTAACCATTGTGCGCAATTTCTGGTTAACCACCACACAAGGACAATTATAAATTTCAAAATTACAGGGTCGCCACCAGCCCAAGCCGTTCCTAACAATTAAGAAAAGCTCAAGCTGGAAATTACCAGTTCAATTAAATTAAGAATTTAATTATAAGAATGCAGTTTTTTAAAAGACATTAACAAGATGAACAGCATTGTATGTTGAATATCAATGAGCTTGTTTAATTAAATTGATTTTTCATCACATTTTTGTTCATCACTATCAAGCAAATTAACTTAAAAAAATCAGGGAATAGAAAATTAATCTGAACACTGGCATCAATGAGAAAGATAAAGGACGTAGAGTTTATCTTTTACGTAGCACATTTATTTCGTTACTGAATTTGATGCACATCCTATGAATACACATGACTGATGCCTGAACGAACAATTTAACTAAATAATTCGCCAAAAAATGGTAGAATAGTGCAATTAAAAAAGGAAAAACACACAAAAAGAAAGTGGAACACAATAATTCAATCCTTCCATCTACATACCCACGACAGAAATAGTTCAGGGAGATACCTTTCACCATTATGCTCATGCACTAACTTGGAAAGAGGTTTATCCGATTCGCAAGGTTTGTATAGTAAATATATGACATGGAATCCGCGCCTGCCGCTTACGAACGGCCGAACTTCAGCACGTGGTAAACCTGATTACGAGTTGACTGTTCAGAAATTATACATTAAACCAGGCACAAATGTAAGAAATTTTAATGGTGCAGTAGTAGGATGATTTTGCCGTCACAAAATAAAATTAAATCGGCAAGGCAGAAACCCTCTATGGAGCTACGAACTATACTCTCCCACGACTAGGTGCACAGCGTCCTTACTCCGCCGAGCTTCGCCTAACTACTGGTGCAACGGACGCTACCAGAGGCGCCGGCTTCCGCCACCAACCTGACAGACAAACCAACCTCAGACTAAAAGGGATAAACCTCTCTGTCCAGGTACTGGATGCTAAGTTGATCACCCTTTGCTACCCTCCAAACGAGAAGCAAACATCACCTGCTCGTAGTAGACGAAAACCAACTCAGCATCCCCCATAAACCACTCGTAAAAACACTCATTCAGTCACATTCATGCACACATAGGGTAGGCTGAAGGGAAAAACGTAATAAATACAGGTCATGATTTCCTGCGGAACACAAAAAATCAAACATAATGTCATTTAATAAGACTTAGTTTGATTGCTCAGTGTTTCTGGGAGAGTTAATTAATTAAACCGCAATCAGGCGGTGGACAGAATAGGATACACAGAATCCAGTGAGACAAGCGTCTATGAAACGACTCCACAGAGACGTTTCACAGTGCGTTAATTCAGGCCAGAGGTGGTGCAAGTTTACTGATAAGTGGGCTCATATTGCCAAGTTCTTTGTGAATTTTACTCGATTTTATAATAACTGAAGTAACATCACGTACCCTCTCAAACTGTGAACTTTCGTATTTTTTCCTCCTTCCCCTCACTTTTTGAAGAAACTGGATAATTTTTTTTATTTCGTCCGTCTCAGTTGCATCGATATAAAATTCAGCTGAACTGGTTACCGGTATCGGACTGACACGCCCATTTTCAAACCGCATACCTCGCTATTAACCGTAATTATTCACATAATATAGTGCAAAAAGGCAGAGTAAAATATACAGTGGGCAAGTACCCCCATTGCGACAGTCAGTAGCAACGGACGCATGGACTAAGATGCACATGGGCAATGGGTACTTGTCCTCTGCATACTTTGCTGTGCCTTTTGGCACCATACTGTATGAACAATTACGGTTAATAGCTAGGAGTGTAGTTTGAAAATGGGCTGACACGCCCGAGACCGGTAACCACTAAAAGCTGAATTTTACACTCCTGGAAATTGAAATAAGAACACCGTGAATTCATTGTCCCAGGAAGGGGAAACTTTATTGACACATTCCTGGGGTCAGATACATCACATGATCACACTGACAGAACCACAGGCACATAGACACAGGCAACAGAGCATGCACAATGTCGGCACTAGTACAGTGTATATCCACCTTTCGCAGCAATGCAGGCTGCTATTCTCCCATGGAGACGATCGTAGAGATGCTGGATGTAGTCCTGTGGAACGGCTTGCCATGCCATTTCCACCAGGCGCCTCAGTTGGACCAGCGTTCGTGCTGGATGTGCAGACCGCATGAGACGACGCTTCATCCAGTCCCAAACATGCTCAATGGGGGACAGATCCGGAGATCTTGCTGGCCAGGGTAGTTGACTTACACCTTCTAGAGCACGTTGGGTGGCACGGGATACATGCGGACGTGCATTGTCCTGTTGGAACCGCAAGTTCCCATGCCGGTCTAGGAATGGTAGAACGATGGGTTCGATGAGGGTTTGAATGTACCGTGCACTATTCAGTGTCCCCTCGACGATCACCAGAGGTGTACGGCCAGTGCAGGAGATCGCTCCCCACACCATGATGCCGGGTGTTGGCCCTGTGTGCCTTGGTCGTATGCAGTCCTGTTTGTGGCGCTCACCTGCACGGCGCCAAACACGCATACGACCATCATTGGCACCAAGGCAGAAGCGACTCTCATCGCTGAAGACGACACGTCTCCATTCGTCCCTCCATTCACGCCTGTCGCGACACCACTGGAGGCGGGCTGCATGATGTTGGGGCGTGAGCGGAAAACGGCCTAACGGTGTGCGGGACCTTAGCCCAGCTTCATGGAGACGGTTGCGAATGGTCCTCGCCGATACCCCAGGAGCAACAGTGTCCCTAATTTTGCTGGGAAGTGGCGGTGCGGTCCCCCACGTCACTGCGTAGGATCCTACGGTCTTGGCGTGCATCCGTGCGTCGCTGCGGTCCGGTCCCAGGTCGACGGGCACGTGCACCTTCCGCCGACCACTGGCGACTACATCGATGTACTGTGGAGACCTCACGCCCCACGTGTTGAGCAATTCGGCGGTACGTCCACCCGGCCTCCCGCATGCCCACTATACGCCCTCGCTCAAAGTCCGTCAACTGCACATACGGTTCACGTCCACGCTGTCGCGGCATGCTACCAGTGTTAAAGACTGCGATGGAGCTCCGTATGCCACGGCAAACTGGCTGACACTGACGGCGGCGGTGCACAAATGCTTTGCAGCTAGCGCCATTCGACGGCCAACACCGCGGTTCCTGGTGTGTCCGCTGTGCCGTGCGTGTGATCATTGCTTGTACAGCTCTCTCGCAGTGTCCGGAGCAAGTATGGTGGGTCTGACACACCAGTGTCAATGTGTTCTTTTTTCCATTTCCAGGAGTGTATTTTTTCCTTGTGCAGCTGCTAACTGTCAAAGTATGCTGTGTTCACTGAGTTTTCGTTGATGGACATTCATATAGCTTATCTACTAGCAGGAAGATTTACTCATTGTGACAGAGTTAACATATAGAGGATAGGCTTGTACCCTGTGCCAATCTTATGTCCGTGGTCTTTACTCACGAACTTCAGTCTATTTCTCACCAAAGGTTGTCAACTATGAGTAGAGCCAGATGGCGTTACAAGAGCAAGGTGCAATTATTTTAGTTTCCTAGATATGTCGCCGGCCGCGGTGGTCTCGCGGTTCTAGGCACGCAGTCGGGAACCGTGCGACTGCTACGGTCGCAGGTTCGAATCCTGCCTCGGGCATGGATGTGTGTGATGTCCTTAGGTTAGTTAGGTTTAAGTAGTTCCAAGTTCTAGGGGACTAATGACCACAGCAGTTGAGTCCCATAGTGCTCAGAGCCATTAGAACCATTTTGAACCTAGATATGTCGTTTTCTTTTCACCTAAATATAAGTTTTTCTCTTCTTAGTTCAATGCTAGACTGATCGGCCCGAAAATTATGACTACCGACCTACTATCGACATAAACCCGTCCAGGCGATAGTAGCAACACCTGGTGAGTAACGACAGCTAGTCGCACGGTGCCAGTAGCGTCGGTAAGCGTGCTGTCCGTGTGTAGAAATAGGGAAGACGCGTGATCTATCTGAGTTTGACCGAGAGCAGATTATGATGGCACGAAGGCTCGGGTTGAGCATTTTGGAAACCGCACGACTTGTCGAGTGTTGAAGGACTGCTGTGGTGAATGTCTTCAGCACATGGTGAAACCAAGGTGAAGCTACGTCCAGACGTCATGGGGTTGGACAGCCACCTCTCATTAGAGATGTCAGACGTAGTACGCTGGGCAGACTGCTAAAACAGGACTGTGGCAGAACTAACATCGGACATTAATACTGGGCGGAGTACAAGTGTATCTGAGCACACAGTGAACCGAACCGCAGCCGACGACACATGCGTGTGCCAATGTTAACACCACGACATCAGCAACTATGAATGAAATGGGCAGGTGACCATCCGCACTGGACGTCGGCGCAGTGGCAGAGCATTGAGTGGTCTGATGAATCCCGATACCTTCTTCATCATGCCGATGGGAGGGCGCGAATCCGTCGTCTTCCAGGGGAACAGCTCCTCGACACCTTTACGGGGCGACGGAGACAAGCTGTTGGCGTCTCCATTACTAGGGAACATTCGCGTGTGTCTCCATGGGTCCAGCGGAGCTTGTGCAAGGCACCATGATGTCCGAGGAGTATCGTGCACTGATTGCAGACCACGTACACCCCTTCATGATGATCATGTTTCCCGACGGCAGTGGCATTTTCAACAAGATAATTCGACATGCTACAAGGCCAGGAGTGTGATGGAGTGGTTCGAGGAACACAGTGGCGAGTTCCAATTGATGTGCTGGCCACCCAGCTAGCCAGAGCTGAACTCGATCGAAGACATATGGAATGTGATTGAAAGTGGCGTCAGAGTTAAAGCCCCCACCCCCCCCCCCCCTCGCCCCCCCCGGGCGCCCCTCCCTGGATTTTACGAGAATCAGGTGAGTTGTGCGTGCAGATGTGGAACCAACTCCCTCCAGCGACCTACCAAGGCGTCATTGCTTCCATGCCACGACGCGTTGCAGCTGGTATCCGTGCCAAAGGTGTACATACTGGCTGTTAGGTAGATGATCATAATGTTCTGGTTAATCATTCTATTTCAGCTATATATGCAGAAATAAAATTAAACTAAAATGGTTAATAACTATGGCAGACATTTATCTTAATAACCGTACTATGGATTTTCCCACCATTTTTCTATTTTTGATTATTTTAATCATTTACTGAAGTTGGATGAAAAATGTACATTGAGTCAGTTGCTGATATTGCACCATGATCAAGGCCCAAGGTACTTGTTGTTAGACATTTACAATTTGGCGATAGAAATTAAGGCTATCGAAATGCTGTATAGTCTTAAAACAATAAAAGCCATTTTTTGCTTTTAAATATTATTTAGAATGAATGTTTAGACCTAATTTGTTAACTAGAAAAAATTACTTTTATGTATGTTTATTTGGATGTTTTGATTAGCCCTTTGCTTATGCTCAATAAAGTCTATTTATAATATATGACGTGTCCACTAATTTTAAGCTGTGGCTCATTTCACAAGACCACATTGTGCCTTGAGCCAAATACAAAATTCTGAAAAATTATCTGTATGATACAGCGTTTTAATAAATTGATTACGCATTGTGATTCATTTGATGCGAAATAGGACAAATAATGAAATGGTTAAAGAAACTCATCAAAAACCCAATTCTTGCGTCTGCTGATGGCAAAAGATCATGTCCAAGGTACAAGCCCTTCCCTTATACTTAGTTATCGTCAGTACCCCTCTCCCTCATATAGTCCTGACAGAGATTAGGTTGGATTCGAATGCCAGCAGGGTGTCCCAGTTCAGTTTCAATTGTCGATAAACTATTCCAAATGGACAAAAGGAATTAGACAGGATATTTCACCTACCTCTAATATCTGCAAGAAGTGTGTTAAATTTGATGCGACACAGAAATGGTTGAGACTAAGATGTTTAGTTCCAAAACTCCTATCTGCTTATATTTACTGAAAATCACTTTACTTACTAATTCATTTTTAAAACGTGCAGTTGACACCAGCCTTTTTTTAAACGGAACAGCAGTAATTTCTGCACTAGAATAGTTGATCTAGACACACTCTTTAACATAACTTCTTTACTTCCCGTACATGAGTAAAAGTAGATTGAATATGGGGATTTTTGTGCTGTTTTTGTCACCGTTTGAGCAGGAATGACATCACTCTCAGCGGAAGCCAGCAGCGCAGAAGCAAGCGATACGTGGTGATAAAACATTGTCGACGACGAGAGAATATTTAAATGCGGCCGCAGAGTAGTTGCGCCCTTCGTACACTGTGTTTGCTGCTCGAAGCTCGACCACTTCCTAGGGCTATACATTCAGGGCATGTCATTGGAAGGTACCGTCCCTCACGAGTAATTTCTCTACGGATGAACCCGCCTTCAAGGGGTCGTGCACCACATACCTGCTTCTCCCCACCAGCGTCGAGCGAACGTACCACTAACTCGCTCCCCACCGCTTGGAATTCAGCTGCCTGCCTGTAGGTAAGTCACAGCCTGAGCGCTACGCAGTGCCGAATGTGATTTCCAGTATGAAATTTTGTTACAAACGTTTAAACCGTCATATATTGTTCATTTCACGCAGATTACATTACACCGCAGAGGAACGGGAAATAAAAATTATAAGCACTCTTAACAATATTAATTTAAGCACAACTTAAATTCAAGACGATTGCTGGCTTCATTTTTGAAATTTTGTTATCGGTGCAGCCTTGTAGCTTGATGTTGTGTCCAAAATACAACTTTTCTATTACGTTAAGTAGTAAAATAAACATTCAGGAGTGAAAACTAATAAGGAAAAGGCCCACCACTACACAGGAATCTTCATTTATTTTGAAAATGAATTTATCTTCTGCCTACTGTTGTTTACAAGTATAACTGTAAAAACATTTCCCTAAATGTGACATATTTTCTAAAGTATATCCTTCACGTCTTTGCCACTACTACATCTTTCAGAAAAACGCGTATAGTAAACTGTCATTCCCAGAAGCTGTTTAAACATGCATCTATGGTTTGCTATGCTTAGGAAAGAACTTTCAAAATCATGAGGTATACGTGTTTAAAACGTTTGATAACCTTGAAAGACAATTTGAAATATTAAATCAGATGGGTCCATTAAGGCGCCTCTGCACACGCTAAATAATTATGAATTAATACCACTGTTTATCCCACTTGCAGTAAATTCATCACTACTAGCAACAATTGCTTCTATCTTCCAGGAAATTGCAAGTGTTTGAATTTGGACACCTATTTTGAATTTGAATAAACAGTGAGACACGTAACCACCTATGTAAAACAGTTCAGTTGAATCATTCTGAGAGGTTTTTATTTTAACTGGATATTCATTCACACGCGTGCCTGATAGAAACTTATTCGTGAGACGGCTCTACAGAACTCCGTGTCAGGTCTTTTGCACAGCGGCATTATCGACATTCATAATAAGAAAATTAACAACCAATCTCTCCAACATGTCTAATACGATGACCCCAACGAGATAGTTGAAGGAATACTACTGCTCACAGCATCAGCAAAGGCAGAAATACAGCTCATTCGAATGAAATCATTTCAGTAACTTCAGAGCTCTGAGAAAGATGTATCATCATATAATTATGGAGATAGTTGTCCAAGAGTTCGATAAACCAGCATGCAAGACATTCCTGCATCGACATGCTGTAATTTGAGGTTTGGATAACTTACGGCAGGCGGATTTTGCAGATATGAGGTCTAAAATATATTTTAATGCTTATACGATTTTCCTGGGCTTTAGCTAGGAAAACAAAGACCGGAAAGACAGTGGCACAGATGTGAAATCAATTGATGCAGACAGGAACCAACTACATCCCAAACCATCTTCAAACAGGCCACAGTGGCGAGTTTTATAATAGTCACGAGGGTAATCCCAAAAGAAAAGTCTCCTATTTTTTAATAAGTACATAGACCTGTTAATTTCTACAATGGTTTACATCAGTTTACAGCTTGAACATTTAGCTATTTTTCGACATAATCACCATTTCTGTCGATGCATTTTTGTAGACACTGTGGCAGTTTTTGTATGCCCATGTCATACCAGCTCGCCGTCATGCCGTTCAGAAAGTTATGAACCTCTTCTTTCACCTCGCCGTCGAAGCTGAATCGCTTTCCGGCCAAATGTTCGCCTCACCCGTGACAATTGAGCCCAGAAAGTAGTCCTGTTCAGCTGCAAGGCGCTGAAGAAATGCGCGGGAAGCATCAACTCGTTGCCGCACGTGGTCTTCAGTCAGGATGCGTGGAACCCATCTTGCGCACACCTTCCGGTAGTTCAATGTTTCCGTTAAAATTCTGTGAGCAGTGCTTCGGGAAACCTCAGGAACTAACGTGCAGAGATCATCCAGGGTGATCCGCCGATCTTCACACATGCTTTGCTCAATCTTCAACACTGTCTGCTCAGAAATTGACGGACTCCCGCTCCTTTGTTCGTCGTGAATTACAGTCCGACCAGCTGCAAACCCTCTACTCCTCTTACGAACATTTTTGACATCCATGCACGACTCACCATACACTTCCGGCAATTGGCTATGGATTTCAATCGCCGCAGTGCCCTTTGCGTCAAAAACCGAATAACTGCGCGCAATTCGCACTTGGTAGTAGTAACCAACGGGAGGTAGGTCCATTCTCAACGTCTGCCAAGCGAAGACTGAGCTCCTCAGCGCGGCGTGCGCATGTTTCCACACAGCGCGTGAATCAGTCTTCATAACAGTGTGACCAACTGCCACACAAATAGAGTTCTGTATTTATAAAAAAATAGGAGACCTTACTTTTGAAATTATCCTCGTATTTCAAGACAGTAATGGAACGGTATGGAATACACCACCACTCAGCGTTCTTTCACATGAACGTAACTATCATGGAACGTGTGAATCAAGCGATAAAATCATGAATGTGTATGCATTTTCACCTTAGTTGTTCTTATAAATGGACTAATATTATCCTGAAAATCAGTGACCTGTATAACCAGACCATACAACGAACAATAAAAATGAAACCAATTGACGTTTGTGATAATGAGTTTCTAAATACCCTGTACAGCCGTATTAAAATGGTACTTCCGCAGAAACAGAAATTTAATGTAGATGATTTAGTACATATTTTCAAACACAAGACTGTATTAGAAAAATCGTACCTACCAAAGTAGTCAGAGGAGATATTTAAAAGTTTCCTAGGTGTAACGAAGAAACACTAGAGCTTCTACATAGAAGAATTACAAGGAAGCAGTGTACTGGATTTCTTTCTCATAAAATGTGTCATAAGGCAACTGCGAAATAAGGCTTTTGTTAAATGACTCGACTTCCCTTCATCACATAACAGTAGAGTGGATGTTGATGATTTGCTATATAACTAGGCGGACAAACATCAAACGATAGAGTAACATAAGATGCATGAAAGGAGGGGCATCAGCAGAAGTAGTGGTAATCTCGACAAGTTACCTTTATAGTTTCACATCGGCATGTGTAAGTACCGTGGAACTGGAAGCAACTTTGAGAAATGACTCACTTGTTGTGACAAAGGACTTAATGTTTTAGGAGAGGTCTGCAGACAACACGATATCACATACGCAGCAAATAAGGATCATTCAGTACGTCACACTGAAAATCGAATTTTAGTCGTCAGAGCTAAGGAAGCACGTGCAAGAAGCGATATTGGTATTAGTCAGCATATTGCCGCGCCTGAAGTAGTTAAAGCAATGGTTGCAAAATTTTTATTAGATATGGGGTTAAATTTCAGTCAAATTATGAACGCAACTCATTGCCCACTGAAACATATGAAGAAAGTCACGTCAGAATGTTTTAAAAAATGCAATAGGTTATCATTGATGGCAGCTAAATGAGCTTCAGAAGAACTGACTAAAATGCCCAGAGTCCTACCACTGTCTAGAGCATAAGGTGGAATCCTTCCGTTCATATCTCCATCTTTCGTGGCATTTTCAGCAATTGCCTATTTAACCAGTAGTCGTGTATCTATCGTCAGAACACTGAAAAACGCAGAAAACACACATCAGCAGCTCGATGAATCGCAGGAACATAATAGGCTCATACAGTCAGTGGCTATTTTGAAGGGACTTTACCTACATCTGCATAGGAAATCGCTTGGAGTATTCAAGTGTTTATTAAAAAAAGCTACTATCTATACTGCCCGGAAGACCACTTACAAATATCGATATGCTTAAAATCGTCAAAAAGTTTACGGCAAGTGGAAGAGATATATAGAACAATTTACCTGCGTATGATAAATCCCTTCTTTCGAAAATTTCCCTCCTTCATAACTCATCTGTGTTATTACAGATGACGTGTCACTGATCTCATTTGTACAAAGACTGCAGTACACACGTGGTGCCTAGTTGCTTCCACCGCCCTGAGTGGAATTCATTAAGTTCTGAATCACGTTCACCAACCTGCAGTCTTCTAAATTGTTGTCCCCTGTGCGGAAAACAGTACGTAGATCGCGAATCCGTTACCTTGAGGCTGTAATAAACTCTTAGCGAGGAACTGGTATTGTATCAATAATTCAGTTTTCAATAAGTTCGTTTATACTTGTTATTATCAGAAGACGAGAAACTGCACAATTATATTCCACTTTATTAATAACAAATAACTTCCATTCTTAATATTTTCATAGAAATTGAACGAATTAATGAACTGCGTATTAACGAAATTACTATCAAACTGTTCTCAATTACACGTCCAAATAATCGGAAATTGCTAACTGAGTTCTTAACGGACGCCGACCAAGGCAGACAACATGTCCGTCCTCCGAGACAGCCGAACCAGCTCGGATCTTACAGCCGAACCATTTCGTCCGCCATCCGAAGAGCTTCATCTGCTTTTTCGTTTAACAATTGTTTATTAATCTGCTGGTAATTAACACTTTTTGAAGTAATAGAGCGATAGCCTGCTACTGAGAGACGCTTTTATGTGGAATGTAGTAAATTCACCATTTAGTTTTTCTAATATTAATAGCCGACGTTTATCATTTTGATGCGCTACTTCCGAACCCAGCAGCCAATCGCTGAAAAAGGCCACAATTTAGTAGACATTTCTCACGATAACCCTACAGAATAAACCACCTGTGACCGGTACCTCACACCAACACTACGTCATCTTCCCTCCGCTTTCTTCTCAGTTGCTCTAAGAGGAGGTTCTTGTAGCTGAATATGATGGCTGTGAAGCCAAAAGTATTACAATTTATCTATCCCAAAATTTCGTCGAGTTTTTAGACAGTATACACATCCTAACCTTATGCGGAAATCTAATGAATGCAAGATAGTAAATTTAGAAGTTGAGGAAGGACCTGGAACTCACTCAGTGGCATATTTTAAAACAAGAAAAACACGAAATAGCGTCTACTACTTTGATTGTTTTGGCGACTTACAGCCATCAGAAGAATTATGCTACTGCCGGTAACCACGTACCCTACAATTTTCAACATTATCAGAACTTCAGTACGTAGCTATGTGGATACCTATGTCTCATGTACATCCTGACAACTACAAAGAGGATATAAAAACAATAATGATGAACACCAATTGATCAGCTGAGCTTCATGAGCGATATCATACAGTTTGACTTTAAAAGATCGATTGTTGGCACTATGCACAAATTACTTTCCAGCAATCGAAATCAGTGGAGTATTGCACTGACTAAGTTCGAAGCATGTAACACTATTCCTAATACCATAGCCTCAAACTGCAATCTACGCCTGGGAAGTGGCAAAACTGCGCAAATACCCAACAGCACACGAGACTGATTTAAATGTATGTTTTAAAACAGGCTGTACCAGCTTTCAAGTTACACGTGAACATCAGTACTTTTAAAATGGAAATGAGAATTATCAAAGAAGTAATACACTTTACAAAGGAAAATTCATTAGGATCGCTACCAGGTTTCCCAAAGAATCAAATTCCGCAGAACGATCAGAACAAATTTTGGTAGTCAGCTCATTCAGTGGCTATACCAGCAGTTAGCATTACTCGGGTTTAGTGCAATATTGTGACGAATTCATTTCTCAATGAGAAATTCGTTAATGCAATCTCCAGCCGGCCGCTGTGGCCTTGCGTTTTCTAGGCGCTTCAGTCCGGGAACGCGCTGCTGCTACGGTCGCAGGTTCGAATCCTGCCTCGGGCATGGATGTGTGTGATGTCCTTAGGTTAGTTAGGTTTACGAAGTTCTAAGACTAGGGGACTGATGACCTCAGATGTTAAGTTCCATAGTGCTTAGAGTCGTTTGAACCATTTGAACCATGCAATCTACAGAAAGTTCTCAACAGTCAACCCAGGATATCAAACTGTAGAGACGCCAAGCAACGCCATTTACCTCCTTGTGGCTGTTCAGACATTACCGGTAGATCATCTTGAGTTGAAGATTATGGATCAAAACCACCATCTTTTCTACTTTTGCAGTGAAGAAATCGTTATGCGGCTACATCTGAAGCAGGATGGACATAACGGTATAAAACCAGCACATTCAGGCAACAGCTTGTGACTTTACAACGAAACACAACATGTTAACACCCAAGAATCGTCACTCCCTTAGGCTGTTAGGCTTCAAACTACACAACAGTGATGTCATCATCCAACGTAACTACTCCATTCGAACGTAATGAATGAATCATTTGTCAAAAAAACATGATATGTAAATGATTTCACTGTGGCACTCCAAACAGAAAGCATTATAACTGATGCCCAAGACTTCCTCGATAAATATGAACACTTCTTATTTAAAGACGTTGCCTTCATCATCGTCTCAAACTAGGGACAAATTACGACATTCTCTACAAGAGACGCTTTGAGAAAACCTTTCAGAGATATGACATGTCTCACAACTCGTGGAAGTGTGTTGTGGTGTGTGGAAATTTTCGCGGAGTGCGTGGGAACGAAGACAGAATTATTTTCTAAGATATAGTGACAGCACTACGAAATTTTTAGCAAACTGACTCGATTTTTTACGTGAAATGTAGTGAAAAATCATTCTGGATACGTGATATTTACGAGGATGTCGTTGTTAGAAATCTTTATAAACATATGGATGTCCTCCTCTGTACACCCTTAGGCTGAAGAAGAGTAAGAAGTATTATTTGTGTGTACATTAGATAATGAAAAGGACTATTAAATTGCGCTATAAATAAATTATTTGAAACAATATTGTTTCACACGTCCGCTCCCAATGGAAAGTGTACTGCTGCACGACAAAATTTACCGCCACCATCGCTCCCCCAGTCTCAGTTACATAAGGCAGGCCAGCAGGCTTAATTTAACTTCAGTCTGTTTATAGGATTTGTGGGTGTCGCCAATATCCTCAACATCATCATGAAGACAGTCAGCAGCAAGACCAGCAGTGGCAGTGGAAGCAAGCGTCCTCGGTTAGAAGAGGGGGAGGATGGTGATAGCATGTGGTCACTCCTGTTTGGGAAAGATATGTTTGTGGTTTTCATGGAACGTGTTACAGACAAGGATCTTGCATTTAAGCAGCAATTATTTTCTGTATGCGTGTCTGTGAGTAAAATTGAGATAGTTATAGACTGTTGTTGTTTTAGGAATATCGAACGATGATTTGAAGGCAACCCCTGTAGATGTAACACCATCTTAGGGTCAGTATCGTACACACATACCTGTATTATTATTTACTCTTTCCGCATTTTGCTTACCCAGTGTTATTGTTGTTGTTTTAAGATGGACTAATGTTGGTGTTATACCACGCACTCCATTCTCAGTTTCACAAGCATCGGAGTTATTGAATGCAATTACGAGTCTGGTTCTGTGTGTGTGTGTGTGTGTGTGTGTGTGTGTGTGTGTGTGTGTGTGTGTGTGTGTGTGTGTGTCAGGGTGTATATGTGGACAAGGAAAAAAAATTCCGGGATTCTTCACCGGATTTCCCGGTTAAAAATACATTTTCTCCCAGGTGAAATTGCACTTTTTCCGTGACAGTATACTCTTCCTCGACACTATAAAACTCATCAATCCTTTGAATGTTTATGGTTTTATATACCGACGTAGAATTTCCCGGGACATTAGAAAACGAAACCCGGGGGGGGGGGGGGGGGAGACACGTTTTGAAAGACCTTTGATGTGCAGCAAGATGTACGCTGCATATTTTCTCATTACAAAGGTATAAATTTGAATTCCAACAAACACCGCATGTCACTTTCCGAAGCATTGAAATCGAGATTGCGATTCGCTTTTGTAGGCCAGTCATAGCTCATGTATCGTGATCTCGCCACCTGATGACAGCGTAAGACACGTGATGCAGTCAGTCAATAGTAAGATCACTCTTAAGTAGCGCGAACACACAAATAAGGAAAGTAAATGGCTTACATTAATATACATAGCATTCAGAAAAGAAGATTAATAAGCTGGAAGAAAACCTAAGCTTCCACATATAATATTGATCTTTTTTGCGCATGTTACACTTTAAGATATATTACACAAATATGCCAGTAAATTTTTAATAACGATGTAAATGGCTGATTTTCTGGGCTCGAAATTCTTCTAAATGGTCGTCCTCAAAGAGTTGATTTTTAAATGAGAGTGAGACGCTTTGTGACTTAAGAAATTCATCGTACATTCTCGCACATAGTTCATCTTGCGTAAACGGAAATTTACTTTGAATGTAACGCTTTTCAAACCACCAATCGGAACATTTTCCCGCGACCTGTTAGAAATAGGTTTTTTTCAGCAGTTGCCAGAGAGCGCCAGATAATAGGCGTCACCGCGCTTCCGCAGCTACGATGACGGAGGAAATCCAATGTTCCTATGTGTAAAACATTAAAAAACATTACATTATGACATAAAAGAAACAAGACATCAGAGGATACTTCAAGAGCATTGGAATTTCGTCAATCATACTAAAATGCATAATTCGGCTTAAAGTGCACACTCGTATGTCCAGATTCGGATGCAAATTTTCTTGGAGTACCAGTACTGTGTTATCTCATGTTTGGTTCTATATTATGGCATAATGCCATACGTTCACTTGAAATGCAGCGAACAGTTGAAACTAGCCAACAGTGTGAAATTAAACACTTTGTTTCAAATAAATTGACTGCCCCTGCGGAAAAAATTTAATAAAAGCCAAATCTCTTTAGCAAACCGACAAAAATTACTTCATTGTTCTGTAAGGCGATTAATGCTTGACTGTCAGAAAGGTGGAAATAAAATCTGAAACTAATAACAAATTTTGGCCTTCCGTAATAATGTGAACATATTTTAATTCATTTGCTAGCTCCTGGCCACAAAAATTAGATTCGTTTTCATTTAACGTGAGAGCAATAAACAAAGAGGAAACAACAAAATCACTGAACGTAAACACAGGTCATGTGGAGACGACCCACCTCCCCACCACAATTCAGGCTGCTCTGTGCATCAACCCCGGATCTACGATATTTCCGAACCGGGACAATACTAGATAGTGGCACCCAGCTACACTTCTGTAACCAGAAGCAACTGCGCAAGCTCAAGAGCCCGCCCGCAACTGCTCAAACGAATCTAATTTAAACAGTTGTCACGTCACGCTCATCGGAGGCAATTTGTTGTTATGAAGCATCGTATAGTCTTTCTGCAGCTGTTGACACGCTTTGCTGTTGGCAGACGCTCGTCTGAGCACTGTGTTTCGTTGTTGTATATGGAACATTTCCTTTGCAACTTAAGTTTCATTTCCGTTTTCTTTTTTCTCTCGTTCTTGTTTTGTTGCTGCAGAATTATTCTGTAGTAGCGAGATACAGTAATATCCTTTGTTAGAGTATCGGTTCTTACCAGCCAAAATCACAAAAATTTAACTGAAAACTAAAACAATGAAAAAATCCTGGAATTCTAAACAGTTCCCGGTTTTTTTCCGGTTTTCTCTTGGATGAAAAAATTCCCAGTGTTCCTGGATCTCCCGGTTGTCCCGGGTCGTATACACCCTGATATATATCGCAAAGAAACTGGTATAGGCACGCATATTCAAATGCAGAGATATGTAAACAGGCGAAACACGGCGCTGCGATCGGAGACGCCTTATATAAGACAACAAATGTCTGATGCAGTTGTTATATCGGTTACTGTCGCTACAATGGCGGGTTTTTAAAGTTAGCAGGGGACTATTGAAGGTGGTGGAGGCTTTGTAATGATATGGGGCGTGTGCAGTTGGAGTGATATGGGATCCCTGATACGTCTAGATACGTCTCTGACAGGTGACATGTACGTAAGCATTTCCACTGGGCATTCCGACGGACGGACAATTCCAGTAGGACAATGCGACATCACACACTTCCAGAATTTCTATAGAGTGGCTCCAGCAATTCTTCTGAGTTTAAACACTTCCGCTGACCACCAAACTCCCCAGACATGAACATTATTGAGCATATGTGAGATGCCTTGTTGTTCAGAAAAACTCTCCATCCCATCTTACTCTTACGGATTTATGGACAGCCCTGCAAGAAGCATGGTATCAGTTCCCTTCAGCACTGCTTCAGACATTAGTCGAGTCCATGCCACGTGCTCGAGGGGGCCCTATACGATATTAGGCAGGTGTACCAGTCTCTTTGGCTCTTCAGGATATATATCACTTAAGAAGCAATTCCCTTTTATTAAGTTAACGGTTCCAGATACTGAAACAAGAATGTACCTTACATATTCAAACGTTCTCGTCAAACAAAACTGCATTTGTGAACCAAAACGAACAAAAAGGCATAGTTCTCTACTGCAGAACCACAAAATCAGTTTATAATGGTCTATAAGACTGAAACTGATGAGGAACAAACAAAATTAATACAGCAAAAGTAGAAAACGCCACCTCCTTTCAGTACGAAATTGTTTTCTGTAGATGACCTGCTAAAAAGGCCCTTTTCCAGTAGATCTTAGGAGGAAAAAGTGAGATTTAAAGAGTTGGGTGGTTCTTCTCCAAATGTAAATCTACACTATGTGATCAAAAGTATCCAGACGCCCCAAAACATACGTTTTTCATATTAGGTGCATTGTGCTGCCACCTACTGCCAGGTACTCCGTGTCAGCCTCCTCAGTGGTCATTAGATATCGTGAGAGAGCAGAATGGGGCGCTATGCAGAACTCAGGACTCCGAATGCTGTCAGCTGATTGGGTGTCACTTGTATCATACGTTTTTACGCGAGATTTCCACGCTCCTAAACATTCCTAGATCCACTGTTTCCGATGTGATAGTGAAGTGGAAACGTGAAGGGACACGTACAGCGCAAGAGCGTACAGGGTGACCTCGTCTGTTGATTGGCAGAGATCGCCGACAGTTGAAGAGGGTCGTAATGTGTAATAGGCAGACAACTATCCAGACCATCACACAGGAACTCCAAACTGCATCAGGATCCACTGCAAGTACTATGACAGTTAGGGCGGGAGGGGAGAAAACTTGGATTTCATGGTCGAGCGGCTGCTCATATGCCAAACATCACACCGGTAAATGCCAAACGACTCCTCGCTTGGTGCAAGGAGCGCAAACACTAGGCGATTCAACAGTGGTAAAACGTTGTGTGGAGTGACGAATCACGGTACACAATGTGGCGATCCGATGGCAGGGTGTGGGTATGAGAATGCACGGTGAACGTCATCTGAAAGCGTGTTTAGTGCCAACACTAAAATTCGGAGGCGGTCGTGTTATGATGTGGTCGTGTTTTTCATGGAGGGGGCTTGCATCCCGTGTTGTTTTGCGTGGCACTATCACAACACAGGCCTAAACTGATGTTTTAAGTACCTTCTAGCTTCCCTCTGTTGAAGAACAATTCGGGGATGGTGATTGCATATTTCAACACGATCGAGCACCTGTTCATAATGCACGGCCTGTGGCGGATTGGTTACACGACAGTAACATCCCTGTAATGCACTGGCCTGCACAGAGTCCTGACCTGAATCATACAGAACACCTTTAGGATGGTTTGCAACGCCGACTTCGTCCCAGGCCTCACCGACCAACAGCGATCTATTCAGTGTAGAACTCCGGGAAGAATGGGCTGTCATTCCCCAAGAAACCTTCCAGCACGTGATTGAACGTATGCCTGCTAGAGTGGAAGCTGTCATCAAGGCTAAGGGTAGGCCAACACCATATTGAATTCCAACATTACCGATGGAGAACGCTACGAACTTGCAAGTCATTTTCAGCCAGGTGTCCGGTACTTTCGATCACATAGTGTAATAAAAGGAGAGCATGGAATGAGGTTCACCAATTTGGCTCAAACTGTGTGAATAGAAGCAGGTAGATGATCCTTTCGAGTTTCTAGAATATTTCGCCTGTTAAGGCAAAACGCTCTCCATAGATTTACTCGTAGAGTACGAAGAAATGTCGAGCAGTGTTTCTTCGAACAGTGTGGCAGCCAAGTGGTTAAGAGCGTGGACTCCCAATTTGGCAGTATAAATTCAATTCTCGCATGTTGAATTTTCTGTTCATTTCATTTTATTCCTCGCAATGTAAGCCATTATTTATAAATTTAAGTATATTCCAACAGTTCATTTATATACGTAAAATCAATATATTCAGTTTAATTTCGATTACCGCTTTTGTAAGCCAAAAAGCTATAGGCCTGAGTCTTTTCCTGCCTGACAAGTTCAGACTAACGGCTAACATGTGCACACCTGCGTCTTCTAAAGCTGTGCAGTTTTCTTTTCCACGGGGAATGCTTTACGACGGGCTATGCATTCCTGTTTGCATTTAATGGATGCTTTTTCAGTTGCTGTTTCCCTGCTGCCTTGCTCTGCATTCTCGTGCCTTGTGGCTGGCTAAACCACATTAGTAGCTCTCTGGTTAATGACACTGGTTTTGCAGGTGGCCTTTACGTCCATATCTGTAACACTTTACTTCGGAAGCGAAGACCAACGCTCATTACGTCCTCTTGTAGCAATACGTGGGGATCCTAGTAGCTGCGGCCAAACCAGATTTGTTCTCCATTCTGACTCTGCATGACATATCCACGGAAATACTCCGTAAGACGACATCAAGGGAACTGTCCTCAGCATCTTTTAAGGTGACTGCATGGGCTTCTGCATTCCTTGTCAGCCCATACATAGGTGCAATTGTCTCTTGGATTCTATCTGAGAAGGATTGCACAGATTCCTTGTGTTTCTGTACCATACATCTTAGTTATACCCTGAAAAATGTCACGCTGTTCTGTTTCCGGTAGCACTGGCACAGGCTATTAGCTAGCTCCAGAAACGTTCCTCCCTTGCTAAGTGCTTCGTGACACATCACGTACATTTTAGCCTTGCCCGCTAAGCATAAGTTAGTCGTACATAAACATATTTCGTCTGTTCAGTTACTCAAATTGACAGTGGCTATGATATAGCCATATAGGGGTAATGCAGGAGTAGGTTTAATGATGAATAAAACAATAGGAATGCGGGTAAGCTATTACAAACAGCACAGTGAACGCATTGTTGTGGCCAAGATAGACACCAAGCCCACGCCTACGACAGTAGTACAAGTCTATATGCCAACTAGCTCTGAATTGAAGAAATGTATGATGAAATAAAAGAAATTATTCAGATAGTGAAGGGAGACGAAAATTTTATAGTCATGGGTGACTGGAATTCGGTGGTAGGAAAAGGGAGAAAAGGAAACGTAGTAGGTGAATATGGGTTGGGGCTAAGAAATGAAAGAGGAAGCCGCCTGGTAGAATTTTGCACAGAGCACAACTTAATCATAGCTAACACTTGGTTCAAGAATCATAAAAGAAGGTTGTATACATGGAAGAAGCCTGAAGATACTGATAGGTTTCAGATAGATTATATAATCGTAAGACAGAAATTTAGGAACCAGGTTTTAAATTGTAAGACATTTCCAGGGGCATATGTGGACTCTGACCACAATCTACTGGTTATGAACTGTAGATTAAAACTGAAGAAACTGCAAAAAGGTGGGACTTTAAGGATATGGGATCTTGATAAACTGAAGGAACCAGAAGTTGTACAGAGTTTCAGGGAGAGCATAAGGGAACAATTGACAACAATGGGGGAAAGAAATACAGTAGAAAAGAATGGGTGGCTTTGAGGGATGAAGTAGAGAAGGCAGCAGAGGATCAAGTAGGTAAAAAGACGAGGGCTAGTAGAAATCCTTGAGTGACAGAAGAAATATTGACTTTAATTGCCTCGTGATGACTGGGTGTTGTGTGATGTCCTTAGGTTAGTTATGTTTAAGTAGTTCTAAGTTCTAGGGGACTGATGACCATAGACGTTAAGTGCAATAGTGCTCAGAGCCATGACTTTAATTGACGAAAGGAGAAAATATAAAACTGCTGTAAATGAAGCAGGCAAAACGGAATACAAACGTCTCAAAAATGAGATCGACAGGAAGTGCAAAATGACTAAGCAGGCATGGCTAAAAGACAAATGCAAGAATGAAGAGGCTTATCTCAGTAGTGGTAAGATAGATACTGCCTACAGGAAAATTAAAGAGTCCTTTGGACAAAAGAGAACAACTTCTATGAATATCAAGAGCTCAGATGGAAACCCAGATCTAAGCAAAGAAGGGAAAGCAGAAAGGTGGAACGAGTATATAGAGGGTCTATACAAGGGCGATTTACTTGAGGGCAATATTATGGAAATGGAAGAGGCTGTAGACGGAGATGAAATGGGAGATACGGTACTGCGTGAAGAGTTTGACAGAGCACTGAAAGACCTGAGTCGAAACAAGGCCCCGGGAGTAGACATCATTCCATTATAACTACTGACAGCCTTGGGAGAGCCAGACCAGACAAAACTCTACCAGCTGGTGAGCAAGATGTATGAGACAGGCGAAATACCCTCAGACTTCAAGAAGAATATAATAATTCCAATCCCAAAGAAAGCAGGTGTTGGCAGATGTGAAAATTACCGAACTATCAGTTTAATAAGCCACGGCTGCAAAATACTAACGCGAATTCTTTAAGACGAATGGAAAAACTGATAGAAGCCGACCTTGGAGAAGATCAGTTTGGATTCCATAGAAATATAGGAACACGTGAGGCAATACTGACCCTACGACTTATTTTAGAAGCTAGATTAAGAAAAGGCAAACCTACGTTTCTAGCATTTGTAGACTTAGAGAAAGCTTTTCACAATGTTGACTGGAATACTCTATTTCAAATTTTGAAGGTGGCGGGGGTAAAATACAAGGCTATTTACAATTTGTACAGAAACCAGATGGCAGTTATAAGAGTCAAGGGACATGAAAGGGAAGCAGTGGTTGGGAAGGGAGTGAGGCAGGGTTGTAGCCTCTCCCCGATGTTGTTCAATCTATATATTGAGCAAGCAGTAAAGGAAAAAAAAAGAAAAATTCGGAGTAGGTATTACAATCCATGAAGAAGAAATAAAGACTTTAAGGTTCGCCGATGACATTGTAATTCTGTCAGAGACAGCAAAGGACTTGGAAGAGCAGTTGAACGGAATGGACAGTGTCTTGAAAGGAGGATATAAGATGAACATCAACAAAACCAAAACGAGGATAATGGAATGTAGTCAAATTAAATCGGGTGATGCTGAGGGAATTAGATTAGGAAATGAGACACTTAAAGTAGTTAAGCAGCTTTGCTGTTTGGGGAGCAAAATAAGTGATGATGGTCGAAGTAGAGAGGATATAAAATGTAGACTGGCAATGGCAAAGAAAGCGTTTCTGAAGAAGAGAAATTTGTTAACATCGAGTATAGATTTAAGTGTCAGGAAGTCGTTTCTGAAAGTATTTGTATGGAGTGTAGCCATGTATGGAAGTGAAACATGGATGATAAATAGTTTGGACAAGAAGAGAATAGAAGCTATCGAAATGTGGTGCTACAGAAGAATGCTGAAGATTAGATGGGTAGATCACATAACTAATGAGGAGGTACTGAATAGGATTGGGGAGAAGAGGAGTTTGTGGCACAACTTGACTAGAAGAATGGATCGATTGGTAGGACATGTTCTGAGGCATCAAGGGATCACCAATTTAGTATTGGAGGGCAGCGTGTAGGGTAAAAATCGTAGAGGGAGACCAAGAGATGAATACACTAAGCAGATTCAGAAGGATGTAGGTTGCAGTAGTTACTGGGAGTTGAAGAAGCTCGCACAGGATAGAGTAGCGCCTGCATCAAACCAGTCTCAGGAGTGAAGACAACAACAACAACAACAACAACAACGATATCGCCAATGAATAAGGTTGCATCCTCTGTTGATTTCCTGACAGAGGCGTTAAACATTTGGCTGATGATAGATCTACGGAAGGATGGGGTGCACTCGAAAATGGTTCAAATGGCTCTGAGCACTATGGGAATCAACAGCTATGGTCATCAGTCCCCTACAACTTAGAACTACTTAAACCGAACTAACCTAAGGACATCACACAACACCCAGCCATCACGAGGCAGAGAAAATCCCTGACCCCGCCGGGAATCGAACCCGGGAACCCGGGCGTGGGAAGCGAGAACGCTACCGGACGACCACGAGATGCGGGCATGGGGTACACTCATTACTGATTTTACTTCTGGTGATCCTGATTATTGCAACGTTTGCAGAACTGCTACTCGCCTACGTAATCCTTCATAATACTCCTACAGAGCATTAACTACCAATAGCTTAGTCACTTGTTCTGATTAAGTGGCTGAAGTTCCACCTGTGGTGGTAGCTGAACGTATGTCTGGTATTTTGCGTATTCTACAACTGCCCTTGCACTAACAAAAACAAGGGGGAAAACTACACTTACAACACACTCAAATAATTAACTAAATTAGTGTTTACCCCAACGTGTTTCAAGACGATCCTCAGCTAAATTACCATATCGTCTGAAAGTGTCACACGTAGCTGGCACTGACTAAGTGTATGTCCTGATAAATTACAAAATTTATATGCCATTGACCTTAAATACTCGTCCTTGCAATTACTCTTAACTAACAAGTCTGCTGGCTTATGCGGTTTAGAAAACGACCCTTTGAGAGAACTTTTAATGTCACTACAACTGGACATCGTCACACAAAAATGAACACAACCAGAAAGGCCAAAAGAAAAATGCTCACTCACCTCACCGCATTATGTTGGCTTGAAGAACGGATAGTGATGACAACGGATTTTGCAGACGTGGTTCCACTATCACTGTAATCTTGAGGTGAGTGCCGTTTGTGACACAAACATAGAAGGGTCGATGGGCTGTGACCCTTGCGGATGTAGGATGACCAATTGTGAGGCACAGTGGTGAGGGTCTCTCACGCACTGTGGGCGCTAATGAGACAGCATTGGCGAAGTAGACACTTATTAGCTTTAGTTTACAACGGAGTTATTTTCTACATGGCAGCAGAGAAAAGGGCTGCGGACACAGCACCCAGAGTGCAGTGTGCTAACGCATACGCTATGCGGTTTGTCGAGGCTGATGGGTGAGAACATGGTAGCTCACACAGAAGAGCGGCGTCATTTAGGACAGCCTGCCCAGCTGGCTACAGGCGTTGCTCGCGCGGTGTCAACACCCAGCAGCTCGACGACGCTTTCGGCTAGGGCTCACTCGAGGAACTTGTACAGAACGCCCCACTCAAATTTCAGCCGCTCTGCACGAAGATGATGGCGGAGCGGAGTTACGGCATTGCCACTCCACACGGGGGAGGCCGTGGGCCCCCGTGTCAGCTCGCATATGTGTCAGGGGCAGCAGCAGCTAGCGCACCTCCAGCGTACAGCAATAGGGTGATAGTGCATCAAGCACAAACATCGGTCCCAGCAGCCAGCGGTAGTAGACTCCAAGTCTTCACATCAACAGATGACAGGTTGACAGATCACAGCAGCAATCCACTAGATCAGGCTGGCTGCAGTCTCGAAGGTAGCAGTCATCTGGTGAACAGTAGACTGCACATTACAGGTGCTACCTCGATACCGGCTTACTGCAGCAGGACGATAGAGGCGCTCTGGAGCCCGAATTTAGTGAAGTTTTCTGTCAGAGAGAATGATGCTATGTCTTCTAAAGGATGACCGAATGTGACCTCGTTTTCTAGGTTCGCTAGCGGTCTTCACCGCACCTCAGTGTCCCAATACTGGATTTCCGCTTTTCAGCTTAGTGCTTTTCTGCAATATCGGCGGTCTGAAATATGCTCTTGGTAAGATTTATTCGTTGTTACTGTGGTACTGTCCAAAGATAATGGCGCCACAACAGAGTCGGCAATGCGAATCGATACCACAGACATTCGCAAGGGCTCGCAACTGTCCTCAACAACCAATGGAAGGCACTCCAGAAGACACGCTCTGTCTCTCAATGTAGCAGCGGCCTCCTACTGAGGTCAGATAACGTCGAGCAAGCAAGAGCTCTGCCCCGGTTCGAGACCTCAGCTACAGCAGTCAACATCATCGTTTAGGACAGTGACAGTTCATGTTTCAGATGAAATGGACTTTCGTAAATGTTGCATTTTATCCTACAACAGAACAGTTTGTTAATATGTGCATCAAGAGATTCTTTCATAGTCAATGACAATTGTGAGTTATCATGCAATTTTGTAGCAAAGAATTGCGTCAAAGTTACGTAAATCTTCTATGAATTTAGGTAATAAAGTGAGCTAATATTTCATATGTTTTAGTTTGATGATCCTTCTCCCAGAGCATTCCAAGAACCCACAGTTATGTCTGGACGATAGAAGTTTGGTCTGTTCACAACAAATGACGACAACAATTGGGGTTTCATCTGCTCCAACTGCCTGCTAATGCGCGAATTGCGCACGTTTTTCTAGCTGTTCCTGCTGTGTTCTATTGTATTTGTGTGTCCTACTATTTTTTAGCACGTATGTGCCACCACAGGAAATGTCTCTAGCTGAACTTGCATATTTTCAGTGGCAGCAGATTGAATTCCTGCTGCTCGCTGTTGAACAGCTGACGTCACTACTCAACAAGCAAGCAGCACCGCCGCTGGTATCTGCTTCAAAATTTTGCACAAATCACAGCCAAGACGAAGACGCAATTAGACGCACACTTCGCTGCCTACAAAATAATAGGTATGGAACGTAACACTTACTTTTCGCCCACCGTTGGTCCCGAAGTGTCCAAAGTCTATGTCAAATTGTGCGCCGAAATTGTTCCCGGGGAAAGTCACATACAACGACTTTGTGAAATTGCTAGACGAATATTTTGACATTCAAATCCATAAAGCAGGTGCACGGTTTAAATTTATTCGTCTGAAGTAGCAGCCTGCTCAGACAAGAACTGTTGATATTTTTTAAAAATACACACATCAACAAAAGCTTTGCATCACCCCAGTTCCCAGAACTCCTGAACATAGACGTTGACTGTGGATATGTATCACAGACACAGTCCATTTGACTGTTCAGAGATGTCACTAAACCCGTCGAAATGTGTAAACAACCATGCATGAGCAGCGCCTATATAGACGGACGGCGTCCGACAGCCGATCAGTTCCAGTCATTCCGCCAGGAAGAAGGTACACGGCTTGTGTTAACTGTAGTTCAACCATGCCTAGGCGGTCAATACCGCTGTTCGATAGCGTCTGCATTGTTACTTTGTGTCAGGAAGGGATTTCAACAAGGGAAGTGCCCAGGCGGCTCGGAGCGAACCAAAGCGATGTTGTTCGGATATGGAGGAGATAGAAAGGGACAGGAACTGTCGATGCCATGCCTCGCTCACGCCGTCCAAGGGATACTATTGCAATGGATGACTGCTATCTACGGATTATGGCTCTGAGGAACCCCGACAGCAACGCCACCATGTTGTATAACGCTTTTCGTGCAGCCACAGGATATAGCGTTACGACTCACACTGTGCGCAATAGGCTGAATTATGTGCAACTACAGTCCCGACGTCCATGGCGAGGTCCATCTTTGCAACCAAGACATCATGCAGAGCAGTACAGATGGGCCGAACAACATTCCGAATGGACCGCACAGGACTTTCATCACGTTCTCTTCACCGATGAGTGTCGCATATCCCTTCAACCAGACAATCGTCGAAGACGTGCTTGGAGGCAACCCGGTCAGGCTGAACGCTTTAGACACACTGACCAGTGAGGGCAGCAAGGTGGAAGTTCCCTGATGTTTTGAGGTGGTATTATGTGGGGCCGACGTTCGCCACTGGTGGTCATGGAAGGCGCCGTAGAGGCTGTACGATACGTGAATGCCCTCCACCGACCGATAGTGCAACCTTACCGGCAGCATATTCGCGAGGCATTCGTCTTCAAGGACGACAATTCGCGGCCCCATCGTACACAGTTTGCGGATGACTTCCGTCAGGATAACAACATCGCTCGACTACAGTGGCCAGTATGTTCTCCAGACATGAACCCTTTCGAACATGCCTGATATAGATTGAAAAGGGCTGTTTATGGACGATGTGACCCACCAACCACTCTGGGGGATCTAGGCAGAATCTCCATTGAGGAGTGGGACAATCTGGACCAACAGTGGATTGATGAACTTGTGCATAGTATCCCACGACGAATACAGGCATGCATCAATGCAAGATGATATGCTACTGGGTATCAGATTTACCAGTGTGTACAGTAGTCTGGACCACCGCCTCTGAAGGTATCGCTGTATGGTTGTACAACATGCAATGTTTGGTTTTCATGAGCAATAAAAAGGGCGGAAATGATGTTTATGTTGATCTCTATTCCAGTTTCCTGTACAGGTTTTGGAACGCTCGGTACCGAGGTGAAGCAAAACCTTTTTTGATGCGTGTATATGGAAACAGATATATCGATATTTAAGAAGTATCATTATCAGCTCTAGGTATTTCGTGATAAATATCGGTATATCGACAGAAGATAAATCGACGTACTGGAACAAAAAATATCGGCTTCACATTGCAAATATACTGCCGGTTTTAGACGGTATATTTAAGTACTGATTTATTATTAGATATTCTGTACATCAAAAAGCTAGCACCTGCTTGTCGCCCTTCGAGCAATAACTGAAAAGAAAAGTATGCCCGTTCACACATGGTGATAACCATTTTGCTAACAATGGGTTCTGCATGTAAGGGGCACAATGAAAGGTGTCCGATGGGTCTGTTCCTCTGTTTGGTCACATATCGGATTTCTCCGGAACACTTCGTGTCGACTTCCCTGTTTTTCATTTTCGCCAACGCCAGCGACCTAGCAGTTGTAGTGTCAAGTGAGGCTGAACGTTGCAGTTTCTGTAGATAGCGCCAAGTGCCGATTACGTCAGCCTTTCCCCTCACACGTCTCCGCCCACGTCAGTCACCAATCTTGGCATTTAGATTTTCGTTCGACATTTTCAGCAACTCTTTTTGAAACTGTTAAGAACTAGTACATTAGTTGCGTTAAAATTTTATTTTCTTAACACAACTAGTGTGCTATTTCTTGACATCGAAAAAGTTGTTATTACATTGACACTGACATCCCCCAGTGCAATCGCACTTCTCCTTTTGTGCCACATATACGTCCTTCACACAGTCAAAGAGACAAATTGGACGTGATGAAAACTCAAAAAGTAGTAAGACTCCTTCACACAGAGAAAGTAAAATTATGTTTTACTACAGTTTCAAAAGAACAACTTCAAATATGCACCGAAAGTTGAGAAAAAAATAATATTAAATAAAAATATTGAGACTCGATATTGCCATGTTGATATCGATATACAAGAGAATTAATTATCGCCGTTACATGTCGATAGTTTTTGGTAAAAATATCGATATTTTATCAACAGCCATAGCTCAGACAGTCAAACAGTGTATGGCGGAACTCAAAAGTCTCACTAGGCATTGCAAGTTTAAATGTTCGTTTGGAATTAACTATAGTGAAATAATGTTGCGTGACGTTATTACACAAAATGTATCTGATGTACGCATTCGCACTGCAATTCAAAAATTGCAGACCTTAATTTAAAAACAGTACTGTCTATTGTTCAATGTCAAACAATTGAAGGGCTTCGCGGAAAGTCCGCAGCTCCTGTTCGTGCGGTAGTGTTCTCGCTTCCCGCGCCCGGGTTCCCGGGTTCGATTCCCGGCGGAGTCAGGGATTTTCTCTGCCTCGTGGTCCCGTGGTTAGCGTGAGCAGCTGCGGAACGAGAAGTCCTTGGTTTAAGTCTTCCCTCGAGTGAAAAGTTTAATTTTTTGTTTTCAGACAATTATTATCTGTCTGTCCGTCCGATGCGAAGTAACTGTGCTGTAGTATGGGGACGCTACACCTAAACGGAAAAATTTGAAAACATTAAAAACGTATGTTTTGACAGAGCACAGGGAAAACTGTGCGACTGTGAAACTGTTGCATTCATTTGTTGCAGTTTATGTGACAAACTCTTATGTTTTCATCACTTTTTTTGGGTGTGATTATCACATCCACAAGAAAACCTAAATCGGAGGAGGTAGAAGAGTCTTTTCACCCATTCGCCAAGTGTACAAGTTAGGTGGGTCGACAACGTATTCCTGTAATGTGACGCACATGCCGTCACCGTTGTCGTATAGACTGTATCAGACGTGTTTTCCTGTGGAGGAATCGGTTGACCTATGACCTTGCGATCAAATGTTTTCGGTTCCCACGTCCTTTCGTCTACGAATCGCACGGTTTTGCCGTGCGGTCGCAAAACACAGACACTAAACTTATTACAGTGAACAGAGACGTCAATGAACGAACAGACAGATCGTAACATTGCGAAAATAAAGAAAGTAAATTTTTCTCTCGAAGGAATTCTTGAACGAAGGACCTCTCGTTCCGTAGCTGCTCACGCTAACCACAGGACCACGGCGCTCCTGGGCTCAGACTATCCTTGATATTGTCTATCTTTCAAATGGACTACTAAGTTTGTATATTTTGCTTATTTTTTTCATAGTTCCACAAAACTTCTTCCTGTTTTCTCGATTGATCTGTGTTCAGTTTTTCAAGGCCTATCCACTGTGCCAACTTATAACTGAATCTGAGGGGGGTGCGATGGGGAGGTTCCCTTGTCAGCATGGTGCAGCAGCTAATAACCAACGCTGCGCGCCGGACGGAACGAGCACCACCTACTCCTACTGCTATACCACCTTTCCGGCAGTTTCGTGAACAAGAATAGGAATGATTCGAGTGGCTGTGCCAGTTCGAAGCCCACATACTAGCTCACAACGTACCTGGTAGAGTGAAACTTCCATATCCATTATCCGAGGTAGGAAGTGCAGTGTTCCGATTAATTCAGAAGTTGTTTCCTAATGTCGCTCCGAGTGAACTCATGTACGTACAAGTGGTACAATTGCTAATTAACTATTACGATCAGCAGGCGAATGTGGTAGCAGCTAGGTATCAATTCATTAATTGCAGAAAACAGTCAGAACAAACTTGTCCCGAGTGAGTAACAGATTATCAGGGTATGACAAGGAAATGGAAATTCAAATGTGTTTGCGGTGCTTTATATTCAGGTGTTATGTTGCGTGGTGCGATCCTGTTCAATGAAACTGATGTCAAACTCAGCGAACAGATTTTGAAAAAGTCCGATCCATCATTTCAGCAGGTAGTGCCACTACTAGATCAGTACCATTCAGGTGCCCCGTCAGCCGATAAATCTGAGCAGCCAGCTATTTGTATTGTAGAGTCCCTTAGTTGCGATCGACTCATTCAGTGGCGACAGCTTGCGCTAGCCAAGCCGAGTAAACGACACCTCTCCACGCCGCATAAGCAGTTCGCTAAACAGGCGGCTACACAGCCTAACAGCATTAAGTCTTGCCTTCGGTGCTATTCACGGCACAAATGTCAAGACTGCCGCTCCCGACAAGCTCAGTGTTACGCTTGTGGTAGGACAAGACATGTACAATCCGTATGTTTGCAACGGAACAATCATATGAAGACCCACTCACAAAAATCTTGTCACAAGGCCCATGTCATTAATGCAGTATATTCAAAGCCTGCAACGGGTGTTAGCAACCCTGGCTAGCGTGCAGTTTCTTCAGTGATACGCCAGTCAAAAATAACTTTTCGTTCATCTACTTCCTTGTGGGAAACGTGGGAAATTTCAGTTGGACGAAGGTGCCTCTGTCACATTGCTCAATCGTCAAATATATGAACTGTTAGGCTCCTCACGCCTGTCTAAAAGCAGAATGCAACTGACGGCTTATAATGGACAAGACATTCCCGTCCTCAGAACATGTACTTTACCTGCCATGTATCGCTCGGATACGCGAACAGTGACTTTTACAGTGCTACAATCACGCGATGGTGAGAACATATTTGGCCTTGATGCTTTTGATTTGTTTGGCTTTAACATTCAGGACAATGTGTTGTCAGTGTCTGCATTCAATGCAAAAGACAGTGTACCTAGCTTGCTAAAAGAATTCCCGGAACTCTTTTCTGAAGGTCTAAGTAGAGCTAACAATTTTGTTGCACATATTACGCTCAAAGACAATGCTCAGCCAAAATTTTGCCGCGCCAGAACTGTTCCCGTTGCATCATGGGACAAAATCGCTCTTAAGGAATTGCACGATGGCGGAGCTATTGGACCCATGTCAGCTATTCAGTGGGCAAGTCCACTGGTTTTGCTCCCCAGACCTTCAGGTCTCATTTGCCTCTGAGTTGACTTTAGGCCTGTAATTGATAATTATCCACTGCCACGCGCAGAGGATCTCATAGACAGATTAGGCGCTGGACGCTACTTCTCAAAAATTGATTTGCGATATGCGTATCTTCAAATACCGCTCGATGAAGAATCTCAAAAAGTGTGTGTAGTAAATACTCATACTGACTTGTTTAAATATTTGTCTTTGCCTTTTGGCAGTGCTTCCGCACACGCCATTTTCCAACGGTATTTGGAACAGCTGACTGCACAAGTGTCAAAGTGTTCAAAGTATTTGGACGATTTTGTAGTAGCATGTCGTACACCTGAAGAGCATTTTGTACCTTGCATGCTTTGCTTCGTACGTTAACTGATGTAAGACTAAAGTGTAGAATGGACAAGTGTAATTTTTTAAACCTGAATTGCAGTATCTTGGCAATGTCACAAATAGTCAAGGTGTACATCCTCTTCAGTCGCATTTGTTAGCCACACGAGAATTGCCAGTTCCTCGCAATGTCACGAAATTGCAGACAGTTTTAGTGAAAATGAGCTATTATATTTGGTTCATACCGATTGCTGCGCAAATAGCAGTTCTATTGCATCGCCTGCATCGCAAGAATTTCCCGTTTGTTTGGACAGATGAGTGCCAAGCAGCTTTTCAAAAAATTACAGATGCGTTGCTCAGTAATCGATGCATAGTTCACTTTCATCCTGACAAACCAGTTGTATTGCAAGTTGACGCTTCCTCGTACGGAATCGGTGCAGTGCTTTCGCACAGAATACGTGATAAAGACATACCTATTGCTTTTGCATCAAAAGTGTTGTCAAAACACAGTGTAACTGTTCACACATAGAGAAAGAGGCTTTGGCTATTGTGTATGGTGTCACCAAAGTCCACCACTATTTGTATGGCAGAAAATTCTACTTATTAACGGATCACAAGCCTTTTCAATCCTTGTTTCATCCGACGAAACCAGTTCCTGCACGAACAGCCCAAAAATTGCAAAGATGGGTTTTGTTGTTGTCTCAATACCAGTACGAGATTGTGTGTCGTCCTATGGCTCAAATGGTAATACGAACGCACTTTTACGCCTTCCGATTGGCCCTGATGCAGACTTTGACGCTTCTGCTGCATCTTGTTGCCACAGCGATACTCAGGATTCTGAATTGCTTCAATCTTTTCCGCTGAGCTAGACGAAAACTGCATAGACCACGGAAGCTGATTCAGATTTGAACATTTTGCTCACCACCATTCGCACATCTTGGCCTCGTTCCTTGCATACCATCAAGAACTCTGTAGTGTGCCGATACTTTGCCCGTCGGCATAGCCTCGCTGTACAGAAAAGTGTGATTCTTGTTCAAAATGACAGGGGACAGTCACGTGTGTTGATCCCCATAGCTTTGCAAAACGTAGTGTTGCAGTTACTTCACCGAAGACACTGGTGGATTGATGGTACGAAACAGTTAGCACGTCGACACTGTACTTGGCAGAGTATGTTTCAATTGGCTGTGAGCAGTATGAGGTTCAAAAATGGCTCTGAGCACTATGGGACTTAACATCTGAGGTCATCAATCCCCTAGAACTTAGAACTACTTAAACCTAACTAACCTAAGGATAACACACACATTCATGCACGAGGCAGTATTCGAACCTGCGACCGTAGCAGTCGCGCGGTTCCGGACTGAAGCACCTAGAACCGCTCGGCCACCGCGGCCGCCTGGCAGGGTATGGACGCCCAAAATGGAACAGATGACGTCACAGTGTCACGCAAGTGCAGAAAATCAGTCCGCTCCGCCACAAAAATTCTCTGCTTGGTCTGAATCCCAATCGCCATGGCAACGTGTGCACATAGACTTTGCGGGACCTTTTTGGAAAACTCGTTGGTTGATTGTGGTTGACTCATATAGCAAGTTTCCTTTTGCTGTGCCAATGAACTCGACAACATCACGTAGCACAATTCAGGTGTTGTCCTCCATTTTTTGCCTCGAAGATTTACCTAAATTAATAGTGTCAGACAACGGACCTCAGTTCACGTCAAATGAATTTGAAACAGACTGTGAAAGCAATGGCATACAGCATCTAACTAGTGCACCGTTCCATCCACAGTCAAACGGTGAAGCGGAACGTTTTGACAGAACCTTCAAGCATCAGGTGGCCGAAGTTCGCTCCTCACACACCAGGGATCAAGCATTGCAACTGTTTCTAGCCTCCTATCGTTCGCACCCACGAGATGGACCATCGCCGGCGGAATTGCTTCACTGCCGCCGCCTTCGGACACTGCTCCACCTGCTCCACCGTCCTCAGCATCCGACGCCGAAGGAAGACCGGAAGTATCACTTCGCGCAGCAAGATGTCTTTTACAAGATTTTAATGGCAACAGACATGGGGTACGAGGAGAGGGCGACCGTCGACTTGTCGCTTGCCTGTATCTTACTTCAGGTCCAGATGGGTTATAGTGCTGACATCAAAATCAACTTCGCCTCTGTCATGTACACAATGATCTTTCAGTGTCTCTTCCTCCAGATTCACGGATCCAGTGGACAGCGCGGCCACAGCAGCCGCCAGGGGGTGTCATCACAACACCGCGGGACGACCCCATGGAGACGGAGCCTTCGCCTCCTCCGCCTTCTCTCGTCCTACCGATGGAGCTGGATCCGCCCACACCGCAGCAGTCACCGCCTTCTACATCTGGTTCATGGCGGCAGGAGGTGGACGCGTACCCTTCTGGTCGTTTAGCGGGGGACGTTTCCGCCAGAGCGAAGGCCGGGTGACGGGGTACGACCGGAAGCTTGACGCCACAGCTGCCCACACTCCAGCCTCCCCCGCCGTGGTCGCTCTCGCTACATTACGACGGCCCGTCGCTTTGGAGGGAAGGAATGTTCCGGCATATATACAAGCACCGGCACGACGATGAACAACGCAAGAGCAGAGAAGGCAGTGAGACGACGGCAGCCAATAGCTCGCTGAATAGGTCCGCACCACGACAGGAGCGGCCTCTATCCGAAGAGAATGCCAGCCTCGGCAGGACAGTAGTAGACGCATCCTAGTAGACCCGGACCAGAAGAGCCGGCATTCTAACTGTTGTACTGAGACAAGTGCCTTATATTTATTGCTTGTATGGACACTGTCTGTAGATAAGGACATTGATTATTTGTATGTCGCCCGTCGCTTGCGACAACTCGTTGTAAACCAAAGTTGAATATTGCCGATCCACTTTATTGTAATAAGAACAATTAATGTGATTTGCTTGAACTGTTGAATAACTATCTGAGAAAGTAGCGTCCTTTAGGCACTCTATAAAAGACGAGTCTCCATGACCCCACATAAATGATCTAGACTTTGCCCTAATAGAATAACGGAAAAGGAAACTGAATGCTGCAGAATCTCCTAATTATGGAAGTAATATCAAGATCATGGCAAAATCCATCACCATTTAATGTTTGATTTCAGAGCAACTTTGGCCCAATACTTTTTCATTCGGCACAAACCCCCAATGCAAATTAAAACAGTGAGAATGTCCAAGATAGAGCAGAGACGTCCAGCTGTGAAACTCAGGGATGCTTATTCAGATCTGTCGAGGACTAGCGTCATCTGCAATAGCGTTCCGTTTTCACAGGACATTGAACTAAAACCAGTATACAGTGCAAGGCTACCAATACCACCAGCCAAGATTTCGGACCTCCAAAACTTCATGCAATATTTGAGAAAGCACGACAACAGAGCAACTTGTAACAAAATTTGCATGGCACCTGAAGACAACAATGAAGAAGCTGACATTGATTTTTATGACACTAGCAGTGGGTGTAATGAATGAGCAGCTGACGGCAGCTGTTCTATGAATGTAAACTGTGTGTATTGCAGGTTCGGTTCACCGAAATGGTATTAATGATTCCTTGATTAAGAGACTGTGGTCTAATTGTGTGCACCTTCCCCCGTGAGAGGTTCGAGTCCTCCCTCGGGTATGGGTGTGTGTCATCCTTAGTGTGACTTAATTTAAGTTACATTAAGTATTGTGTCAGCCTACAGACCGATTACCTCAGCAGTTTGGTCCCATAGGAACGTACCACAAATTTCCAAAGTTTTTTATCTAATTGTGTTACATGTAATAAGCACTCTAAACATATATCGTTTTTGTTTGTTTCTGGTACATTGTTATACTTATGAATGCATCGTAGCAAAAACAATCTGTTTATGATACCTGTATTTAACAAGCTTAAATGTCATATTTCCATCGTAGTTTTTGTTTTCATGTGTGAAATATAACACTTTATGTATTTGCAAATGCATATTACATTTTTTACTGTGTAAACGTATCCCAACCCAACACCAAATTCCGTATATATCGCTGCATTACGGTGGTGGACAGTTTCGTCTCGCTTCCCAAAAACCTGATTTTTGGACAAACGCTGTTTTTCCAAGATGCCCTTCGCCTGTGAACTCAACAAAGGTTGATTTTGACACTCCTTGTACTCCAGTTGATCGTACTGATCCGGACACTGAGTCTCATGCACCGAATAGTATTCAAGTGGTACAGAAAAGAGCTAAGACAAACAGTAACAACAGTAGAAGCAAAAACTTTCAGTCTCCTACCACACGGCGTTAATTACAAAGCTCTGGGAGAAAGTCGTGTTCACACTGCTTTTCGAGGCATGAACGGAAAAATTGTCGGTGCCGTAATGCTTTCAATGTGGACGTGAGGGTCACATTCAAATTATATGTTTACGAGGCAGGCATGGCAAAGGCGACAGCCGTAATCGTGCTAGCGCACGACGGACACAGTTTCGCTATCAAGTGTTCGAGGAGCAGGCGACGCCACTGACTCAGGTGCGAGCCGAACCCAGCACTTCTGCAAAGCGGACAGCTTCCTTTGCAATACGCCAGCAGCGGAACAAACTTTTTGTTCACTGAAGACAAGGTTCTCATTCATATGAACAAAAAATTAGTAAAGTTTGGAATTTTTTGAGTCATTAAAAAGACATGCACTGAAGTGCCAAAAAAACTGGTACAGGCATGCGTATTCAAATACAGAGATATGTAAACAGGCAGAATACGGCGCTGCAATCGGCAACGCCTGCAGATGGAACTAAGTGTCTGGCGCAGTTGTTAGATCGGTTATTGCTGCTACATTGGCATGTTCTCAAGATCTGAGTGAGTTTGAACGTGGTGTTATAGTCGGCGCACGAGCAATAGGACACAGCATATGCGAGATAGCGATGAAGTGGGGAATTTCCCGGACGACCATTTCACGAGTGTACCGTGGATATCAAGAATCCGATAAAATATCACATCTCTGATATCGCTGCGGCCGGAAAAAGACCCTACAAGAACGGGACCAACGACAACTGAAGAGAGTCGATCAGCGTGACGAAAGTGCAACCCTTCCGCAAATTGCTGCAAATTTCAATGCTGGGCCACCAACAAGTGTCAGCGTGCAAACCATTCAACGCCATCGATATGGGCTTTCGGAGCCGAAAGCCCCCTCTTGTAGCCTTGATGACTGCAAGCCGCAAAGCTTTACTCCTCGCCTGAGCCCGTCAGCGACGAGATTGGACTGTAGATAACTGGAAACATGTTCCCTGGTCGGACGAGTCTCGATTCAAACTGTCTCAAGAGGATGGAAGTGTACGGGTATGGAGATAAACTCATGAATCCAAGGACTCTGCACGTCAGGAAGTGATTGTTCAAGGTGGTGGAGGCGCATTGGAGTGATATGGGACGACTGATATGTCTAGATACGACTCTGGCAGGTGATACGTAACTAAGCGTCCTGTCTGGTCACCTGAATCTATTTATGTCCATTGTGCATTCCGACAGACTTGGTCAATTCCAGTAGGGCAATGCGACACCCCATACGTCCAGAATTGCTACAGAGTGGCTCCAGTAACACTCTTCTCAGTTTAAACACTTCCGCTGGCCACTAAACTCCCCAGACGTGAACATTATTGAGCGTATCTAGGATGCCTTGCAACGAGCTGTTCAGAAGAGATCTCCACCCACTCGTACTCTCACGGATTTATGGACAGCGCTGCAGGATACATGGTGTCAGTTCCCTCCAGCACTACTTCAGACATTAGTCGAGTCCATGCCATGTCGTGTTGCGACACGTCTGCGCGCTCGCAGGGTCCCTACACGATATTAAGCAGGTGAACCCGTTTCTCTGGCTCTCCAGTGTATAAAGGATGTGTTTGAAGATTATGATTGATATTTTGAACTTCATTTTAGATTTTCAATGCAAAAAGCAATATGGCAGCCGTAATTACAGTTTGATGAAGGGCTTGCGAGTTTGAAGTACGCAGACTGCGTGCAGTGCAGCCCCTCAGGAGTTGTCTGAAATGGGAATTGGATAATGTCAGTCGATACTACATCAGATTTATGGGAGCTTGTATCTAATCACAGTGAAATAACCTTAAATTTAACGATATGGTGCTAACTTCAACTCAGATTTCGATTTTTGGGTGTTTCTAACACTCTCTATGGCTGTACAAAACTTAGTTAATATTAACAAATTTCATCTTTTATAGGTATACGCTCACAAAAAAAAGCGTTTACTTTTGGGGGGTCAAGGATAGACGTTAATAGGTTGAACCGCTTTTATTTTATGCTCCACGCAGTTTTGTAACATCATTTCTCGAGAAAATCCTGTTTAAAGTTTAGGGATAACTTTTGTATGTATTATTAGTTCAATATGCATAAAAACTATACGTTAATATATATATTTGGTGTTCTGAACACAAATCTGAAGTTAGACTTTCAAAATTTGGAGCACCCAATCCAATATGGACGACCAAAAATTATTTTTGGCCAATTGTGACCAAAAAAAGTTTTCGTTTCTTATATTTAGTCCGCAATTCGAGGACCGTATATCAACCCTTCCTCTAACTCAAGTTGTTCCTGGAGAAATTCCCTTATTCTTCTTGGCGAGGAAATCCGATCTGGGTGAGCTGGTTATGCTGTGTTTGGAAGCCTGCACACGTTGTTCGTCAGCGTTTTCGGTGAATCTGTTTGTATGCATGCTGAAATAGAAATCATTTTGTGAACGTGCGTCAAGGCACAAGTTTTCTACCTCATCCGGGAGTCTCTTGCTGAAAGCGTCACACGGCTGCCGTGACACTGCTTCGAACAATGGACTGTAGAAATTTTTGTAACGCAGGGATTTGAAACCCTTTTCGTTCCAACATTCTGCACACATACACCTTTCACAAAATGCAATAAAAAGTCGAATTTTCGTCCATTTTGAATGAGAACCTGGCCTTCAAATGAGAACATAAGACAATTAAGTTGCAGACACTAGTGCTTCGGTCTCCCTGATAAATAAACACACTTACTCCAAAATCTTTTGCCTAACGCTGCAGCAGCTTAATTCTATTTTGTCTGCCTACAATGGGCAAGAAATTGCAGTCCCAGGCGAGTGTATTTTGCAATAACGTTCCAGAGAGAGACGAAATGTGTTTCTTTTTATGTACTCAGTTCTAAAATCAGTAAAAACAGTTTTAGGTTAGATTTATGTATTTATTCAGTGTTTTCATTCAAAATAATGTGTTACATATCAGTGTTTCCGTGTCTTTCCCAAACATTTCTGACTTGTGGGGTAAGTACAAGGAACTATGTGAACCAGGTATAGGAATGGCAAAAGACTTCGAAGCGCACATCACTGTGAAGGACAACACATAGACGCGATTTTTTCGCGCATGACATATGCCCCATGCAGTACGTGAGCAAGTTGCTCAGGAATTGCAAAGATGGCTAGACAATGGGCTTATCAAACCCATTTCTGCAAGCCAATGGGCATCACCCTTGGTCACTCTGAAGAAGCCTTCACGTGGTTTACGTCTGTGTGCTTACTTTAAGACAGCAGTAAACCCACAAACTGTAGTGAATTATTTTCCTCTTCCACGTCCAGAGGAATTCGTGAACAGTCTGGGACAGGGCAGCTAATTTTCAAAGATAGATTTTCGAGACGCATATGCACAGTTACCGCTGGACGAACAGTCCAAGCAATACTTTTTGATGAACACTCACTTAGGTTTGTTCCATTTTCAAAGACTACCGTTTGGAGGTGATTCAACTCCTGCAGGTTTCCAACGGTTCCTGGAACAGTTAACACAGAAAGTCCCATCTTGGGTCAACTATCTGGACGGTATTGTCGTTGCTGGTCGTATGCCTGCGGACCATTTAGTAAATTTAAACTGTTTGTTTCAAGTTATTTCTGCAGCTGGCTTAAAGTGCAACAAGGAATAATGCTCCTTCTTCCAGGAACAACTGAACTTTTTAGGTCATGTAATAAATGCACAGAACATACATCCAACTACATCGCACTTGGCTGCGGTTAGAGTTCTGCCGGCGCTCCGTAATAATGACTCATGGCAAAACTCACCTATTATATAAAATTTATTCCAAATGTTGCGCGAATTGCAGCTCCCCTTAACCGGCTGCGCCAGAAAAATGTTTCTTTTGTGTGGTCCAGATAATGCCAGAACACATTTCAGCAACTGAGAGAGAGTCGTAGATGTTGAAATTATTTTGATCCAGTTAAGTCTGTCGCGTTAGCTGGGGATGCAGTTTCTTATGGAATTGGAGCGGTGCTCCCCCTTAAGATTGGTTCTTCTGACAGATATATTGCTTTTGCCTCGAAAATTCTTAACAAAGAACAGTGTAACTATAGTCATCTTGAAAAAGAGGCGCTGGCCATTATTTATGGTGTCACGAATTTCCACCAGTATTTGTACGGTCGGAGGTTCCATTTGGTGGCAGATCATCGGTCTTCGTTGGCCTTGTTCAATGCTGCCAAGCCTGTCCCCCTCGGACAGCGCAAAAATTGCGAAGCTGGGCTCTTGTATATTCTAATTATCGGTGTGGGTTGTTGTACAGGCCCGCTGCCCAAATTTCTTACCTGTCGGGGGAAAAAGTAAAACTGCATTAACTGTAAAAAGCGTATTAACCTGTGGAACATAGTTTCTGTATATGTAATGCTACATTTTTTGTAAATATCGTATAGACAATTTTTTATACCTTGTTTTTTTCTCTATATGAACTAGTCCAACTTGTTCTGAAACAGATGTTATCGGAATTAGCCAAAACGCAGGGCATATGTTCTTGTAAAAATCATCTTATATGAAATATTACATTTATTTTGAAGAAAAGGAGAAAGAAAGAACAAATAAATCTAGTTTGTTAAACTCCACTCATTTGTTATCTTTCATTCTACCCTGTCATGTATAGGCCAGTCGCGGTGGTCGTGCGGTTCTAGCGCTGCAGTCCGGAACCGCGGGACTGCTACGGTCGCAGGTTCGAATCTTGCCTCGGGCATGGATGTGTGTGATGTCCTTAGGTTAGTTAGATTTAAGTAGTTCTAAGTTCTAGGGGACTGATGACCTAAGATGTTAAGTCCCATAGTGCTCAAAGCCATTTGAACCATTTTTTATCATGTATATAATTGTTTACAATGTGCTGTTAGGTCTGCATTGCGTGTGTCCGTAAGCAGGATCCCATTCACACTTCATTTAAAGTTTTCAATACTGTAGTAGGGAGATACATATCTGCCTTGTTCTTGACCATTCTACATGAAGGGAAGAATTTGCAGTTCATTACAAGTGTCGCTGGGTTGAAATTCACGCCGACACCTAACCTCAAGTAGTCTGCTGCTGTGTTACGGTGTGGCTCCATTTGGCCGGGCGAGACTTTCGGCTGCGGCGCAGCGGTGGATCCGCTGGTGACTCACTGCGCATTACCTGGCACAGCACACTGGACTTCGCTCGGCCTGCGCGCACTTGGCATGGCGCAAACTACCAGACCGGGCGGACGAGCATGAACTTTGCGAACAAGGAAAGTGGGGAGGGCTCTACCTGGTTTGTTATTTGTTTAACTAAAGACGTAAACGTTCATATCCTATTTCTGCTACACAGAACACACACTGGCTGAAAAAATAGCAACAACAAAAAAATAATTAATATGGAGTAATGAAATTGTGGGAATATATTTGTCTAGGCAACATATTTAAGGAATCAAATCTGCACGATCACAGGTTAATATAAGCGCGAGATAAGCCATTGCCAACGTGAAATGCCGGTAAATTAATAACCGGCCCAACCGCCAGTATGTTTAAAGCAAAACGCACCACAGAACATAACTTCAGATATAAGTCCAGTGTGTCTAGCACGCAGACGGGTTGGTTGCATGTCCTCAGTTGGCCTCCTTCTAACCACCACACGGCCATCGCTGGCGCAAAGGCAGGATCAGCTTTAATCAGAAAACGCAACAGACCTCCACCCAGGCCTCCAGTGAGCTCTCCCTTGACAACACTGAAGTCGCACATGATGGTAACACATTTAAGTGATTAATGTTGCAAGATCACAGGTTAATGAAAGTGCCGGATGAGCCATTGCAAATGTGAAATGCTGGTACATTAATAACCGGTGTAACCGCCAGATGAATGCAAGCGTGCAAATGCGCTTGCATTGTATTGTATAGGTGCCTCATGTCAGTTTCTGGGATGGCGTCCAATGCCTGTTGCACATGGTGGGTCAATACGGGGACAGTTAATGCTGTTTGTGGATGATTCTAGAGTTGTCGTCCGATGATGTCCCATATATGCTCGATTGGAGACACATCTGATGATCGAGCAGCCAAGGTAACATGTCGACACCCTTTAGAGAATGTTAGGTTACAACAGCGGTATGTGGGCGAGCGTTATCCTGTTGGAAAACACGCCCTGGAATGCTGTATAAAATGGCAGCAGAACAAGTTTATTTACAAGTTTGACGTACAAATTTGCATTCAGGGTATGTGGGACAACCACGAGACTGCTCGTGGTGACATACGAAATAGCACCCCACGCCATAGATCCAGGTGTAGTCCAGCTTATCCAACCCACAGTCAGGTTGGTTGTTGGTCCTCAACTGGCCTCCTCCTAACCATCAAATGGGCATTAGTGGCACCGAGGCAGAGTCAGATCTCGTCAGAAAACACAACAGACCTCCACCCTGCCCTCCAGTGATCTCTCTCTTTGTAACCACTGAAGTCACATGTGGCGATTGTTTGGGGTGAGTGATATGCAAGCTACAGGGTGTCTGGCTTGGAGCTGTCCTTTATGTAACCGATTTGTACAGTTCGCTGTGTCACTGTAGTCCCAAGTGTCGCTCAGATTGCTGCTGCAGACGAGCCATAAGCCGAACACGATGGTCTTCCCTCTCGGTAGTGCCAAGTGTTCGTCTGGAGTCCCATCTTCTTGCGACCTTACATTCTCGTGAATATCGCTGCCAGCAACCATGTACAGTGGCTACATCCCTGCCAAGTCTTTCAGCAATATCGCAGAAAGAACATGAAGATTATCGTAGCCGTACTGAAAGACCTTATTCAAACTCAGTGAGTGTTGGTAATAGCGTCTTTGTCGCCTTAAAGGCATTCTTGATTAACATCAACTCACCATGCCCAGCCTCAAAGGAAACTAACGCCCACAATACTTACAACGTGTACTTAAAGCAAACCTGATTTGCATCCTCATAGTGGTGCTACTAGCACCATTTTCTGCGACTGGCGCGAAATTTGAATAGACGTCATCTTTCAGATGTAGAAACACGCCTAACAACTTCCGTTTACGTCGCTGTGATTTTTTCCGTCAGTCTAGTTTTAAACTTAGGTTTGGTCAGCTCGAAAGTTAAGATGGCAGCTATTTAAACATGTGACCTGTGTAAGTTTTAAACTTAATGGCAAGTGTACCCTTAGCACAACTGTAACGTAATAAGAAATCAATGTTTTTTTTTTTTAATTTCTGGCCATTTTACACTTAGTGAATGTGACCTGGATGCACGGTGCACTTGACTTCCCAGATCCACCATATTGGATACTTGGAGCAAGAAGAAAGGGTCGCTGGGAATCTACGTCTGCTAGCAGAACAATGCCAGGGTGAACAAGCGGCTCTTGAGTCCCGAGTAGGACAAAATTCCGCCAGGGATCTCCGCGCGTTAGCAGAACAATGCCAGAGTGACCACGCGGCTCTTGTGTCCCGAATAGAGAACTGCGGCTAAGTGCTCGGTCCACCTTAGCGCGCAGGTAGAAACCCTCAGCCAGGCGATAATAGCTCTGAAGCGAGAGCAAGGGCATATGCAAACACAACAAGACACGGCCGACCGAGAGATGAGAAAAGAAATAGCCAGGATCTCAGACGCAGTGGCACGTGAGTCTAACAATAATAGGGAAACGATTACCTCGTCATCAGCGGGTGCAGACGAAACACGGTCGATAACGAAATGTCTACGTGGACAGTGAGAAATAAATATACAACAAAGAGGGGTTAGCGAGGGACTATGTGAGCGCATGGCCCGTTTAGAACTTCACCTAAAAGCGTTAACGGCCCATGAAGTTGAAAGAAATGAACGAAAGGGCCACTATTCAGACGATGATTCCGGGAGCGATAGCGAATTTGATCATCGTCACGATCACGGATCTCGTACTAGGTGGGAACGGCGTGGATATCCTCAGGAACGTTCGTCAAGGGAAAGTCACGAATTTGACTTTAAACATTTTCTGACGGTGAGGAAGTTTGAAGTCTTCCGTAACTCGGCTACGGGGATTCACCCGCGGGCCTGGTTACAGCAGTTCGAGTTCTCCCTTCCTCCTACGTGGCCCAGTGGGCACAAGATAGAGTATATGTGCGGCTACCTCGAACGTGAGCCAGCGGCGCGGATGAGGTCAATTGCACGCAATTGCTACACTGTTGGGGAGTTTCGACAACACTTTCTGTCGATCTATTGGTCAGTGGCAGCGCAAAGTCGTGTAAAACACGGACTCATTATGCTACCCGTGTTAAACAGGTCAAAATTCTCCAGCCCTGTGCAGGTGTTCGAGCACATGCTGCAGGAGAATGAACATCTTGACGATCCTTATGGACCTGCGGGAATTATTCGTATTTGCCTGGGAAAGTTTCCAATGCAGTTGCGGCACGTTATTCTTGCAGGGCGATGTAAGGATGACGTAGAGGGGTTTCGCAATTTCCTTTCAGAGCTTGAGTGCGATGCGAATGGCAACACGCAGAATTACGGACAGAGCGCCTACGAGCAGCGGCCGCGCAAGCGAAGCCGCAGCCGTAGAGACAGGTGGCAATACAGACGTAATGGGTCGCCTGAGAGTTACAGAATGCGCCAGCGTTGGCAGCGTCGCGACTCCTCATGGAACGCGGACACAACGAACTATGCAGATGGTCATCATTCGCCTAGAGGAAATGAAGGAGTTAAGATATGGTAATGAGCAGAGATTTAGATTACAGCGGACATAGGAACGGTAGTCGTGACTGACCCCAGAATAATTATCGAACAAGCAACAACAGGGGTGCCGTAAACAGTACGGGTGGTCCGCCAGTGGGTGTTGAAATTCCCGCGGCACAATCCGACAAATGCCTCTAGTCAAAGGGATCAATGACTGTTGGCTGACTCGGTTGGCGTCAACTTAATGAGGACCAGTGCTTATTGATGTGCATTTGATAAAGGAAGACGTTATTACGGAAGATTTGTTGAGGGAGGGCCACAGTATTGGTGTGGTTGCGGTAAACCCAGTCGTGTCTGTTTAGTATAATTACAGTGTATATTATCCAATGTTTTGATTCACTGTGGTGTGATTAAAATTAAAGTGTACATTTTCTGTGAATTGTAAAGGGTCTCCCAATATATGTGTAGTTATTTCTTCTTCTGAGCAGAAAAGAGTAGTGTTGTGCAGCTTTACAACGTCTGAATGAGAATGATTGAGGCTCAGATCAAGCGTTTCCTTTTACAGTAAGATGGCTTTTGTTTCTTGATGACTAAAAAGGTATCAGGTGTGATGACTTGGCGAGTCAATAGTCGTAAGGTAATTCTTGATGACAAATTACAGTTGTAATGTTCTTATTCCCCTTAGGTGAGCAAGATTCAGTAAGATTTTTCAAAGGTACTGCGATGTTGATGAAGTGACTTGGTGACTTGTAGGTGCAGGATTTGTGTACGAAGGGAGATTAATAGTGTTTGATTTTCAGAGTTGCCATCTTATAAGATATTTGGAAAGTGTAACCTGCCGCCACATACTACTAGGTACGGTTGAGGGCACCAGGATGTGAAACCCCAGAAGACGTATATGGAAACAGCTGATAAACTCAAGCATCTTGATATTTAATAGAGAATCAATGCGACTACCTCCAAGCTGAAATAACATGACGGTAGGTGAGGACCCCTGGGGACATGTGATGAGTAAGTGTAATTCTGAAGAAGGTTGGGTTATCCCAATTGAAACCTAGGTAAGCCTAGGTAACTCCGCAACTGAGGCTGTTAATTTTGAATTTAATATTTACACAGTTGCTGACAGGGGCGCGAAATGCTGAAAGTATTGACATGTGATGAGTAATTGTGTAATCATTATGAGTATCTTATGACAGCAGTAAGTTGGGTACTCGTGGCTCTGGACAATAGATTTCTTTTGACAGTCTTTTGTATGCATTTATAAGACGAAGTGTTTATGTGTTTGATAATAGGATAGAATGATTTTTATTTCCATTCTCATGCCCACTGATCTTTTGCATTAGTCTGATTCCAGATGTGACTTGAATGAACCTTCTGTGTCTCATTAATCATAACTTTTATTATGCAATGTCCATAGAAAAGAAGTCTCGGAAATTTTTCACAGATCAGCAAAAGTGTGCTGCAAACCTTGGAGGAGCAGTCAATGAACAACGATATGGGTATTGGTGTTGAAAGGAATATTTTGTTTATATGTGGGAATTCTAGTCGGGATATATGGTGATGGTGACTAGTACGAGCTGTGTAGCTTGTGTGTGAGAGCGTAGTTGGGGGTAGGTAGAGTTTTGTGTCTGTGGTTAACAGCGGCGCCAAATCCTATCCAAATTCTGACCAAACCTTGTACAAGATCTACCCTGAATGATTGAGAGCAAATGTAATGCTGGAACTATATTTTATAAAAAATATTTTTTGTTTGTTTGAATATTGGTTATGTAATTTTCCTCATTGTTTTTTATTGGTATTGTTAACAAGGCCTTTCTTCTCAAGTTAATTTTGGGCAATATTCCATATACTGATCAGCAGTAAGAAACTCAGCTGATTTTGTGGTAATCTGTTCACATGATATTTTGTAACGATCTCTGTGAGCGCAGTTCTTAAGCGGGTGCAAGGCTGCCTATGGAGCCTCCGCATCAGAAAGCACAGGGCTTGGTCCACCGGCAGGCGTTGCAGAGCCCTGCTGTCAACGGCGAGGCAGTGGTGCGGCGAGCGGACACAGCTCCCCTATCAGAGGGGAGGGGATGCTGGTCTTCCCCCAAGCTCAGGCTCACACCGGGGCCCGCAGGCGTGTCACCACGGCAGCGCCAGCTGATGGCCGGCGTTCAACACCATGCGCTAGTCATCTGACAAGCGAAAGAGAAAGTATGACGCGCGCCAGGCGAGGCCGCCGATCCCTGAGCGCCGCTAGTCCAGACGGCTGCTGCGGTGAGGTAACGCCCACTGCCCGGAGGGACACGGATCCCACCAATGACGCATCAGCTGAGACGGTGCAAAGAGGCGATAAGCGTGTCTCAAGCCCGACACCCGCACGAGTTTACGTCGACCTCGATGCGACGGAGAAGGGCACGTGTCTCTCCATTGACACGACAGGAGACAGGGACGTGTGTCGTAAAACACATTTCTCCGCAACACACGGACGACGACCGCCAAGCCGCCTTCTCGATGATGAGGCAGGACCCACAGGCGACGATGTCCTGCAAATCTGCAACGTCGAACCATCCCACAGTGTGGACGCAGAGGGTGGAAACGGGCACGAGGCAACGTCGCGCGGTGCTGTCTAGGATGATCAACCTTTGTTACAACGGACGTTACAATCAACGCCGCGGCGAACTCCATAGTTCAGTGTTGTGGTCCCCTAGTAGAAGAGACGCCCACCCCAGCACCTAAAGAGAAAACCCAGTGAAACTACCAAGTGACGAAACTGCAAAATGACACCATGTCAACGAACTGGTTTCTGGATGTGTTTTTGTACTCATGTCTTATTTTCCATAGTTGGTTATTTACCAGCTGTCATTCCATTGGTTCATTGGTTTCATTGATGATTTTGTGTCACTGTATTTGTTATGCACATTGAGTTTTGCACTTTCTTGTATAAGTTTTTATATGTGCCAGCACCAGCTGACACTCCTTTGGCTCTTGGTAATGATTTTGCATCATTGTATTTGTTTATATCTGTATATATTTTGTGTACCTATTCATCTATGTCTCTATGTTAACTCTGATAATTGGTTAAAGCAATTTTAAAATAATATCTCACGTTTGTTGTCGTAGTAGGTCAGATGACATGATGTTAGTGTACAGTATCACGCTTAATTTATTTTGTTCTGTTTGCCTTGCGGACCACATGAGGTCACAATTATTGACTAAGGTCAGATAAAACTTATTCGGATATGAGAGATTAATCAATTCTTTTGTGCTGCTGTTTGCCTGTTGCAATTGTTGCTCGTTAGGGTATGTTTGTTTCGAAGACTGTTGGCGAATCTCCTAGTATGGCGAGAAAATTCGCGGCACAGTCTTCTCCGCGACGTTTGGGGTGATGAAAGGGTCCTGTAGCCACCTTTCATTAGTCCGGTAGCCCATTTTCATTACCATTTCTCTTTCTTTTCCTTGTTTCTCTTTTCTCTTTACTCTCATAGTGGCGTGATTGAATGAATGTCGTTGTGTGTCACGTTGCTAGACGGTAGCGTAGTCTGCTGCAGAAAGTCTGCGATAGTCGTACAGATTCAGCAGGAGTGTGCAGAATAGCCAACTCGCGTAGCGGTCAAGTAGCCAAAGATGTTTTCGCTATTTGTGAGAAATACACCTGCGTTAGGTTGGTGGCGGAAATGGCATCTTTGGGTGTCCGGGCCACGCGGAGCGTGGAAGAGGCTGGAAAGGAAGCGGGAAGGCAGTCTGCCGCCGGTACGGGAAGCGTCCACAGCTGTGCTCCAGTCCAAGAAGGGGGAGTTAGACTGACCGCGTGGCGCGCTGTTACTTGGCGAGGGGAGAGCTGTTAGCTTTTGGTCTCGCTTTTCAAATCTGGAAGATTGCTTTGCCTTGTCGCAGCAAGTAATGCAAAACTTTGGCAGATTTTTCTTTTAGAATATTTCTGTAGCAGACTTGGATCCACCGGAAGAGCGCCACACAAAGGTGTCGATAAGAAGTGAGCACTCTCTTCTGTATGACTGTCTGTTTGCCTTCAGCTGTGTCTGTATAAGCTTTCATCTTTCTAAATATTTATAGCTTTGCCTTCTAGTAAATTTTCCTTGCCTTATGTGTCTTTCGTCCGTGGGGAGCCAACCACGTGGTAGAACATTATAGTTGTTGGGCTACCGGCATCACTAACTGTCCGATCGCATGTTTGTTTTAGATAACGTTAACATGATTGTCTGATGTGATATTGTTGGAATTTGGGCACTATACCTAGAAAGTGTCTCTCCACAAACCACGTGTTATAAGGAATCGTGTACATGCCTCACATCCTTATCCAAGGAATAAATGATTTTATCTCCAATTTTCCCTTGTGTTCCGAGATTACGTTTTTGCACCTAAGCCACTCACCTCGTAGCTTTCCCGTTAGCACATCCAATGCGTTTCCTTATGCACAGGTCCAATGATTAATCTCCCCTTGTATTTTATAACAAATGCTTTAGATTAAGTCTTATTTTCAGGTGTGTTGCTGGGAGCTGATCTTATGCAGTGTTCATGCATTTTCTATTTTATTTTAAATGTTTGATTGTCGTGAACAGTGCACGGGCAATACTATTAATTGCATCGTACTCGCTATGAGCGACCTCACAGCGTATGCATTTTTGTGAGTTTTTGGTCTGTGATCAAATGAATTTATTTTCCGACTCGACCAAACCTTCGATTAGTTGTATGGTTAGAGTCGGTGGCGACCCTAATCTTCTCAAGTTAACTTCACAAACAATAAGTATTTACATTTCCAATAATAACTTAATAACCCGTAGTAACAGGTTAGTTACATACTGATGGCAAAGGGATGAGTAAATCTGATGAACATGCAGACTGCACCCTAATGCTAAGGTCCGTCGTCTTGGATGTTTTGAATTTCACACCAACAGGGCGATTCCTATCTCGAATTTATTGAAGTTCCCGACATTTTACACTTAGGATAACTTCCCATCTTCCACAATGAAGGGTCATTGAGTTACATCGGAGGGAGGGGGAGGGGAGAAATCTGGCGACAGTGCATGATCTCATTTGGGGAGAGGAAGGAGTGAAATCTGGTACAACGCAGACTGTACCCCAACTGTCTCAGCTACATAAGTTTAGTATAGAACAGACATTTTAAGTTAGTAAATTTTAAATTAGAATTTAGTGTGTGGGTGAAGAAACTGTCACTGCGGAAAGGTGTGGTGGAGGGGAATCATGTTTTGTATCAAGTGACTTCTCTCGATGTGGATAGTTGCCTCTTTCCAAGAAAAAGTTATAGGTGGCATTTGCGATACACTGAGAACTACTCCATCGTTCTATATAAAAAAAGAATTAGAAATAAGCAACACCAGTTGTTTCACTGACTCATTAGTTCGTAGTTTAATAAAACACGTACAACAAATACACTGGCCGACAAAAAACGAAGCACCCAAAAGGAGAGGATTAATTGAAATGAAACATCACCGTTGTGCCAGCAGAGTTCCTTCGATCACTACCGTCCGTGACCTGAACAACGGCGGCCCACACTACGGTACGAGGAGTAACCCGCTGCGCAATTCCAAAATATTGAAAAAATGGACCTCTCCATAGGTCGCTGCCACACTCGCCGACGATGAACGTTCTACCTATCACTGGGAACTCTAACCATCTGCATACACGCAGGCGGTTTGTGTCTGTGTATGAAGCTACATTGACATCGGACCATGTCTTCTCGCTACTTGGCTTTTTTTTTTTTTTGTCAGGTAGTATAAACATCGAATACCTTTCGTCATTTTAAAAATGAAAGTGGTCAAAGCAAATTCTTTTTCATTTCAAAATTCAGTTATGCGCTAACGTTGCTGATGGTGCGGGCAGGGAGAAGGGGAAGGGTGGGTTACTAGCTAATATCTGATCGAACTTAGGGGTAATGGTCTCAGTAAGGTTGGGAACCACTGCTACAGAACAATAACAACTGAGTTAGTCAGTGTTATCCAGTATCATAACAACTGCCATTGCACTAACAAAACACTTTCAGATATGCTGGCAAACGCTATATAATGCATTAGTAAGTGTCTTTGCAATTCAAGATGAAACAATACTTTGTCTTGTTACCTGTCCACATACTCTCATGTAGACTGAACCGCCAAAAAAACTGATATAGTCATGCGTATTCTAATACAGATGTATGTAAAAAGGCAGAATACGGCGCTGCGTTCGGCAACGCCTATAGAAGACAAGTGTCTGCCACAGTTGTAGAATCGGTCACTGCTGCTACAATAACAGATTATCAAGATTTAAGTGAGTATGAGCGTGGTGTTATAGTCGGCGCGAGCGATGGGAGACAGCATGTCCGAGGTAGTGATGAAGTGGGGATCTTCCCGTGGACCATTTCACAATTGTACCGTGAATATCAGGAATCTGGTAAAACATCAAATCTCCGACATCGCTGCGGCCGGAAAAAGATCCTTCAAGAACGGGACCAACGACGACTGAAAAGAATCGTTGAGTGTGGCAGAAATGCAATCCTGCCGCAAATTGCTACAGATTTCAATGCTGGGCCATCAACAAGAATCAGTGTGCGAACCAACCAACGAAACATCATCGATATGGACTTTCGGAGCCGAAGGCCTGCTCGTGTACCTTTAATGACTGCACGACACAACAAAGCTTTACGGCTCGTCCGGGCTCTTCAACACCGATATTGGACTGTTGATGGCTGGAAACATGTTGCCTGATCGGATGAGTCTTGTTTCAAATTGTATCGAGCGGATGGACGTGTACGGCTATGGAAACAACGTCATGAATCCACGGACCCTGCATGTCAGGAGGGGACTGTTCAAGTTGGTGGAGGCTCTGTAATGATGTAGGAAGTTTGGAGATGGAGTGATATGGGACTCCTGATACGTCTGGATACGACCCTGACAGGTGACACGGACGTAAGCATCCTGTCTGATCACCTGTATCCGTTTACGTCCGTTGTGCATTCCGACGGACGTGGGCAATTACAACAGGACAATGCGATACCCCACAAGTCGAGAATTGCTACAGGGTGGCCCCAGGAACATTCTTCTGAATTTAAACACTCTCACTGGCCACCAACCTACCCAGACGTTAACATTATTGAGCATATCTGGGATGCCTTGCACGAGCTGTTCAGAAGAGATCTCCGACACTTCGTACTTTTACGGATTTATGGACATCCCTGCAGGATTCATGGAGTCCATTCCCGCCAGCACTACTTCAGACATTACTAGACTCCACGCCACGTCGTGTTGAGGCACTTCTGCGTGCTCGCGGCGGCCCTACACGATATTAAGCAGGTGTATCAGTTTCTTTCTCTCTTCAGTGTATATTCATTGGCTCGTTGTAACCTGAGAAGTAAATCGCTTTATGTCGGGTATCATCATTCGCGCAGGAAGAATGGTGGTGTAGGGCTAGGTGTAATATTTCTGGCTTTACAACCATCGTATTCAGGCCTAAATTATGGTCCCGTGTTCGGAATCTTCTGTAATTAATATCAGAAAAAGTAAACAGTGTATTTACTTGCATTTCATGTAAAGCATCTCTACGTAGCAGGCTAACATTCAGTTATTTCAAAAGTGTTAATTACCTGCAGAATAGTAAACAATTGCTAAATGAAAAGGCAGACGAAGCGCTTCCGTGATCTTCGGATCGCCCCTAACTTGGATGACGGACAAAGTGGTTCGCCAGTAAGATCAGAACTAGTTCGGCAGCCTCCGAGGACGGACACGTCTGCCGCGGCACCAGCTAAGACTCAATTTGCAATGTCTATCTTGTAAATGTGAGAGCTGGACTGACAGTTCCGGAGGACAGTTATGTTGTTTGCCACGGTCGGCATCAGGTTGAGACTTTATTAGCAATGTATGGTTATTTGGACGTGTAGTTGAAAACAGTGTGATAGTAATTGCGGAAATACGCGGTTCTTTATTTCATCGAAGAATGGAAATTATTTGTGACTCTAAAATGGTATGTAATTGTGCATTTTCTCGTGTTCTGCTAATAAAAAGCGATTTCATCACGTATAAGCAAAATAACTGAAAATTTTAATTATTCACATAATATCAGTTCCTCGCTAAGAGTTTCTTTCAGCCTCAAGATAACGGATTCACGACTTACGCGCTGCTTTCTGCGCAGGGGACAACTACTAGAGAAGACTGCAGGTTGGTGAACATTAATTAGAACTTAAGCATTCGACTCAGAGCTGTGGAAGCAAATAGGCACCTCGCGTGCACTGCAGTCTTAGTACAAATGAGATCAGTGGCACGTCGTGTGTAGTAACACAGCGAGCTATGAAGGACAGAAATTTTCGTGGGCAGGTATTTAACACACACACATATACAGGGTGTATCATAATTAATGGCGTTAATGCGTACAGTTGAGAGTACACGGTAATAGAAGCAAAAAAGTCTCAGTAAACATAGGGTCGAAAATGCATTCCTTAAGAGCTACGAGCAATTTTTTGTCTTCGATACTGTGAAACAAAACTCTTCTACTGGTTTCCATATTTTTGGAAGTGGTATATATGTATGTGTGTTCGTAGTTTTGAGAGTAAAGCAGGTGAAAAAAGTCCAGCTTATCGAAATAAGAGAAACTTTGTTCTATCTCAAACAGATTGCGATCAACTATTTCAAAATACAGAGGACGATAGATGTCCGTTTCTGTTTCATGTGAACGCAGTCTCTTCGCTCTGCGTTTGATATTGTGTCATAGTTTTGAGTCACAGACGGTTTCCAAAAAAATATAGAAAGTGAGTTTCCTGTAAAATCGCAACTGTTCTATAATCTTCTTAAACATCTTCCTGCAACACATAACATCATTATTCTTCGTTTGCAGTATGTTATACTAGGCACCTATGTAAACCCTGAGACTTCATCACTGCATATTGTTACAATTATCATTGTTATACACAACACAGCCAAACAACTCTAAAAGTTCTGCTCTGTGATCTTTAACTGTGGGGACTATGAAGTTCCAACTAGGCGGGGCAAATGATGGCAACTTTCTTTGAACAAATTCATTCAGTGCGCAAATTCTTTTAGAAGATTTCGAAGAAAATGAAGGAGGACCACTAAGAGTTTGGAAAAATGTTTTACGTTCTTTTATGTTAGAGATGCTTTGTTGCTAAACCAAATTAATATACGGCGTAGCAGTGAGTGAAGAGGGCCTTCGAGTGTCTTGACAAAATCTAATTTTGCTGATCATCAGCACAACCACTTATTACTGATGCTCTATCATACGCCTGGTCCACCAACTCTTCTACAACGGAAAATTCATTAAGTATGCGTTCAACGTGAGCAAACAAACCATTCGCGAGTCTGTCTGCCCTGATATCCGTAAAAACCAACGGATTCCTCGTTCACATTACCTTCAAGAACATAGCGCAGAACTGATGACAGTGCGTTTTAGAAAATATGTCAGAAGTTTCGTTAAGAATAATATCTACAAAGTCTGCCGATTTTGTTTTCTTTTCAGTAATTCCTTGAGTACTTCAGAAATAGCTTTAATAATGTCATGTTGTATAGTTTCAGAAGATCCTAGAAATATTGTAGATGTGCTCAAGTATGACTCTCACAAGAGCTCATAGCTTTTCAAAACATTTATTAATTTCAGGTAATTTCCTTTGTTAAGAGAAGCATTTCACTCATTTTTTCCTCTAAAGTGGGAGTTCTTGTTTAGATACATACCACACTGCAACACTGAGTCCTTTAATAATTTCTCTGTTCCTTTTCACTTGTTCATTGTGCTGGCTAATATTATATCGGTACTACTCGTTTAATAAGGTAGCAGCTCTGTCCTTCTCACATATTTAACTCCAAAATGAATGAATGTGGTTTTGTGATTTCTAATGTCTTCATTGTCCAACTGACAAGTGAATTAAATCCGAAAAGCCATGTCTATTCCAAGGCGATTTTCCTCTCGAAAATAGCAAAGATGGCCAACAGAAACGGTTACTTGAACAGAGACAACCGGTTACATTTCCATATGCGAAACGCAAACATTTCTAGTATAATGTTCTTTTTGTCCCTATGTCTGAAACTAGGTTAGGTAATGGTGGCTTTGGCCTAACTTCTTTAATTATTTCCAATTTTTCTTGAAGTGTTCCCGTGGAAAACGGTTTTTCAAGTGAGTGTTTCACAGCTATATTTCCTTCCATTGCAGTTTTGAACTGGAACAAAAGCACTATAAACTATCGTAGTTTTGAAATAAACCCTTCACTGTAAGTCAGATGATTACAAAAATCCACAGTTAAAGCCAAAAGCCAAGAAGTTTTTGGCAACGCGTCTTAAAAACGTAAAGGTGCGTCCACACTGCTCGTGCTCGCCAGACATGTGCTCAACCTACTCGTCTGGTAGGAGAATTGCCTGACTTGTGCTTCTGCTGCTTCTATCTTTGTCCACACTACTCCAGTTGCTTGCCAGGCTTTGGCTCGTGAGAATCCGCACCGTACTCGCAGTTCTGGCCAGTGCCACTTTCCTAATTTAAAAAAAATGGACGAAGCGGTTACAGTACGTGCCAGCTTCCTTGTGATGTGCTTTTTAGCTGATGAAGAAGATAGAAGAAGATGCTACAAAGACCCAAGAAAACGCAGGTGGTGGATGATGTTTGCTCATGTCGGCTGCCAAGGTCGAATTTCAGACGGTGGTGTTTTTCGAAATACACCTTTTTTTTTTTTTTTTAGAATAAGAGTAATGATATCGTTTTTCCGGACGATCGTACCCTCCCAGGTAGACAAAAAAGTACCCTATATTACTGTCGCAGACGACGCGTTTCCCCTGAACAGTCATATCATGAAGCCGTATATTGGGCAACAACCTCACGGGGCGATGAAAAGAATTTTTAACTACAGACTTTCAAGAGCACCGCGGTTTGTGGAAAATGCGTTCGGAATACTTTCTTCCATATTCCGGACACTAAGAAAGCCTGTATCATTACAGCCTGAGAAAATCCAAAGTATTATTATGACTTGTATATACCTCCATAATTTCTTGCGAAAAAGTTCTGCTTCCAGACAAATTTATACCCCTGTAGGAGCAGTGGATCATAAGGAGAACGGGCATTTAAAGCCAGAAACTTGGAGAAAACCTGCTGCAACGTTTACACGATTAGCGATCATTCCATGACGTTCAACGCAGACTGCCCAAGACATTGGAGATGAATTCGCTGCTTATTTCGTTTCCGAAGAGGAAAAATTGTCATGGCAAGATGATTACCAATAACATATTAAAGAATTTTTTCAGCTACTAGCTACTGCTTGTGACTGCCTCACTGCACACATTTCAACTACCTACACAGGGTGTTACAAAAAGGTACGGCCAAACTTTCAGGAAACATTCAACACACACAAAGAAAGAAAATATGTTATGTGGACATGTGTCCGGAAACGCTTACTTTCCATGTTACAGCTCATTTTATTACTTCACTTCAAATCACATTAATCATGGAATGGAAACACACAGCAACAGAACGTACCAGCGTGACTTCAAACACTTTGTTACAGGAAATGTTCAAAATGTCCTCCGTTAGCGAGGATACATGCATCCACCCTCCGTCGCATGGAATCCCTGATGCGCTGACACAGCCCTGGAGAATGGCGTATTGTATCACAGTCGTCCACAATACGAGCACGAAGAGTCTCTACATTTGGTACCGGGGTTTGCGTAGACAAGAGCTTTCAAATGCGCCCATAGATGAAAGTCAAGCGGGTTGAGGTCAGGTGAGCGTGGAGGCCATGGAATTGGTTCGCCTCTACCAATCCATCGGTCACCGAATCTGTTGTTGAGAAGCGTACGAACACTTCGACTGAAATGTGCAGGAGCTCCATCGTGCATGAACCACATGTTGTGTCGTACTTGTAAAGGCACATGTTCTAGCAGCACAGGTAGAGTATCCCATATGAAATCATGGCGGTGAATCGAGGAAGTACAGTACATACTGACGAAACTAAAATGAGCTCCAACATGGAAATTAAGCGTTTCCGGACACATGTCCACATAACAACTTTTCTTTATTTGTGTGTGAGGAATGTTTCCTGAAAGTTTGGCCGTACCTTTTTTTAACACCCTGTATATGTGAAGTGTTACCTTCATTAATTCCTATCTTATTATTTTTATTTCCTCAAATAACACAATATACAAATAAAGTATACATAATGTACACATGCTTAAATATATTGTGTTAAAAAAATAAATGTTATTCATTAGTATTTATTTATTACTAGCTGAGTATCCAGCGTTGCCCCAGTATGTATTCCAATCCTGTTAGTCCATTTCCTTCTTTTTCCTCTGTGACGTTCAGAGCCCATTTTGTCATAAGCCCTATAATTTTATCACAATTAGAACTTTTTTAATTTTTAAATTTCAAAACTATAAGCACTTGTTAGGTGCATTCCTAATAGAAATGGTAGTAAGTAATAAATATGAAATAATATCTTAAGATAAGATATGAGATGATTAATAGTATATAAGGGAATGACACCAAAAAATATAAAAATAACAAATGAGAAAGGACCGAAGTGTAAGCTGCGAAAGACAAAAAGTTAAGTAGCTGTGGAGGCAGAACCCAAAAGGGACCAAACCCCATTAAGTTTGTTAATAGGTTTTTTATACATTTCCAAAAATTAATATTTTTTTTACTTGTTTCTGTGTTGATTGTCTTCCACAGCTGATATTTGCGGTGCAGAAATTCAAACGCTTTGAAAGCGAGCCAGTTTGGAGCGTTCACTTCCTCAACCCCAGCGCCAGACAGCCCAGGCTCATTTTTGTTCTGGCGAACTTTCCTGTAAGTGGCTAATAAGCTGTTTTATTTTTTTAATTCGGCCACATTCACCTGAAGTTCTGTGGCGATGGTTCACTTTTTTAATTTTATTTTATATTGGGAGTTTGTTGCTTCTCAAAGCACAGGATATTGTTCATAAATATTTATGAATTTAATGGGGAAATCGTCGGTTCACTCTATTTTAAAAGTAAAACCGATGTACACAGCATAGAAAAAGAATAACGCCAAGACGAAGCTGTATGAGTGCAGCGAAGCAACTGGTCAGTGCTTGTTGCCGTCCACACTACTAGCTCAGCTCGCCGCGCGTCCTTTTGATGCACCGACAAAGGCCGGAACCAGATAAGCCATTGCTCGGGCGGCTCGCAAGCCTGTTTCGCGGCGAGCCCTCGGAGTCTACCTCCGTCCACAAGCCACACGAATAGTGTGGACGCACCTTAACACCCACGTGCGCAGCGTTCGGGCTGTGCGCTGCTTTCACCGCAAGCCTCCAGTGACGTCGCACCCCCACCGAAAACTGAATGCGCGCGCAACCTTCCGTCTGTCCCCTCCAGCACGCAATTTCTCAGCGGCGTGTGCGTCCTTGCCACAGATTAAAGAACGAGACTGAGCATCGAGCTGGTGGGCGACTTTCCTCCGTTCTCCTCTTAGCCCGCGTCCGATCACAAGAGAGCTGTCTCCCGGCAGAAGTAGAGTGCATGCCTGCGAGTCTGACCTCCTTTTCTGTCACACGCCGCTTGTAATTGTACTTGTCTCCAAGAGCAGAACACACTGCCGTTCCCTCTCCCTCCGCTAATTATTTTCCAAACATTTCAAAAATAGAAGTATTAATAAAATGTACGTAATTTGATAATCCGTGCAGCGCACGACTAGCACACATTGAATATAAGCCACTAGTCGCGAGACTCGTTCGTAGCATGAAGGATGTTCTCTCTAACTGTTCCATGGACGTCTCCAAAGCGTCCCTACTGGTGGCTGACTTTCAACAGAAATGTTGCAGCCCATTCGAGTGCGGCGATCTACCAGTACGTAGCGCTCATGGTAACTGGGTGTATGTTACGCAACGCCAGTGGTGACCTTCCAATGGGTACAGTAAAAGTCACGATAGCAACACACTTGCACGACATATCGGGGCGATGCAAAACTTTTGTTGTTTGTATTTCTGGCCCTGAAAACCCTATGTGTGTCACTACTGGCTACCACTGACACTTTTATTGTTACCTGAAGTGGATGCCTTCGAATGTGGCCACCACCTAAATAACTAAACACTCCAGTAGGGCAACTCCCAGCAATCTTCCCGTGCTTCTAGCGCATACAGCCAACACCGCCCGACTCATTCGTTGCACATCTATGGAATAGTGTGGTATATTATCAGTGGCTGCAGTATGGCGTTTAGTTTCAAGTATTATTACTAGATATAACAGAACCTCTTTCCTCATGGCGACACGACATGTAGACTAAGTTACTACTGCCTTGGCAGTTTCTTAAAATGCTGTCTTTTCACTATTAATATTTTGTGAAGTTCAGTCATTCTTTTTTGTCGCAAGTATTTTTTGTGAAATTCAGTCATTGTCGCAAGTACTCCTAACGAATCTTTAATGGCGTGGCGTTTTCTCTGTCGGGCAGTGTGTTTTATTTTCTTCCAGCTCAGGGTAACTTCACCAACGACGACAGCTGCCGTGCCAGCAACATCCTATACAGGGCAACGGTACCACTAAGACCAGGAAATAGCCGTTCAGTTCTATTAGAGCATATAAAACAGGTATTGAATGCTACTACTGATACCATTTATCTTTGCGATCTCCTGGGCTGCATGTTGGCTGCATACACAACCAAAGGCGGATTCAGGGGGTGGGTGGAGGAGATAGGGGAACAGAGGGCAGATGGAGGCAGGGAGGGTGGGAGAAGGAGAGAGAAGAGAGAGACTCTCGGCATAATCACAATTTTTACTGACGGGCAGTATGTAGTTGTGAGATTGCAAATGTAAAAAACATGGCATTGACGGAATGTAAGTGTGGCTTGTTGTGTTATGCGCTCATTTATTTGCTTCTTGTTTATTTTTTGTCAGAATTTACGATAAAATTACAATAAAACACGACATTTCATGATTGCGTTTCAATTAAATGGGCTATTGTGTCGGTTTTACTCGCTATGCGAGTATAGATAAATCTTTTGCTTTGTAAAAAGATTGTAAATTTTTAGGGGTGCCTTCTGATATTTTCGGTAAATATTTGTTCTCTCTGGATTCTTTTGGTTCAAAAATGGTTCAAATGGCTCTGAGCACTATGGGACTTAACTGATGAGGTCATCAGTCCCCTAGAACTTAGAACTACTTAAACCTAACTAACCTAAGGACGTCACACACATCCTTCCCGAGGCAGGATTCGAACATGTGATCGTAGCGGTCACGCGGTTCCAGACGGTAGCGCCTAGAACCGCTCGGCCACTCCGGCCGGCTGGATTCTTTTGCTAGAGAGTAAAAACGGTACTGCCACCAGTTACTATAAACAGCTTTATCTGAAGCTACACGTTTCGCTTTTCCACCATCGTCAGGATTCTTATAGTTAGTACATTTGTTGTTCTATGCACCTTGACATTTCACCAAAGTTTTATTGTTGGCAAATAGTACCTTGTGTTCTGTATGGCTTTTTTAAAATCAGGAACCAACGTATTTCGGCCATGGTATAGAACTCTAGTCCTTGTCGTTGTCAAAAGGCATAGTGAGTAATCCACAACTTACCAATATTATAAATGTGAAAGTAGCTCTGTCACTTTTTCAAGGCTGAACCACTGAACCGAATTTGATGAAGTTTGGTATGGAGATAGCTTGAATCCCGAGAAAGAACATAAGCTACTTAAAAGAAAATCAGTAAGCAGAGGTGAGAATAGTCGGTAATAGTAAATCGAGGTAGCTAAAAGTTTGTTGACAATGCACTCTTTCGCAATGTGTTACCCAGGGGACAAGAGCTAAGTCAATTTGAAAAGTACTGAACTGTAGATCCCAAAAAGATATGTGCTAAAATCTAGTATAGCATATGCTTATCTTTTATGGTTCACCCATAATCACCATTTTTGTCTTTTGATTGCGCTTGGCGCAGAGAATCCGAAAGACAAAAATGATGATTGTGGGTGAATCATAAAAGACAAACATTTGTTCTCGCTGACTTTTTTGCAGATTTTTTGCGATCTATATTTTAGTATGACATAAAATTATGTACTACATAGTGTTTAGGCAGCGTGTTGCTGCAGGGAAACTCTTCACTTTGTGTACATTATCTATGAACGGCTGAACAAACTTTCATCAAACACATGTGGCGACAGTTTTGATTAAACTCGCCTATAAATAAAAAAAAAACAACAACACTGAAATCGATGCGTTCGTGTTGGAACTGTGACGCCGTAGACAGAAAGAAGCTAAACTTACACCTGACTTCGTCCGGTGTTGCAGCGGAGGAGACGGCGCACATCGCGGGCTGTGATTCTCCACTATTTACTCATCATAACAATACAGTACTACTGATACGCGAGCGAAGTCCCAGGTAAAGGCTAGTTACATGTACAAATAAACAGACACTATCACTAATCGATGAAGAACTTTTGGAAGTGCATACAGGTGGCATTCTCTTTTCGCAGCAGCATACAGCTATTCATTGATAAAATGGTTCAAATGGCTCTGAGCGCTATGGGACTTAACTTCTGAGGTCATCAGTCCCCTAGAACTTAGAACTATTTAAACCTAACTAACCTAAGGATATCACACACATCAATGCTCGAGGCAGGATTCGAACCTGCGACCGTAGCGGTCTCGCGGTTCCAGACTGTGGCGCCTAGAACCGCTCGGCCACCCAGGCCGGCCTATGCATTGAAGTTATTTGACTCAGGATCATTCGAGTTCTCTGAATAGTTTGTTTTCTCGGAAGATGTAATCTCCCGTAACCATTACTGGAATTCAACATCATTTTTTGCAGCTATAAAAATTTTATTTGTTGCAAATTAGCAATTTCGACGGCATTTTTCCGCACAGCAGATATAAAGATTTTTCATTATAATCTGTGTGTGTGTATTTTAAAATTAATCTCACAAAGCCTGTAAGGACATGTTCACTCTTCTGATTCTTACAGCTCTCCCGAAAAAAATCTTTAGCAGTCCCTGTTCGCAATAGAAGAGAGAGGCGGGTGCCGCCTCGGTATTTGTGCGGTCAGCTCGATGGAGTGCTAACCAAAAGGGCCCGGGTACGATTCCTGGGCGAATCGGAGATTTCCTCCCCTCAGGGAGTGGATGTTGTGTTGTCCTTGCGTTCACATCGTCATAACTGAGATTCCACTACTAAGGTAGCAGGGGAAAACATTCCCCAGACCATACATAACCCTGACCTCCTCCAGCCTGCACCCTTCCGACGACTCTTACAAGGTGTTTGCTTTCAGACGTTT